>NC_056551.1:21180000-21804837 GCF_910596095.1 Thunnus maccoyii | reverse complement strand
AAAAAAAACCCAGAAAACATCTCAGCAGGTTGTCCAGTAATCGGAAGATTGGTGGCTCCTCCAGTCCACATATCGAAGTGTCCTCGGGCCAGATACTGAACCCCAAATTGCTCCTGAAAGCTGTGCCATTGGTGTGTGAGTGTGTGTGTGTGTGAATGATTAGAACTCCTAATGAACAGGTTGGTACCTTGCATGGCAGCCTCTGCTATCAGTGTGAATGTGACATCTAGTGTAAAGCGCTTTGAATGGTCAGAAGACTAGAAAGGCGCCATAAAAAATGCAGTCCATTTACCATCATTTTATAGCCATTATTGATGATACGTTTCTGACCAACTATTACAGCCCTCATTCATACTGATATCAAGTCCATTGTTACTTTGATTTGAGCTGTTTCAGTTCAGACCTGAGCTCTGATTCAAGGTTACAGGCTGTCACAGATATTAGAAAGACTGTAGGAGAGTGGCCAGGCCTCAACATTTTGAGTGGAATAAGATGGAAAATGGTCTGAAGAAATGGGTGGAATACAAACTGGTCTACGTTTTTCAGATTCTTCAGGGTTGACTTTGGCGTCCTCTAACAGAAATGCGCTTATTTTTAAAAAGTAGGCACAAGATTAAAATTTCAGCTTGAAGAATTCCTGATGTCTGACTGCAGACAAATTAAAGGCTATTCCAGACAAATATGTGTTTTTGAATTCTTCAATGCCTTTAAAGGCTGCAAAATATCCTCACATATACTGTAGATGGTGCCATGTTCGGCAATATAAACAAAAATTAATTCTTAAAAAACAGCACGTCACTGTTCTTTCTTTCATTCACCTGTAATAAAGTCAACTTTAGTTCAATCCTCAAGAAATTTCTCATTACATGGACATAGACGACTAACTTGTTTGCGAACTGTCACTCCTCAGACCTTTGTAATTATGTGACGAGCCGCCTTCACCACTGAGAGAAGAACATAACGAATTTGTCTTGGGTATGAACTGCCTTCCTTAATTACAGTCACCACTACAAACAGCCGACAAGGCGGAGCTGGGCTCACAGGGGTGGGGAAGGAGACATGGTTAGTAAATGCCTTAGACGACAGGCGACAAGCTTGGCACTTTTATTCATGCCGCTCGGGTCGACAGATTTAATTTGAGGGAGTGTTTGGTCTCTGTGATTTGATTTTCATCTATGATATCTGTATATCTAATACACAGTGACAGGTTTACAGTGATGTTTTGTAATTTGGGGAAACCTTTGCCATTTACATGTGATACATTGCTGTCTTTATATCATTATAACAGTAAATCAGCCAAGAAAGTATGCACGTCACAGCAGTACAGTCATGATTGTAGGCAACCCTTAACTAATTAACATCTTCATCAAAGTAAGTGTAATGACTCGCACTGTAATTTGTCGAAGTGTTCCCCTCACCCTTAAAAAGAAAACATGTAGAGGCTTGCTTTTTTCTCATCTTCTCCTTGATTGTTTTGGCAACTCCTTTCTTGTTCATCATTCTTTATGCTCTCTATGTGCCAGCGCTTGAGGCTTTATCGGTGTAGTTTAACAGTATTAGTGTTCTTTTTAGTATTGCTATATAAACATTAGACAAAGCCTGGTGCAGCCCAACCGAGTAGCAATTCACCTGACATTTTCAGGGTATGTGTTTGACATAAACATGAGGAAAACTGTAACATGAACTAGCAAAAAGATTTGATTTGGGGTCTGTAAAATTTTACAGTGACTTTTTGGCTTTGCAAGTTGCAATTTACACCTGTCTTGTATCTTTATTTGCAGTACATGTGGTATTATTATGGGTTATCCCATGTCGGATCATTCATTTCCATGGTATGACACAAAGATTAATTAATTTGTGTATAGATGACACATGATCTTGATTTGAAACACTTGATTTGTAGATTTAGAAACTTATGAAGCATATTTATTATAGAAAATAATATTATGTCATGTACATTACATTTTATTCATTTTATGATATATAACATATATACAATCTATAAGATCTGTACCTCTCATACAGTGGTGAAAGGCACCATTTTTTCATTGGTATGATGGGAAGCCATCCATGAGCAAAGTATATTCAATAGTGTTAATTTCAATTCCTATTTAAGTCATTAATGCAAACAATAGAAATCATTGCCATTCTACAAATGCAGCCCCTAATAGAATATAGTGCAGAACCTGTTTTCCAGTTCAGTCGATAGAGGTAATGTTTTCAGTGAAGGGAAGACTGATACATCCAGTGGAGATTTGCGCGGCGTACATCTCACAAAACCACCTGGGTCATATATAGATTCATAGAATATATACTGTATAAAGTAACAATTGAATTAAACAAGAAGTGCGAGACTCTCCTTGAAAGGAAAATCATTAATTTCCAACCCCTCTACTCTGTCTGTGGCTCTCAGCCCCAAGCCCATTTGTTCCTACAAAAGATGTAAATATTTAAAAGTGCTGTGCAAATATACATTTAGTTTCCTGTTTTTAAAAAGTCTCAATCATTTCTTATCGGTAGGGCGAAAAAAAAAACGTTGGGGCTTAAACACCTCAGCAGTCTTGGAGCTGCGCCTTTGCCTTTTTCACTCTCTCAGCGACAATTTGCAATGTTTATCAAACATTTCTCTAATAGGAGTTAATTGTGTTTTTGTTAGGGGTTATTTTCATTTTTTGGCGTGCTAGTGACTATTTAGGGCAATAGAACAATGTATGTGATTGACTCAAAATAAACTACAGCGCCCATTTTCATTGCAATGAAAGAACACGTCAAAGTTAACGGTAAAATGTGGCTCATCAATGCATTTTTAATAGTTGTCGGACAACAGTGGAGTTGGATGGCACAGAGGAATAAGCTGTATCAGGTTTTGGCTGCACAGTCTACACTTGTTTGTTGAATTATGCCTTTTAGTCCATAATAGAACATCACAAAGTTAGCCTTTAAGTATGCCATTAAAATGAGCCAAAATTTTAATTTTACATAACTGATGATAGCATCGGTTAACACTTTCGAAGAGATTAAGCAGATGTTCTGCGTTTCTTGAACAGCACAAGCTGGATCAGGCTCAGTACAGTTTACATGAAGAAGGCTGCAGCTTTACTTAACTCAAGGATCGTGGAGAACACAAGAGTTTGCCACATGGGCTATAAACTTAACTCCTTGTTGCTCTCTAACAAAATCACAAAATCATGTTAGTATATAATGCTCTCTGATCCTGCCAGTTTCACTTTTTTTTTTTTGCATATCTATGCAGGACACACAAGGCCATACATGCATGACTGTCTTGTGTTTAATTTAGTTAATGCTCATTGATTGATTTATGCTTGGCATCCATATCTTTGGCCTGCTTCTCTGCACAAGAGGAAATCTGTGCTTGCAAATCTTTTCCAATACAACATGTCAAAGAAGAGATGAGCTGCAGCTGGGAGCATGAGCAGACAGGTGAGACTGACTCATTAAACACCAGTGTGTTTTTCTTCTCTGATGACAGACACTGTTTTGTCGTCATCCCATATGTACTCTTAGGATTCTTCTTTCTCTCTAGACTTAACAGTGAAGTCCCTTAATGCTAAAAAAAAAAGATAAAAATCTGGCATGGGATGAAGTCACACATTGTGGAATGGAAAATATAGTGTCCTGCCATGGTGTATCGTGCCAAATAGGATTTAACAATCCATAACAACACCAGTGTGCATCTAGCAAAGAAGGCAGTGGGTTCAGTTTTTGACAAAAGATTCTATTGATTACTTCAAGATTATAATCACTCATACTTTTCTAATTGTTCTAGTTTTTCAACAGCTTGTTCTGCAAAGTCGCGGTAATCTAATAAAGCATGCAACACTGCAAACTGAAAAACCATCTGCCATTTGACCTGGAGACATTGCACATTTGTCTTTCAGATGGCTGTCTAAATTAATTCTCCTTGGATTGTGATTTGAAAATAAAAAACTGGTGTCTGACTCACACTCTCTTTATCTTTTTTTTTTTCCTTTCTTGAAGAGAAAGTATTTCGAATGCATACTCGTTTTGTTACTCCCAGATTCTTGATTCTCTGCACTGCAACATCCTACATTGCTTAAAAATCTAATCTGTTTTTGGAGCTGCCAGGACCTGCCCAGTGCCAGGATCCATGATTTATCTGGTCTTTTGGTGTGCAGTGTTTGAATTTCCCCTTCTGTCTAATTATAAAACTATCATTAAAGTGAAACCTCAGAATCAGCTCTATTCTGTAATTCCTCTCCATTGCAAGACCGGAGAGTGATGTTTTGACATAGGGTCTGTGAAAAATGATTGGGTGTTTGGGTGGAAAGATCTAAAAGGCAGGTTTAAATATGTGTAATTCAGCTTGTACAAAGTTTATGAGTTCTCGACAAATGAAATGGTTTGGTTTACAAGGGACCTGTGGAGGAAGAAGACGTGCAGATGCAAGCTCCTGTCTGTGGATTCTCTTCTTCACAGTTTCGCCTGTAAAGATGTTCGAAAATCCTCCATGCATTTTATGATGTTACTGCCAGATTAGAACCTTGTGCGTTTGTGAAAACACAAAGACATCCATTCAAAGTGTTGCAACATTTTGCAAAAGTTTTTCAACACTTCTAACAGAAAACAGATATGACATCAGAAGTTTAAAGCATTCGAAGAAATTGTCGCATCGTGTCTGCCCTCCCATGGTGGCCGTGATCTGGATTGGGTTGCACCAGTTTTTTCACCAGTTTGTGTGTAAAGCCTGTCTGTCTTAGTAACTACTAGCTTGTTTCAAACGAGTGAAAGCTGCACTATTAAGGAATGTCTTAGCTAGTAAAGACTTTAGTAACGGTTAGTGGGAAAGTGTCTGTGGCACTGTCCACTGTTCACTGCTGCAGCATAACTTAAAGTAAAATGACAAGGAGGCCAAACGATATATCAAACTTAACTGCCAGTCCTTTGTAAATGTAGCTGGGTATGACTGTGTTTTATTCATATCACTTTAAAGGGATGTTGCAATGTAACATTAGCTTTGTCAGCTGGTTCAGTCAGCAGTTAGTCCCACCTGGCAGTTACTGGTTGTAAATATTTTGTAACTATTCTCTACGTAACACCTAGTTTGTGTTACCTGTACAGTGTTTTAATCAAATGTCAGGTCAGATATGTAAACCATATCCCATTAGCTCTTTTACTCTTCACTTTAAACAGATCATATACTGTATTAGCAAGCTAATGTTAGCTTTGTCAGTTAGCTATGCAACAGTCCCGTCTGGCAGATGGATGTATATATTAAGCAACAACTAATCTCCATTTAAGATCTAGTTTGTGTTAATTATGAATTTTAATCAAGTATCAGGTCAGATATATAAACCATATCCAATTATCTCTTCTATTCTATCTACCTATAAGACCTGGTTTGTTTAATTATACCATATTTTAATCAAGTGTTGGGTCAAATGTAACATCCTGGTATCACCAAATGACGTATGAATAACATGCTAATTTCTTAAGTCATTTCACGTGTTATGACTACGCATTTTTTGCTTTTCACGTGTAATTTCACATCATTTAGGTCTAGGGTGACCAGATTAGTCCCAATTACGAGCAGTTGTCCCGAATTGTCCAAAATTAGACTAAACCTGAAATGGAGCCTGGTGTCCCAGGATGAAGATAGCAGAAGTTGCAGTTGCAACGACAGGGGAAGTGCAGCTGCAGGCAGCCACGGAGAAGGAGAGATCTGACATGCATGTCACGTAGACAGACATGATTGGCACCGCACTGATGAAATGAATTTTATGTAGCAGATAATGATTTACACAATATTACATACAACACAGTCATTGTGTTCCTTTTCCTAATGACAGACAGTTGACTACATGTACAAAAATAATGAATTTTAGCTTTGAATTTGACTTTCACGTTTTACTGTTCGTTGACACTGAATGTAATGTACTGGAGGCCACGCCCACCCCCAACTCCCTTGTCCCGAATTTCACCTATTCTCATCTGGTCACCCTATTTAGGTCTTAAATTCAGTTGCCAAAAATGAACTATATTAACATTTGAGTGACAGGGGAAGTGGCGCATTTCAGATGACGTCAATATAATGTGACTTTCTTTACCTTTATAAGGTGATTTTGGCTTATTAACAGGTGGTGGGTTGGTAGTTGGCTAGATAGGTACGCAAAAAGTTGCAGTCGTTGTTCACATGTCGTTGACACGACATGTGAAATGTGCTTAAAAGTGACATGCTATTGATACACCATCCCATGAGATCACATTGAGTGTAACCATTACTCTTCACTTCAAACAGGTCATATGCTGCATTAGGAAGCTAATATTAGCTTTGTCAGTTGGTTCACTTAACAATGCAACAGTCCCACCTGGCAGCTAATTTGTATAAATATATAGTAGCACTAATCTCTACCTATAAGACCTAGTTTGTATAATTATAGCGCATTTTAATCAAGTGTCAGGTCAAATGTAACCATTACTCTTCACTTTAAAGAGTATATTAGCAAATTAAAGTTTGTCAGTTGGTTCAGTTAGCTATGCAACAGTCCCACCCTGCAGTTACTGTGTGTATATATTTAGTAACAACTTATCTCTAAGTAAGACCTAGTTTTTGTAACTATACAGCATTTTAATCAAGTGTTAGGTCATGTCAACCTTACCCCTACCTCTTTTACTCTTCACTTTGAAGGGGTCATATAACAAGGTACAGTTAGCTTGGTCAGTTGGTTAAGTTAGCCGTTAGTCACACCTGGCAGCTACTGGGTGTATATATTTAGTAAGTATTAATCTCTGTGTCAGACTGTGGTTCAACCCATTTTAATATGTAAGTTTCCACTTACGTTATAACTAGGCTAAGTTTGAACTTACAAACAGCTGGAGCAACTGGCTCCTGGCGTGTATACTGAGTCAACTGTCAAGCAAGAGTTTGGAATTTCTGAGCTGGCATCAGAAATGGCCTCATCATTTAGGTGTTTCTTTAACAGTGGAGGACAATAAAAAAAAGATGGATTGAATTAGGTTTTCTCTGGCTTTCATATCCAGCCTGACACCCATTGAAAGTGGATGTGGAAAATAGGACAGAGAGAAGGGGGCTGCAGAAACGGCTCTGAACAGAAACACTTGAGCACTAAATCACAATTTCCATCTCTGTTTCACATTGTATATCCTTTCTTTTGTCTCACCGGGACTAATTTGGTGAAAGATTACTCTGTCTGAAAGTCTTTTAATCACACCTATCTGTCAGTTGTCCAACTTCAGATAAGTCATCATGTTTTTGGTTAGGTGACAATTCAAGGGAGCATGTAAAGGCCTTGAGAAAGAGTAGTTGAGAGTTCTGAGATTAGTGTGGTGTAGGTATAAAGCCACCCTAAATACAGGGCTCAGGCCATAATTTGACCCATACGTCTAAGTACTTAACCATTATATGGCTTTAGTGGTCAGTTTTTTGAAAGGCTGGTTTACTCTTGTTGTAAATATCCTGTCTTTTTAAGAAGTGGCTATACATTTGAATCAGTGTGAGATGCTTTATAGTTTGGATTACCGCCTTTAAACCCAAAGAGGTTTTACACATGTAAAGGTTTGAGTGACCTCAGGTAAGACCTCACATGTGAAGGTCAAATCTGAAAAGGAAAGGTGGATATAATTAGACATCTGAAAGGGGATTCCAGGTGTGCACTTTTCTTTTTGCTCAATGCCTCCCTGTCTGTCAGTTTGAGTTTTACATAGGGGTCTTTTAAAACTTGTCATGTAACAGATTGGTTTCTTTCTTAATGTTGAACAGCCAATTTTGTCTTGTATTCCATTACTTTTTAACTATATTCACAACACTCTTTTTTTAAAAGCTATACAACAGTGTCTCTTAACAAGTGTCCAGTCTGTAGCATAAAAGATCACTTGCATGTTTTACATATTTGAGATTATTGTGACCACCAGGCATCCACGTTCAAACTCATCTTTCACACACTGTGCCGTCTGTTTACTGTGATTAAAACAAACTTTTACTGGGCCGTTAATGGAAGTCTGCCCCCCACTGGACCAGCCATACGACAGCTTATAAAAGACAGCTGCCATTTTTGGCCACTCTTGAGACAGCAGTGACAAAATTTAGTGTCTGAAGCTTACCTTGAAATGTACAACTGTTGCAATTATTGTTTACTAATTTGTAGTAATTCATTTTCACATAGGAGCTGCTTTTTCTCAATCATGACTGTTCTCATTGCGTTACAATGTCATCTCACATTTTGCTTGATTGCAACTTCCAGTGTTTCTTTTGAAATGTCAGTTGATTAGCTGATAAACTGTTAAAAAGTTTAAAATTTAGAAAAAGTACAATGTTTTGAGCTAAAATGGTCTCTTTGTCACACACAGTAGAATTACACAAACATGACATAGCTGATCAGAAATCACAGTTACAGTTTTTTGGACTCATCGACTGAACAAGATGAAAAATAGGCAAGAAAAATATGAGTGTGTTTTGCAGGCTGATTGTTTGGTTTTCTTCTGTGCCAGAGAGAACACAAAACCAAACATGCAAACTGATTGGTCAGCTGTTTCTATTGAGTTTCCTGTTATTGATACTCTTTTAAATTGAGTGCCTCTATAAAAAAAAAAAGTTGGACCAACTTGCAAGAGGCTGATCATCACTACTGAATCTATCATTGCTGATATTACTGGTGCACTCCAGTTTTCCACTGGATGTTACTCAGATTATTGTGTATCTGTCAGAGTCAATAAAGCAGCAACTTAGTGTTTTGTTATAACATTTACATTGTAATAAGATTACATATTATATTAAATGGGATTCTAAAGTGCAAAATTGTAATAAATGTATGACAAGGAATTCTGAAGAAATCTCTTACAGGGGAGACGTTTTTACTAAAACCCTCTAAGATCAAACTGATTAATTTATGGAACCTAAGTGGCTCTGATTAGTGTGCATTTGTCTGTTTGTATCTAAATATTGTTATTATTGTTATACTATGTATAACATAATGTTATATGTGCACCACACTCAGTTTTTTCTGCTGTAAAGGGAAATTGTCATCACCACATTGTTCTATTGTTCAGGTTCAATAAAAAAGTGAAAGACTGAATAAATTGACAGTTACTATTGTGGTTTTTATTTTTCTTGTATTTATATTTATTCCGCGTTGTATGTCATGTTAATTGCATTTTGATTGGAAACATCTGAATATGTGACAGGTACAATAAAGGTGTCAGTACTTTTAACTGTCAAACAGACAGAGTTAAAAAACTTTTTTTTGCCCTGAAGCAAAAATTTGCTGTTGGGCCCCAGTTGACCTGTAATGCCACCCAGGTCCAGAGACCAAGACACCAGTTATGCTGGAAGACACCTGGCCCCAGGTATTGTGTCCATTGAATTTGTGATCATTTTATTAAAAACAACCATGTGAGCACAATATCAACTAATATAAAAAGGAGTTAAAACCTGATTTGTGCTACAGGATTAGATAATATGCCTTTTAAACTGACCATAATAGACTACTGTGCAATTTCTCAAAGCCAGTTTGTAATTAATCCAAAACAAACAAACAAAAACCAACACAGTAGGCTACATGCGGTGAACCTGGGGGCTTTGGGGTCTGGGGGTCCCGGGGCAATTGTCCACTTTACCCAGATGATAATCCAGCCTTGTGTGGAACTTGTGTGCAACTTTTTTAGTACAGATCATCAAAGCAACATGATACTCACTAGTATGTGGGGGGTGTGGACTGTGCCTACGATTATAAAACACAATCATATCATAACTCCCAGACCAACTTTGAGGATTCCTTTGCCTTTGTTAACGATTTATCTCAGACGCAGTTTGCTTTTCCCGCTTTGACCCACTCCTCTGGAAATAGCGGAGTCTTTGCAGAAGAATCCAGAGCGCAAGAATTGTAGGCGTGAAACTTTCCCCTCAACTTTTTCCTCCCTCCCCCGGCCAATAACAGGGCTGGCTCTAATATATGGACTCCTCTGATTTGCCTGAGCCTCCTGTCCGCGGAGTGACTGACAGCCTGGGGGAAAGACTTTTTTTGAGCGTTGCCCCGTTGGACTTGAAGGGGGCTCTACGTGACGACAGGAAAGAGGGGGCAACACTTCTGATCGGAGGAGCAGCGGTGCAGGACAGTTCAGAAGAGCAGAGAGGAGAGGAGCAGTGCGGGAGAGACGGTGCCCATCCGTCAACTAGCTGGAGGAACCCACACTAACAAACCCTTATGGCTGCTTGAGAAATAACGATACACCCCCCCTCCCCCTTTTTTCTCTTTCTCTGGGACTTTTGGCTTTTAGTATTGTCCTGACCAGAAGTTGTTGCAAGTCTAATTAGTTTCTCCAAGTTGAAAAGTGAATCCACTTGCTGTGGACCTCTCTGACTGGCGGTCATGGATACCCATATAAGATGGAAAGTTAAACGGAGGATAAGGGACGCCCAAATCACTTTAGCAGTGATTCTGCTTTTTGTCACATCGCAAGCAAGTTCAGGTAAGATGCAGCTGTGAGATTTTGTTGGATACAGTTTTTTTTTTTTTGGAGCAGCGCTGCGCTCAAAAGTTTTTTCCCCCTTTGGTTATTGTGGATCACCGTGATGTCCGCCCCTCCTCTTAAACTCATCTTTATTGGTGCCTTGATGTTTTCAGCTTTGTCTGCCCGAAAGTATGGGACTAATCAAAGGGGTTAAAAGAGTGCAAGTTTTTTGAGAGAAAGCGTTTTTTATTTTCAGAAAGACTGATATGATGGCAACTTATTCTCTATCTGGATGTGGTGGAGTTGGTTTGAAGTGCCGTTGTGCAAAAGGCTGCCCCTGCACAAACATCCAATAGCTTTTGATATTGAAAGATAATCTTAAAAGCTTGTTGTTGTAAAGTTTATAATAGATAGTCATAGCATATGCTGCATGTCCCTTAATCAACCATGAAATTATTATTTTCCACGTCACTTTAAAAAGATATCCAGACTTATTATTATGTAGTAAAAGTAACTTTGCTGAAGTGCAGTTCGAGAAAGTTTAGAGGCATTTCCTATACGTTTTTTTTCTTTTACTTCTTTTTTAAACTGATGAGAAGGATGAGCATAATTTTCATAAGAGGGAGGGGTTGCTGCTCGTCTGAAGTGGCAGGGTGGAGCCGCCTTAAGGACTCCACATCAGGACACACAGTTTCTAAAGCACTGGGCCCTATGCTAAGGCTCCAACAACCACATATTTCACTAATTGAGTTCTACAAATTCTCCTCATGCCTTTCAGAAACAGTTATATAACCCAGAGACTCAAAAATATGAGTGTAAAAGTTTGGTTGTATCTTCAATCAGATAAAAAACCCCGTTCCTTATACGGGCTTGATTGAAGAAGTGACTTTTTAAAATCATCTTTAGACACTCTTGTGTAGGACTGTTGTGTCCCATGGGGTGTTCAGAAGTCATGCAGCGCTGTGGCAGAGGGGCTGGGATCTGGCCTACATGTATTATTAGCACCTTGAGACCGCCTGGCATGGTTGGTGGTCTGCTGTCTGCCGTGAGTCTCTGACACAGGCCTTTGAGTCGAACAGGTGGATTCTTCTATCTGCTTATCCTACCTTAAATGACAGTGAGAAAGTGTCTGAAATTGTGCTGATGGTGAGAATATTATGTGTTGTGGCTGCTTGACAGAGAGCCAAATGCTCAATTAAAAGCTAAGGCCACAGCAGAGAAGTAGAAATTATGATGATGAAAAACAGATGCATGCAACTGAAGTGGTTTTACAGGCTCATATGGGCTATACTGTTAAACATATAAAGGAATTACTGCAGCCTGTTTATTTTGATGTTGCCAATAAGTGTCTCGTTGTTAACCGAACACAACTTAGGTCATAGTGTAATGGTTGGATCTAGATCTGGGTCATTTTTGATGACAAAAGAGGAATTGGACTCAAGTTTTGGTGGGACGGTAGACAGCATGGGACTGAATCCACTTTTATGCTGCAGTCTGGATTTGATCAGCTCTTAAAAACCAGAGCACAGAGAGCAACCAGAGTCTTGTATATGATCCTCAAGGGTACTGTTACACTTCCTGAAACTTGACACTTGACACATGCTGAATGGGAAATACTTGATGACTGAGTGCTAGCAACATGCTGACTGCATGCAAGTTTTATGTAAACTAATTATCTTGTTCTTCAAGTTAAAGATTTTGACTTTCATCCATTTTTTTGCTCATTTAAATTCAGTTAAGCATCAGGTATAATGTAAATTCATTTTTTCTGTTAATGTTCACACTAATGCCAAGTTATGGTGAAAAAAAAAAACTTACATTTCATCCATATAACGTCTCATCTGAGTAGACAAATGATAATTACAGACAATTAGCCAGTTTGTCAGCAGTAAAAGATTCATCTTGACCCAAACCAGCTGACCCTTTAGCCTCAGGGAGGACCTGGATATTCATTCATCTGAGGGCTTGCAGAGACCTGCAACGACACACCATCACAGGTTTATCTGGAACTAGTCAACTCTATACACACTGCGCTTGCATAAAAATGCAGGTCATTGAAGAAATATTTATAGCCTATAGGGGGAAATTATAGAATCAACAAATGTTCATAGTCTATTTTGTCCTGATCACCTATTCATATAGAATTTTATATTTAGTATAATAATTATAGCCTAAATAAAGTAGATGTCCTTAAATTGGATGGTTTTTACATTCTATTGAAATTGAATGTAGCACAAGTATAACACACAAGTGACTGTGGACATCATAAGAGTTGTATTGAATCATTGTATAGATTCAATCATTGTATTTAGTTATAATTACAAGTTGAGAACTAAGAAATGTAGGCAAATTATTTTATTATATGTATGTATGACTGAGGTCCAATGATTGGTTCCATTATGGATAAGTAAATAATGTTAAAGTACAACATTATTCAGCTTAACAGCATATTTACACATCCTGCAGACAACAATAGGATTCAGTAGGAGTTTCTGTCCACCTGGTGAATGTAAGTTCAATAATCACTCTCCTTTTAGCTCTGGTTTTGGTCTCCACCAACTCCTGAGGGAAATGTCCAGCTCTTTAGTGGCTAAATGCTCCATTATTCTCAGAAGCTAGCATAGTTGCTAACTTTACCTGCCGTTTGGTGCTGGACAGATAGTTTACAGTAGGTTTATCAGAGCTTTTTTTTGCTGAAAACAGCTGCTGGTTGCTGCTTGAAATGAGGTTGATGAATGGTAACAATTAACAAAAACAATGAAGTAATGTTAGTGGGCCGTAAAACCAACTCAATGAGCTGAAAGATACTGAAGTACTTAGTGGAGCTGAGGCGAATTGCAGAGACTTTACACACAGTCATTTGTTAATATAAAAAAAATGCTGATAAGAGCAGCTTTAAGGTTGTGCTGGTAGAATTAATGTCCAAAAAGATAAGTCTGCAGTCAAATGTAGCTTAGCTCGTTAGCCTATTAGCCTAAAATGTTATCATAGAATAGCATTAAATGATATCATGACATAGCATTTTAACTACACTCACAGCTAATAATAAAGAGAGAAAATATTGAGATATGTACGATTTTTTTTTGCACACCACCAAAGTGTCTTAAGTCAACAGCAACCTGAGGTCAGAGAGGATCAGCACACTGAATGTGCTGCAAGTCAAACTTTATTAGAGAGAGTGAGTGAAGTCACAGTCCACTGTTCTTCAAGGAGGTCATCTTGTTTTGGCATTAATGAGGAAACTTTCCTTTAAACTCATGTGAAAAGTGGTAATAACAGAAGGCCTGTAAGACATAAAGGTCAAGAATGAGAAGAGGGGTCGGAGTTCAAAAGTGAAGGTCGGGACTTTCAGAGGTATAGGCCTGGATAGGTTTCATTGCCTAAAGAAAGGAATTCTTGCTGTAGGAACACATATGTTGGAGCTCCATGTTTCACTTAATTCTCCTCTGACTCTTGGAGGTCAAAGAAAAAAGATAAAGCAGCACAGCCTTATTTTAGGTCAAGTGTTCCATGTCTTGGACTTTATGCTGGATCTGACAACTGACAACTTTAGCTTGAGATCCAGGATTTGAATTGAAACTGACACTGACAATGAAGGTGTTATGTCTTTCTAGTTTCCAAATATTCATGTGTTCTTTTACAGCTAATAACCTATTTAAACGTGACACAATGTCCTGGCTTCCTTGTGGGACCTCAGTTTATTTTTTTAGTTTTAAGATCAGCATACCTGCTGTAGACTAAATCTGGCTTCTTCTCCAAAAAGGTCTCCTTTGTATTTCTGCTGAGTTGCTCTTTCTATGATGTTTCCTCAATCAACGGACTCTTTTCACAAGTCTTAGAAAATCTATTTTGACTCTTTTCACTGTGGTTTATTATCATTAATTAACCAAACGTTTTTGTACATTTCACAGCTGTAACAAACATTCATGCAGGACCAGGACCTAGTTGTGCAGACTACTTAAGTCATCAAAAATACTGAAATAACATTCTTTGAATACCTCGTGCAAATGAAAACATGGATGGGTTTGGGCCAATGCCACTGTTGATAGTAGATGACAGTATTGAAAGGACCGGAGGATATGTCAAAGGAATCAGGAAATATGGTCATGATTCAAGAATTATGCTATATATTAGGAGCTGATATTTGTTTCATCCTGTACTTTTTAAAGGGATAAACAGAAGAAGGCCTCGCTGTTTCGCTAAGCGCCCTCACATCTGGATTCGATAAGTTCCATTGTGCTGTCTGCTAAGCCCTCCAAAACGCCAGAAAAAATGTCTTCCAGATGTTTTCTTCCCATTCTTGGTGGAACAGGGGATCGTGAAAAAAATACTGTTGCATTTTTGAAAAGAAAATACACCATTCTGTGCCGGTTTTAGAGAAAATTCCTAATCGAATAACGTCTGCAGCCTTCTAGCAAAGCTGAGTTTGTAAAAATAATAGCAGCGTGCCTTTGTGTCTCAGCCAGATTTGCACATAAGCATCCAGGGTCATTAAAAGGTTCTTTTTGTTTAAGCGAGCCAACTTTATGACAGGGTTAAAGGTCGGATACAGCTGGTCCGCAGGTGTTTTTCATTTACAGTCCCTTTATATTGGGACAACTCCTCTTCAAAAGGAATTTATATGCGTTAGTCAATTTTGCCTTTTTGTCATCATGTGTAAAGTTCTTAATGAGGCCAATTAAAAAAGCTCATAGGAGTGATTGAATCCATACAGAATGGGACAAACTCCATGACCTCCTGTGTACTTTATTTGTGAATTTTACAGAGCTAAAATTCCATTTTGTTAATTTAATTCCTTTATATGTCATTGATCTGTCAGGAGAGACTGACATCACTCACTCCCATCTTTCAGTCAGACATAAAACTGTAATTTCAGTGGGTTGTTTCTCACTCACCTTTATGTGGCAATCCTGAGGTCATGTCCAACCTAATCAGATAAGTGGGGGTGAGAAAAAGTGGGTTCTTGTTTGTGCCTATTGCCATGGCGCTGAGGAAGGAATCTGAGTTAGCTGGACGATGGAGAGAAGCAGTGACCCTGCAATTGCATGTGCCACTTCAGCCTGTAAATGCAGGCTTTGTGGAAAGGACTCTGTAAATCAGCTCTAATGCCTGATAACAACATGGGAGATAAAACAAAATATGCGGGACAAGTTTTTGACCCCGTGTTAGAGTTAAGGAGATCCTTTGTGCAGCACAAACGGTGCATTATTTGCCATATCCTGGACAGTATATCGTCTATTCCTTTCCAGACTAATTAAGGGGCAAATAATTGTTTTGAGCTGCTCAATGGTGCTCTGTACTCATGACACAGTGCGTTTGGTTTGAAGCCAGTTGCAGATGGTTTCCTCTAAAGGTGTTGCTTACCCAAAGCTAGTATCTGCTAAAAAACACAGACAAACATTGACTTTGTCAGTTCCAAATTACAACCGAAAGGTACAACGTGTTCTTTACTCCCCAAGAGACAAAAGGGAACAAAATGGAGGCAGTAGTGATTGAAATGTCAACACGAACACATAAGTGATGTAAAAGTTGGAAGTGGTACCTCGTGATGCAACTCCCACTCCTGTATTTGATTTTTAATCGTATGCTTTGTTGCAGCCTGTAGTGCATGGGGGAGTGAAAAGTTAAGTCTGGTCCAGGCTCACAAACCCAGTATTCACTTCAGCTGGGAAACAGTGCTTTTCTCTGTAATGGGGTATTATAATCATTGAGCATGGAAAGCAATGTATGACTCATCCTTTCCAACCCCATTCCCCCTTCCTCAGCCCTAGCTCAGCCACAGCCTGGGCAGAAGAAATACTGAGTGTAAGCATTTTTTTTTTTCCTACTAGGAGAAATACAATGGTTTCTGGTCACTCTAGAAACTTCACTGGAGTCAGATGTATTCTATTTTTACTTTATTAGGTGATGAAATTAGTGAGAACTGGAAAGTAAAAAAGGTTGGGCATTAAAACAAGACAGGTTTCTGCTTATTCGGCAGTATTTGGTCATTAAGCCTTAGACTTAATTAATTTGGTTTTGTTGAAACAAGGGACCATACAAGAGTTCAACACTATTGTATGTACTGAAGCAAGCTTGAGGAAATGTGTTTGAGAAATCCTGTCTTGAAAATTTTACAAAATGATGCTTCATTGTTGATGACTCAGGTAAAGCAGCCTGTTGTCAGTCAGGCGTTCACTGGCACGGTAACTTCTGTTCACCCACAGGATTGATGTTGCTCAAGCACCATTTAAAGTGTCAATACGAGATGGATTGATGTTTGACTTGGCTGTCGCTGTAAATGGTGCAGATTATTTGGCACAATGGCAAGGTTTCCTTACCTCAGGTTGCAGTTACAGTGTGTGTTATAACTATTACAAGAGAAATGATTGATAACCTACATTTTCCTTTTGTTTTTTTTTCCATTTATCTTGTATGGTCACTCTTTCTGCACCTCTTTGTAGCTGTGTCATTACATTTTGTGACACCGCCCATCCTTTATGCATCTTAAAATGATGCTGCTCTTGATGTATCACTTACCTCCTTTCTTGTCTCAAGTTGTCTGTGTTCAGTGATGCATTCATCCATTGAAAACACTATCAGTCTAGAAGCGTTACTGGATTTTAATTAGGCTTAGGGATGCCTGTAGTTTGACAGTCATATTGTAAATCACACTCATATTAGGACTGGGTGAAGTATTTGTGGGTCATTGAGTTCATTGATGACACACTCCCTTTATAAGAAAACATTGCATATTCGGATTGATCCCCATCATTAGCAAAGAGGCGCAGCATCCCAGTTGAGTACTGTAAAAATGTGCCTCTTAGAGATTTGATAGGCTTTACTTGTGTGTCAGCGCTGGATTGTTCTTAATAAAGAGAAAAGCTTCATCATCATGCAGGATTTTTATATTTAATAGATTCCATTTAAAAGATTCAATGTTCTGTGTCAGTGTGTTGGTGCTGGAATAATAGTAATCTGTGAGGCTGTTTGAGAGGAAATGGCTCTGTAATGTCAGTGCTTGAGGGCCCTCTTTTATCATACAGTTCTCAACAGTCAGCCATCAAAACCGTATCAGCTGTGGGAGAGACAGAATGAGGAAGAGGCTGCGATGCAGGAGAAGAAGAAAAATAGGCCGAGGGAAATAAAGCTGCTCGCGGAGGTTCGAAAATAAAAAACTGAATGATGCAAAAGAAGCACAGAGACAGACATAACTGCGAACACACGTGTGCCGCAAAAGTACCATCCCTGCACTTTCTTGCTGTAAAATGAGCGTTCAGAGGTGCACCGTGGAATCTTGACTCAGTTTTTCCATCTTAGTCTGTGGTGGACGGCAGACAGTGATTTATCCTCACTGCTGTGAGCTGCAGCATGGAGACAGTGAAGTAAACCATCTGGTATTCCCCCTGTTAAAGCAATAACAGAGAGTCCGGCTAAAACACTGAGCCCCAGAGTACACAAGAGAAGCTCTGGTCAAAAAAAAAAAAAAAAAACCTCTCTGTTCTCTGGATCATCTTTCAGGTCTGTGTGCTTATGTTTTTGTGTGTGTGCGAGCCAGTACGTCTGCAGATTCTGGATGAATTTGTCTGTCTGTGTGTTTTTGTCTGACTGCTTGTCATTTTTTTGGTGTTCTAAATTTATCTTTCCTGTAATTTTTGCGATTAGAGGCTGGAGTTCGTGTTTTGAGTATCTCATGATGAGCATCAGAACGAGTCGATCATGAGCGGGGAAATGAGGGCATTAGGTGTATAAACAAAAGGCTCTCACTCCTCTCATTTCCTCCTCGCTCTCTTCCTCCCTGCTGCTGCTTTCACGTGCAGCTCGGAGCCCGGGTCACTGGGTCAACGTCCTGAAAACTTTGGATTAGAGCTGACTTATAAAGTGAAACCGTACTGATACTGGCATTTGAGGTCATTTACAGACTAAGCTTGTGCCGATTGGTGATCAGATCGTATATTGAAGATTGAAGGGATGACCCACGATTGGTTTTTCCTATGCCGATATTAAGGCAATTTTAATTAATTAACTCACTAAAGGTGCTATACAAGTAGTGTAGCTCCTTTGAGGAATAGCTCAGTGCGTAGGTCAAGAGAGAAAGAGCGTGTGTTTGATGGTGAGGTTGAGCAGAGAGTATAAAATTAGCAGTATAGCTGTGAACGTAGCAGTGCAGTGTGTGTGTGTACAGTTAAGGCTATTTGTTAGTGATTAAATGCTACAGCTCCTCAAGACCTAAGCCAAGTTCCCTTGTCTTCGAGGCTAAGGGAGTTAGCCCCCAAGTTAGCGACAACTTCGGCCCTGGTGCCCGTTGGAACCTGACCAGGCTCACTTAAGGTGGACTGACCTTTAAGGTGCACCAGCTATTCTTATTTTAGTGACAATTTCAAAACAGAGAATGGAGAAATGTCTGGCTGCTGAGTGTCCCCCCCCCCACCCTCCTCACCCCCCCACCCTGGGCAATAGCGTTGGTTATTGGCAATCATCCCACAGGGTGATGATAGGATGATCTGACTATGGAGAACATCACCCAACTCTATTTCAGACCTAATTTTGCTTATGTAGGTGTAAACATTCTCCTCTCACAGTTAAAAAAACCCACCAAGTCATCATCTAGTCATGTGATTCTACCCTTTTCACCTTTATACTTCGTCTTTATTAAAACAAAGCAGCTTACATCATGATGACTGCTACATGTAATGCTAACAGTTTATCAGCTGTTGCTGAACACAATCATTTACTAACTGTAGCTAACATTAGACACATGGTCATACCAGCGAAACCCCTGAATGTATCAAATCTAGCAAGGGTGCATTTTATTGCTTGTGAATTCAACATTTCATTTTTAAGAGGCAGAATGAGCTCAATAAACGTGCTCTTCTTTCAAAAGTTGCATAATCTCACTTTAAACAGTCATATCTCATTAAATCATATTGTCAGGGAGCCCTAATGGTGTGTAATGGTTTTTGAACCTTTTTATAACTCATTGTCAGTTTAATACCATTAACACACAAACATTTTTTCAATTATTATTATGATAGATGTTTGGTCACATCACCCAGCCTTTGGTTGGATTTTACTGTGCCTGTTTACTGAAATATAGCATAAACAACCACTTTAGCACGTTAGCATTTGTACGCCCCATGTAGGTGTGATCTTGTCTTCGGGATTGTGAATGTGCGTGTGTACAGTATGTGTATGCATGCACGTTGGTGTCCATTGAACCTTACTTTAGGTGTAGAGGAACACTGAGTGAGTGCCAAAAAACTCTCTCCGCCAGTGGTTTCGTGGGTTTAATTAAGCAGAGGTGCGGAAGGTGTGTGTGATTGCTTGCCGTCTTGCTGACTGACATCCCCATTCAGTTTTGTGCTACTGGCATCAGTTTACTCATGTGTTGCACGTCTACAGTAGTGTGTGTGTTCACTCTCAGGATGTCCCTGCAGTGAATGTAATGGGTTCAATCTAGCAAGGGTAATGCCTGCAGTATGATTCCCACGTTTGGTCACGTGAACCCCCCCCCACCACCCCTCCCTGCAACAACTTAAGGTCAATGCTGAAGGAAGCTGAAGTATTCATAAGTGATTCCTTGATACCTTGATATTTTGCAGGAGTTATGTTCTCATATTTTAGACTATAAAGCAATCCTTTATGTTCAACAGCAGCCACTGAGGCACAGTGTGGACAATCAAGAATCATATTGATAATGTCAATAATGTCAGTTATACAGCAATATGTAGACAAATTATGCTGACATTATCTACAGTAGCCACCAAGTTACCGGGTATTGTAAGGCTGTAGCATCAAAACTCCTGAGTGTATCGAATTGAGCGAGAGAGTGTTATATTGCTCATGAATTCAACTTTAATTTATACAGGAGGATTGTGTCACTTCTTTTACATTTTACAAGTTACATAGTCTTGCTTTAAGTAATTAAAACCAGGGTCTTAATTGTAACCTGCTGTATTCACAGTCAGGCTCCAGCCTCAGAACAGTTGGCTTTGGTTAAAAGTTTTATAACAGAATAGGGGGGAAATAATGAAAAAAAAAAAAAAACCCTCCCTGTCTGTGATGCACTCTAGGAGGGGGAAGTCTCTCATTGGGCATTCTTGTTTTCGGCTGTGCTGGTTTCCAAGAGAGGCAGGGTCCTCTTTATGGCTGCTAATTACTCCTTGTCCTCAGCGCCAGGTCAAGCATGTGCCTGGAGAGTCAGGCCTCACTTCAGGGCGGCTGGAGTAAGAGGAGGATAGGGGGCAGTGAAAGAGGGAAGAATGTTAATCCTCCCCCCCCCATGAAAAAGTCCTAATTCACTGGTCCGGCACCCCTCCTCCTGTCAAATGAAATGGTGCCGTCTGGAGAGCCACTAAGCGTTGTTACAGATAGTGTGTGTGTATATACTGTATGTGTGCATATGTGGAAATTGAGGGTAGATGGATAGGTTAGGGGAACGGGATCCACCACAGTCTTGGCACGGTGCCGAAAGCAGGATTATGAATCTCGCACTCGAGCTACTGTTCAAAGAAAGAGAGAGAGAGAGGAAGAAAAAAAAAGGGCAGAAAGAAAGCGTCGTGAGGTAGGGAGGGGAAGATATTTGCAAAACCACATCATGCCCACGTCTCTTTCTAATGTAGTACATTTTACTACACATTTAAAAAAAACTGACATATAAACTATATACTTTTATGAATTCATTATCCTTCACTTTGCTGCAACCTCGTTCATCCCATGTCTGACAAACAAACCCATAAAAGGCCAAAAACAAAGTTAACTGCTCCTCTTTTAGCAGAATCACACACAAGACACAACACTTTCTCCTACTAATATGTACAAAACACTTAACACACGGCTCGGGGAAAGTGATAACATTTGCATACTTTATACCTCATTCATTGCCAAGAGTTTATCTTTCAGGAAAAAAAAAAAGGGGTTGAAAAAGTTGAACATGAGGGATTGACTTGTGTACAGTTTAAGGAATTTGTCTCTAATTACTTTTTGGCAGTTTATTGTTTTCAGCTGAAGTCAGATAAAATAATTCTGTGGGAATCTTTTGATTTATTGACCGCAGTCACAGTGTTATTTTCAGTGAAATTCAAAACTTTTATACCCTTGGTTGCACTGTGTCTGTGTTGTAATTGCATGTAGTTGTGAATCACAGAGGCTCTGTCTGATCAGAGCTTTGCTGGATGGATGAAATGCATGGATAGACCTTTCTATATACACATTAAAAAGCTTCCAGAGAGCACCAGAGCCTCAGGATGCACTAGTATTTCTAGTATTGCTTTTTGTGTCACGCTCAGTTGCATGAAAGCAGCAGCAGATGAGGGATGGCAGTCTGGCGGTGTGCAAATGTACACAAGACTGTGTCATATAAACAGTGTCTGTGTATATGTGGGGAACCTGCCCCCTTGGATGTGAAGGGCTGTGGTCACAGGGGGAAGTATTTTTAGCATCAAGTGCCAGAGGTGTTGGTCTCTTGAGGGAACTGGTAAGTGGGTAAACATCTCAGCTTAACAAGGTGGGACTGAGACCCATACCTGTGGGTTAGGATGTGGTCGGGACAGCTTCCGCTAGAAGGTCAAGCGCCGGTGACAGAAATGCATGAATGAAGTTGTCTGAGGATATGAAAATAGAGTTTATAATGTTTTTGTTTGTAACACTCACAGGTTTTTTACCACTGAGAAAGTGGCCCATTGATTTTTTATTCCTGTTCTTCGCCTCAGGTAGATCATTATCGGAAAATACATTTGTTGTTTCTCAGATGGGGTTTTCGATCTATTATTTTGCGGTGCGTCTGTGGACAAAGATACATTATGCTATCCTTTCACCTTCCCTCTCCTTCCTTGTAAGCTGCTAATTGGCCCTCTCCACCTGGCTCACCTCCAGGTGACCCTGCAGATCCATCAGTGGATCTTTAACCTCAGATGGAAAAAAAAAAAAAAGTAATATAACAGATTTTGCATGAGGAAAAAGGAAATTGGAAAGTGGAAATGAGAAAGTGTAATAGTCTGATAATATAACAAGACTGATTGATATAAGGATGGAAGGAAAGGCTGGTACGGTATGAGGGGCATCCTGATGACAATCCTTTCCTTCCTGAAAAGCTGCTGATCTTCACGGGATTAGTTTGTGTCAGTATGGATTAGCAAAAGCAACACTCCTCAGCAGGGGTCATGACACAGTTAGCATCGACTGGATGCTCCTTACAGACCCTCCCTCCCCTTCCCTTTTATCTGCCCCTGAGCTGCTGAGCTGGCTGTTATTATGATGCTGTTATTGTTTTTATGACAGCCATATTGTTATGATGCACTATGAGCGTGGGGCCGCTTGTAGCCCAGAGGAACTTCTTTGAATCATTTATCAATGTTTGTGTGTTGTTCTCATCTGTGACCTAATAAAATGGCTGTGGCTTGTTGGAATTATATGATAAATGGAGGTAGTTTCGCCACAAGCCACTGTTGGTGTTTATATGTGTGTGTTTAGACACTCTGATGTGAGGAGAGACCGCATAAGTGAGTTTAAAAGCATTACCAGCACCTTTCCAAACAAAGTGACATTGACAGTAAATTGAGTATTACAGGATAGGAAATGTTTTTTTTCAGTTTTATTATGGGTGACGTATGAAGTCAGTGTTTGTACCTGTCACCACCGGAGTGTCTTAGCAGTAAGACGTATGCAAGGATGTGTCCATATAAGGAAATGAGGAGACTGTCTGGTAGGAAGAGGCTACATAAAGTTGAATCAAGGGGGTGAGATGGAAAATGGAGGCTATGGCTGGATGGTTATAAAACAGTCTGAGAATCACAGACTAAGACCACACGAACGTTGTCGACCGTTACTTTTAAATCTTAACACGCTAGCTCGGGGTTAATCCGACCACACGTACATTTCATCATTTAGAAAGCGGTCACCGAGTTGAACCGAAGGACAGTTAAGTTATTTCCGTGCCTTTTATGGGCTCCTTCTTTCTAACCATCAGTATTATCAATGGATCCATCTCCCAAGGGATAATGTGTTGTTGTGCATGTTGGCAGGTTAGAGAGAATTGCTGTGGTGTCAAAGTTGACTGTTGTGGCTCTTACTGGGAACATTTGTAGCTGAGAAACTGAGTCTTGCCTTCGGTCACCAATTTTCCTCATTAAAAATGGCATTAAATGAAAATGCTCTCTGTGCCAGTTCATGTGTCATTGTCTTATTGCTCTGATATTAATGGCTGAGAAGCAGAACCGTCTCACAGAAACCATTTTTTTTTATTTAATAAAGCTTCAGCTGTGTTTTTTCATAGTGAAAATTCTGTAAGAAGTGTCTGATAAATGATAAATTTATGCAAGTTCCAGACTGCAACAATGTAGTGAAAAGAAAAGATTTTTTTTCAGTTTTTTCTCTAAACGATTTCTTGCATCATCTTTCTGTCGACATTGATGAAAAATGCAGAGCTGTGCTATTCTAATACAGATCATTCTCTTGTAATTGTCGGATATCTCAGCCAGCATCAGCCAACTAGACCAAATTTTATGAACACTTAAAAGAAAAACCCAAAAAACTGACCTGAATGTTTTATAAAGGTTAGTATTTTTATTATATATCATGTTTATTATGACACTTTTCCACTTTTTTTGCATGTTTGGTGAGTAATAAAACACGTTTAGTGCTACACTGCAGACACTGTGATGATGCAGCTGTAAAAATCATCATGCTTATCACCTCTATACCCTCTAAAAGTCTCAAAACCTTCATTTTTTTTGTTTTGATTGATGGTGAATAATCATTTGAACACATCACCCTCTCTCTCTCCCATGAATCTGGTGCTTTAACGCTGCATCTTTTGACACCACGCTGAAATACTGACCTTCACTCAACTTTTCAGAAGTTCATTGCATTCAGGCCCCTGAAGTTGCTAAGCAAGCAGTGCAAAAGACTCCTAATGTGGAGAAATGTGCATTTTTTTTCTCATATCATCTGATCAGCTCTCAATTATAGACCAATAAGTGATGAGGATGTAGAACATAGATTCTGATTAATGTATTTGTAACTACATTTCCCATCACTCTGACAGTCTGACATATTATTACGATGCTGCAGAACGCTCAGAGACAAACTCATTAAACAAGACTCTGTCATCATGGTGACTGATAGACACTTTCTGGCCGGTGGGTGAGTTTCTCTCTTTCTCTTCATTATGAGCCGATGACAGACGAAGCTGTCTTTTTGTTTAGACCCTTCACCTGCTTAGAGGCTCTGTCATGCTGTGGTATGCACTTCCAGGAATATGAATGTTATCTTTTTGACATGCTTTAAGTCAGGAATAGGTGGGGTTTGATGATGAGGGTGTGGTGCTTGGATTAATGTATATCTCTCTCTGCTATTAAAGATCCTTGTGCCCCTTAGTTTAATACGTCCCCTAAAGCGATGTTTCCTCCTGCAGGGTTCCACAATCGCATGTCTAGAAGAAGAATGATTACAGAGTCAGGGATTGGATAATAGACTTCCTGCAAGACAGGAAGTGTGGGCTGGCTCAGGAGAGAGAGATAGAAAGAGTGAGATGAGATAGGAAATCACCCCTCACCATATTTATCGGACTCAAATCCTGCGTTTAGTTCTGAAAATGATATACACACACTTGTTTGAGACTGATGTGCATATAAACAGATATAAACTGTTATGTAGTGTGTTTATGTCTTTCATTTCATTTGTTGAGTAACCGACAATACAATAATATCTGCACTGCCAACAGATGTTTTTGTATTTGTTGTCAGGCAGTCCAATTGTTGGTCATAAATACTCTCTGTAAGCATTCTGCAGTTTAGTCTTTGTCTTGGTGATAATAAGGTAACATCAAATAAGACTGTAGACACTGTAGAGCTGTGGAGGAACACGTGCAGCCAAAATGCTCTTAAATGGAGACCTCTGTTCGAGAAGGTTGAGGTTTTTTTCTTAATTGATCTGCGCTGCACGTGAGCCATATGTAATGACATCCAGCTGGAGGTTGTTGCAGGGCGACGCAGAATGTACAAACACCCTTTCGCTCTACCCGTTTGCCTCCTCCACCTTTTCCCAGCAGCCCTTTCACTCTCAGATGGATGGGGCTATTGAATTTTTTTTTTTTCTTTCCAAACGGTGTGTGTGGTCTCTGTAGCCTGACACCAGGACTGCTGTACCTGTGTGTGTGTGTGTGTGTGTGTGTGTGGGTGTGTGCTTTTATACTTGTCCAAGGGGTTGCCTTTGACGCTCCACCTTTACATAACAACACAAAAATGCATCCAACAGACAACAACAGCGTTGTGCCGTAAAATCCTTCTGTTGTTTAGTTTTGCTCCCGTCCTTGTTTCAGTATTTGCCCTCCTCTAAAACATCCTGACAGCCCCCGTCCTTATGCGTCTGTCCCTATAGACATGACCCGATGTCCTTTTCTGTCAAGATCTTTGCTGGGACAAGCCTGGATGTTAATGTGTGTCATTGTGCAGCTCGTTGTGTGCATCTGGCTGCAGGAACAGCTGTTTGTCCTGGGTGGTTTTGGCATGTGAGGGTGCGGTTCAGGGTCAAACCCCATGTCACATTGTTCTAACGCAGTATACTTCTGCGGTGGCCTGGTTGTAGCCGGGATGACCGGCCTGAAAGTGTGCTAATTGTACGGTTGTGGCTAAAGGGAGGCAGCGGTAGATTTAGCATTGCAGGGAAATGGATGGAAGGATGGATTTTGCTTCAGCTGTAACCCATTATCATGGTGATCTATAAATGGGCACATCTCTGTTTAGCGCCTAAATGGATAACAGAAATCTTCTCTGAACCACAACAGTGAAATCTCCTGCTGAGTAACTATTGCTTCTGAGTCAGCAGAAGGCAGAGAATAGTGTAAAAGGTCTAAAAATTGGCCATAATGAAGGCTTGCATCATTTGTAGAAATCCTGCACCGTCAATTCATTGTTTAAAGGCTCTATCTATAAACGTGCTGTGTAAAAATGTGATTTACGGGCTATAAAGTTATAAATCTGTACTGGAGAGCTTGCAAAAGCTGGAGCCGGAGTGCTGATTCGACTCATTTTTTAAGAATAAAAATCTAACATCCTTTTTTTTTTTTTTTTTGTCTGTTTCTTTTCCTTCTCTGCAGCGGAACCAGCAGACCTCTTGAAGATTTTAGATTTTCACAGTTTACCTGAGGGTGTTACAAGAACAACGGGTTTCTGCTCACATAGAAGGTCAACACAAGGACCCGATGTGGCTTACAGAGTATCCAAACTCGCCCAACTCAGTGCCCCCACCAAACAGCTGTATGGAGGTGAGTATCAACCAGTTGTGAACACACTGTACATCTCACTACACTCTCTAATCTGTTTTTTTTATTTCAAACCATTTCAAAGCCATTTAAGACACATTTTAATGCCTTGATTTCATGCTAAGCTCTTCCTTCCCTTTCCCTCCAGGGTGCAGTTTTATAGGCTCCTATGACTTATGACTATTTACATCAACTTGGTATTTCTGGTGGGATATGCCTGCTGTTTTCCTTTTTCACTCCCCTGTCATGTAATATTTACCACTTACATGTACAGTATTGTGAGAGCCGTGCTAAAATATCCCACTGTTTATCTTCCACCCTAATCCATGTAGGCTACTTGTAAACAAGAGATTGACAGATATTCAAATACCGAAGGAAATTCAGCAAGAAGTACATATAATGCATGCTAATTCCTTTCTTGAAAACACACAGCAGATCCGGCCCTGTAATATCTGATGCTGTAGGAGGAGCTGGACGATGGAAAAGCAGTGAAAATAGGGGGTGGTAGAGGGGAGGGAAGTCTGGGGTTCCACTTTTGCCTTGTTCTATTGTGCTGACGTGGCTTTGGTTTACTGCTCTATGCTGCGCAGCAGTAGTACTTTCCTTTCTCTCCTCCCTTTCCGGCAATCTTTCCTCACTTTCCTCCCTCCTTCTCTCTTTATTTTCCCTCAAGCGCCATAATTTTTCCCTCTATCATTTCTCCCTAGACTGCTTCTGCCTTGCAGTGTTTTCTCCCTTTGTGTTTCATCTAACTTCTGTCTGGTGAGAAGTGTTAACCCCCTTTTTCTGTATATTTTCTTTTCAGAAAAACAAAAACCATAATTCTATGACAAGCCTCTCCTGAAGTAGTAGTGATCGGCTGCCCTGTAGCTTAATGATGCAAAAAGCAAAAAAAGGAGCAGTGATGCGGTCTAGATGCAGAAAAAAAAGGGAGACATAATAACCCTTCCTGTAAGCTAAGCTTCCACAAAGTTTAGATTGGATGACAGCCCCATTCATGGTCGTCTCAGATGTTGCAGTGGCCTTAGTGGACCTTTGATCCATGTCATGGCTCTTCTTTGGGGCTTAGAGTAGAGCCACAGGGCTCCTGTGGCCTGCCTGTCCTATCATGCTCTCCAATCAAACAAATACTGCTCACTTTGAAGCTTTATGACAGAAGAGCCCATACGAGTCTCTGTTTAGATACACATGCTATAATTACACACATGCTACTCTGGATCATCCGAAATAACAGTCTACATAAAACAAACCAACGTGGAGGACTTCATAACAGGCACCACATAGTCTTAAGGTGCAAGCAGAATATCTAGCTGTCTGTGGCTGGAAGGCCTTAAAAATCTAGTGGATGAGTCTATGATGTGGTCCCTCTTTTGCTTCAACATTAAGAGAATGTACAGCTAATATATTCCAGAAGGCAGCTGAACTTGTGAGATCATTTTATCTGTTTCTTTTTTTTCCCCTCTTTAACGAAGTTTGCTACTGAGTTATGACTCTGGCCTGAAGCCTGGAGGTACAATTTACTTAAATTATCAACACAGCACCCTGCCTCCTAAAAGAAAAAAAAAGTGACACCTATAGGAAACAAAGGCAAGCAAACATTTTTTTGTTTTGTTATGACTAATGTTATGACTATAATGAATGGTAATAAACTTCTGTTGCTCTGATGAGAACACCCTGGCCTGTGACCCCATAACCACAGACAGTCTGTGATGAAGTGTTGGAAAAGAGCAAGTGTAGACATGCAATCATTACGCAAACATGTGGAAGGGATGATTCATTTGAAACTACAGAGGCACTAAAAACAGAAGAGTCCTTTCTTACCTTTATTATATGAATGAGAAGAAATAGGCCAATGGACCAGTTGGCCCCCTTTGACTTTTATACCACACATTTCCCATGTCTCAGTAGTCTGACATGTCTACTAAATCTCCTCATCCAGACAAATTAAAATTGTCACAAATGCTCTGACTGTTGCTTTGACAATTTAGGAAAACTAAAGAAGAGTTTTGTGTTGTTTGCCCTAATGGACAACAGCTAAAACTGCGAGGAATAATGATGCAGCGGCTCATACCTTTCTTCTAAATGGGGTTAGCTGTGACTTGGCGTTTGTATTTGTGGTCTGGATTGCTGTGGCTAGATGGCACTAGCCATTCAGCGAGGGGCCAAATACTGCAGAATACAATGAAATTCAAATGACTGAGCTAAGATCACAAGCTTTAAAAGCAATAATGGTGCCTTTGTTTGCACATATTTCTCAGGAGTGAAATATTATATTGAATTCATAATAAAGCCTTGGGCTAAATTGACTGCTGCACTTACTACAGCACTTTGCCTGTATTTATTATCAGAAAATAACGATATCCCACATGCATAATTCAATTTTATCCATACCTCCCCTCTAATTGTGGCTTATTACTAGTCAACCGAGACCGTACAGATGCCAAAAACAAAAACAAAATGATTGAAATTATGGGATTCAACATGGCAGTTAGTAAATAGGGATATGCAATATGGAAAGTTTAGCCAATATCCAATACCCAATCATTTCTATGGTCATTACAGCTGATACAAATAATGATAGTGATTTGCCTCAGATGTCTCTGTGGTATCAATTATAAGATCAGAGTCTCCACTTTTGAGGGTTTTTTTTTTTTTACTTCTATTCCTATTTTTATTTCTACTGGATATGCAAGTTATCATCCTTGAATCATAATTCTGTTGGCCTCCGGCAAAGCAAGGTGAGGACAAGTTTAATGACAACACTGGAAGCAGAAGTAATAACATTTCAGAGGAGGATTAGAGAGAATAAGTTGCTTCTCCTCTTGATATTTCCTAAACTTTTTTTTGTGTATTTCATGCATAATCCAAGTGAGCTGCTCCCAAACAAAAAAAAGCATATAATCCCATGTAGCATTATCTCCCTATGTTCAGACAAAAACATCATATTTATATCTCCGACTGCTCTTAAACTACAGAGTTTTTCTTGCACCATGTTGAACTTGACTCACTCCTATCCTGAATCCTACCCTTCCCCATTAGAGCCACTTACATTCAGGGTCACTCACCTGCATGCAATACACATCCATCTTCCTATCTATTGCTATGTGTATCTCTTTTGTCTGCGTATGTGCAATCCCACTGGAATGCCGCTTGTCTCATACAGAATGAAGGATCTCGACACAGTGATGACTGAATGACCAATTATAGGACACAAGACTTTCTACCCCATTTACCTGCTTGTATGCGCACTGACAGATGGTACGAGAGGTAGGGAGGATCCGTCAAAGTGCTGGCATAACTCTCGCCGCTCCCTGACTTTTGACGGATTCTGTGAATTTGGTAGGTAAAGGAGAATAAGTGAGGTATAGATGTCAAATGCCGGCAGTGTGAAATTGGAGACAAAGTCTGCTTTGACTTGTAAATAAGACCTCTCACTATCAAGTCTTAATAGTTCCCCCATGGGCCTGTCCAAGGAAAAATAGAATAATTTCTCTATAATTAGATATATCATACTTGAGACGCATTTATGAATAAATAAAGGGCTTCTTTAATTGGTAATTTAAGAGGAAGGAAAATGATAGGTTGCGCCTGATTGGCTGGTTGAGATGTCTGGGTGTTTTCTTTGAGTCTCTGACTTTCCCAGACCTTTTCTAGTCTGACGCTGGTGATGGTGCTGCCAGTGTAAACTCCAGGACCTCTGGCACCACAGCCTTTCCATTCCCACCATGTCCGCACACACACAAGACGCTCACAAACACACACACACACACACACACACACACACACACACATACACACGACCGCACACACTAAATGAGGAATGAGGTATCTCTCATCCGGTGGCCCGCAAATTGAGAGACACATTCCAGAGAAACCCGAGCTTTTCTGAACGACCCCCCCTCCCCACCACACCACCACCACCACCACCTCTCTTCTTTCCCACTTTGCTATGAGGTCCTGTGGAAAGAGCGAGGGGAAAGGGACACTGACACGAGAGAGTGCACATAATTTTTTTTCCACATCTCGTCCTCAATTTTGTAATTTTGTTAACCTCCTTCCTTCACCCTCCTCCTCCTCCTCCTCCTCCTCTCAGAGTTATGATTGAGACTCTCTCACGGCATCTCAGTCCTCATAGTAATGGCATGGAGGACAGTAACTTTGCTGTGTAAATGCTACTTAAAATTCAAATTCGCTCTCCAAAAATGCTACTTTAAATTTGAAAAATTGGTTATTCTCATTCCTTTACTTCCCCCCACTCCCTCTTCCTCTGTGCCATAGTGTCCCTTTCACTCCTCACCTGACCCTTGACCTCCACACAGACAGCCTGTCCTTAAACAGCGCTGAGTCATTGTCTCTACAATAGACGTGGCTTTTATGCAGCCGGATGTGGTGACAAATTCTCATCTGGTTCCTTTTCTCTCATATTTTTCAATCTCTTAACTCCATCCTTCTTTGTTTAATCATCAACAGTTTCATCCTCCTGACCACAGTTTTCATCTATCTGTATTCCTCACCAAACTCCTCCACATCATGTCCCGTCTCCGTCTTATGTTCTGTCTCGCCTGCTCTCTGCCTTACACCGTCCTGTCTAAGCATCTGTCAATTAAAGCAAATTCCTGACGGAGCACTCTGCCAAGGCATGTGCTCTCCGCATGATGTGATTTGATGCCTGGCATTAATGTAGGAATGATAGAAAAAGGCAGGAAGGCAAACAGACACCCAGATGCTGACTGGATGAAAAAAAAAATCAAAAGAAGAAAGGAGAAGATGAAAAGCTGATTATGGCAAAATTTGGTACTGGAGATTCTTTTCTCTTTTTTTTTCCACTATCTCCTCTTAACCTCAGGCTTCCACACCACATTCCTTCTAAGGCATCTTTTTCTCCAAAGGTTTTGATTGGCTATCTAAACCGTAGCCACTCCAATTTAAGGTTTTTCCAGCCTGTCTCCTATTATTCTGAAAATGGTGGCAGAATAAGGGGGTTTGATGGCTGCACAAGGTGCTACAAAACCGCTGCAACCACAAGCCCTGCCTCTCTTTTCCGGTCTTCTGGAAATCTCTGCACATAGTCTGCGCATACTGAGAAGCTTGGAACTGCTACTGGAACCCAAGTGGTTACTTTGCTTATGTTAAACATAATCCAGATAGTTGGTTTGTCATAACAATAGTGGTTTCAATAAAATTCAGATTTGCCTTTTCTGCCATTTTCGAAAATAAAAGATTAGGAAGCTTTGTGTGCCTCAAATGTAGTGTGACCTCCACATTAGAAAACAGCAGTCTCCTCAGATGGTTTGGAAAGCCCGCCCTTTTTTTCTGGGGTCCTGAGAATACCCCACTAAGGGAATCTGTCTGGCAGATGTGCCCCACTCTCTAGCAAAATGGAGGAAATAGTTGAGACTGCACATTGGAACCATGCAGATGGAGGCAAACATCTCCTTTTAATTTCCGTCTCTGCACCTTTCATGTTATGTTTAAATAACCTTTTATTTTATGTTGAAATAGCAAATTTATTGTCGGTATTTCCACCTCCATACATATGTAGCTCTAATTATTTCTCTTGTAAAAATTTTCGCTCCTATTTCCTCTTTTCCAACCCTCCCGCTGGAGCATCTCATCTCGTCTGTTAGATCGATCAGCTGTGAGACAAGAGAGAAGAAGTAGAGAGGAGGGGGTTTGAAGTATAGTTTGACAAACTCTCTCAGGATCACATGCTTTTGTCATTATGCTTCTCATCCTGTGCTGCGTTGGAAAAGCTCCACTTTGCACTTCTGCTTCTGACTTTTCTTTTTCCCTCTGACCGGCCTCCAGTCTGCCAGCCATCCCTTTCAGATTAATCCTATCTTGTTACATTTTGGGCGCTCCACAAATCTCTGGTGTTTCCTTGCTCAAAAGCCCATCTTCCCAATTCTTCCAATATAAATGATCTTTGCCTGTTGTTGTAACATTTCTTTCCACTAGAAGTAACAATAATAACTTTTACGCTGCCTCTTGACACCGAAGAGCGCTATCTGTCTCCTGAAATAATAATAATTTTACAACATCCTGAACACAAGCGCAGTATCTCATTACTCTTGTGATGGTGATTTGTTGCTTCTACTTATAACACTCCCAAAACTTTTCTCTCTGTGTCCTTCCCACCATCCGTCCCGCCAGGTGATACGTTCCCTGAGGACTTTTCCATCTTGACCACAGTGAAGCCTCGGAAGGGCAACCACTCCTTCCTGTTGTCTGTGTACAACGAACAGGGCATCCAGCAGCTCGGACTGGAAGTGGGTCGCTCTCCCATGTTCCTGTACGAGGACCACACAGGCAAACCCAGCCCAGAGGACTACCCCCTCTTCAGAGGAGTCAATCTAGCTGACGGAAAGTAGGTGCATTAGTTGTCGGCTCAACGGGACATCTATCAATCTCACGGCAATTGTACAGTACAGTTAAATAAACAAGTATCAGACTCTCTAATCAAAGTCCAGGCGGATGTGTTAGGCTTTGATGAAATGATTGTTGCATCTCCAGTTGGTTTAGTGTGTTGGCACATAAGCAGCACCTGAGCCAGGTGTCCCTTGTGCATTAGATTTGTCAGAACCTTGATAGTGTTAATTTGTGATATTGTACATTTAATCCCTTTCATTTCATGTGGTTCACAGTGTCTGTTTCTGCCTGCAGTCATATTTTAGAAGTCTATTTTTATCACCAAAAAAAGTGAGATTTAAGAAAAGAATAAAATGAGATTCTGTTTCACTCTAGAAAACAGAATGGGATGTATTTGAATTTGAATGAGAGGCCAAACACAAAAGGGGTCCTTAACCTGTTTGCAGTTTGTATGTATGCTTCATGTAACCCAGTAAGTGTGTGAATTAACACCAACCCCCCCCCCCCCACCCCCCAACCCCACCTCCCCTTCCAGGTGGCATCGAGTAGCCATCAGTGTGCACAAGCAGACCATCACCCTCATTCTGGACTGTAAAAAGAAGACCACCCAGAAGTTGCTCCGAAGCCCCCACCCCATCATCGATACCAAAGGAATTATAGTGTTTGGAACTAGAATACTTGATGAAGAAGTCTTTGAGGTAGGCATTATGTTGTAAATCCTAATCTGCATGTTTTTAATTGTATTGTTCCGTTATTTATGTAATTATTGGACCATTTAATGCGATTTGTGTGTCGGCTCAGTGACTGCCAAGTGACATTTTTTGCCAGATGCACCCTTGTGCCCATTTTGGTTCTTTTGTGACTCTGTATGAACTTGATTGCGACAAAGATGACTGAACTGCTTTATAGATTTGAGGATTGATGCGCTTTTGCATCTCCTGTTACACGCTATTTTCAAGGTCTGCATACCATTCCTTTTTTGCGTATGATACTTGACCAACTTGACTTTGATTTAAAGTCCTCAACCAAATGAGAATTTTCATTCTAACTACAGTATAGACACATGTGGTTGTGGTGAAGATGACGGTCATCCCCGATCCCCATTCTGCGTGCCACAGCATATAGAGCATGGATTGCGGTGGCAGCCACATCCTCTATAGATGGGAGGATTTAGCATGTGCGGGCCCCCACCATCTGATCCCCCAACCTCTGCCACCCACTCATACACACGCACACAATTGCAAGTTTAATTTAATTTAAGGTGCCAGATATTCCACATAAAAAAAACATAATGTCCGTCCAACTTTCATCATTGCATCTGTTGCTGGTGTCATAAAATGTTGCCTCATTGCGGCCAATAAGCAGTTAAAACCTATTTGTCATACCGTTGTATTTCCGTATGCGGTTCCATGTCTGGAGTCTTTGTCTGGATTGGTTGAAACGGTTTTGTTTACAGAGGTTCTTAACAAGCGGTGACACATTTTCATTAGTAGACAGAGGGTTTTACTTCTTCTTCCTTTCTCCTTTTTTTATGTGTATGAAAGCTTTGTGGCAGGAGATGAAAGATTAATGTTAATCTGACTAGTGACAGGAAGCCCTTTGGGTTTTATAATACCCAGAGACACCTGATACGCATCAACATAAAATACTTTTTGCTCTTACCTAGTGTGAAGAATTAGAATTAGTTTGGGTATTGCCTAAAACAAGCTTTTGTGTGGATATTTGCTTAAACATGACCCCTGTGAGGGACACAGAGACACACACACACATACACAGAAGCACACACACAGAGGCACAAGGCACAAGGAATAGTGTTGTCTTTGTCCCGTCAGAGTTGTGCTTGTTTAAAGGGGGATTAGTCTGTGAGGCTGAGGCCCTCAATAATAATTAGTAACAGAGGCTGACTGATGTGACTGATGCTGAGCCAGCTGACCTTTAACCTCACTGCTGCTCAACAGACAATAAGACAAAAATATGACATCACCCCCCCCCCCCCCTTCCACAATTCCTAAATTTGGTCTGCCAAGCCATAGGGGAGATAGATATATGATGGAGCATAAAACTTCACTTTTTGCCCTCATCCAAAACCATTAATTATAGCCTTGTAACCAAATCCAGATTTTTTTCTATATGTAATATCCACTGTAGTGTATATATATATATATATGTATATATATATATATTCCCCCATATGAGTGCAAGATATGGTTCATAGGTGAAGCTGGGAAGTACAACACTGTTATGTTTTGCACAAATTATATTCACATTTATAGAGAAATTGTTGACGTGAACTATTTAATGAGGCATAAATACAGATGGTTTTGGTATGTGTATGTCATAGCTATTATTTCTTCTAAGCCTAATAGCCAGTGGTAAATTCCTCCAGTTGCCAACAAGATGACTGCATTTATCCGGCACAGTTGTTTTATCGTTGCCTGTAGCATACTCATCATGAGATTGAGGTGATAGTGGAACAATTTAAACCCTACCCGGCTATCAAAGCCGCAGTAACAGTCCACTAGTTACCGTGGGAACAGACAGATATTTTGTGAGAGATGTTTAAAGCCCTCCTGCTGTGTGTCTGCCAGTTGGGAGACAGGACAGGCTCCAGTGCGTGCAGAAAATGGAAAATATGCCACATAGTTTCCAAATTATGCTCAGGCTGCGCTCTTTTCTCCCCTTACTCCCTTCTCCCCTCTGTGTAGTTTAGTCTGATCCTGTGTTGACTTTTGCCAGAGTCAGTTACCACCAAGAGTTGGTGAGCATGAAAACACAAAAAAACTTACTGGATTTCACCGGCAGACCAATTATTTCAGTTGACTCAAGACAGAGCTTACAATTGCCAGTCAATCCATTTAGAAAAGCCACACGTGAAAGAATAAATGAAGAGAAAGAACAAATCCAGTTTGGAGACATCAATTTAAGAGAGCTATTTTTGATTTGAACATTGATTTGATTGTCCTGTAGAAAAGAGGTAATCATTGTTTTAATAAATCAAACACATACTTAAATACAGAAGTGAGGAAGGACAGATAATCTGATTTATGATTCCTCTGAATTACACTGAATTATATGTTTCATCAGCCAGTGAGGTTCTCCAGCTTAGCCTGGGCTTTTTCTTTACATACAGCCAGTCAGGAGGCAAGTAGTACTTACTGTATGCTGAAGTGGTTTGTGGTTTGGTTTCTGACATGGTTATTGTGGTCACAGAGAGTGTCTACCCCTCTATAAGTACCATAATGTTATTTTTTTTCTTAGCAGCTTGCATAAGTGTACTGCAGCTGCGCCAGTAAAGACTGTGGAGGTAATTAGAGTGGTGATTATGTAAGAAGACAGGTATTTTATCACAAATTAAACAGTAATTACTCCTTTATAATGGCTGTAATGCACATATAAAAATCAATTATTAAGCGCCATTATCTTTATCAAAGTCCAGCTAATGACTTTAAGGGATGTTGTTTTTCTTCTTGACTGTAGAGCATGTGTGTATTTTTATCTCTGTTGTTCAGAAGGTAGGCCCTGTTTGACAGAGTCCATCTGTTGAACATGTCCCCTGATTTCCCTGTTCACTGTTATTTCCAAAGGAGTGTGCCAAGAAAAACCATGGATAATTTAATGCCCATCCCTTGGTTCTATGTAGAATTCGGTGAAATAAATGGCTGTGGTTGGTCTGAGGGATCACAAACAGGACAGATGGACCACTTGGCCTCACTCCGAAGTAACCCGCAGGGGACCTCGAGTGAATTGAAGCAGCCGAGGTGGAGCTGTGCAAACACAGCAGTTCTTGTCTGGCCTCCATTGTCCCAGCCAGAGCGGAGCTTAAGTGTCATCGTCCGGTTTGAACGTGGGTGATTGTATAGTGTCGTTTTTGTCAGAAAAACATCAATTTGGCATATTTTGTAGAGAGTAATTCAGAAGGAGGTTTCTGTGTCGAGAAAACAAGATACAATGTTCAGGATAGAGAGGGTGTGGAGGAGCCGGGAGCAGCAGGTTCGGGAATAGGAGCCAAAACTTTGGGTCACACTCTGGAAAGAATGAGGAGCTCTCTCCCCCCACTGATGTCAGTCTTGGGACAGCAGCCATACCACATGACATCATCCAGAGGTTTCCTTGGTATCCGCTGATAGGCTGTCTCAGACTAGTGGTCTGAATAACGGGGATGGATGTGCATGTGCGTGGGTGGGGGTTGATAAGTTATAGGGAGAAAAGGTAAGAAAGCGTGAGGAGCTTAAGAAGAAGAGGATTGAGTTTAAGATATATTGAATAGAGGATTACAGATGGAATGAGTGGGGGAGCTCAAGGCAATATATGATAAGAGTAAGGGAAGCAGTGCAAAGAGTTTGGAGGCCTTTAATAGTGCTGGGATGAAGTGTGTTGCATTGCCCCTGTGGTGCAACGAGAGCCAGGAAAAAGTAGTAAAAATATGCAACACATGAGCTTTATGCCCATTAAGAGCTTTAATATTATGATGGCATGATTAGTTTTACACATCCTGTGTCCTCTTCTTTACCTCAAGAGTTTTCTTCACTTATCCTGTCATTAACTCACCCCCCCTCCATATTTATTATTCACATGTTTCAGTCATCTAAGGTAAAGAAAGTATTAAGCTTTAGACGTACTCCTGATTTAGATTTTGAACAAAGTTGAGACCACTTTCCATATCTACATTTTCCAAATTCATAATCTGATTTAAGGCCATTTTGGCTTAATTTCCATGGTCATAGTAAAATTGGTTTGGCTGATGTCACGAGGCCTTCACTGTGCCTCTATTTTCTTATTTATCTGTTATTACAGAGCTAGAGCTACACTCAGTAGCTCGAGCAGAGCTTTTGTGGCTCCACATTTTAACACTTTGCACAAATGTACCTGGACTCTTTGATATTTTTTTTGTTGTAAAAGCACCTCAGGTCTAACATGGATGGTTGATGGATGGATACTGGCTTCTCTGATAGAGCCCCATTACATGAGACTTGGAAATATAGTTCCCTCCTCGGGCATTGATGACTAGTCTGGGATCTCAAGTTCCAAATAAACATGCAAATGCATTGAGGATGCATTGAGATTAGATCACTGAAGCCTACACTCTGAGGTGTTACTGTAAATTAGTCTTTGACCACCATTATCCAACCACTTAGGACTAGGACTGGACGTTGGATGTTTTTTTTTATATATGTATATATGATGTATATTTAATAATGATATAATGCTCAATTTACAGTTTCAAGGGTATTCTCCTTATGACAGAACCCTAAAGAAACCAGATTTATAGATTAGATTTATAGTATACAACAAATAGGAGACAAACATTCAACAGAACCAACATGGCTTTACATTAAACACTGAATATTGTTATCACTACGTTATCACTCCCCCTCCCCTGCGTCCTTAGCCACGTGACACCGGTGTCTGGTCAGCAACTCGCCGGCCTCCCGAACAGACGATTGTTGCCTCCTACCACCGTCTTTGGTCGTGATTTGGTCACCTTTTCTATGCACATCTGCATTATCTTGTCCAAAATACATGTCATGCTTCACTGTCAGAGCACACTACTTCCATACATGTCAGGCTTGTGGAAAGAGACGTAGATTTCGGTAGCCCCAGTGAAGATGGAGTTTCCACCATGGATGATTAAGAGAATTTCCCTAACTCATGTCAGATGTTTGCCTTTCGCCTCTTTATTCCTTCTGTTATTCCTTTACTGTGTCAGCAACCCCTAAAGTGTGCCTTCAGCACTTTTTTATGTAGATTTCAGCAAACGGGCCAAGTCAAACACTCAGAATCTACGTCTGTTAGGTGAGGCTAGCCACTCTGGTTTCCACTACCCCAAAAGAACAGGAAATAGGAATATGGCTGCCCGTAGTCCTTAGAGACATACGATTAAAATCTTATACAGAATGGAGTGTGATGGGGGCTGGGAAGATAATGGGGGGGAAGACCTAGAAGGTAAAAACAGGACAGTGGCAAAGAGGAGAGGGAATGGTTAAGGTGATGTGTAGTGGATAAGTGGGGTGGCAGACAGGCCTGTTGCTCTTGGCAGCTGCTCTGAGTGCTGGGATCTGGCTACAGTCTGGAGGGGAAAGCGTATGTGGGTGAAAAAGTACTTGATGTCTGGTAGAAGTTTAATTCTCTAAATTTGCTGAGTGGAATTTTTCTGTGGGTACAGTATGTCTATATGTGGTTTTTTTCCACATCTACATGTTGATTAATCGATTAGTTGATCGACAGAAAATTAATCAACTATTTTGATAATTCATTCATCGTTTTGAGGCCTTCTTTTAAGAAGAAATGCTAAAATTCTCTGGTTCCAGCTTCGTAAATTGATCAATAATGAAAATAATCTTTAGTTGCACACCTAATGTACAGGTATACACTACACAGTATGTTGTCTTTGTGGGTCTATTCGTTTCTGCGTCCTGGTGCAGTTGTGTGTGTGTGTCTGTGCTGATTTATGGCCCCTGTGCAGCAAGCTGTCCTCTGTAGTGTGTTGTTTGGTTTTTGTGGTCACGTTGGAGAATGTCCAGGCGCTGGGACTGTGAGTGTGCCGGTGTGCCGGTGTGGGCTGGCACTGGGACCAAGGCCTGGCTCTCAGCTCAGGGGTGACTGTGTAAATATGTTGTTAAAGTAACTTGCCTTAAAATGCAGCCAGACCTCCCAGAGTCTTATCCTGCTCTGTGGGAGCCGTCCCACCCATTTTTCCCTTACTGACATATGACAAGAAAAATTATAAAAAAAACTACAGTTTTTCTTCTTTAAGCTGCTGTCTTAGAGTTGTGTGAGGCATAAAAGGTAAACAGATCCATTATCAGGTGTCCCTGGGGTTATAGAGAAATAATGAGGATTGGTTTGTATTGTTTATTTCATGGTAAGCTGCTCTTTTCATGAGATGCTGAGCTTTACCCCCTTGAACTAATCAGCAGGGGGTCCCCTGACATCACCTCAAGACCTTACTCTAATCAAAATAAGCCTTTTTTTCGGGCGCCTTTCACCACATGCTTGAAGTATGTGTGCTTATGAGAGAGAAGGAGAAAGAATAGGAGGGGAGCATGTACGCCTGCAGTTCATTTTGTTAATTTTTAGTGGCTCGTTTAGCAAGAATTATTTGTCCAATATCCATCCCATGCATCATAATACAGAGTGGGGGAGTACAATGAACTCGGTCCACCCGGTATGATTGTGGGTCAGGTTCAGATGGAGACAGATGTTTGACTTTGTGCTCACTGGAGCACTCTCCTGCCACCACCTGGACATAACAAGAACATCCAGCGAGGATTAATGAGTGGAGGCCAAACAGGGTGAGGTTTGGGAATGAGAGCCAAAAAGTGGATTTTTTTTTTATTAAAATGCAAAAAGACAGAAGAGCAAATAGATGAATATATACATTTTTAAGTGTTATAGATCAGCGTGGCTTTGTGCTGATTCCATAATCAAGTTGTAAGCTGCAGCCCTGTTAAATCATGGGTTTATGTTTGTGTGTGTGCGTACGTCTTCAACAGTATCTTTAACACGAAGTATGTGAAGTGAGGCTGGCCATTGCTCACAGCCACAGGCAATGGCTTTTCCACCAGAGCTTGACATGAGGAGAGCACCGGCCAGGAGCAGAGTCATATTTCAGCAGAGTCTAGGGAGAAGCTGACAGCGGCAGGCCTGTTATTGTCTGAAAATTCTGCCTTAAGCACCACTCTGATGTGCCACATGATGCTCCAGAGTGAAAAATGTCACTATTCCCTCTCAAATAGGAAAGCTGATTGCATGTTTTATGTGGTTCCCTCAGGGATTTGGGTGTGATTCTATGATACCAAGGTTTTTTCCCCCCCCCCCCGTCCTGTGTGCTGTGTTTGGGTGTGGGACTGGTGGTGCTTGTGTGACTGCGCTTGCATGTGTTGCTGTACACTGTTATATGCTGAATCCCTGACTCTGCATATATAGTAGTTGCAGTGCAGCCTCCTGTCATCAAAATATAAGAAATAGCCCCCATACACAGGAATGGAGTAAATATCTCATGCTTTAATGGGCTGCTGGACTGAGTTGACCATTCAGAGCCAGAATACTAAATGAGAAACTTGGCATTAGCATACAGCTGGGGCACAGTATAGGAATATTTACTGCTTCCCTACATCTGTAAAACAGCAGCTTATATAACATTTGGCACCGCAATCTGTCGAGTGACGTGTGGTGAAAAGAGCAGCTCTGGCTCAAAGAAAGGAAATCAGAACCAGCTTTAGTGGTTGTCACGGTGGATCAAGACTTTGACAATAGTTTGACTGTGAAGGTGTGCAGCTTTTGTGGAAACGCATGCCTTTGATATCAACACAGAAACAAGATATATGATGGAGGAGATGATGAAAAGAAAATAATTAATGAAAGCAAGCATCTGGATGTAGCTTTTCAAATACTGAATGTTTTGCATGTATTTGCTGTGTGGTTTATATCTGATCAGAGTCAGAAAGGGACAAAAGTGTGCATGTCCAAATAATTATAAATAATTACTGTTATTATATATTATTATTTGTATAAAATTGTGGCTACACATTCTCTGAAAACAGGTGTATATATAATGACTTCTGTAGCTCTGTAGGATCTGTCAAGTCTGTGAAAACAACTCTTAATGATGTCATAGTGATGTCATTGATGTTATCTTGGATTGGGTGTGGAGTCTACATATTTAGAACAAAAAGTATGCGTTACACAGTAGTGTGCAGGTTTCTAGATGTCAGCATTCACCAGGCAGGGAGGGTCCCATGAAGATATGCTATGAAGTTGCATTATGGGAGGATCCAGTGTTTTTGGAGCTTGGCCCCATTACCAGAAACTAGAAGTGAGGATATTTCAGCCTCTGTCTGCTGCATGGATTTCAACCTTTCTTTATTCCCTAGATTTGGGGGCAGATGGAAGTGCACTTTAAATTGCCAAAGTGCACCTCTAAGAAAAAAAAAAAAAGCTCTATTTTCTTTGCTGGTCCATCTGCAGTTGGTTTTATGCAGTGCTCAGTGTCTGGCTTCCCTTTTTTAAGTCCAGAACTTTAAACACAGAACAAAACTTCAGACGGCTGGAACGGGTATTGCTGAATGGTCCAACACGACTGAGCACAGCTCAACTCAGGTCCATATTCCCTATCCAGCTTCTCCTCACTCTTTTTCCTCTTCTACACGCCTTTGGCTATATAGTTACTATAATCAAATGCATCCATCAGTTTTCCAGCCTCAATAAGACCCTAATAACAGCACAATTTCTTTTCCAGGCATGCACATGCTTCTTTCTTTCTCTGTGTACATGCCACACATCATTAAACACATTCTGCCACGGTGTTTCTCAGTGCTGCGAGGAGGCTCTCATTTCCACTTAGGTGTATGATTAATTATCTCATCTTGGTAAAATTAGGATCACACCACTAGTGGTCAGGATCCACTCTGACATTCCTTTTGCTGAGCTGGAGAAAAAGAGTGTAGAGAAAAAGAAAAAGGAAAGCAGAAGAATGGCATGTGAATAGGAAGGCAGTTGCAACGCTCCAGACAGCACGGCTGTTTTGTTGTACAGAGGGCTTATTCCTCATTGAATGTGACCTCATTTCAAACACTGAATTCCCATCATCCCCTTTCAGCGCAGCTGTGACACACGGCCTTGCCAGAATAAGGGAGAGACAGACTGTCAAAACGATAGCAAGGCTCCTAAAGGATCCCAACTTTAGACAAATGGCTCAGGGGTAGCCATTTGAAAGTTTCCTGGGAGCTCAGAGTTCATAGCTGGGGGAGCTGTGTAATGGCTACTCCAGTCCTTCTGTCTTGGAGGAAGTATTGGGATTTGTTTTTCTGCATCCACCATAAACCCCAGTGATAACATAAGCCAAGGACAGAGCAGGAAACATCATCTTGTGGAGAGTTTTGCAAGGATTATTAAAGGATTCGAGAACGGGAGTTGTGTGTGGTATGTTCCACTGTTGCAGTGGGATTGGTGCTCCTCAGTGAACTGTCACTGGTTAGACCACAAATACAATCCATTTATGTTTGTCAGAATAGAGAGCTATCCGTGAAGAATTTCAGCTGGAAAGACATGTTGAGGGATTTCAGACTTTTGGCAATAGGACATAATTAAAAACACTTCATCCTCTGTGACAGTCTGTTCCCATAGTTCGCCTCATGATTCTCATACCCCCAGAAAATATATTTGTTTCAGCTAGGTTGACACTGTATTTGATTGATGCGCAATGACATCACTAGATTTGGAAGTGTAATCGGGACATGTTTGGATAGACAGTAAAGCGTTTTAGTGCCATATGCATTCTACTCAGAAACATGTGGCAAACACACACACACACACACACCCAGCTCCCGATCTAGCCTGGGGATCCTTCAGAGCCATTCTCTTGTTCTTGTTCTCTCTTGCTCTTTTTCTTTTTCATCAATCTCATCTGTTGTCTCTCTTTTGTGAGTTTTTTCTCTGTCTTTAAATATCCCACTTCTGCTACTGTTCCACTAACACCAACACCCCCCCCCCCCCCCACTCCTGCTCCCACCCCCCCCCTCCCACCCCCACCACACCACGACTCAGCTACATACAAACACCCCTTTAAGGCTCAGGTCCGATCTGTAACTGCAGGTCTGCTCATGTTCTCCATGTCGCACATGCTAAGTAGATTCATATGTCTTACACAATCATCAGCTCAAAAGCAAAGTCACTCTTGTCTCATTCAGATCTGGGGCAATTACTTACAGTATGTCTGCTGTTCAAAATCATTCATCTTGTTAAAGATGCACTTTTGTGTGTGTTTGTGTGTGTGTGTGAGAGAGAGAGAGAGATAGAGAGAGAGAGAGAGAGAGAGCCTGTGGTTGTGTCTGTTTGTTTGTACAGTATTATTGTCCATAGACACATGAAGTCAGTTGTTCCATGTTCGCTTGTACCAGACTGTTTCCTGTTAAGCTTTTTTGTCTCACACTCCGGTGCTCAACGCTGATGTGAAATGACATCCTTGGACCCCAGACAAAGTTCTTCATCACTTAGTCACCCTTAGACTCCCCTGCCTTGACCTAGTTTTAGGACTGCCTGTTCTGCATTTGATAATGCGGCGCACAGATGTTCTCTCTCATCTATATTTGTTTATATGCTTTAATTTTTCCTCATGGGTCACCGAGCGTGAGATCGCCTTTTCCGTCGCTGTCAATTGTTTGCTTGTTTATTTACTGTACATGCGCGACTTGTAGCTGTGTTAAGTGGGTCTCATGACTTCCTGTTTCTTGTGGTTTCCAGGGAGACATCCAGCAGCTAATGATTGTAGCAGACCATCGTGCTGCCTATGACTACTGTGAGCACTACAGCCCTGATTGTGAAGTGCCAATGCCGGATCAGCCTCAGAACCAGGACCCCAACACAGACGAATATGTGAGTATCATTTTATCTTCAACTTTTATTTTTTTAACCGTTCTCTCTTACATGTTCCTGTTGACTCACGCTCACAATCAACTAATTACTAGAGGTACTCTCTACATGTTTGGTGTATGTTTGCACACTATTCTGGACATTTTATCACATTGTAGAAACCATTAAGAAAGCTCAAAGTAACCTAATGGCTGACCTTACTCAAGGAAGTTAATTTCCCTTAATCCATAAATGTCCCTAATACTCAAATCAGATCTTGGTTGGATCCTGTGCTGAAAAGAGCGTCTTGGCTTATACAGGAGAGCTGCACTCTGCCAGAGGGAAGTGCTGACTAGGAAGAACAGGGTTATCAGGCTATGCAGTTAGTTAATAATGTCCAGGAATGAAGTGGTGCCTGCCTAAGCCTGCATCCCTGCACCATGCCGTTTTTCCGCACTGAATACCAATACTGTGTGCATGCTAATTAACAGTGAGTCTAATTGTTACAAGATGAACAGGAAGCTCTTCCTCTTGACATTTTCCTTTGCCCTGGGTATGCCTACAAGGTGCATTACAAAAACTTGACCTTATTTTTACAAAAAAAGACATGTGACAGATTAATTTAGAAAGCAGTGGAAGAGTAATTTGTCATTCAGTGGTAACAAGTTGCAACAGGGAGATCCAGCATGAGGTTTCCGCCAATAGAAGGCATTCCTGTGTGCTTCTGATCGATGGCCAGTCTTTCACACATACTGTACATCTGCCAGCAACAGCGTAGTGGATCATATTTAAGAATCATGTTTTTAATAATTGATAGTTATTCTTTCTCTCTCAATCACAATCTCACTCAATGTCAATGCGATGTTTCTCTCCATTAGAACACAGAGGAGGACAGCTACTATTATGAATACCCTTACTATGAGGACTCGGATGGCAAGCCTTATGACGCATCCCCTGATGCTGAGGAAACAACCAGGAAAGAAAAGGTAGTCTATTGATATACAAATCTGATGCATACTAGTCTAAATCTTGCTTTCAAATGGACTCTCCATTAATCTTCCCAAATACATTATCATAATTTCAAGTGATAAACCTAAGGGCTATGCTAGAATTTTTGCTGATCAGCGCTTTCCAAAATAGGCTGCACCAATGACAACACTCTCTATGCCTTACAGGTGACAGATGGAGACAGTGTGGTGACCACAGTGGAGGAGGCGTTGAGGGGTAGTGGTACCGGCGGCAAAGTGTCCACCTCCAGCTCATCCTCCTCTGGTGCATCTTCCAGCTCATCCAGCAGCTCTTCAGCGAGCTCTTCAGGTACTGCCACCGGTGGAGGGGATGCCTACGGAGAGGACACCTCCCCTTACGACAGCTACGACACCTATGGTAACTACGAGACCTACTACGACGAGTCTACAGCTGCACCTGATGGTGACTCCTCTCGACGGGTCACCATCACCAACGTTGGCACCGGGGGTAGGCTTGACATGGGAGCAGTGGGGAAGATTGACTTGGGTACGGGAACTGGAGTCGAAAGCAGGGTCGTCACCGGTGGAGAAGGAAGTTCAATAACCATCATCGGCAATAAAACATCAGTAGGTTGACATGAATCACACTGACATCCTTACCTAATTGCTGTTGGTGTGACCTGTAAGTTTAATAGATATATTGGCAAGCTGTTAAAAATAATTTACTCTTTACTGCATTATGTACTCTCTGCAAGGCCTACCTGCACTTACGCCAATGTGTGGGATACATAAAACCAGGGCTTCTTTGGCCCCTTCCCAATGTTATAATCCACCAATCCACATGGGGCAAGCAAAGCCAATATGATACTGAATGTATTTTAAAAATACCACCGTGGACAAATAAATGCTTTATAGAATTCTCCATAACTGCAGCTTTGGGGAAAAAATGGTACTTTTAAGCTACATGTATTTTCTAACAGGTCACAACTGCAAGGTTATGTTCTTTCTTTGCTGGGTTATTTGTTTGCACAGAAAGGGACTTCTTCATTGGCAATAACCTCTAACCGAAACGTACAACGTGGCAAATTTCAGACGATACAGGAACACTGCTTACATTGCCCCTTGTGTTCCTTACATAGCGTATGCAACAATCCTTAGACTGACTGATTCTCATCTTCCCATTTATAACTTTTCTAGGTTGGAAGTTCCTACGATAACTACGATGATGGATATGATTATGGTGTGGACAGCACACATTACACCGCTGGTGGAGGTGGCGGCGGCAGCAGCAGCAGCAGTACAGTTCATATTGGTGGTGGTGGAGGCGGCGGCAGCAGCAGTTCTACCATTACCATTGGGGGCGGATCTGCTGGAGGTTCTGCATCTGTCAGTGGTGGTGGTGGTAGTGGTTCTGCCTCTGCGGGAGGATCTTCCTCCGCTGGAGGAGGATCAGCAAGTGCTGGCGCCGGAGCCGGAGGGTCCATTGCCACCGGAGCAGACCTGGGCGTGGAAGGCGAAGTGGACTACACTGAAGGGTTCAACGAGGAGCACATCACAGACTATGGCGATTTAGACATGTATGGCTATGACGATTATGATGACAAAGGGGGCAAAGTGCTGCCTGCCGAGACCGATGAGTACTATGGACAGGTGAAGGACATACTGGCAAAGACATGATCTTGAAGATGAGGAGGATAGTATGATAAGAGTGTTGAAGAGGAGGGGGGCTGATTATATTTTTGTCTATGTGTTTGGTGTGTAGGTCGACGGAACTCGTGGCGAGAAGGGACAGAAGGGAGAGCCTGCTGTTATTGAGCCTGTGAGTATTTCTATTTGAACAACATATTTGAGCAACAGATGTAGGCTGCGTGTGCTTGTGTGCACATGGGCGTATGCGTGGATGTTTATATCTGCGAGTACATATGTATGATCCACATCTAAACACAACCCACCCTTCACTTCTGAATGAGATCTCTAAAACCAAACACACAAAGGCTTACCAGACCTTTCTTATAGTATCCTCGGGCAAGGCTTCACTCCTGGTTGGTCATCAGGACTACAGCATAAACATTTGGAGAATAGCCATGCAAGGATTGTCAATAATCTTTAAACACAGTGTGGTTAGTGTGTAAACACAGGAATACAAGAAGAGCAGAAGGGAGTAAGAATTCTCTCAGACTTTTTCTGCCTTCCTGTGAAAAACCTAAGCTTTGTGTAAAAAAAACAGGTGGAATACATCCAACCATGATACATATACTCTTCATTTACTGGTAACATTAATTGAAAATAAGCATAACTCCTTTTTACAGTGTATGTATGTTTGCAAATTGCAAACACAAGGAATTTATATCTCTAATACAAGTACAGCTGTTTCACTTTTAACAAATGTCACTGAGCTCCACCAAGTATACATGCCTGTGTAACTGTGTGTCCTCATGTTTATATATGAGAGCATGTGTGTGTGTTTTAAGTTCACTTCCTAGATGACTGTGTATGTGTGTGTGTGTGTGTAAGCATGTTCATGGACACATCACACATTCGTTTGAGTACACATTACCACCCACCCAGTGTGTCCTGTCTGCTAAGACAGATGTAGTCACGGACGCACCTTTCTAGGTGTTTCCCATCATGTAGCCCCATTCCCAGCGATACACACTGCAGGCGAAACATAGGCATTACCTGGGGAGTGCGAAAGATCAATGGCAGTAATTTTGTGATGAAAATACGTAGAAGGTAGCTTGGGGGTTTATGGAAAAATGCTGAGATCACTGAATTCAAATAAGTTTGGATAATGTGTAGGTTTCTTACCTAACAGGAAGACAAAATGCTACCGCAAGGGCAAACAAACAAAGCAATACCTCTGTAGCCGCAGAGCTGCAACAGTGCATCTGTAAGTCAGATGCTTGTGAGTCCACACCCACATCATCTGTTATTAACTGCACAGGCACATGCATAAACTGGCTTTATGTTGCATGTATGATCAGACATCTGGTCTGTCAGTATGAACCAATTAATGATGTCTTGAGTTTGATTAGTGCTTCCCTTAGCTCGTCCAGGTAGGAGAGCACCTCAGGGCGTCCTTTTCTTTGTGTCTCCTAATCTCCGAGGATTAATTGCAAGCTAAACTGAAATGACAGGCAGGAATGTACATTAAGATAGCAAAGACTTTCAGGTAGAAAGTTGATTGGCAGTTGTGTTGGGACACATATGAATGTCCTTCAATCAAAGCTCTGTATCAATGGACACAAAAAAAAAGCTTGTGAGTGCATATGAGATAGTTGTGTGGTATCTAATGATTTGTGTGCTTGTGTGTTTCAGGGAATGTTGGTGGAGGGTCCGCCTGGGCCTGAAGGGCCAACAGTAAGTCAATCTGTCTCTCCTTGAGACTTCCTCTTAACTTTCTTTTGTTTTTTTGCCTTTTCCTTGTTTTCTTTCTGTATCTGTGCCTCTTGATCATTGACATTTTTCTATGCAATCTCTGTTGATAAATAAAAACTGATAATAGTTTATATCACCCATTTTTCTAGTTTGTTTATGCTTTGTCCTTTGGATAGGAAAATGTGAGGTTTAGTGCTTTCCTGTGAAAATCCCTGGCTGCCTTATTCCTGATTCAAAGGGAGTGGCCATAACAGTCCCCCTGAAGAGATATGGACTTGCCCAGATGTTGAAGAACTTAATTATTTATCAAGGGAGATTTTTTTCAGACACCCTGCAGATGGAGTCCCATAGAAGCCAGCCATTCAAGCGTTGAGCTATAGACAAATAAAGAGCGCCCCACAAAGGATTTACAACTGAACAAGCTGTCCCATATTGCCTCATGCATTCCTTTCTCCCATGTGTGACCACTTTGTGAGATAAAGGCGAAAAACTTTTAGTGGAGCAAATATGACTGTTCCTTTGTGTTGCATTATGTATGTATGGGAGTCAAATGAGATCTTCTGCTTTAAAATAGGGTCTCCCTGGACCACCAGGTTCTTCTGGCCCACCAGGTGGCCCTGGAGATACTGGAGAGAGGGTGAGTAGAAAAGAAAAATAGCCACACAAATTTTCTGAGCTATGGAAATACAGAAAATGACCACGTTTCTGCCTGTGTACATCATGTTATTATTTTCTGTGTAAGGGTCCTCCTGGTCGTCCTGGTCTTCCTGGTGCTGATGGTCTGCCAGGACCCCCTGGAACTGTCCTGATGCTGCCTGTAAGTAAATTACAGTTGTTGAAAAAAAGAGTTAAAATAGCAAAATAGAAAATGTTGCCTGTTTTCATGTTTACCCCACTTAAAGCAATAAAACATTTCCCATGTGACTTTATATCCTTGTTTAGCCTCGATTAAGGCCAAGTATGATGTAATGAAATAATAATAATAACAATACATTTAATTTGGACTGCACTTTTCATTCATAGTGGAACTCAAGGGTTTTTTTTTTCTTTTTCTGTTTTATCAGTTACTCTGACATGTGGTTTACACGTTCTAGTGGAATGTAGGGAATTTCCGATGAAGCAATTTTTTGATGGATCTATCTATTATAAATATGTTGTGATGCAAATCTGTGCTTTAGCAACCCCTTGTGGTATGTGTAGTAACTGAGATAGCCCCTTACTCTACAGTTGTTTTGACTCCATAAAGTCATAGCTACATAATATAGGACTTTCTCTACCTACACAGTTTTTAACTTATCCCACATTCTTTGGCCAAATTTAAAGTTATCAGGTGTCCTTCCAGGAAGTCGTCCAGCTTTAGACAGGAAGCAAAGCAATGCTGTCAGTTCTCTCTGTAGCTTCAGCTGTATGCAGTGACTCGACTGCAACAGTTACACAACCATCCTAACGACTTCCTATGCTGTCTACCTTTTTTACTCTCTCTTCCTTGTACTTGGAAGATGTCTGACACTGCTGCTGTTGGACCTGATTAGTTGTACAGATGTTAAGTTGTGGTTTCAGGGGTCCACAGAACTGTCTGGGTGAGCCATGTGGCAAGCTCTGTCTGGACAGGAACTAGAGTCGTTCTGGTGTATCCACTGGCAGAAAGCAAAACTTGAAATCTGATCCTTTAGCTCCAAGTCTAATGAGAAACATGCATTGTTGTTTCACCCTTGTTTCACCAGAGGACTTTTTGGCTTGTAGTATTGAAATAGTGGAGTCAACATGACAGGGTTAAATGGCAGATTTTTAGCACTTTACCACTTACATTCGTTAAAGATATACTATGCAGAATTTTTCTTAAAAAACAATGTATAGACTCATACAAAAATAATCCATCTCAATCATCACTTATGACCCACTAGAAGTGTGTGGTGGTGTACGTATCTACAGAGATCCTACCCTCTGCCTGTATTTTCTTGTTTTCTTATTATTTTGCTGTATTCGGGACGTTTCAGGGCATCATTGTTTGGGAAGTGGGTGTGTAGACCTCAGCCAATAACAATGCTACAGCGGTCTGAGCTACATATTTGCAGAGCAAAGAGCCCACAGCGGACAGGATGAAGCTATGCATTCACACAAAATCCGGCAGTGAAGCAACTTCCCGTGGGGTTGTGTGGAGGTGTGGGCGTGTTTATTTGTGCTTTAGAACTAACCGCTGTGAAACAATCAGAAAATAATGTTTTATTTATCTGATTCACAGCTTTGTTCTCACCAGCGCTGCTCGCTCTGTTCATTCACTCTAGCTCTCTTGACCACCACTGCTCTCTCTCTCTCTCTCTGTCTCACTCTGCTCTTTGCTTGCTCTGGTCGAGTCAGGGAGGAGGGGCCAACTTTGAATGCCGTGTTTACAAACACCAACCATTAAATCCTCCATAGTATGCCTTTAAATAGTGACGTCTTATTTTCTGTATAAAGTCTGCTCTACCATGAGTTGGTAAATGTAGTTTCCATTATAGTATTTTTCTGTTTCTAGGACCTCGCTAGTCAACATTTAGATGTTACAGAACATTTTGTTTAAGGTTTGATGATGCTGAGGAATCTCAGTTAAGTACCAAATATTGGATTGACAAAAAATCATGAAAAATATGAGAGAAAGAATCAAAGACAGGCTCACAGACTGGCAGACAGAAGAAAGAAATAGCTGCATATATTTGATTGCTACTGTGATAGCAAAGGGAGGGGCCAACACTTCAAACTCAGCAGAAATTCAGAAGAAGTAATTGTTGGATTTGCTCAATAGTTATAAAGAATTTGTTCTCTGGCGAGTTTTGGTTCATGGTGAGTGAGCTGCAGTTGATCTGACTCAGCTGTGATGTTCTGTATCAGCTGTTTGTATTTGCTTCTTGGTAAAAATGTTTATGTGATGGCAAAACCCTGCACCATATTTCACTGTGTTGCTGTGCATCCGTAAACTAACCGACTATCAGCCTCCTGAGGCCTGTGCAATGTAACCCAACCCAAGATGTCTTATCCAAACAAACCTGTGTTGCACAACAAGCCTGGATATTCACCTATGGTGCAATGCTGCCTTATCACCACCAGATGCCAGTAGAATTCGAAGCTCATGGCCTGCGGAAGCAGCCTTTGATGGTGCTGGTTTGGCAGCTGGAGGCTGATGCTTAGTTCAACATCTGTTGCATAGTTTCAAGCTGAGAACACTGTATTAAAGAAATATTGAACATTTTACTCAGAATAGATGTCAGTGCTTGTTGTCATGTTTATGCTAATATTTATTTTGCTGGACGATAAGCTAGCATTTTAGTCATTCCTCGTGTTTATCTGGTTTTTATTCCTGTGTTTTGCCAGCGCCTGCTATGTGCTGGAATCATTTTTACTGGAGTGAAGTCTCACCAGTCTCTGTTTCCCTCCATAGTTCAGATTCAGCGCCGGAGGTGACTCTGGACAAAAGGGACCTGCTGTATCAGCACAGGAGGCCCAGATGCAAGCCATCATGCAGCAGGCTAGGGTAACTGTTCACACAGAAATACATCATCAGACAGCAGCAGTCAGTATCGACCCTATACATTAATTTTTCCCATCCTTGCTGCAGTCTTCGCTAAAGTTTTATATTTAATATATTTGTTGTATTTTTGCAATATTTGTCTTTAACCGGATTTTACACATGCTTCTTTGTATTTACATGTATAGCACTTTCCATAAACCATTCTGATTCCTTCATTATTTTCTTATTATCATTATTGCATTTTATGGGTTTCCCTGTGAGCTGTAGAAAAGATAACTTCATGTACACATGCACACACAGAACACATGAAGAGATGCAAATACATGTACAGTACACACATACACAAACACATGCATACATACAGTACATTATATACAATATTTAACCACACATTGGTTCAATGTACAGCTTCTTTATATATATCTTTAAACAATTATATTTTATTTTGTCTTTTATTTTATTGCTAATTTGTTTCCTATCTGTGTTCAGCTGGCCATGCGCGGCCCTACAGGTCCAATGGGTTTGACTGGCAGACCCGGCCCTCTGGTATGTATTGCAAATCATCTCACAACAAACACAAAGTCAGAATCAATAGAAATTTAATATCAAAGATTTGTCCAGTTTATTGTACTACGCAATACATAAAATGAATGTATAAAACTGTTTGCAGCATCGTTGAAAACTTGTATTGGTTTAGTGTCCATTAAATCTTCTATTATTATTTTTTTTCTTCTCAGGGTCCTCCTGGTGTAGCTGGACTGAAGGGAGAGTCTGGAGAAGCTGGTCCTCAGGTATGAGATATCAAATGGCAAATTGTGTTTTTAAAATTCATTTCTGAACAACTAAATTTAAGTAAACCTTGTCTGAAAACTAACTGAAACTTTATATTTTTAACTGAAACTAATGCATATTTTCTTAGAATCTGTTATAGTATTGCATTAGTCCTAACAAAACACTTAAAAGTAGACTAATATACATCGTTCCTTGTTTTAATATCATACTTCCAGGATGGTCTCAGAGATTACAAGTGCAGCAAAAATAAAGAACCGCCTGTGAGTTTAACAGAAGTGTTTTTGTTTCAGGGACCACGTGGGCCTATGGGATCCACTGGACCCTCTGGAAAGCCTGGCAGAAGGGTAGGTGTGATCCAAAACATACATAATCATACTTATTCATGCTATATGAATTGTTTATATACATTTCAGAGCACTGAATAAAAAGCCAGGAATATTCTATTTCTTTTACAGGGTCGTTCTGGGTCTGATGGTGCTAGGGGCATGCCAGGACAGCCTGGACCCAAGGTACCTTGTCCATCATAGTCATTACATCATAACTTTGCCACTTTTATGACCTTAATGCACCATATTTCATCATGTTAACTTAAAAATGAGTTTTTGAAGCCTGGACAAGTTGTACTTCAACCTTTATTTTTCTGCTCTTCAGGGAGACCGAGGGTTTGATGGTCTTGCTGGACTTCCTGGTGAAAAAGGACACAGAGTAAGTCAATTTATGGTTCTATGAAAAGTGTGTATTCATATGTTGCTCAACTGTATATTTGGGTTTATGTGAACTACTGTTAAATGTTAATGTTTTGCTGTTACAGGGTGAATCTGGCCCTACTGGACCTCCTGGTGGCCCTGGAGAGGATGGAGAGAGGGTAATGAAAAAAAATTACATATAATTATAGTCATCTTTTGTAGCCTGAAAGGGAAATAAAAAAATGGTGTATAATAGTAATGGATGTATCTTATCCCCTTAACCATCAATGTTATGCTCACAGGAAGACAGAAGCTACATCTGAGATGAACTTCTTCCTCTTACTTTACTTATCTTTTTATCAGCGTCCGAATTTTGCTTCCACTTGCTCTCCCAGTCTCCTCTTTCTCACTCAATTTTTCTCCTTAATATTTTTTTGATCTCTGCACACCTTTATGTGCTTCTAATCTCCCCTCTCCATCCTCATTACCCATGGCTGACGCAACCTGATCCCCTCGTTCCCTGATTTTTCTTTGTGCCTTCCCATTATCTCTTACACGCATCCTCGCTTTCTCCTCCATTATCATTCACTGTCTGTTCCACATTCTGACCCGTTCTCTCTCTTTCCTAGGGAGATGATGGAGAGATCGGACCCAGGGGACTTCCTGGTGAACCAGTGAGTGATCACACATATTACTATTCAGTCTCACACTGAGAGATTGTACGGTATGATAGAGCCGAGAGCTGAGGACCTGTGCTCATCATGTCATTGTGTTAGAGAACAATTATATAGTCTGATGATATCATATATCATCTGCAGACCTCAGCCGCTGTTCATATTCATATCAATGTAGATTTTTATAGCAGCACACTGCTGGAAAGAGTGTGTTGATCAGGCTTGACTAGTGCCTCATCTGTACAAGAGAATCTTTGGAGGTGAGAAATGCAGACAGCTCACATCAAGCTTATTATAATAGCCTCCCACTCTCTCAGGGCAGGATATTCCCCGATGGCTGGGAAAAAAAAGATGGGGAAGGAGAAACCATCAGAAAGCCCTTGATATCTGCTGTTATGATTTATTTTGTCCACCAGGGTGTGCTACATTGGTTTGAATTCTTACTTCCAGGACAATACGTCTTGTTAGGTAACTGTAGCTGTGAGGCAAAGCACTGAAATTCAAAGCAATGTTTGATAGGCATAGCTGTGGGGAATCAATGTGTAGTAAAAAAAAAATAAAAAGACGGGGTTTCAGCTTTCCCTCACAATCTGACTCTGTAGAGTATCCTCAAGGACATTAAGGAAGTTAGGTTGTTTCCTAAAGTATAATTTTGAAACTTGATTTAGTTGAACATGGTTAATAATTCATCCATCCTTTCACAGGTGTGATATCATTCTAAATCTCATTTCTCTACTTTTCCTAGGGGCCCCGTGGTTTGCTGGGACCAAAAGGACCTCAGGGACCTCCTGGACCCCCTGTGAGTCCCCATACCCTCCTCTCACCTTTTCATATCCACGCTGTTACCATAGATTTACTGTTTATAGAGAGCAGAATTCATTTTTTTTTACCACCTCCATAGGCAACAAGAACACAAGACACTGCAGACAACACCCACAGGGAAATACAAAAACTCAATATATTTCAGACAGAATACACAAAAAGAAGTATATGTTATTGAGTTTAACTTCAGCATTTCAGACAAATATCTACAGCAGAGCAAAGCTTAAACCTAATATTTATATTGTTTCAACAGATTTAATTTCACATGGACAGTGCGCATCAATCAAGTACCTTACTTTGCTGTCTGCTGTCCCTGTACAGGATGTAGAGATTCCCAAAACAATAAACTATACTCTAAAACTCATACAGTGCAGAAGCAAAAGCCTAATAAGGATACAACTATGTGGTTTTCTTTTAATTTTACAAACACTTTTTTTCACATTTCAGAGCTAAGATTGACAATTAAAAGTTAATGTGAAACCAAATTACTAACCTTTTCAGTGTTTTACAGATTTTCTGAGCGCTGAATGTTGTTTTCCTCTCATCTGTTGTAGGGCGTTACTGGAATGGACGGCCACCCTGGACCCAAAGGAAACATAGTAAGTGAAGCAAGAATTGATTTAATTACTAATACAGTGTCAGGCATTATTCGTTTCCAGAGAAGAAAAACAAAAGAACAACACACACACAACTGTCACAGAATCTAAAAGTGCACCATTTTAATCTCTGACTCCCTTTATCACCCTTAAATCCACCATATTGGCTCATGAGCCCTCTATCTTTCTCCCTTACACACATACACAGTCACACCTCTACAATCAGAGGATACTTAGCAGGTAATCAAGAATAGACTGGCTGTGTTTAGATCCATTTGAACAGTCCACTATGGCTAGTTGTATCATTCCAGGTCAATTTCTGATAGTGCACAGCAATAATGAGAGAATACCTGGCTGGTGCAGCTTGTCTGTTCTTTTGGGAAGTTTCCAACTAGGTAGAGATGGAAGATCATTAGCTTTCCCAGGCTTTTGGACCGGGGCAACATAATTGATTGCCAGTTATCTGAGAGGCAAGGACTTATGTGTTTGAGCTTTGGCAGTTTCGTTCATTAGGAAAGAGGGTGTGGGAATGTGAACTGTATGTTTGTGTGTGTGTCTTCTGCTGTAAGCCAGCGTAAAATATTGCTCTGTTTGTTCAAAAATTATGGCCTGTTCAGGTGTAAGAAGGTAATAATGCAGTGATGCGCACTTTGACAGCTTCTAATTTATATCTGTTCAGAGCACTTCACTTTTAATGGACCATATGGAGCAACAAATCACTCTTAGCTTCCCATGTGATGCTTTACTCAAGTACAATAATGAATTACTCTTTGTATTTCTCATACTCTTGAGATTTATTAAAAAAAGATATAAAACAATGCTTTATTTTTCCTCAGGGACCTCAAGGTGAGCCAGGACCTCCTGGACAGCAAGGCAACCCAGGTGCCCAGGTGAGTGATGAACAGGTTGTCTGAAATTAGATATTTCCCTCATCCATCGAGGAAAATGTTCTGAGCATTGTGTATTCCCTCTACAGGGACTCCCTGGGCCCCAAGGAGCCATCGGACCTCCAGGAGAGAAGGTAAGATATCACATTATCACTAAGTAACTATAATATATTGTGAAAAATGCTATTCCTGCAATGCCACAGTAAAAAAAACTGCCAGCTTGATAAAATGTTAATAATCAAAGACCCTAAATCTATAAAATTGCAGGAAATTGTCTCATTCTGTTGCATGAGCTGAAAGCCAAGTTGCTATCTTATTCAGTTCCAAATGCTTATCACACTATTATGCAAACACGTCCCCATCCCCAATGCAGGACAGAATAGTGCCTACGAGACAGTACAGACAGATTTTAATCCTGATACATTTTAATCCAATTTCAGCTAAATCACATTTGCCAGCTTATGTTGTGGGTATTCAGTTTATTATTGAACTGTTGGAATTTGAGAATGGATAATGCAGGTATTATGTTTCCCCCCCGATTATAGATGACATACGAGAAGGCTGTGGTATTTGATGAAGTAACATAGAAAGAAATAAAGAACTGATTCAAGATCATTTATTTGAGGAAGTAATTAGGAGCCCAGGATGATCATAAATCATAAAAACACAGACTTATTGAATGATCTGGATGATTTAAAAGATATAATTTAAAGTCTTTGTAAAAAATCTTGTAATTCTTGTAGTCGATATATCACTAAACCAGTGACGCAAAGCCAACTGCTAAATTTAACTGATGTAGAATGTAGACATTTTGTTTTTTCTCCCCATGTTTTAGTGAAACTGGGCCAAGATTTATGAAAAATAGAGAGCTAGTCAGAACAAGAAACTTACATTATGAAGCCATATTGATTGTTCTTTTTAGTAGCCATGCTAACGGCTAATAATCATGCTCCCCAGCGGACGAATCCCAATGACTTTGGCAATCCCTCTAGCAGCAGTACGAGATTAGGTTTTAGAGAAATGTCTCGGCAATTATTGGATGGAATACCATGAAATGTGGTTCATCTCCCCTTCACAATGAATTGCAGTTATCCTGTGATCCCTTAACTTTTTGTCAAGTGCCATCAATTGGTCAAAATTTTGATTTGTCCAATATTTTGGTTTATGACCAAATACCTGCAAAACAAATGATCTCATCAACTCAACTGTACTTTTTGTTGTGTAGTGCTGATAAGCAAATGTTAGCATGCTAACATGCTAAACTAAGATGGTGAACTTGGTAGACATTATATCAGCTATCATGCTGATGTTAGCATTTAGTTCAAAGAACCGCCGTTAAAATGGCTGTAGACTCTTATAGACATTTGTGTTGTCATACTTTGTGATGTCTTATTTGCCCTAACGTCTTGTCTTGTCTTTGGTCTAGGGCCCTACTGGAAAGCCAGGTTTGCCAGGAATGCCAGGAGCTGATGGTCCACCGGTGGGTTTACTGTACTGTCTCTTTTTCTCCCTTCCTCTCTATGTCTAATGTGAGAAATAACATTTTCAAAACAGTATATCAAATTTTAATGTTTAAAAACCACCTATTACATTCGAGAAATACTGAGATAATCATTTGGCTGAAACATATGTATGATACAACACATTACCACAGCTGTGTAACTGTGCAACTAACCGCCCACACACAGAAATATATATATGCAAACACTCTCTTTCCCATCCCTGTGCAGACAGAAGACACCTGCACTAATGGCAGATGTGTCTTGGAAGGCACCAGGTGGCACCTAAGAGAGAAAGAGACAAGAGAGGCTGTGAAATATGAATAACAGCAGGGCTAGAAAAAGACAGGGAGATGCAGTAAAAAAAATGCAGGGGCTTGGTGAAAGAGAAAGAAAGATAGATACATTGTCCCCCTGGTCCTTTAATGGCTTTCAAAGTCTTTTTAGAATAGAAATAGCTCTCCGCCATATACACACTCAGCTTTTTTTTTATTCATTCATTTGTTGCATCTCCTATCAACAGCCTCTCCCCATGCCCCTTATTTCTGTTCTCACTTGTATCTATTTCCTTCTCCATTCTTGCTCTCATCACTGAAAACCCATCAGAGGCTTTGCAGAGCTTCTTTGTCTCACGAGAAAGCAATCAATTTCCTTCCCATCTTTTTTTTTTTCCTTTCTACATCCATGTGAGTATTAGATGTGTGGTTTTGTGCTTTGGGCTTCTGCACTGTGATTGTGTATGTGCACATACATGTGTAGTATATGTGTAATGTATTGTGAAGTCCCAAAACGGCAGTATTAGCTTTGAGAGCCCAGTAATGGCCGGTAGTGAATCTATAATTCTGTGCATTAAGGATAAAATCCCAAATGAGGTTGAGCTCTGAAGACTCTTTTTTCAATTTTCCACTTTGATACACCCTCCAATATTTTACAACTTAATCTGTCAGTTATAGGGGGTGTTGTAGTATTAATGGTGGTAATTATAGTGAAATGAGATTAAATAATATTTTTCTTAATAATTCACAGGGTCACCCTGGAAAGGAAGGGCCTTCTGGAGACAAAGGACACCAGGTATGTTTTATTTCTGCCTCCATATCTCCTAATTTTGGAGCTTGCATTTTACTCTTTCCTTAATTTATTTACGCCTTTTTAAGTTTCTTTTCCCTCCCTTTGTCCTAGTTTAGACACATTTGCATATAACATTTTGCATTAATGCAGATAACATAAGCACTGTGGTGCATGTGTGCACTGTAACTGTTCTGTGTGTTACAATCTCTCACCAAATATCTTTTTCTCTCCAGGGCCCTGCTGGGCCTCAAGGACCCATTGGTTATCCTGGTCCCCGAGGCGTGAAGGTGAGTTGATTATCAGCCACTAAGAAATTAATTTGCGATATTATCAGCTAGTCGTAGCCTGCAATTAAGAAGTGTAATGGACTAATAGTTGCCCATTATCTTATTAAAATGCTTCTGAAAAAATCTGTTATTATTTCCAAGGTTTGTCCAACCCACAAAGTATGATTTTGTAAAAAAACTGTTGTGTGATAAATTAAAAGCCCTAGTTTTCTGCTTACTCATGTTTTCTTAAAATAAGAACTACCTTGAATAGTTCAATGGCTTCTACATTTGTTGCAGAGACAGAAAAAAATGATCTTGGTGGTGCAAAGATTAAGAGAGGAAACTCATCTTTTCAGATCTTACATACATCACTTTGCTTACACAAGGTGATACTGAGTTTGTCATTGGAGCTGATAACAGCTCAAGGCGCACAACCCTCCTCTTGTTTGGTGTCATTACTAGCTGATAAAACCAAGACAAAAGAAATCCTATCAAATAATTCTTGGTAAGAGGGTGTGACTGATCCCATCATGAAAGCTTCCACTGAGAGGGGGGGGGGATTACACAAGTGGCTTAACGTCTAGCTAACAGTGTCCTTGGTGCACGGCTCACATCTGAAGTGTTTGCTCTGTCTGGGAAGATGAGAAGAATGGTCAAGAAATGTAGTTGTGAGGATTTAATTTGCTTTTACAGTTACATTGCAATTTACAGATAAAACATATCTATATGCAACACAGAGTATAGCCTCTATAGTACACTACACATTAAAAAAAATGCTATGTTAGATAACTTTTCTGACCTTACAGCTTCATAAAAACTTTAATCTTCACATTAATGGTGAATATCTTGCTGGTAGGACTGAATGTTCTCTTTTGTCCAATATGCACCCTTCTCGGCCTGTAACTTCTGTCTGTTCTTGCATCACAGGGAGCCGATGGGGTGCGCGGTCTTAAAGGAAACAAGGGTGAAAAGGTAAGAGAATGCAGATTGTTGGCTAAGAAAGTCAAAGAAAGTGACTGTGTCAAAGGAGGAGACTTTGAACTTCAGAGAAAGTGTAGTATTAACATGGATCCTGTAAAACCCCTTCTGAATTACTGGTACAAAAGAAAGAAGGTGATCAAGAGTTTCTATGACAACAAGGGATTTTTGACATCTGGTTGGTTTCAACATCTGTACAATCCACTTCTCTCTCCTTCATTACATCCTCACCTCACTATCTGCTATCTTCACTTGCTAGGGAGAAGACGGCTTCCCCGGCTTCAAGGGAGACATGGGTATCAAGGGTGACAGGGTAAGGCTTTTTATTTATATTTTACTTTACGTTATGTGTCAATCATTTTTTGAATGCTGGAAGCATGAATGAAATCAAAATGAATGAAACCAGTTAGACAACTCCTGCACACAAAATTGTTTTGGGGGTGACCTTTAACTGAGGAAAGTGAAAATACCAACCACTCCTGTCACGTTAGCCCCTTATGGCCTAAGCCTCTGTGACTACTGAGGAATTGTGGGTAATGAGCAAACATAAGGTGTTGTTCCTATCGCCAGCTGTTGGTGTGTGTGCGTGTGTATGAGTTTACGTGAGTAGTTTCCAATTCCTTTTTCTATCCCCTCTGCCACTTTCCAGTCAGTCCTCACCTCGATAAGTTTAGGATAGAAGCGCGGGTTTGACAGGTGCACCCAGCAGCAGCAGCTTCCTCCTCCAAACTGTATTAGGGATTTACACTGTCAAGTCTTAGGAAAACTGCCTTTTACAGTGAGAAACATAATTCGCCTCAACCCTTCAAACATCAAACTCCCGATCCCTAACTGGGCTGTCTATAGCTGACTGCAGAAAGGAAGGAAAAATCAATGGCACTTTAAACCCCTTCAAACCCTTGAGAGAGACATGGGGCTCCAGCCTGTTTTCCTCTGGAGATGTAGCCGATCCAGATGAAAGCAAAGATTTGAGGAGCTCCTCTGCTCTGGAGAAGACACACATGGACTAGAATCTAAATGACTCATTTTTAAGCATGCCTAAGAAAAGTGTGTGTGTGTGTGTGTGTGTGTGTGTGTGTGTGTGTGTGTGTGTGTGTGTGTGTGTGTGTGTGTGTGTGTGTGTGTTAGTGCTCAATTTAAAATGTTCTATTTGATGAGCTTGCAAGTGTGAGTCAAGAACAGTTTGCCTGATGCCTTTTTATGTGCTCTAGAGTGTGGGTGTGTGCACGCACACGCTAGCTTGTGCAACTCTGCACAAGCCTTTAACTAGATACCTTTCACACACCACTGAGTCTCTGCAGCAGCGAATGGTTGTCAGAGCGAGTTTGTACTCTGTCATTTAGTGTGTGTCCTGCTAGAAGGGGCGCACACGCACAGAGAGAAGCAATAATAGGATCACTAACTGCTTTGAGGGGCAGACAGTGAGGGAACATAGCCATACTTGATTCTTTAAGCAACTTTACTCTCAGCAGTTTTAAAAGGATGATCTGAATTTTCCTGAATGGACAGGGTTGTTTATTTGTTCAACAAGAAAAATCTGTGGTCTAGTTGCTCTTGTGACACAAACCAGTAAGGAGAGAACAAGCAAAAACACAACCACAGTAATCACTCATGTGAAATAGTCAAAACTGTTCTAACTCTGGCAGAATATTGTGTGTTTGTGCAAGACCCCATCACTCATAGTAAGAAACTGATTGAGAAAATAGGTTTCTTGGCCTATAAAGGTACACCTGTGGAGTCTTTTTTTTAGCACTAGTGGCGCTATGGAACAATGTTTTGATTAGCGGACATGTTTTGTATGTATTTCATGTTCTACTGGCATGTGGACATACATGAACATACATATGTATCCTGGAGCGTGCCCATTCATGACAACTGTAGAGGGTTTCACACTATTCAGCCAATCAATAACAGGTGACAGCAACACACCTAGAAATGTAGCAATTCACCAGCAAACAGCAGGGAAGAAGGAGAGTGCTAACACAAGTAAACAACTGAGGTTTTAAATGAAAATGTTTTTGAAAAGTTGTTTGAGGACTGAAATATATTCAACATGTCTGTTAGTTTTCAAGGATTTGCACAATGTATTTCGGTGAGAGACACTGAACGTAAACATAACCCCGTATGTTTGCAAGAAAACTCCACATGGTACCAATAAAAGACAAGTACACATATGATAGACCCTACTGTGATGATTACAGCGGATCCAGTGCGTTATGTTTAAGTATACAGGCATGTGACATTTCTGCTTCCTGTGCTTTCCAGGGTGAGCTTGGATCAGCTGGACCCAGAGGAGAAGATGGTCCTGAGGGGCCAAAGGGTCGTTCAGGTCTCCCAGGAGATGCTGGTCCTCTTGGCCCAACTGGTGACAAGGTAAGTTCTTTTGTAACCAGCCAATGTATGCTGATATCCCAAAGAAACTGCCTAAATTCTATATTGACTGATAATACAGAATAAAAAAAACCAAGTTGTTATTTTGTATCATCAGTCATGTTTGATCTAGGATGATGGCTCTGCAGGGATTAACAAGGAAAATAGTTTTTCCGATCATTTTGTTCTGAACAGCAACCGATTTTCACTGCTGCTGCTCTGGAACCAGCTGGGAGCACAAAATGGATTCAGTTCCTAACATTGTCTATTAAATTGAACGCTGGGTAGGCTGTTAGGTGAGATATATCAGCCGTTTTTTTGTAGTAAAAAAAGTTAATTCATTCTTATAGTGGATGCATCCTCAAAGTCTTAATGATCTTTCATTGAAGGCTTAAAAATCGCCTTGAACAGATGTTTAGTATCATTGAGACTGTGTTAACAAACTCTTGCACAAACTCTGATTTGGCAAGTCATCAGCCAACCTGCACTACATGAGTGTGCTGTGCCCTCGTTCCGCAGTAACCACAATACTTTTGCTTGTTATCCTTTAAAGCTTTTTTCCTTATACTAAAGTGCTTATACTGAATCTAAATTGCACATATATTTAGATTTTGGCAGTTTTTCAGCATTGTAGATGTAGGACCTGGTTTGTACTGTATCTGGATAGCACAAGAAGTAACAGCTGAGTCATTTTCATATTTAATTAGAGACTACACAGCAGCCAACATTTCATCGTTAAGCTGAAATGCCAAGAACTGAGATGGTTCTAATAAATGCTGCTGTGTTAAGCAGGTGCTTGTGCACGTTTTAATATAGTTTTTCTTCAAGAATAACACCACTGTTCGTTAGCATTTACTGCTGTACAAATATAGTGTAATACTGACCTAACAAAGGCTGCTTGTCTTGCATTTAGGTTGGAAAGGTACTCATTATGAGATCGATCAATTGTACAAATATTCTACAGATTATTTTCAGGATTTTTTTATCTATCATTTATAACCCATAAATATACTAGATATTTAATTACAAGTCACATGAACAGTAGTTATATACATCTATTTAATGTATGCATCACAATCATCATGCAATATTGAATTAAATAACAGTAATTGACAAAAACATAACGATTTTACACATGAATCTCACCACTGTAAAGACAGTTTAATTTACGGTATAATATTTTCTGCGGCTCTGGAGGAGCTTTGTAAAATCTGAGAGAATAACCCTGATGATGTAATAGTGATGTCATCTGGGCAATCTCGACTTCAAGCAGGCGAGCATTTCAAATTGGAGATGTGAGGTTTGAGAGAAGTGGACATTTAGGAAGCAGAAAGGATCTAATGAAGTACGCTGTTGAGTTGCATGTTTTTTTGGAGTATGACTCATACTAGAAACTAAAAGTCAGGATATCTGCCTTTGCTGGATCAATTTTAATCATCTGTCTCTAATGAGTGCCCCGACTTTATGAAAGTGCAATTATCAGTCGCTGGAACACCTTTTTAAGTAAATTTCTTCTCTTTACAGGGTAAACTTGGAGTTCCCGGGTTGCCAGGATACCCAGGAAGACAAGGACCAAAGGTAATTGCACGATAAGCATATATTGCTAAACAATATTGTCATTAGTTCACTGATTTCAGACTTTAAAATCCTTTTGATAAGAGACACAATGTAGTTGGCCACAGTGTCACTATATGTGTGTTTGAAAGAGAATGAAACATGCATACATGTGTGTTTGAAAGGCTGCTTTGCTGAAATTTTGATGGCTTATCCTTTAGCCTGTCTGAGGCAAAGCCACAGCCTGACAACTGGACATGCTTGAAGCTCCATGATCAAAGAGCTTGGGATTTGAATATGCCTATTGGTGTCAGCCTTCAGCTCCTGACACAACAACAGCAAAACACTGCTTTTATTCATGGAGCGCCCAGTCTCCTGTCGCATTTATTGAGCGGGGGATATCTCAGCGAGTAAACACAGGATGTAATATTAAAGGTTTGTCTCTCAAATGATTAATTACTCTCTTTCTCACTCACAGGGATCTCAGGGTTTCCAAGGTTTCCCTGGTGCCAACGGAGAGAAAGGAACTCGGGTATGTCAAATAGACCTCTTGTTATTCTTCTCAGTCTTACAAGGGTTGGATCAATACAGGCATAGTGCTGGAGACAGGCTCCTGTCCCAGCTGTAGATTTATCAACCAAGAAGAAGGTGAATGGCCCTAAAATAAAGATTTTTACTAAGGACGGAAAGACAATTGCATTCCCTCTTCATTACTGCTTACACAACTCATTTCTAAACCACCAAAAGCAATGTTTATCACTCTGTGATACTTGAGCAATGTTTCATTTTCTTTGTTTAAGGGATGGGCCATTAGCTTGCCTGCAAAAGTAATGGTTTGTCACCACGAGTGGAGCGAGGCACATAAAGCTTTTCATCTTCACAAAACATTTATGAGGTTTATGAGACTAAAATCCTGCACAAAAAGGGATAATTAACATAGTTTCACAGCACTTGCTTGGAACTTAAGAGCCACACAAAAGATGTAATTGTTTTTCTCTTTAAAGTTGTATGCAGCCACTGTAATTGTAACATTGCATTGAAACTACATTATTTTTTATCATAATGCACTATTCTAAGGTAATAATGAATCTAATGTAAGTGATGATGAATATTGATGGTCATTTGAAAACAAGTCTTTCCTAATTAATGATATCTCTGAGCTCCTAAATGGTCCAATTGTGTTGAAATCTGCTTGCAAATATTACTGTCTTCCGGCATTAGAGTCATTCTTCCGGAGGATGCAGCCTCTTAATGATCTGAGTACCACTCCTTTGATCATTGTGTGTGTTCTTTTTGACCATAGGGAACAGCAGGAAAGCCTGGCCCACGCGGACAAAGAGGACCAACAGTAAGTCTTACTCAGCAGACTCGTGCTTAGATACAGATGGCGAGCTTGGCATCTGAGTGAAAATGGAGATTCAACCTGGATATGGCGGAGATTTCCAGGGAAATCCAAACTGTGACAATAATTAAGTGTAACATTTTCATATCACACATATCTCTTAGGAACCATGCTATGATTTTAATCACTTTGTGTCTGCTTTTCTTTTCTCAAGGGGCCTCGGGGAGAGAGAGGACCAAGAGGACCAACAGGAAAAGCTGGACCAAAAGTGTGTAAAATATTTCACTGACAACCAACTGTTTATTCTGTGGTACAGTACATGTGCACCATTTACTCTTCTTTTTGTCTCTTCAGGGTAACTCAGGAAATGATGGCCCACCAGGACCTCCCGGTGAGAGGGTACGTACCGTACAGTCTGATCAAATTCATCACTTTCAATCAGAGACAAATGATTATTGACCAACTGCCATTTGTTGTTTCAGGGTCTGCCAGGACCTCAGGGACCAACAGGTTTCCCAGGACCAAAGGGCCCTCCTGTAAGTTCAAACACCTCCACACAAAGCTCTCTGTACAAACCCATCCCCTTTCTTTATACTTCTTTATTCTGTACATCCTCATGTATGCATTTGTGTGTATTTCTCAGGGACCTGCAGGGAAAGATGGACTGCCTGGACATCCCGGACAGAGAGGAGAGACTGTGAGTAAACTGGTCTTTACTGAACACTGATTACTCATCTCTTCATCTGTATTCCACCATGTAAGTCGTATACCAATTCTGTTTTTTCTTCTGTCATGTGCAGGGATTCCAAGGCAAGACTGGCCCTCCTGGTCCTCCAGGTGTGGTTGGACCTCAGGTGAGTCACAGTCATTAACCATCACCCTGTCTTGCAGTGTTGCTCACTTACATGTATTATCAGTGATGGCTTGAGTATTGTATTGATATGGTTGCAATACCAAATCCTTTGTGCAGAAACAAATCTCAGTAAATGCTGAAAAAATAACAAATCAGTATTTGTGTTAACCACAAAGTGTTTCAAAAGTTACACTATGTTGTAGAGGTATTGTTCAAAATTGAAACCTGAGGTCAATCATTAAGATGTGCGCCAATAAAGTTACCAGAACACTTTCTCAGCATTTTGTTTTTCTGACAAAATAATTGATTTATCCTCATACCTGTACCTCACGAGCCATGACTTGTGTTGTTTATCCTCTTTCATATGGGCTCTTCATCCATTATGCATAAACGTTTAGCAGACTTTCCCTCCCATCCACTCTGCTAATGCCAGCTGAGAACATTGATGATAACGGAGCTGTATATGGCCTTAATGACTAGTAGGCCTCCCACACAGCAAATGCTCAGCTTCTGGCCACATTTAGCAATAGATCGAGAAATTTTAACATCTCTTCTGGAATTAAAATGCTGATTTTGTTCACAATGTTCTGTAGTCTCTATTTTTCACACCTTCCTCCTCTGCAGTTGAGGGTTATGCTGCAGTGGCCCTGATTTTGTTTTTGTTTTGCTAATTGTAGGGACCAACAGGTGAGACTGGACCAATGGGAGACCGGGGCCACCCTGGACCCCCAGGCCCACCTGGTGAACAGGGTCTACCTGGAGCTGCAGGAAAAGAAGGCGCTAAGGTGAACTTTGAAGCTCTAATTTACATACATTTTTAAATACTATCAGCATGATACATATCTGTATGATTTAATAACAATGTGCTTTCATCTACAGGGTGACCCCGGCCCTGCTGGCCCAGCAGGTAAGGATGGTCCTCCCGGGCCAAGAGGTTTCCCTGGAGAGAGAGGTCTGCCTGGCCCTGTGGTAAATATTGCTTCTTAATATGATTGAGTACAATAGCTTCTCACAAATCCAATATCTCTCACAGCTTTGTTATTGCATAATAGTTCTGGGCTATTAAATCACTTTAAGGATGTGGTGAACCTCAGTAGTCAGACTTAATATTGGATTCTTGTGTGGGCTTCAGAAGAGGAACAGTGTGCTCTAAGCTGTTTATTTATTTAGCATTCATACTAAACAAAGTTATTTTCCGTTAATTATGCAATCTACACTTATTTTGTAACTGCAGACTTACTAGCCAGAAATCAATGGCAGAAACAGCTTTTCGAATGCAGAAATAGTGAGATACTCCCATTTATTTGTAATGTAAAGGATGTTGTTTTGGTAAATATCTCTTTTCCTCGTCTGCTGTCAGTCTCCACTTTGGTGGCTATATGAGGTTTTCCAGCTCATGCTGAGCCTATTTGAAAATAGGGAGTCCAACGTAAGGAAGGATGTGTGTTTCCCCAACAGATTGTTGGTTTTCTGAAGCTTTCATTTTATTTTGTTCTGCAGGGGGCTCATGGTCTGAAAGGGAATGAGGGTCCTCACGGCCCACCTGGCCCTGCTGTGAGTACAATTTACTGCATCTGCATCCTCAGTTTGTCACTCTCATTCTCTCACTCATACTCTCACCCTCTATATTCTCTCCATGTCTGGGAATTGCCTCCATAGCAGAGTTCAGACCCTCAGTTGTTCTCTTATATAATATAATGATATGCACAGTTTGGTACTTACATAAGAGATGTCTGACCTATTTGGTAAGGTAGATGTGCCTGATATTGTAATTTTGTTTCAGTATTAAAACTTTGGAAGTCTGATATTTTCGTTCAGTCACTCTGATAATTAATATTGCTGTGTGTTGGTTGGTGCTGTAGGGTTCTCCTGGTGAGCGTGGTCCAGCTGGCCCCGCCGGACCTACAGGTCTACCTGGACGTCCTGGCCCCCAGGGACCTCCAGGCCCTGCTGGAGAGAAAGGCGGACCGGTAAGAACGTCACATTATAAGGATTCCAGTGACATACAGGAAGAAAAAAATCACAAATTTAACATGGCTGAAAACATGTTGTTGAAAATAGGGAGAGAAAGGACCTCAAGGCCCAGCTGGAAGAGACGGTATTCAGGGACCTGTGGGTCTGCCAGGACCTGGTGGACCTCCTGGACCACCTGGAGAGGATGGAGACAAGGTGAGTTACTTTTCATGGCTTGTTTTCCTGTTCAAGTAAACAAATATATGATGAAATCCTATAAAGCTGCAATGAAGCTTTCAATTTTTGAATTCACTCTGCATCACACACACGCTAATATATAGTACATGCACACGAACTGCCTTACAAAGGCACTAAACTTTACAGTTGAGATCTAAGCTAGATATCCTCTCGTCTCTTTCACTGTGACCTTAAACGCTCTAAGGGGAATCTGTCTGACAGAGTTCGCATCGATTAACAGATCTTTAAAAGGCGAATCTGCCTTGTTGCTGCTTTGTACCCTTCTGTACAAACAGACAGAGGAGAGGGAGGGATTTTGTGGCAGTGACGGAAAGTGTGAAAGTGACCCTTTAGTATTCAGAGGCAAGAACAACTCCTCATCCCCTCTAAAAACATTTGCAGGAAGATCAGCTACGGAGATACTCAGAGGATTATCTCTTATCCTTTGAAGAATGCCTCAGTTCTTAACTGGCCTTACAATAGTCCCTGCGGTGCAGACGGACACAGAGAATACAGAGGGCATTTGCCATGCAGATGAAAAGGATCTCACAAGCTAATGTTTACTCACATTCAGACACTTTCTCATTATAAGTCCTGTCCATGGGGAACGGACAACTCCAAGGCCTTTATTTGCCTCACAAAAAGCATTGTCAGACTCAAACTCAAAAATAAATGCCTTTGGCTTTAGAAGTTATTAACATTATTTTTCTAAACGCCCACAGCATGTGGAGGTTTTGAGAGAATGGTGCAAAGTTCTCCAATTCAGGGAATTTTGGTGCAAACAGGTTGAGATGGGACTTATTGTTCTGTTTTGGCTGCTAGTAGCACCAGTGACTCAACCATCATGATAAGCCCTTCTCAGATGGGAACTATATTTATGACCATGGCACAGAAGGATGAACATAATAGAAATTTCCACATTCAGATCTCTAAAAATGTCTTTTCAAATGTAGGATATAGTTGAGTGTAGGTTCTATTGTGCTGTGATGTGTCATCTTCTGTTCTGGGGATTTTTTGATAATAATTTTAACATTATTTAGTATCAAACTTGATCACCTTCTCACTTGTGTTTAGTTTGGGTTGAGAGTTTTATCTTTCACAGTTTTCATTTAACACTGTGATCATTTCATTCCTTAGGGAGAGCTTGGAGAGCCAGGCCAGAAAGGAAGCAAAGGTGACAAAGGAGAACATGTAAGTTGTTGTTTATTTACAACATTCAGTTTTTGAAAGTTTTGAAAAGTAAAAACTTATAGATACTTAGAAATACTTAAAAATACAGTTATCGATTGTCCTTTTGATGCGTCTCTTCTCCTCTGCAGGGTCCACCTGGTCCTACTGGACCTCAAGGACCTGTTGGAGCACCCGGTCCTGCTGTAAGTGTCCAGTTTGGGTTGTGTGTCCAGATCATTTAACACCTAATCTATCTGTTAAGCCAACGGTCCCACTGGTTGTGACCCCTTTATCTGTTGCATTGTGCAGGGAGCAGATGGTGAGCCTGGACCCAGAGGTCAGCAGGGTCTGTTTGGCCAGAAGGGAGATGAAGGATCAAGAGGATTCCCCGGACCTCCTGGCCCAGTTGGGCTGCAGGTGTGGACTATAATGAATAATAGAATCCATGACAGTGATCAAATGTTATCACTGAGAAACACTGAGACAATATGATTTAAATCTGTTCCATATTTCTCAGGGCTTGCCTGGTCCACCTGGTGAAAAAGGTGAAACTGGAGACGTTGGTCAAATGGTAAGAGCTTGATGGAAGATTATTACAAGTTCATACACTCTATTTGTTACAATATCATTATCTAATGCATTACATTATGAACAATATGCAGATTAAATTTGTCCTCATTAAACTGTCTTTTCTCTTCCCCGAAGGGTCCACCTGGCCCACCTGGTCCCAGAGGCCCTTCAGGACCCCCAGGAGCCGATGGCCCTCAGGGACCTCCTGGTGGTATTGGAAACCCTGGTGCTGTTGGAGAAAAAGTAAGTGTCTTTTCTATTTCTGGGTTGGATCACTTCTTTTTGGTGACTGTTTGGTAACTTTACCCATATGAAGTGGTGCAGCTGAAGTTGTGTCTAAGCAGATCAGGTAGCATAGTTCCTTTTTAATGGCCCTTTTTGGCATGAATTTTCAACAGTTTTAAAATTAAGTGTAAGTTTGAGTATAAAAACAAACCTCTCCAAAGTCACATTTTGTCCTTTCAATTATGTTGTTTTTATCTCTTTTCATTCCATAGTAATTGTATCTATTTTGTACACAATTACTAACTGCATACACATTTTAATCAACCGTCATTCTGCAGTCTAGCTACACAGATATCATTGTCTAGTATAACAATTTTGTGCACTTAATTACACAAAGAAATTATGATTTTATTATCTCCCGGAGTCTTATTTCTGCTGAAAATGGTACATTGCCCATCCGTGTAAATACTTTCTTTGGACTGCTGTATAATCATATTTGCAGAGCAGTACATTGTTGTTTTTTGGAACTCTGCACCTCCCAGAGAAGAACAATTTTCTTTTAGGAGAATGTGGCTTGGTGTCTCCTCCTTGCCCATTAGGAAAATGTCTATGGCTTTTAAAGTTTATGAGAGGAACTGTTGTGATTGACCGTTATGGAGGCACAGTCAACCTGCTGAAATGTATTCTGTCAAGTGACAATGTCTTCATCTTACTACAGACATTTTTTTGTTCAGATGGCGCCTCTGGGCATGAAAATTTCAAACATTTGTTAGCGACACCAATATGCTCTTGTGACCTGACTTTGCACTTACATTTGGGGTTTTGTTCAGTTCAAAGAAAATAGAGCGCAGCGTCTCTCTAGATCTGGAAAGTAACTGATAAAGAGAGGTTGACAACAAAACAAAAGTCCCATCATGTATCCCAGACCACTATGGCAACCCGCATTTTTCATTGTAACCAGCCTATAAGATATTTGTGATACAGTTTTTATGCGATTGACTGGTTTTTATAACACTTTGGAAGAGGTGGATCCATTGTGATAGCAGTTTGTTTTAGCACTCTGTGTTGCAAAGACTGAGAATGATACCTCTTTACAAGGCTTTTGCAGCCATTAATATTTCACATGCCTATTTATATGATACCCTTTTAAATGGGACATGATCATTTTTTTTCTGTCGCAGCGTGACAGATGCACAGCAAATCTAATGGACAGGCTGCCATCCCCAACAGTACTGTTGCTGGGAGGAGAGAGTACGAATAAATACTCAAAGGCACCGTACTTGCAATTCTAAGATGATAAATGCATTATTAAAGGAGGCTCTCATAAAATCAGCTCCCGCTCTTATTTGTTGCTGCTGTTTCATTATCACAGGCCTGCTCTGGCAGCAGCTGCTGGACTGCAGCGCTGTGCATTTTCTCATCACTTTCAGTCCGTAGTGATGGTGTGATTTGTTTTATCAGGTTCAGTCAATAGAATCACCTTTGCTCCTTCATAATCTCCCTGAGGATAGCCCGGCCTTCTCCTGTGCAAGAAAAAACACAGCGCTCTTTTGGTTAATCACGCTTCAGCTGATCTGGCATTTTATTAGGTAGCACAGGGAGCTGGCAAAAGCAACTGAGCTCAGGTTTTCTCTGTAAACACATCCCTCATATAATGGTGATGAGCAGCTGTCTTTCATGCTCTCAGTTTCACTGTTCTCAGCAGATTTTACCAGTGGCCCTATGGTGGACATGAGCAGGTTGACATAAGGAAAGAGCCTGTGCAGATGCAACATTGCGTAAAGATCAGCTCCTAATACAGGAGGATCAGTCATGCTTTTAAACAGGCGTACCAACTGCTTAAAGTGGATTTCTTGACAGCAACAAGAGAGGTTTTGGAAGACAGCCAGTTTCTTATTTAGAGTATCAGAGCTTTTGTTCATGCTAGAGAGAATCTGGATATGCTTATCATAACACATCACCACACACCTCTTCATTCGCCCTGCAGAGCTTTGCTATCAATTTTCTATTCCATTGCCACCCCCCTGTCTCCCAAACATGACATGGGCTAATACTTTCTCCTGAAACAGGTGTGGCAGACTGCATCTGCAGTAAAACAACATCAGGGAGGATGGTAGGCTTATGTGACAGTGAATAACGATAGTGCCCGGTTAGTATAGGTGAGTCAACAGGGCAACTATCCAAGAAGGCAGGAGGAAGAGGAGAAGATGTATGGACAGGGTCCAGGGAGAACAGTGAGGTCAGCGCCCTCTTTGCTTCAGCCACCTAATCTGCCTGCACTTGATGGATTGAAATCTCTGGTGTCATCTCTTTCTATCCCCACTTGGGTGACAAGGGCACCAGCACAGTGAGGGATGCTGTAAATGATGGGATTTTTAGAACCATGTTGGATCAACAAATCACCTTTCTGTTAATGTATGTCTCTCTCTCACCCTCTCATACCCCTCTTCCCTCCCTCCCTCTATCTCTCTCTCTCATCACCAGGGAGATGCTGGTGAAACAGGAGAGCCAGGTCTTCAGGGAGAACTTGGCCCACCAGTAAGTTATCTGATTTTTACATGAATGAGAACCAGTAAAGAATATAAGGACATGATATCGTCATTTGACCAGCAATAATTTTACCAACAAGAAGAAAATGAATCATTGTTGGTCAATTGTTGGCAACATTATGATAAGGTTATTTTTTTTCTTTTCTTGTATGCTCATGTAGCATCTCTGTTAACAAACTGTGTATAATTCCAGGGTCCAAGAGGAGAGCGAGGTGAGAAGGGAGAGAGTGGTCCCGCTGGTGCAGCTGGACCTCCCGGCCCCAAGGGTCCCCCCGGAGATGATGGTCCCAAAGGCAGCCCAGTAAGTTCCACTCCACATTTGGCCTCAGAAGACACATTTTATTTGATAATTCAATGCAGTCTCTCAACCTATTTCATCTGAGTCTCTATTACTACTACAATCATAGCGACCTGAAACTAAATGTCTTGTCAAAAAAAAAAAAAAATTACAGCAGCTTTTATTGATTTTCAGGGTCCAAGTGGTTTCCCCGGAGATCCTGGTCCACCTGGAGAGCCTGGTCCAGCTGTATGTATTACACGAGTCATCAGCTAAACTTTGTGCAAACTCTATTCTTCACAGTTTGTTTTTGATGCAATGCAGCACAACTGAGGTCCTGTTTAATTCTTATGCAGGGTTTAGATGGTCCACCTGGTGACAAGGGAGATGACGGAGAAGCTGGTCAGGCTGTGAGTGTTGTATACCAATCGTGTTACTTTTAAAAGCTCTGTGTGTTATTCCTAATTCACTAATGGACACTGTCATTTAAATTGCAAATTGTTTTATTTTCACCCCTCATGATTTTTTTAAATAGGGTTCCCCTGGTCCCACTGGAGAGTCTGGTCCCTCTGGACCACCAGGAAAGAGAGTAAGTACCATCCTGTGCTCTCTTCTCATCGTCCTTGCAAAATGTCAAAATGCTAAAATGTTCTGGCTTTGTACTCCACAATATTAATCTCTGTCATCTATTTTTTTTGTATAGGGCCCCCCTGGAGCAGCAGGACCTGAAGGTAGACAAGGAGAGAAGGGAGCCAAGGTAACTCATCAACAAACAAAACACATTTTCTGCCTTTTTTTCTTCACTGACAACACCAACAATGTCAAGTAACCTGGCAAATGAGCAAGAATCAAGTGGTTTGTGTGTACACTGTTTCTGTGTGATAGGGAGAGCCTGGAATGGAAGGTCCCCAAGGAAAGACAGGTCCTGTTGGTCCTCAAGGATCACCTGGCAAGCCCGGTTCTGAAGGCCTCAGGGGTATCCCTGGCCCAGTTGTAAGTAAAGTGTTTCGTACATTTACACCAGTTTATCGCAATCATATGCTGGCGCTGTGAAATATTGTTATAACAGCATGTAGTGCAAGCATACATAAACAGTTTCTAATAAACTGTTGGATGTAAAGGAGCCGTGCTATTTATAGAAACTCGTGTCTTCTTGTGAGCTGGGGCTAAAACACTGAGTAATTGGTATTTCTGCACAGGGAGAGCAAGGTCTACCCGGTCCTCCAGGCCCAGATGGACCTCCCGGACCTATGGTGAGTAGAAGTGACTCCTGGCCTTTAAACTGTCTCACATAATATGTGATCTGAATCCTCATCCAACTGTTATCTTCTCCCCAATGTGACATCCCTCTCACAGGGTCCTCCAGGTTTACCCGGTTTGAAAGGAGACTCTGGTATCAAAGGAGAAAAGGTGAGTCACTGCAGCACCTGTTCAACTGATGTACATGTTTTGATGCAGAGCATAGGCTAAATACTGTAACGAAGACTAATGGACTTGTTTACTAACAGATTGATTTGATCTGTTGTTTGCTTCCAGCCATCAAATCATTACCCAAATGATTAGAGGGAGTGTCAGATAGATATAGTATAGGGCTAATGTTTGTGATGGTGTATTATTGACTGTTGTATTGATAATGTGTGTGTGTGTGTGTGTGTGTGTGTGTGTGTGTGTGTGTGTGTTGTTCTCTGCCCTCAGGGCCATCCGGGTCTTATTGGTCTTATTGGACCCCCAGGTGAACAGGGAGAAAAGGGTGACAGAGGTCTTCCTGGTCCTTCAGGATCATCTGGTCCCAAAGGAGACAATGTGAGTAAACAAAACTACACTAGAGTCATCAGAAAAAGGCCTAAACATGCTCACACGTTGTATTTATTTTATTCTACATATCTAAACAGATTGTAAGTGTTGTAGGCAAGCACCTCCATTTGTGCCGATAATCAGCCTGTTAAGTTATTTATAATCCACACACTAATCACACTGCTGCACACTAATCGATACTGTTGCATCGGGAAACAGCAGTTTCCATAAACAACAGTTACATATTCTCAGATTCTCTTTCTTCCTTTAGGGTATCGCCGGTCCATCTGGTCCACTCGGTCCCATCGGTCCTCCTGGATTACCCGTAAGACTATGCTAATCGCTTGTGTTATACCACAGTATGTGTGCAACTGAATAACGTGTAAAGTAATGTTTGAGCTAATATTGATTACTTAATCATCTTTGCATCTTCAGGGTCCTCCTGGTCCCAAAGGAGCTAAAGGGTCATCGGTAAGTGTTTTGTTGAAAGCTGCATTCCTTCAGAAACAATACAAATAATAGGAAATAGTAATAAATATCATGTGTTAATCATTTAAGATCAAACATTACTTTAATCTGTCCTGCTCAGGGTCAAACTGGACCAAAGGGAGAGACTGGTACACCTGGACCTCCTGGCCCTCCTGTAAGTCAATGCACCAGTTTTTTTTTTATTGTATCATTATTTTGAATCTTTTCCTCAGTGAGTCATTATCTCATTGATTTTAACGGACACCTACATCATCTCCATCCTTTATTCCTGACTGGCATTTGTCTCCTTTAATGTCTCCATAAACAGGGTCCTCCTGGCGATGTCATCCACCCACTCCCCATGCAGGCTTCCATGAAAGGCAGAACGCGTAGGAACATCGACGCCAGCCAGATGGTGGACGACGAAGCCGTAGACGCCAACTACAAAGACTACGACGATGGCATGGAGGAAATCTTTGGCTCACTCAACTCCCTTAAGCTGGAGATCGAGCAGATGAAGCACCCGCTGGGCACACAGGGCAACCCCGCTCGTACCTGCAAGGACCTGCAGCTGTGCCACCCTGATTTCCCTGATGGTTTGTATCACATTCTGTCTAAAATGAGGTCTATTCTCTAGTCCTTCCTCGCCAAGGTTTTTAATTTCTCCACTGAAATGGCAGTTATCCCACAGCAGCTTGCTGGAAATGTTGGAGAAAAGACAGTGCCACCATTCATGTTTTTAATGGGCTCTGTCTGCTTGCTATGCAAATGTGCCTGTTGTGAGGCTGCTAGCGCACGTGCACTGCAAATAGCGCACACCCCGAAACTTACAGATGTTACTGAAAAGCCAAGGTCAGGTGGATAGAGGGGATTTGAGCATGAACACACGGGGTTAAAAGGTCAGAGAGACTGGAGGGAATGTCAGATAGATGCATTATAGGGCTAATGTTTGTGATGTGTATATTATTGACTGTTTTATTGATAAAATGCGTCTGTTCCCTTTATAATTTGGTCACCTTCACTTACATTATACAGAGATGGTAAACACATAAGTAATCATCACTACATGCTCAATTTTGAATGTGTCAGCCACTAATCCACTATAGTTGCATAATATGGCAATTTGACATATGGACAATGGATAATATTTGATATTATCAAACAGCAGGATCAATATTTGTTGAAATACAATGTATTACCTGTATGCATATTTTTTGTATGCAGAATTTACCAAAAGATTACACTAATTAGGAATGGGTGACTGACAGTGTTTCAGAATGTGTGCACTGTTTGCCTCAAGCAAGGTAATATTAAACAGCCTGGTTTTTAAAGGGAGTTTGGTGTTTTTCTCCCTGCACAAAGTCCCCAAATACAATAGAGGCATAATAGATTTAGAGTGAACACAGAGACGCTCTAGCACTAGGCTATACAACGTGAGACATTGCCTTGACCTGAAGGAGCGCAGCGCAGGCTTCAATTCATACATACTTCTGTCTGTTTTTTTTTCCACTCTCTTCACATCTCCAGGTGAGTACTGGATTGATCCAAACCAGGGCTGCTCTCGGGACTCCTTCAAGGTTTACTGCAACTTCACAGCAGGTGGAGAGAGCTGCATCTTCCCAGATAAGAAGTCTGAAGGGGTAAGTCTGGCTGATTGTATGCACACACACACATACACATACAAACACACACACACACACAGGCACAAGGACAGTCAGGTTGGGGATACAGTGAGCAGAAAAAGGCAAGGACTTTTGAAAAGGGGGAAGAAATTGTATTATTACTATTTTTTAGCTTCCATTTCATGATTTACAGTTAAGCTGAATACTCCAGAAAAGTGAACAATTGTCTTTTTTCCTCAAGTCTGAGACTAAGCGCTGTGTATACTGTAAAAATAACCAAAACATCTCAAGACAGTGCTGTTTGCAACAGTAACTCCATTGCTCCTACTCATGTATCCATATAATTAGCCTCCATGAGATTACCTGTTGTGTTGTTGTGTTGTTGTAAGAAGATGTAGGAGATGACTCACCAGCACTGCCTGCATTTCCCATGAGGCCCGAGGAAAAGTTATTTTACAAACATGCTAAATCTCATGGTTTAGTATTGACAGCCGGCGACAGCAGGGGAATGACTCCTTCATTCAAACGCACAAATTTACACCACACACTTATTGTTTTAGTGCCATTTTTAGATAGAACGCCGTTAAGGATTTTATCACATTTTTACAGGCCTTTGGCAGGTGACTGGCACACTGAGGAGGTTTTTGGTTCATTATGCGTGAGCGTGTAGTGGAGAGGAGAGTAGGAGAGTGGTGAAACATTGGGAACACTGTTTTTGACAAGTGGAGGGTTGTGTAATAGCACAGTGCTACAGCCACTTTAATGATCCCACTCACCAAGCCTCAGAGGAGAAGGAGTTTGCTTAAGCTCAGAATAATGAAGCAGACTTTTTATAGCGTGCTGGTGATGGGCTGCTCTCATTTGTGTCGGGGGGTGAAAAGAAAAGCCTGTGCTGTCAGTCTTTGCACAGAGAATGGAAACACTCCCACATCTGTTAGATTGGCACAGTTTTTTTTTTTTATAAGAGCACATCCAGTAGACATACTGTCCAAAGACTATACAGAATCACAGACACCAACCCCGCTTTGCTGTCATGGATTCTAGAAAAAGAGAAAGTCACAGCAAGGATATATTTCCTCCTCTGCTCAGCCCTCTGCGGTGAAAACAACTGCAGGTCACCTTCAAGGCAGCATGGGTCTAATGTATGCCATCTCCCAGCGATAAGTGATCTCCGGCCCATCATTCATTAACGCATTAAGCTATTGATGACAGTTCCATATCAAACCCTGCTATCTAATTATGGGGACATTCATCATTGTCATGGCTGAGCCTATTAGAGCTGTGCCCTGTTGGCCAATTCACAGCTTTTAATGGCATAACAAAGTTAGTGCGCCATGGCTACACAGCACTAACACTGAACAGCAGGGATAGAGACCGAGGTATAAGAGCTCATTGCAGGCGATCATTTCTTAATTAATCACTGTGTACTCATGAATTTTTCAGCAGCAATTAGCTGCCAGCTATAGTTTGTACTGTACAAAATGGCATAATGGCTTACTATAATCTTCTGCCTTGGTCCAGTTGGTCTGGTTGATCTCATTCAGTACTGTTTCAGGTCTGGAAGACTCGTCAGAGGACAAACAGAAGGATAAAGAGGGGAGAAAAAGAAAAAAAAGCTGAGAGGGGATGTGTTTCTGTCAGATCTGTTTCTTTTCTTTAACACTGCTGTTTTTTCCTCCTCCTCCTCCTGCTCTGCCTCTCTGTCGATCCATGCCCCCAGGCTAGGCTCACATCCTGGGTAAAGGAGAATCCCGGCTCCTGGTTCAGTGAATTCAAACGTGGTAAACTGGTAAGCCAGACTCCCGACTTTCTCAAGTCCCTTTCCCTTCCCTGAATGCCTCTTATATTTTACAGAGCAAAATGGCAAAATGGCCCAAAGACTCGCCAGGCACATGGTATAGTCACTACAAGAGAGGTTCCCTGGTAAGTGGCCCTGCCTGCGGTGCCAGAGTCCTGGCTGAGGCCGGGACTCTGTGTGCCTCAGGCTCTGCATGGTTCTGGTACTGCACAAAGTATGTATATACTGTACTTTGGCACTTTGCTTGTTGGGTGTTACACTTTTGTGGTGCATGATTTAGCATGAGCTGCACTCACCTTCAGTCCAACAACATAGGGGATGCTCTTATGAGGAAATGGCGCAGAGGTTTGTGGACCATACAGACGAGATTTAACCGTGATGAAGCAGCATATATGACATCTAATGGAGGAAAACAATATATCGCTGCTTCACTGTGGAAATTCCTGACTGTATATCCACTCTGCCATACCTCTGCTACATTATGAGAGCATCGCCTAAGGGTGACTGTGCGCCTTGACTCACTCCAGACTCAAGAAGTATCGGTATATCCATAGATAGCTGATTTAATAGTATGGACAAAAAACCCCTGAGACCGAATAAATCACTTCACATTTTTCCTCCTAACACATTAGATTTTTTTTTTTAGTTATAGATCTCAACAAGTTCCTGTCTCAGCGGGTCATCTATCCTCCACAAGGGGCAAAAAATACATGTAATTTCCTCTTTGCTGCAGCTGTTCAGCTGCACTCACATTCCCAGTGTCTCCCTTAAACACTACTTAGATCTGGCGGAGTAGCTCTGAGTCAAACAGGTCAGGCACTCAGTCACCACCCAGGGGCTTCCGGGTACTCAGTCACTGCTGACTTGCGGCTGTGATGATGAAGAGGTAATGTTTCTCTGGTGATGTCGGGCTGGATCCACACACTGCTCGGGGTGGGGTTGGGGAGATGAAGAGTGGTGGGGTAAATGAGAAAAGCATGGGGCTACCCAGCCACTCTGAGGATGAAACAATGGTGGCAGCCACAGTGCCAACACTCATAGACGTAACTTGCAGAGAACAGAGTCTTCATTGTTTATATGGTGTGATTAATTAGCTAAGTAAATCAGTCATTGCAAAAATAGATGGAGGAGATGATTAGCTCTCTCTGTTAATGTCAACTGTGAGTGTTGGTATTGTGGGTTTGCATGTGTGCTGAGGTGTGCGTGTGAAAGCGTGCTTATTTGCAAGAACAAGTCGAGAGAGAGAGAACACATCCAGATTCACAGATGGTTTGCTGCTCTGGCTGCACAGCATGGATGCTGCATGCGCTCTACTCTCAGTAAGTCCTGTTTGTCTGAAAGACGAAGCGACCATGTGGATCTAATGGATTCCTGATGGTTGGTATGCAGATTGTCACTTACGGACATTAAACTAAACCGTGACTGGTTCCAAACCTGCTATCTTATCAGTCAGGATTAAAAAGCGCTCTAATCATCTTAATGGGATATTGCTCTGTTTTCTGTAACATGAGCTCGAAAAGCCAAATTCTAAGTTAATCATTGGAAAATTAACAGGCAATTAACATATCATTACTGCAACACATTTCTTATTAAATAAATTACATTTTCAGGATTTTACCATAATTTGTTCATATTGGATATATATTTTACATAATTGCATAATCAAGATTTAAATTAGGTGTTTAGTTATGCTTATTTTTTGTACTTTGAAGGCAGATTTTCCCACATTAAGCCTTGCACATCAGTGCAGCTTCCAGGCATCAAGCCTAGAAAATATTTTGCACCCTTTCTCCCCTTCTGGATAGTATCATCACTTGATCCAGTGCTTAAGAAATGTTGACTGTTCCTCACTCATCTTTTCCCTTGAGACATTCACACTTATTAGCACATTACTTAAGGGCTGATAATATTCACTATTTTTATTGTCTACGGACCCGATGAATAGACCAAAACCAACGATGAATAGATCCTACTGCTAATAAGTATTATGTTTGTAGCCAAAGCTTAATAGAGCGCTCCATTGTTGTCCAAAAACGAATAAAAACACATCATGCTCCCTCATTACGGTGAACATGCTGTGAAGTTGCAGTTAAACCACAGTTTATTTTGAGTCTATTTTAAATACAAAATGTGTATTAATCCACAGCTGAAAATAGTCCCCAGCTAATGTGCTTTTTACTTCAGCTTGAGTAATATCTGCTAAAAACTACAGTGACCAGCTGTTTAAAGGAAATTGGTATGAAAACTATATATGTTTGACATGTTTTTAAAGAATTTTTAATTATATAGGAATTAATGGCTTTGGAACTGAGAGAAACAGACAGGATATGGATGTCAGAAGGTATTGATGGGATTTGTTTACAATAAAAAACACGTCCGAGAAATCCCAACACAGCAGTAAAACAGGAATACATACAGGAATACTAGTCATAAATTAAATCAAAATGACTCCCAAGAGACAAAAAAACACTGCGTAGTATAGACATGACAGTGTGTTCAGTCAATGTTTTTAAGGATCTTCAGAATATTCTTCCTCTCAGTCCACTCATTCTTTTACACTGGTCCCTTCTCCCATCGTGAAGCTTTTGATGTTCAACTCCGCCTGTGTTCCTTTTAATAGCTCTCCTACGTGGATGCAGAGGGTAACCCCATCGGCGTGGTCCAGATGACCTTCTTGCGTTTGCTGAGCGCTGCAGCCAGACAGAACATGACATACAACTGCTACCAGTCGGTGGCCTGGCACGACCTGGATCGGGACAACTACGACAAGGCCATCCGCTTCCTGGGCTCCAACGATGAGGAGATGTCTTACGATAACAACCCCTACATCCGCGCCGTCGTGGATGGATGTGCGGTGAGTCATGGAGATGTGTGAGTGTGTTTGTGTGAGTGTCTGCGGGTGGTTGGCGGGGGTTTCTTTTGATTAACATTGTCAGGAAATTGTGTTTCTGTCGTGTCAATAAGAGCCCTGCAAATGTGTGTGATGTTTTTTTATTCGTAGAGTGATTTTTTCACACAATGACTCTCCCTCCTACTGTGCTATTTTCTCTTCAACAGTTGAAAAAGGGCTATGAAAAGACAGTACTTGAGATCAACACACCAAAGGTGGAGCAGGTGCCATTTGTGGACATCATGTTCAACGACTTTGGTGGCTCCACGCAGAAGTTCGGATTCGAAGTGGGCCCTGTCTGTTTCATCGGCTAAGACTGTTTACTGAGCAAATGGAGAAAAAAGCATATTTTTTGTTTTCTCAGAAAGAAAAAAACAATTGAAAAAGAATAGGACAATTCTATTTGTAAAAAAGTAACATTTTCCATAAAGCAACAAGTATGAGCAAAATGAAATCAAGTTGAGAATACAGTGAAATTCTATAGGAATAGAGGAAAATGAAATAAGAGCAACCTTGAAACCTCAGTGTGCCTTCTCCATCACATGCAAGTTTTGAAACTGGATGTCAGATCCTGCCTCTTACACAACACACTCGCGCACACACGTACACGATTCTAGCCCCATGTCATCACACATGATTTAGATGGTTTATGTCCCAAACAATGAAGGCGACCCTGAGAGCTGCAGCCGTTCCAGACGGTCGCTGCGCTTGCCATGGACTCCATCTGATTTGGCTCTTTTCTTTCTTTAGTTCTGATCTCATGTTTTCCCTCATCTCTCTGGCTTTTTCCACTTGTCTTTTTGTTTGGTTTGTTTGCTCATTCACTATGGGAGCTTTGTTTGTGCATAATTGTCTCCCCATTCTCTTGGAATGGATCTTATATATAAATATATATAAATAATTTTTATGTTTGTAAGTACATTCTGTATATTTTTCCTGGTAATGTTTATTGCTTCTGGCTTCAAAACATGCATGTGACTTTACTAATTGTGAGGTAGGAGACGATGGATACAGGGATAACATCTAAATTGTAGAAATATTTTGGACGTGAGGAAATTCGACTTGTAAATTGAAAAACAAAACAAAAAATCAGGAAGTCCTGTCTTGTTGCAGTTGTGGAGCACACCTTGTTGTAATTTAAGAACAGAATGGAAATAAAAGACGAAAACAAGCTCTGTGATATTATGTGACAGTTGATTTGCATAACGAACAAGGAAAAAAAAGAAAAAAAGAAATACATTCCTCCTCTTGTGCTCTCTGAACAGATCGCCTTTTTTGGTGGCAAAATTTCATTAACTTAATAAACAGCTTATATTTTTTGTTGCTCAAATACTCATCTGTCCGACTATGCATTGGGAGATGATGTCACATTTTAATGAAAACACAAAGAAATCAAAACCTAGGTGCTATTTTCTCTCTTCTGTGGTGCTATGTATTTTTCTAGTTTGTGTTGTTTGAATGAAAGGAAATTTGTGGTGAGAATATTCCATCAACATCTGCCCCTTGACTCTCTTGTCCACCACGTCTGACGCAGGTGGATCTTTGCTGCATCCATTTTTTGTTTTTTGTTTTTTTTGTTTGTTTTTTTTATGTTCAGCAGTGGTGTTTGCATGCCATTTCTCTACATATCCATTTACCGATCGGTGCAGCATGTCAGCGTATGTTATCTTCTGCTTCAGCGGACCACGCAGATAAGAGTCCCACACTTGTACCAAAAGTTGGAATAACAAGAGGAAAGTTAAGGTGGTGCTGTTGGCTTTGCATATCATTGCTCTAAGATGCTGCATTTTGGCTCTTGCTGTTGGATCATCACATCAAACTGATGGAAGTTGAGAAGCGGACATGTTGTGATTGGGCCAAAACGTCCAAAGGGATATTGGTCCAAAAAGGGCAAAAAATTGTTTGGTGTATGAAACCCTAAACCCTTCCACCAAAGGTGTTCACGTATATATTTAGCTTTAAGTGCCATGGTGGCTTAAAATCTATTTTTTTTTGTATGGGAAACAACTTGAAAAGTACTTTTTTCTTGATTTAATCAGAGTAGAGGAAGGTCACCAAGGTAGACAGATGAAAGAGTCTGCACATGCAGCATCAAAAAAATTGCTTGTCAGTCTACTATTTTTGCCCTTATTTGTAATTATGCTCTTTGTTCAAACTATGCACTCTCTATGCTTATGACCACTAGTATCTACCACAGAATTTTTACAGCCCTTCATACGTAGGTTTGTTTTGTTTCCGTTTTTTTTGTTTTCTTTCTTCAAATATGTGACTTGAACCATTTTCTGTTAAGATAACTCAATATGCTTGTAGATCTTTGGCTTTATTTTTCATTGTGATGCAGTACACCCAAATTTAATACTTTGCTCTCAATAATAATAAAAAAAAAGGACGAACAAATTTTTGTAAATTTCCAGAACCAGCAGTGGTGCTGCCTTTGTTTTTTTTTTTTTTTGGTTTTTTTTTTTTTTTGGTTTTGTTTTATTTTATTTTTTTTTTTTTGTAGATTTTCCGTTTGTCTGTCTGTTTGTTTGTTTTCACAGTCTTGTCAAAAACCTGTGTAAGGATAAGAGGATAGAAGATATATTGGTTTTTATGTCAATAAATTCAAGTTTACTGTGGCCATCCACTCTTGTATGTCTTTTGAAGCATTAAAACCTATCTGTATGCATGAAATTGTAAAGTTTTTTTCTCTTGTTGTTATAATTTTGTAGAGTGACATGATCTCCAGTCCACGTTTTATTCATCGTTAAACATCCCTTTTTTCAATGCTAAAGATGAATAAAAGAAAAAAAAAAAAAAAAAAGGTCATGTCCACAATTGTGAAGTGGAGAGAAAATGATGAACTTGTAACTCTACCAAAGCCAATGTTCGTTTGTAGTATATTTATTGTATTATTTAAAATAAAAAAATAAATGTTAAATGATACCATAGTGTAAGTGTAAGAGGCCCCCTCTTTACATGCACACGGGAAGACAAAATTTATTGTCAAGAGGTTATTAATTCACCACATGCTATTTATTTTTACACAATATATTCATGCTATTTTCTCCTTTTGATGGAGCATTGTAGAATGTGTTTGGCCACATCCAGTTGAATAGATAGACCTGTCTTCATGTTTATACCTCTGAGCTGTGTCTGTGTGTCTGAGTGTGAATGTGTGTTGGGAGCTGATTTTTAGACCATTTTAATGCTTCATGAATGACTGAATGATGTCTTAACAGGTAAAGATACCATTAATTGCACTACAATGTATGTTTTAATAACATCAAAAACAAGTCTCGCTCCACAGATACTCGACAAGAAAGAAGATCCCAGGCTGCATCTTGTGATCAGACATGCAGTCAACCATGGATTGTTCCCTGCTGATGCCTCCAAAAAAAAAGACTGCTTAATGAATCTTCTTGGCTATGGGCGTTTTAGGACAGCTAATGTATGTGCTTCTAACATTTTTTTTTTTTTTTTTTCCTGCAGAGCATTAAGATAAGCCAGAAAATATTATGTGTATGGTAACTCTTCCACAGAATGTATTGGATGCAAGCTTTCCTCAGTGATCATTAAAATGAAATTGTTCTTTTAAGCCCTCCCATGCACCACTAATTTCAATAATGTGTAATCTTCATGCTTTGATCAAATTGGTGGTGGTGAAGATGACGACTTGCAGCACTACAGGAGTCTCATTAAGAGAAAACTTCGCACAGTGCGCGTTAAGCCGAGCGCAGCAAAAAAAAATAAAAAAAAATACATAAAAAATAAAAAGTTGTTGTGCATGATACCATGATCAATATTTAATGCAGTGTTTACAGGATGGATTTGGGGTGATCAGTATCCATGGATTGTACTGAGGCAGCATCCTGGGTGAGTAAAGCATGAGCTGGAGGGAAAAGTTAATTTCTCATCTAAGCGCAGAACTATTTACAGTGTCAGTGGTGATAAGTGGGACATCAAAGTGGGTTGAAGATGAGGGAGGGGGAAAAAAGAAACAGCAGGTAGGGAATAGGGATATACAGATACAGTAGCTCCCTCCAATTATGACAACAGGTGATGTGTCAAAAAGAGTGCAACAAAACCCAGGTGCAACACGCTTGTTAAATGTTTCAGAGGAGCAGATTCAGGAGTTAAAATAGGATGTGGTGAGCTTTAGGGTGTATGAGGGGGGGGGGGGGGGGGGGGGGGGGGGGCAGACAAACCTGCATAATACAAAGCTTCAGGAAACAATAAAATGTTCCAGGTAAGACTGAGGAGCTCAAGTCAAACCGTTCAAGGTTAAACAAGGAGAAAGCACACAAAGACCTTTGAAAGAAAGAGATAAAATGTATTATTGGAGTTTGTGTTTGAAGACCTCACACATCACCTGTATGTATTTGAGTAAAAGTAGAAATATCACAGTTTAAAGACCTGCATTCAAAAGAAGTATTATCAGAAAAATGTACTTTATGTGTCTAAGGTTCTGCTACAGAAATTTGTTATTCATTTTTTTGGATCTTTGCTTTTTGTGTGAAATATTGATTCATTTTTCCTCTTCAGACCTCAAACAATTATCTAATCTGAGAAGTTTAGAGGAAAATCTCTTTTAGGTTGAACTCAGTCCAGTAGGCGGTCCTTCGATGTGGCCCCCAGGACTCATTGCGTTTACACTGCTAAATGAATGTGGCTACATGTGGCCCAGACCACCTCTGAATGTGGTCAGCTCTAAGTAGAGGTGTGAACGCACCCAAGGCACATTGAGGACGCATGACATCCGAAACATGGTCCCAAGTAGACTCTTTGTAAGGAGTCACAAGCCAAAAAATGTTGGGAGCCTGTGGTTTAATCTTTAACAATTTATTGTATTTTATAAGCTTAGCATATTTTTTTAAATATAAAATCTCAATTGGGCCACATTCACACTGCCTGGTAAAAGTGACCCAATTGCGTTTTTTTGCTCACATGTGGCACAGATCGGATATCTATTATGAACGTGTGTAAACAGGAAAAAAGCACATGGAATCAGATATTCTCAGATCTGTTTTGGGCCTCAATCATATGTGGAAATAAATCTAATAGTAATCAGATATCTACCAATGTGACTGTCATCTAAACGGACAGATCAGATATTCTCTGTCATTGTGATTCACACGTCATCGGAAATGCAACGATCTTATTCTTTTTCGCATTTTAATGACATATAACGTTATTTTCATGTGCACAGCTGGCACAACTACTGTCCGCTGAAAAGAACAAAAACAAATTGTTTACATCCGTTTTGGTAACCAAACTCTTGTTTAAGCATGTGGTGTTGTTTCAAAGTTATCGGATATCGTTCACTTGTAAAAGTGGATGTAAAACAGGCGGTCAGAAAAATCGGATATAGGCAGAAAATCGGGACCGGGCATCAAGACATGCAGTGTAAATGAGGCCTTGGTCAAGACCGTAGCTGTAAGATAAATGGAGTGGAGAAAAAAAATCACAGCATTTACAGCTGAAATGTAGTTTATAAAGTTTTATAAAATGGTAACACTCAAGTACCTCAGTGCTGTACTTAATTGCTTTCCATCGCTGTCTAGAAGTGCTACAATATGTATTTTAGACACTAAAAACAAATGTCAAATCATCTGACCAAATAATTGTTATTCAGACATTTTGGTTTAAATTAAAAACCCGAAATGTGTCCTTTGAGTATCAAATACTCACCATCTGTGGGCTTGAAAGGTGGCTGTATAAATTTGCAGTTTTGTCTTTCACAAACAGCAGCTTTGACCGGTTCAGAATATGGGAGCCTTAAACATTAGAAAATGCAGACAGAGCAGCAAATGGAGATATTTTCAGCATATACTGCAATTTCTTGAGTGCAAACAGTCAGCAGTAAACTTTGACTCTTTAAAAAAAAATGAATAAAGAATATTACAAGGAGTTAGGATAAACTAAAGTAATAGCTAAGACTGCTGGAACCAGGGTGTCATGGATTTATTGACATATGTTACTGGTTCATTCGGGGACTGTCTGGAATTACTGGAGGCCATATCTGATTAAGCTAAAAACACTTGTCTGACGCCAGTCTGAGGTCTAAAAACATTGTTAATGTCTTTCTGGATGTCATTGTTGTGGCAGCAACAACTGTTTCCAGCTGCTGCTATTTGACAACTTCATTCAGTGGTTGTTTTCCATTCTATGATTGCCTTTAGAGTTTTTCTATAAACCAAAGTATCACACAGCAGTAGGTATAATGAGGATGAGTGTAGCTCTGATTAGTGTTGAGTGGCGTCTTCTGCAGTGATGATGAACAATGTCAAGTTATCCTATGAAAACTGTGTGTATGGGTATATATATTATTTTTATGTATATATGTAACTGTATAGATCTTGTAAATATGATTTTTCCTTATTGTGTCTTCTTTTAGTGGTGCTTTTATATACTTTGTTGTATTTTATTGCTGATTTTAATGTTTTATTCTATTTTCATTTGAAACATTTTAATATTTGTTAATACATTTTCTGTGTGTGTAGCATGGCAGGGCTACAACTTCTTTCCATTGTGCAATTCTGTATTGTAAAACTGAAAATTGAACCTTGAAAAAAGACATTTAAAATAAGATTTTAAAACATTTTCAATTTTTTTGTACACATATCCTCATCCTGTCTTCAAACATCCATGGTAAAAAAAACACAGTACATGCTGGTAAGAAACTGCTTCATGTAAAATTACATTAGATATGCAGTGTTTCCAAGTGAAAATCAAATAATGTTAAAGTGTGTGTTTAATGTGTGGTCTGGGCTGGTTAGGAAAGAGCTGAAGGGTTAAGTGCCAGACGTTAAAAGGGAAATTTGGGACGGAGCCCCTGTGTTAATGTGTAATTGCTTTGAGCCTGTGGATCTTCAGCTAACAGAGCCCATTCATAGCCAGGCCCCTGCACCACTGACCCACTTACATACGAATCAGATAGCTGAGAGAGAATGAGATAATGTTACAACACGGAGACTGTCATATTTGGATATTAATAACAGGCTTTTCCGCTCTAATAGACTTTGAGATTGAGGAGTGGCTATAGTTCAAGATGTTGCTTTTCTAATGTGATTAGAGCCAGCCACCCAAGCGTCACATACATTTCTCCAATATCACTGCTGTGTTTGCATGTTGTGGTATTAAGGCTAGTTTAGTGCTCATTTTTACATACGATTATGTTAAAAAAAAGACATTCAACAAAACACAGTGTGCCTTTGTCTCCATTCTTTGACCAAAACAAACATGGCAGTGTATGGTAAGCAGCTATCTTCTCTGGTTTCTGCACTTGAAATGATGATGCACCTTTTGAAACAGATCCTAGTTTAATATATGAGATTAATAAAATTAACCATCACTAATAAAACTTGTTCCTTTGACATTTTCATTAGTGAAGGGGAAAAACAGCATGAACATTTCAGCCTCAAGCCATATTAAGTGTGGTAATATCTTAGAAGTCTAAATGAAGGTCTGTTTGGTTGACCACCACCACCCATCTCACATCTGCAGGCTCTTAATCATTAGACGATCCAATTAGACGATACATAAGGAATAAAGATCAGTAAAACTCTTAAAGAATTTATTGCAAGTCATTGTGAATGTTGCACTTGAGACAGTCTGCTTTACAATTCATTCTGTGAAACAAACCATTAAACTAGAGAACAACCTTAAAACGGACAAGTGCCTGTGGCATCAGACAACACTTTACAAGGAATATTTTAAATATGTAGCATGTTCAGATCAGTTCACTACTTTATTGTCCCACTGGGGGGAATTCGGCTTGCAGCAGAGTACAGATAAATAATGACAACACACACAAACAGTACGACAATAAAGTCAATAAAAGATGGGTTTTGTATAGGATAGCACACACATAGCAGTGCAACAATAAAATCTGTAAAAAGATGGATTTTGTATAGGATTAGCTAAAATAAAGTGCTATGGTGCTAAGTGTGAGCGAAAAGTGCATACAGTAGATGCAAGGTAACAATTACCTTTTGTGCAAGTTAAGCATGTGTATTGCACTAGAGACAAAGGAAAATTGAAAATTGAAAGATCAAATGCCTCAAAGAGAGGACGGTGTTTTATTTATTCAGGTCATTGCTTAATTATGTTATTGTATCATCTATCAATTTCTATTTCCCAAGATGAAAACCTAAATGCTGTCTCAGTGTCTTCTCTGAATACCGAATCTTTTATTTGTCTATTTATTGTTGGAATAAATTGAGTCTGAACAAGACTTAGAGTCTACAGCCATGCTAATGGCTCTGTGAGGCGATACTAGCACAACGGCACTTAGAGCTAAATGCTAATGTCAGCATGCTAACACACTCGCAATGACAATAATAAAATGGTACCAGGTTCATCATCTTAGTTTATTTTATTTAAATGTTATTTAATCAGCTTCTCTTTTTTACAAGACTTGAGAACAACCAGCACAGAGAAAAAACAACACAAATAAAACCAAACAACCAGAGACAGACCAATCAAAACTGCTAGAGCTGCACTGCTAGCATGACAAAATACTGGAATCAGCCTAAAAAGTATCAATCAAGTGAAACCTATTTATTTGTAGAGTATGAATTCGCTTTGCTCCTTTTGTTAAACCTCTCCAAAGAATACTGAAGACATGACCTCAGTGTCCATATTTGTAGTTTCACGCCTGGAGTTCATTAAATGACCATGTAGACCATTAAATTGATACTGACATGTGTCTTTGGGTGTTTTGATACTTCATGACTGCCTTCCTTCTCCATCCATCGTTCTCCATTTCATATTACAATGCAAAATCCTGCATTCAAAAGTAAAAATGCAGGAGTATTATCAGCATAATGTACATAGTAAAAGTAATTGTTCTGCAGAAAAATGCCCCATGACTGCTATATTATTAGATATTAGATTGCTAGATTAGATTGTTAACAGTGATGCATTTTTTTCACTGTTGTAGCCGTTCAGGTGTCACCAGCTATAACTCATTAGCTCACCTAAAGTACTCAAACATCTTCAGGTTTATCAACTGCAGCTGTATTATATTGTGACTCTCTGCAACCTTGCATTCATTCAATTTTAAGTAGCAGAGCACTAACAAATGTAATGAATTACAATGGTTTGATTTTAAGCTGATTATTATTATAATTTGGCAAGTATTTAAGAAAAGAACAGATGCAGCCTAAAAGGATTAGAGAGGAGATAAGAGCAGATGGGAACGGATCGGAGGAAAACTAAAAGACAAAAATGGAGAGCAGTGATGGGGAAGCGAGGGAGATGTTTGATGTGTAAATACACCACGCACAGCCGGTGATGTTTTCCCTGCAGAAATGCAGGTAAATAACACATGAGTTCGGTTCATATTTAGAATAATATTCAAATAAGTGTCAGCAGATACAATTAGCATACGAAGAATAAATTAGCCCCGTCGTCCTGTGGATCTCTTTTGTTCCTCTCAGCTATTGTGGTGAGGGATTCAAACATCTGGGATGTCGTTAAATTCAGTTTTTCAGAAGATGTGAGATTCTCATGGGTAAAAAAGCTCAGAATTAAAAATGTTTAAATTGAGAAATTAAAAGGATTAAAGTTTGGCACATTAACACAAATAGTACATTTTCTATACTGTATAGGTAGATAAAATCTTAAAATATGAGATTGCTCAAAACAATAATCCTTGGCACTCAATTGATGTGAAGAATTTGGTGCCAAAAATGACTGGCTAACCACCGACTTTGAACCTTCTCTCAGCAGGAGAAGCTTTGTCAAACTCATGTAAAACTTAGCACTTGATTTAATTAGATCATCTTGTTTTATGGCCAGAAGGAAGAGCATATGGTCCTGCACTTTTTTCCCCCCCTTCACTCACATACAGTAGCTTCTGTTCTATTTTCAGGATCCCAGAGTATCAGCTTTGAAGCTTCAGGCCTCTCCTCCACACTTTGGTGGTCCCCTGTAGAGAGACAGGGTCAAAGAGACCTGTGTGGTACAGGACCCAAACAGCAGCCAAGGACGGGTCTGAATTAAAAGCATTAATTACTACTCTTAGACACAGTGTGAGTGTGGCTTTTTCCCCTACTTGATGTCATTCAAAAGAGACAAACAAGGACAGGGTGAATTACACTTAATTATCACTTATAGGATGCGCTTGTCAGCTCTGCCGTTGGTTCGTGTCTTTAAATATGTTTGCAGCGTTATGCACTTCTTTTAATCCTGCCCTGTTTTAGTTAGTTAGTTTGTTTCATTTGTGTGAGCCATGTATTAAAATTCATGGGATAAAAACTTTGTACCATAAAATTGTGGCCAAAAACTAAAAGCCTGCATTTCTGACTGCCAATAATATGACGCTAATAATTAGCAGATTCTTGCTTAAAGGGTACATATCATGTGTTTTGCGATTTTCCCTTATTTTTATACTGTTATAATATCAGATGTCTATATTAAACATGGTCAAAGTTCCAAAACATGAAGTGAATGTATGTAAAAATGCTCCCTGTAAGACAAAATTCAGGGCGTCAACCTCCTCTGAAACACTTGTGATGACATCAGATTGTTCGTGCATGCCCACAAATGACCGTCTGTTCAGTAGTCTTCGTTGCTAAGGTTGCTCACGTTGTCCATGCGCATATTTTGGATTGGATTCAGGCTTGAGTGTGTCAAAGTAGTGAAATCCAACTTCTACTCTTAGTTTACGTAGTCTCCAGAACCACTGGAAATTTGGAGGGGGGTCTTAAAGAGACAGGAGCTAAAACGGCCTGTTTCGGACAGAGGCTGAACTGAGAGGCTCCATAAAAGGCCAGTATAAGATAAATGAGGAGTTTTTCTTTGACTGTAAATCATACAAAGATATTCTAGTAAAGCCCCATAATATAAATATAGACCTGGAAATGTGCATGATACACCCCCTTTAAATATACTGTAACTTGCCTCCATCCAGTAAAAACTAACCTTTTAAATCAGCAGATATTATGTGAAACAATATGTACATACCGAAAAACTCCAAAGGAAATTAATTTAAAGAATTTATTGCAGATTTATCATGTTATTCTTTCCTTAGATTCACTCTATAGCATGCAGAGAGAAAGGTTTGGTGTTGGAGTGGCAGATCTTTTATGGCTTGACATTTTGCAGACAAAAAAACCTTCAAATACAGAGGAGGGCTTACTAGGTCGATGAACACAGAAACCAATACTGTTTGCTCTCAGATTCAATCAGGAGATTTTTATATATGGCTGTGTTAGCTGTCAACAAACAATTTCTCATAAAATTTCTTCGACTGTTGTGTTCTTTTCTCTCCCTCCCTCCCTCCCGACCCCTCCTCTCCCCCTCCCCTCCTCTCCCCTCACTTCACCTCCCCTCTCCTCACCTCTCATCGCCTCACAGATGGTGTACATGTTTGCTGATGAATATGTTGGTTAAGCACAGGTGGGACAGAAATGGGGAGTAGTTAATGGATTTGGGAGCAGTGAAAAGCAGACGTAGACAGTGTTAACATTGTGGAGTTGTTTAACATGCAAGTGCGCACTCTGCTCTGTGGTTGCATTAGTAGCTCAAGGATTCAGCCATAGGTTTTAGACACTGTAATGGAGAGAGCCATCATTTCTTTTATGGGTCCATTATTTTTTCTCCTGTTTGTCCAGAATGCTGTGTGATATATTACATTTCTTAATCTGGATTTTATAGGAAAGATTTTTGGTTGTGCATCAGTCAGTGGCTATTATTACAAGATTTTATATGCAAGTGTTCTTCTTAGTTTCTTAAGCAATTTATTTGATGTTTTCAACAATGTTAGGGAACACATTGTGATATATCTGCTTCAGTCATCAATTCATCCCTATTTTCTCGGGTGGGAGACCACATTTCTCAGCTCTCCGTCAGTATATGTCTAACAGATTCGAATGAATCAGGTGATAAAATCATTTCAGTGTCGGTGCACTCAACTGAATATTTCATGATGCTGGCAAAATCTATCGGCAGCACAATCGCACATTCCTCTCCTGTGCTTTTATTTGTTGTTAAATCATTTGCAAAATGACATAATAGAAATTCAGCCACTAAAACATATGCATGCATTAGCATAAAAAGACCTGCACATGCATACATGCATGCATATATACATTGATTACAAATACTGGCTTTATAAAGTATATCACAATGGACAGATATTTTTTTGATATGTTCTATATATCAAAATACAAACATAAGCCCAACGGCCTTTTCTGTAGCTGTCTGCAGACAGAGACTCTGAGCCTATTAGCCACTAAAATAGCAACTGGTTGGCTCCTTGAACTAGCCTTGACCACATTCAGTGCCTATAATACTTCAGTCTGGGTCATACAACCAGTCATTTAAATGATTTATCCTGTTTCTACAGTGCAGGGTCTGACAATGCATGTGTGTGTGCATGTGTATCTGGCAGTGGATGGAAGTCTGACTTCTTCTGTGTTCGAAGTTACTCTAAGGTGTTATTTTTGCTCCAATTCTTGTATTTTATTCCTGGGAATTGAGTGTGACAACTTCAATTTTTTCAGGAGTGTTTATATTTTGAAAAATGTCTTGTCCAAAACTGATTTTGTATTGATGAGAGTCACCTGGAATCATCCACTGCATCCTGTCAAAAAAGATATAAGTTAAAAAAGGGGGAGGATTAAATTATGAAGGTGCGAATGTACCACCTGAGGTCACAGCACATGGAGGTAATTCATCACTGTCATCTCAACATCAACACCTTTCCAGCAGGTCAAAAAGCTCCCTCTGAATTAAACATCAAGTGGAGAGACAGTGATGCCAAGGAGAATCCAAGTAGTGAAGCATCTTTGGCCTGCAAGAGACTCCTTTTGCAGTCTGCTTGGCAAGACAGATGCATCTCCAACCAATCCTATGAGAATTATTTAATTAGAATGAGGTTATATTGCTCACAGCATTTAACACCATTTTTTCTGAGTGTTTCTGGAGTTTTTACAAGTCTGAAATCGTTGTGAATTATTTGTTTTTGCTTTATGATAAAAGCAAATGCTATTTGATAAGATTTTGTTCCAGGGTCCCCCATCTGATAAGACTTTTGCTTTTAGATGTTTTATTACAAAAAGTGTTTGAAACCCATGACCAAAATAGTCACACATTCTGTCATTGAGACCCCCTGGAACCCTTTCAAGGACCCCAGCGGGTCCCCACAGCCCACTTTGAGAACCACTGTTATAATATGATTCAACCCCAAGTACATGCCTATTCCCATAACATTCAAATTGACTTTAGTGCATTGATAATAAGAAGTCATTTTTCAGAATTATCAGTCCTCACAAAATGTATTTTCCATTAGCATCCAAGTATGTGGTTACACATTTTGGCATGTCATAGTCAAGTCAAGTGAACTTTCAGTCTGTACAGCAATTTTGAGTTTGAGCAAGTTTGAGTAAGAAAAACAACTCCCCCAAAAAATCTTTAATGGGGAAAAAATGGAGGAAACTTCAGGAACAGAGGAGGGATCCCTCATCCAGGACTGACAGACATGCAATAGATGTTGTTTGTACAGAATTGACCAACATATCGACCAGCTTACTTGTACTGTATTAGCACAGGTTTAGTTACAAAACCTTAATAATGGCTGCACTACATTCAGGTTTACCAGATCCAAGACCCTGGTATTGTGCATTCTGGCTCACTGGCATGGTCACAATAGCACTGTGAAATGCAATTGTGCATCTTTGCAAAAGACTTGGTCCTAGAAGCTTGGTGACGTAGGGAATTACTCACAGGGCTAGTTGGTAAACTACTGCAGCCGGCTAACACGCTAACCAGTTCACAATAGCTTAGTTTAGTTTATTTATTAGTTTCTTATTTTCTCTGCACTGTGCCGTTAACTTCTCTTTGGCATTTTGTTTTGTACATCATTTAATTCAATTAAGAGTTACAGAAGCGGGAGCTCCGAGCTTCATTATTTGCTCTGTTTGCAAGTTTGAGAACCGTCAGGTAGGAAACTTGTTCAGTCGGTCATTAACGGGACAATAACTTTCACACAGTTTATTCAAAAGATGTATCATCGTTTCCCATCTCATAACTGTCATCCTTGTTTGTGGAGCATTATACTCTGACGGGAGGTTAAAAAAAGCAGATTGTGCAAGGCAGATAATAAGCTACGATAGTTTTCCTCTATTGTCACCCATTTCGACTCAGATTTTTTCAGATCATTTATGTGACAAGTTACACTTGTGTTTTTAAAGCTACAAGTCAAAATGTCTGCTGTAAAAAAAAAGCCTATAAACTGACTATAAAAATCATAATGCGCATACTAAATATTTTAACTCCATATTATTCTAAAGTGAAAAACATCTTCAATATGAAAGCTCTTGAGCTCCATGCACTGGAATATCATCAGTGGATCACTTAGAGGCTTGGTGAGGCTGGGCAGGCTGACTATTCCTTGTCAAACTTGTGATACTCGCTGTCCAGTGTGAGACTGACTGATGGGAAGAGTAATTCATTTAATGGTATTGAGTTGACACTTCTCTCTGCTTGTCATCACTCTTCTCCCCTGGTACCAGCAGCAGCCCAGACTGGCTCTCCAGTGCCACACTGACACACACTCCAACATCCACATGAACAAGAACACATTTTTTTTTAAGTCCAGGAGGAAAACTGTACCAACCTCTCTCCCCTTAACTACCCTCCATCTCCCTGTTGGTTTCCTTCTCTCTCTCATTCATCTTCACTCTGACTCACAGTATCCACCCTTCTGTCTGTAAAAGAATATATAAAAGACTATTCAAACAATGACATTGCGTGACCGCATTTGTCTGTGCTGTTAATTTGGTTCGTACTATGTGGCAAATAAAGAACTGGCAGTGAACGGCGCTCAATGCAAAGGTGACTTTTCTCTCTCATAGCTGGGTGTTGAAGTCCTGAAAACGTCTCTTCCTGTTGTGTCTCGGCAGCACAACTCTGATCACCCTTGTTACAGTCAAACTGATTCTGTTTAAGGGCTGACTTCACATTATTTTTGTCTGCACAAGGTGTCATTAACTGTTACCTAAAATGACAGCTGGATTAGGAAATGCCAAGCACACGGCGTTAGAAGTACTACAAAGATGTTTCATCATCAAAAACCAGCTGGATCAAATAAACTTGGGTGATACATCTTTAATGGCACCCAGGCAGGCATCAGGAAGCATTAACTTTTTAAGGAATAATCCACCCTCAGGTATTCTTACACTGTTAGTTATCATCAATCTGTGACACTCCTGTGATGAGTGTTTGTAAGGTGCTTCAATGGTGCACCCACTTCACCTCACCCACGTTCGACTTCTATTTCAGTTCCTGATTTCCTGTGCCTCTGAAAGACTTTCAACAAACCCCAGAGAAGAAGAGGCTTTCATTCACAGGTGGGAATAAAAGTATATAAATATAGCAACCTTGCCAATTAGTATATGCACATTGGTGCATGCCTCATTGAAAATACAGTGTGTCTTGCACAGGTACCAATTGCATTCTGGTTTATTGTGGCTACTGCAAGTGAAGAAATTGTGTCTTTCCTGATTCATCTTGTATGGTAGTGGATTACTCCATCCGTCCATCCATTCCAACTACTTATTCAGGTGGGAGCAAGATAAGCAGGGGTGGACCAGATGTCCTTCTCCCAAGCTATGTCCTTCAACTCCTGGGCGATGCCAAGACTTTTCCAAGCCAGATTTCCCTGTGGCATTGGCCCAGTTGGACATGCCTTAAAGACCTCTAAAGGGAGTTGCCAGCAGTGGGAGTATGCCAGGAGTTATACCTATCGGATGTCTGAATGTGTGAATTCTCCTTGGATGTCTGAGCTCCTTACACTATGTCTAACATGAGCCAAGCCATTCTGCAGAGAAAACTCATTTTGGCCACTTGTATCCACAATCTCATTCTTTCTGTCACCAAAGCTCATAAACATAAGAGAGGGTTGCAAAGTAGATAGATGACTACAGACTAAATCACACACTTTACACCACAGTCCAGTTCAATGCCTGAATTAGTGCTGACATGGCATCAATCCGCCTCACCTTACCCTTTCTGACCCTGAGATACTTGAACTCCTTTTGAGCAGCTCCAGCAGTACCATGGCGAACCTAGAAGTGCTGAGTCTGATCCCCAATGCTTTAGGAACCATACCAGTGTGCTGGAGGTCATAGCTCAATGAAGCCAGACATGCAATCCTCCGGTCCCAATACTGAACATTCTCCACACTCCCTGTGCCGTGAGATTCTGTCCATAAAAATCACAATCAGAATCGGTAACAAAGCTCAACCCTTGCAGAGCCTGACACCCACTGAGAACATGCTTGACTTCCTGCTGAGAATACAGACACAACTGCTGATTATTGTTGGGGCAAAATCATGAGCATTGAGGCCCTTTCTTGAGGTGTCAAAATCTAGTTTTAAGACCCTCTTCGTTTCAGTTTTGTCCTTATATGTTGCATATTCCTGAATTGATGTGTTTAATCAAATTAGCATTCAGAAAATCTGGGGTCAAGTAGTATTCCAGCATAGAAAAACACACACTGCACAGAGAGGAGGAACAGGGGTTAATAGGGGCCCATCAGCAACTAAGTTTTACCTCCTGCCTTCACGCAAGTTTGTCCGGCCATTCTGCTTGTACAGTATCATGATGTGATGTCATGTTGTTTAAATGTACTCAGTTATCCACAGGAATAAGACAATACTGGCGTCAAACATCAACATGGGCCCAGAAATGCATAACACACTGTCAACAGCACCTTTTTTTAAAAAAAAAAAAACCAAGGCAATATGTTGGAAGCAGAAGAACACATGCTGTTCAACATGATGTTTGACATTAATCAAGGCAACAGTATGATGTGACAAGCTGTTTAATGTATTTTTGAAAACAATATGAGTCTATGACTTCCAGCAGGTATACAAAGGCACACCTGCAGAAGCGACTGTGTGCATTTGACTGTGGTGAATAAATCATGTATTTAGATATTTTACAGGTATTATATAGTAAATAAGGAAATACTGTATACTGTATCTGTGATATACTTGGAAGTAATCTGGGGTTGGTTAACTCTTGATATAGGTGTCGGATCCCAGATAATTTAGATATCAATCTTCTGACTTTAGAGGGAAATAAGATAAAAGCACCACAGCACTGTCAGATTCAGGTTCTTTAATGTACTTCTTTGCACTAAACTGATGTTGTTCCATTTTTATTTCTCTTTCAGTTCAATCTCCTGCTTATACAGTAAATCTACCTGAGTCGTCCGCCCTCTTAATCCTGCTTTATTAATTAAAGTATGTCATTTTTTACAAATAACTGCCTCTCTCCGTTTCTTTTTCGCTCTCTGGCTCTCTCTCACTCACACAGGCACAAATTCCAGTCTTAGTGAATAAATTTATTCCATAAATGATAAATCAAGAAGATAGATTTCCCCCCCTTCCTTTCCCTTTTCATTTTTTTTTTTGGGGTGTGATTTTGTCACAAACACACACTGTCACATACACACACAAAAATCTCCACTTCCTCCACTTTTCAGAGTGTAACTTCTTTATGAGATAAAGGGAAATGGGTCTCATGAGTATATGCTTTCCCTAATTAAAGTGCTAAACATTAAATTAGCAAACAAGTCGGCCACTCATTTGTCATGAAGTGGCAGACTGTCACCAAAATCCAGATGCTTCTCCGTGTCTCTAAACCCCTCCTTACCATTTGTGTTTGTCACTAACTGTTCAATTCAGGAAAACTTCAGAAAAGGGTGCAGCCATGCCTGTCTGACATCCAGATATTGCTGACTGCCAGCACAGGTGTGCAGTTGGCAACTAGAGTCTCACACAGAAACAACTCTGACAGCTGAAAACTCAATGTGATATCTCACTAACCAATTTCAAAACACAAACATGATCCTACTGTATTTTTAATAGCAATGCAAGGTGAAGTGGAGAACATGTATTTAGTGTTAGGGCCATTACGTGAACCACATAGAGGCGGACAGATTCATTGAGGATGTGGTGTGTTCTGGACGTTTCCAGAACAAGTGCAATGGGATGCACGGCCTCTAAGGACCAAAAAAAAAACAAGACAGGTTGTCCGCTGTGAATACTAATTACATTGTGGCCCAGTTTGGAGGAAAACTTGGGGACAGAATACCTGGAAGAGAATGACACTCTCAGTCTTCACTATACAAACTCCTAATCCCAGTTTGCAGGATTCAACCTGTCTAAGAGTTGCTGGTTGAGGTTAACAAACAATCTAGATACGTCACTCAGCATCATGTTCAGTCACAGTTGTCAGGCCTCCTCTACACCCCCTGTGCCCCTGCTCAGTGGCGGGAATCTGTATTAGCTTTGATGAAAGCAAAACCCTGCAGCAGTCAGGGAGATCATTATGGGAGCCGCATCTCCTGCAGTAGCTAGTAGCTACAGCCCTTGCTGTGGTGCAACTGCTGACAGGATGGAATTAAACCCAGTTTGAGCTCTGAGAGTGAAGGCCGTGACCATGATACATTTTTACAGCAGGCTCTCAGACATCACAGCAGTCTATCATGAGGTCCGACCTCAGCAAAGCGTCCTACATAGCATCAAGTATCAAAGGAGTATGAGGGTTGCAAGAAGCGGGGAGAATTCACGAACATCTAGTGTAAAAAATGTGCTCAGTAATTAAGAATATGTATAGCCTTTTTGCATGTGTGTGGACAGGTTTAGCAGTACATGTGAGGACTAATGTGACAGCCTGTCTTGTGAGGACATTTGGGTTGTAAGGGTATTTTTACTGGTCTCAGTGTAATATATTTAAGTTATAAATACATTTATTTTGTGTTTTGAGTCTCAGTTGGTTGTCTGGCATGCTTACACTGATGACAAGACTCTGGCCACTGTACCCAGCTAACAAATAGTCCTGCACATAACCTTTCATAAAACTGCAACTTTTTGTTTTTACACTTTGGTTTTTGTACAGATTAAACACACTAGACATTACCTGTTAATTAGTGAGCTTTAGAAGTTCTAGTAGGTGGACAGAGCCAGGCTAGCTGTGTCCCCCTGCTTCCAGGCTTTATGGTAAGCTAACCTCACCATCTCCTTGCTGTAGTTTTAAATTCCACATGCAGAAATGAGTGATATAAATCTTCTCTTCAAACTATCTGAAAACAATGTGCTCACAAGTGCTGAAAAAAAAATCAATGTGTGTGAGCATAAAATAGAGTAGAATATCCTTTTGTGCCCTGATTGGGTTAAATATTGCCTACAGAACATACATCTGTGATCACATTATGTCACATCTTTGTTTTACAATGTATAAAACTGTGAAGTATTAAAATGTGCATGTGCATGGCTCTATTTTAAATGGCTTGTGCTCAATCTGTCTCAATGAGAAAACAAATGCGAAAAAAGAGGCGGAGGGTCAGAGGTGATTCATTCACTACTGCACTTAGAGTATATAGCAATAATAATAGCAGAAAAAAAGTCTGTTGGGCAATTCATGCATGACTCTGGAAATAGGCATGTATATCAGCCATCTGTCTTTGTTGACCCATTACATTTCTCCCATACATCCACTTCTGTCTTTCTTCCTCTTTCTCTAATTTGCTATTTCTCCTCGATGATGTCCACAGTGCCTGATGCAATGTGCTGGAATCCACACATTAACACCGAAGTCAATGGGAATACGAAAGGGGTGAAATGATTTGCACAGGACTGTGGGAATTAGTTGCATGGCAGTCAGATACCCTGGGGTTACATAGGAAGGAAATTGGATCTAGAAGGAATGAGAGTAGGCCATGTGATGTCATTTATTATGATAGATCATGCAGAGAGGTGGAGTATCACTCATTACAGAGAGCAGTGAACACAGCTGAGCTGCTGTGCAACACGACAACTGGCTGCAGGAGCCATAAACTCTAACAGGGTCTTATATGTAGGTGGCAGTAACTAACTGAGCAGTGCAAAGTGTGGGCGTGATTCACTGACAGAACTATGAATCTGCGTTGAAGATAAGCTTGTAAAAAGGCAAAGCAGTCTTCATATTGTTGTCAGTATCTGTATTCTCCTTGCATCTGTCTGTATGACCTCGCCCTCTTAGTTTAGGTTATTTATCGTCTCATGTATCCCTGCGAGAGCAGCAGCAGTAGGCAAACAAAACATTGAAGGCTGATAACGGCTGTGCTGTTGCAATTTTTGCTGTAAATAAAAGACATGGCAGTGTATTTGCTTTAACACACAAATAGCTTTTGTACTGTGGCCCACATGGTCTCTCTCAGTTGATGCATTATTAATGATGTTGTGCTGTGATAACACTGCAAGTGTCCAGTACAGGATGGGTTATGATACAAAAAGAAAAAACACTGTTTTTGGCACCAAGGGGCTCATAATCTTTTTAATATTGTAACCAGGCTTTATGATCACTGCTTGATACTGATATTGTTGTGTTAATTATTTATTAGCTGAACAGCTGTTTTGAGTCCCTACTGAGCACCACCTTGCATTAATTTCTAGTGCTTCAAGTTAGTTTCTAGGAGGAAAAAAAATACCTTACAATAGAAACTGGAAGCAAATAGAGTGGAAAAGACTGTGGTTTTGGTTTAGTAGTAACAGTACATGTTTGCAGGATCATCATTCTGACACAGTCCTTAGTTCCAGCATACAAATTAGACCTGTACAGCTCAGTGCCAGTATCCTTGTCATTTCAATTGGGCTCATTTAGGCATAAACTGGCCTCAGAGAGAGAATGAGGCTGGGGAACACGGAATTAGCTGGAAGCCAAGTCACAAAGCATTCAGCACCTGATTCTCAGCTAGGACAGATGGCAGAATTGCAGCACGGTGGCACAAACATGCACAAAGACGGAAAGGAAGAGGGAGAGGCAGAACACCACACACACACACAGCCATGTCTCAATGTTCCCTTAGGCGTGTGGCCAAGTAACTCAATGTTTCATAAGGATTAAAGTCTCTATATGAAACCTGTGACTGAACATGAGACATTGGATCATGAGACACTGCCAAAACAGCTGTCGGGGGCTAGTCACGGTACCGGCAGTGAGTCACAGTTCCTGTCCACAGGCTGTTTATTTCATCATGATGTGGATGTGAAAGAGATTTTCAAATCAGCGACCATCACGCTTTGCCCACCAAGTTCCAAATCCTCCTCCACCTAAGCATCACAGTAGACCTCTGAGTTGTACACTTCCTGTGATGATGGCATCCATGTGGCTGATGTCCCAGAACTGGTTACTGTATGTTTAGGATCATCATGGCTTTCATATCATGCCCAAATTTGTGCTCTGGTATTAGCTGTACCCCGCTTAAGCTCCCTAGTTTCTCAGGGGCAGCGTTAATCCATCAATACTTACATCTGTCTCCCCACTCTTCCATGATCCAAGATGATGAGCAGAGCTAATAAAAGCATGGGCAGACAGAAGCTGGTGATAACACATTATCCTCGCCATCTAATCCCTTTCCTAATTAGAGATGCTGACTTAGACCAAGGAAAAACAACAAAACAAGGAAATATGAAAAGAGAGTGCCAGACACCCACTAGATTTGTTTATTGTATGAACTAGTCAATTAAAGGACCATACTGGCAGATTTGTGTGTCTAAGTCTATTAATTACACATCACACACTTTACATTACTACTGACCATTTTCCAAAGCATACAAGAAGTTTTTAGGTTGATTTCATTCCTTCCAGGCAGCCATTTGTTTCCAGCTATTGGTTTCATTTCAGTACTCCAAGAAACTTCATTAACTTAGAGAGAAAATTAGAAATTGCTCGTAATAGGTAATCCATCACAGTGATGTTAATCTCTTTTGTTAAAAATGTGCTGTATGTTATCAGTCAGGACTGTTTGGAAAAGCATTAATGGTCACTCTGACAATCAAGATTTGCAAACATTTACCAAAAAACGTTCTTTTAAAGCTGCATACAATTATACTTTTTAATATCAGTAAATCATTTGACCAGGGTCAAGGTGTTGCTTAGTGACGAACCCACAGAGATTTATCACCAAACTCTGCAGCTTTACAAATTCTTAGCTTCTATTTGCACATTCTTTTGGTTTTCTGGCATGCAAACCCCACTCTTATTGTAGCAGGACCAAAAAGCTGGTAAACCCAGCAACAAAGCACCAGAAAAACAAACAAAAAAAGAAACAGACAGAGTTAGTGACTAGGTGGTGGACATAGCAGGAGTTGGTTGAGATTAAAACAGAGCTATAAAGAAAATTAATACTTTCATCAGACAGCCATAAAACACAACTCCAAATTAATGCTGCTCTATATCTGCTGGATGTGTAAATAAGCAAATATTTGCTACCGCTGCATCATTACCATAACACCTTCATAGGGTGATAATACTATATAATCTGAAAACACTGTATTTGTTTTCAGCTTGTCCCAATGTTCCACAGTGACAAAAGAATCAGTGAATGCAGCTTTAATATAGGATATAAGCAAAATATACATACAGAATAATTCAATAATTCATCCTTCATAGTTTGTTTTCCTAGTTTGAATATTCAGCCCAGTTATCATACTGTATCCTATCAAATGATTCTGTGTGCAGACCTCCTGTCATAACCATGCAATTATGGTTTGGCTCTTAACCAAAGGATTCTAGTTGCCTAACCTGTACCATTCATTATCTCATTTTGTTGCCATAAACTTGATCTTTCCCTAACTTTAACCAAAACCATAGTTTCCATGCAATGATACTGCAGAGAGCAAAAGGTATAAAAAAAACCCAACAACAACCAAAAAACAAACTTGATCATAATCAGGGTTTTTTGCAGAATCTTCCAACATCGACATTCTTTTGAACATTTGGCAGTATAGTACCTGAATCTAAAAGTTTGAATCTCTGAACTTCCTTAAAGAAATAACCATGTATTCCTGTATTACCCCATGAAAATAAACACAAAAATAAGCATGATGTCCATAGTGATGGAATATCTCAGTTTCACTTCTCTGCAAGCTGATTTTCTTAGTTGACTAAACAGAAAACAATTGTTGCCTGGAATATGATGTTGATTTAGTCAATATGCTATAAAAAGCAAAACCACTGGTCCTTTTAGTTGCTGGCATTGTGGGGAAAGATGAAAATGAGACAGAGAAAGAAAAACTAATTTGTTGAGACAGTGAGAAATGCAGGCAGAAAACCTTTATCTGTCAACTTTATTACTATTGTATAAACCTGGTAATGAGGAGAGGGTTGTTTTTATTCTTACCATCACCATTTCCCTCTTGATTTCACCACTGTGTCTGTATAGACTTTGGCATGAAGGTGGCTTCATTTGTGTATGTGTGTGCATGTCTGTCACTTTTTGAGAGAGCGGGGTAAAGGTAGAAAGATGCTCCCGGTGACACCATCTACTCCTGTCACACACCTCTCCTCCCCATTATCTTTCTGCAGGCACTCTATCCCCCTCCACCCCACCTCTCCTCCACTTTGTCTGGATCCCCTATTTTGTCTTTCAGTGAACATTTATTGCTCTGCTGAATTTAAATCCTACCTCTCTTCTCTTGCACTGCATACTCTGCTCTCCCCTCTGACTCCTTATTTACTTTACCTATCTGTAGTTTTTTACACCAACCACTAATTTTCTCTCGTTGCTCTTTTATATGCTGTGATTTTGCACTGCCTCCCATTCCTTCTCTGTTTGGACGTCATTGTTGTTCTTTCCTCTCCTTTTATATTGGAAAGTGAGCCGAAGCAGTTATTTTTATGTCTCAGGAGGCTGAGATGTTAACGATGGTTTAATAAGTCCTTACCTTATAAGGATATAGTAAAGGAGATGGAGGAGAAAGAAATACATTATATTATCTGGTTTTCACCTTATGTGAACTTTTGAGATATATAAAGGACCAGAGTGTAGGATTTAGTGGCATCTAGCGGTGAGGTTGCAGATTGCAACCAAATAAATACACCTCCCCCTCACCCTCACCTTCCAAACGTGTAGGAGAACTCGCAAAAAATGCGAAAGGCCTTCTCTAGAGCCAGTGTTTGGTTTGTCCATTCTGGGCTACTGTAGAAACATGGTGGTGCAACATGGCGGCCTCCGTGGAAGGGGACCCGCTTCTTAGGTAGATATAAAGGGCTCTCTCTAAGGTAGCGAAAACACGATGATCCTTATTTTCTGGTGATTATGCACTAATGAAAACATACTTATGAATATTATATTCCATTTCTGCCAAGTCTGTTCCATTAGATGCAACTAAATCTTACACACTGGACCTTTAACTAATTAGGATGCAAATTGCCGCATGAAAACAGTGGACAGATTGTGAATGTTCTAAATAAGAAGAAAAACAAGCTGAGTTACAATAAACTACATTTTTGTGACCTGGAAAAGCATGGCAGCCACATTTCAAAAAGGAGCTTTTCTGTGAGTTTCTTGTGAGTTAACTTGCCCAAGCTGCTGATGTTGTGAAGCTACTTTGCTGAGCCCAGAGAATAAACTGGGGATAGTAGATGGCCTAGTGAAGGCTTTTTGGGGTGTTACTTCAGCATCTCTCGCTCTCATTTTGAGCATGTGTCCTCTCTCTGTACAAGACAAACTGAAGCATATTCACTTGTAACAAATGACAAATCCCTCTAAAAACCCTAGCTGATGCCCAGCGTCAAGAGTTATAAAAGTTTTAGAGAGCTATGAAGTGAGTGATCTCTAATTGGCTCAGCATGCTTTGCAGTTAAAGCTTTCCCAGAGACTTTTACAACTTATGGACAGTAAAAGGAAACAAAGATCAGGTATTTCAAAAGGTAGCAATGCGATTGGCAAAGAGGTGGAGGCCTGTATCCAATAAACCTGAATCGGTATTTTTGCATTATCACTGTTTAGCTCTTTTCCCATCCTGGCTATCACCCCATCCAACCCCCAAAACTAAGCTAGACAAATCATCATTTATTTATATATTTATTTATAATTTTTGCTGTTGATGGAGCTTTTAAGTCATCAAGGAGCTTAATGAAGGCAGCGTATGTATCCTCCTTATGGGGAAACAGCTTCCCAGACTACTTGGGGTCAAAGCTACATCATTTACAGCACAGTAAATAGGAAATAAGAAGTTACCCCGAGGCAGTGAGGAGCCTGTCCACTTTCACTCCAGACAAATCTTCGTCCTGTCTCGCCTCTCCTCACCGCACGCCCCATTGTCTGTCTTAGGAAAAGCATTGATGAGGCACTTGTAAGTATCAGCATCTAAAGAGTTTGGAAGCTGGCGTCATTCGTTTTACATTTTCCAAAACCAAAGATACACTTACGCATTTGTAAGGAATGAATTAAACAGGATGTCTGTCTGCTCTAACATAACCTGCAAACATCAGCATGCCTGGCTAACTTGCTACGCACAGCAGTATTACTTCCAATGCCAAGAAGCATTTCATGAGCTAACTTGGGTGGTTACATGTTATGTTAGGACAACTAAGCCCCGTTCAGCACTGGCATATCCACTGTGTAATATGGTATCCCCAACTGGATTGCTCATTGATACTATCAGAGTCATAGCAGCTACACTTGTTAGCCAACACAGCGGTTAATCGTAAATGTAAAACATACTTTTATAAAATAGGAACAATAAAGTATAAATTCAACCTCTGTGATGCTCATCAAAGTTTTTAGAATCCAAATGAGGTTATGTTGTTGCGAAATAACAGTGTGATCTTACATTTTTCCTCATGATTCACAATTGTATTATGAGGGCTAACTGGCTACAGCTATAGTTTTTGAGGTTGTTGACATTTTGCCTGGAACATTTTTTAGAATTATATCATTCATGTAGCCATTACATGCATATTTATTACCATTTTAGAAGGAATTTGTTTTAAGACGAGTCAGCCAGACGCTCAGTTTTCATCTGACTCATGGAACATTAGCTTGCTGGCTAAATCTGCTCCTGATAGTTGTAATGTTAGCCATCAAAATGGAAGGTTACCAGAGTAAGTAATGAGAGGTCTGTTTTTTATCAACCTCAGTATGAAATTAGGGACCCAATGTTTCAAAAATTACTCTGAATATTTGGTGGTAAATCTGCCCCCATTATTGTAAACTGTGTAAATCTTGTCAGGCTTAGCAAAAGTCACCAAGAAGGCTTAGCGAAGGGTCAATTACATGACTGTCACTTTTACATTGGTATGCATTGTATTTACTATAATGAATTATTCACAGACTGAAATTAGACCTTAGTAGAGAAGAAAAGCCATCTTAATCGTCGTAGAAGTTATTGCATCTTCTCTTGCTCGCAGAGTTTGAAGGAAAGACACTTTTTGTCTCAAAAAAAAAGGAACAACATTTTCACTGTCTAAAGATTCGTAAGGGCTGCTAATGATGCTCAATGTGATGCAAATTACTCATTCATAGCCTGGCTGGCTTTCTGTAGAATAGATGGGGGAAAACTAAGACCTAATGATGTTTGGATGGAATCTCTGTTCTGCATTAGGGCTCAAATTCATTTGCAAACACAATATCTTTTCTTATACAATTGTAACTAAATCAAACACAGAAAGGAATCCAATTGAAGCCTGCAGATGGTTGTTCAAATAACATTTGAAATTCTATTTCCAAATGAGCAGCCTACAGTGCGGGGCCTGCTCATCATCACACTGACAATTTACCTCCCCCTGCCAGTTTGAAGGAGCTGTAGAAGCTGAGTGTACGGTGTCAGATTCATTCAGAGAACTGTTGGTCGGGTTTAATATTACATGCTTTGGGCAACAAGTTAGATTGTACACGCACATCAAAAACGCACAATCAAAATCAATTTTGAATCGTCTTGTTCTCGTAAACATCAAATTTACGACCACATGAAAAAGCATTTACTCGATGTCCACTTGAAGCAATAGATATTAAAAACATCTATCTGTTCCCTGCCAGCTGCACATCAGCGCGCTCTTACATGATGTGGATCTGTCAACACAAATCTGACTCAGGCAGGCACTCTGTTCGCAGACAGCGCTGTTATATTAAGATGTCAGAAAGAGACCCACCACTTCCGCCTGTAAAATGAAAAAATATGTTTTGTCAGAAAGCAGCTCTGCAGGGTTACGTTGATTTACTCTATTCACTGTGCAGCCTCCTGAAATAATAATGAGAGGCAGTGACTTTATAGAGTAATCGTAACTGACACCTCAAGCTAGATGATAGTATATCTTCTGGCATGTTGTATTAATGCTGAATTAAGATCCCTGTATTTTTTTTTTTATACAAAGGTTTAACAATCCATGCTAGTCTATGGAGGGTTGAGAAAAAGTAGTGCAATGAACTGATTCAGATAATTACAGTGTGCCTGGTGAAAACCATACGTATGATATTAGAAGGACCTGCACAAAAAGCATAAAAATGTGCCAGCAAATCAATGAATGCTCAGCAAATATCTAACTTTCTTTTCCTCCTTTGTTAACATTTAATCAATAACTGAAAATTGCACATAATTGCCTGCACAATACAGAAATCATACCAATGACATTTGTTGGTGAAAAATAAATTAGTTACAAGCACACTGGTGCTAATAAATAAAGAGGTTAATATACAACAATGCTGCCAGTTTAGTAACTCTTTGTAAATGAGAAGACAGTTGCCTAACTGTAGTAGCCTCTATGGTTGGTTTGGGGTGGATTAGACCGATGGTGTCTCAGGTGTACTGTAACACTTGGGTCTCCATCACCGTGTTTGATTTTGTGAGGGGGGTTAATGCTCCTATGTGCATGCCAACTAGCAAGATGGATGCTTGCTGCTACACAGGTATAATTGGATCATGCACCTGATTCTGGTGTGGCCATTGATCTCTTCCCCTGCAGGGCCCAATATTTAAGGAAGGAGAGGTTGGCTCCTATTGATTTTACCCTCAAACTGATCATGAGTCTTCGGACACATGCGATTAACATTTATCTGTGGTTCTGCATGATGGACTGGCTAGCAGGCGTTCAGCTATTCCTTTCAACAGCTCTTCACTCAATGCAGGTACAACCCTAAGTGAGACGTTAACTGCAGTTAAGCTGCTCCGCTGCTCATATGAAATCGATTAAATTGCACGTTGACATTTTGCTACGCTAGTGCAGCAACGTATTTACAAGTCAGAGCTGAAGAACTAAGATGCGACACTAAATGGGGACAGAATAGGGCTTGGGATCATTAAGTGTTTTTGTGTCAGAAATCTAATTTTAGTCTGAATTATAATGAAAGAAGAGAATTTTGTCTGGGGTGACTTATCGAAAGAAGGTCTTGGCAGGGATTACATTAGATGCAGAATTCATTACAGTGCCACTAATTTAAAATGTCACTTTCTGCTATCTGACTGCTGACTATGTGGTGGCTCCGCACTTATACCATCTCACATTCAAAATAGCAGCATGCTGGGAAAAGGCACTCAGCTAAGCATTACTTGACAGGCACACTATACATGTCCAGAAAATACTGTAGTATTTTTATTTATCTAATGTTGCAACAAAATAATACACACTGCAGACAATATATAGGAAAATGAGGTCACGTCTAAGGATTGAAAATATGAAGCCTTGCATGTCTTGACATCAGTTTCATGATTATATTTTTATTGCATTTATAAAACATCAAATATAATGTTAGGTAGCTATTTGGAACCAAGGGTGTTTTGTCCCCCTGGATGACATTTACTTGGCTTTAATGGCACTTGCGCAAACCCAGATTACTGCATTGCCTGGGGCATCGACAAAGCAAACAGTTAAACAGCATCATTATCATCCACAGAGCAGGCAAACTCATTTCATTTTTAATGCATGTATGTGCGTTTCTGTGTGTGGCATGAAGGCGATAAATAAGTCAAAGTAAATTGCTTTTAGACAGGCAAACTGCGCTCTTTCCGTGTAACTTTCTGTGTAATGTAACATGCTTTTGAATTTGTGTGAATATGTGCCCTGACTGTGAATGAACATGTATGTGGTGTAGTACAAAATTAATGGTGAAGTAATTAACTGGCATGCGGACATGAAACATGAACATTTGAATGCATGTGCACAATTCACAAGATATATTGCCCTGAAGAAATTATTTGTTTACACTGAGATTATGTGTTTTCTGAGAGTGAGTGGATACATGCCCATGCTAATGCATTTGCCATTTTACTGCAGATTGATTTTTGTTGTAATATGCATGCATTAATTTTTTAAATGCTGCAAAATGCTTTAAAAAAAAAAAAATCCTCATACAGTCAGTAGTTCCTGTTAGGCACACCGTGTGTGTGCTGGACCTCTCCTTCAGCCAAAACAGTATTCCTGAACAGACATCTCTTTCATATCTGTGAGTTCCACCAGACACTCCTTGATTTCATGCTTTTCAATGATGCTCTTTGACCGGCTGCAGAAGTTGCCTTAGGCGCACAAAAGAGAAATATTACAACCATAATGAATATCGAAAAAATGCAGTGTGAGGTTTTTAACAAGTGCTTATACACGGTGTATTAGGATGATGAATTCCCCTGCCTGGGCACCCTCCAGATACAGCACAAAAAGATGAAAACTATGTCACAGAAAGAGAAAGAGAGAGAGAGAGAGAGAGGGAGACATTGATACAAAAAGGAAATTCCAGGGTTTGTGCAGTGTCTGAGCTTGATGAAAGATGGGAAAAATATTTAGTGCACCTAATAATACAATGCTCAGTTCATTAAATTCATTCATCAAATGCCTCAAAAAAATGTGACATTATAAGCTTCTCAAAGGCACTGTTGCATTGAGATTGTACAGGTGTTCATGTGTTTGTAACCATCGCCTGCAGGTACACTGACATCATCTGTCAAGAACAGCCAGTAAATAGGAACCTGAGTATGCAGATAAAAACCAGGCCTCTTTTGGATGTAAGAAAGATTATCCTCACACAACACACTGAGGATGTTCAATGCTGTCTGGAGATGGGCTGTCTTTATTTCAACACAGAGGGATTTCTTCTTCATCTGGTTTCTGTGGCACCCCAGTGTTCAAGCCGATGGAAGTTGCAGTCACCACTTTGAAGTTGTGACAGTCATACTGTGATGTCTCAGAGTAGCAAATACATCACTGTAATCCGAATGCTCCCTTTGATGGGCTTTGAAATAGTGTTTAACCGAACTCTACAGTGCTAGCGCATAATGTTCGTGTAGGAATCCTGAGCAGCATTCAAATCACTGTTAAACTGAGAGGGCAGTTTTTGCTCTCAAGAACAAATCACACATATTCACCCTCATAAATCACCGCAAGCAGCTTGGCAAAGTTTCCCTGGACCAACTTTGAATACTAAGTCACTTTTTTTCTTGTTTACTCATCCTGACGTTCATTTTCTTGTGTGCGGGTGCTGTTCAACCAATTTCACTTGTAATGTATAATTGAACAATTTATGTATGAAAAGTTACAAAGTGTCAGACTTGCAAATCCAATTTTCAGACAATAATAACTAGCGAGATATAATTCGCAGAGAGAGAGATCAACTAAATCATGTGTATGTGCGTATAAGATAGAGCATGCATACTTGATAGGTGGACTCTGGTCCATATCCAGACAGAATAACAATTTGATCCGGACCAGGAACAAAATTTAAGCACAACCTAACTCGGACGGCTTTTGTGTGACACACTGCTATCACATCACTTCAGCTGTTGTCATTCAGCCACCTGCTAATTGCTACAGTTGGCCAGGTTGTTGTGGAATATAGGAGCTTTTGCTGATAAAGTAAAATGGCTTGTTCAAAACTAGCCAATAGAAAAAACAGTGAAAAACGTGCATTAATGGATGACTGAGCTGAGAAATATACATGCATTCATTCATTATGCCCAAGCGAAGTACGAAACCAATCTCTTTTGAACAAAACTATCCCACAAACTACAAAACTGAAGCAGTTGAAGTCGTGATATCAAGACTCCAGCAGAAAAATTGTAGGAATCAAACATTTTCAACAATAAGCAGTAATGAAAACTTCCACCAGTGTCTCCGCCCGGCCATCGCACCTTTTTATACTGAAGTTTAAGGACTTGGTCACACAATGAAAGTGTCACATTTCCCATTAATAAAGAAATGTTCTTCATGTTCTGAGTTCTGGAGCTTTTGTACTGAAATACCATCACGTTTTGCACCCTTAAAGGACCTTTGATGCTGTGGAACTGTATTAAGTTAACCTCTAAGACTTTGAGATATTTGAGTATCCCTGCGATAGAGATTCCAGCAAAGAGACACACATGCTGGTAGCCATGAATGATTGATAGTTAGCAATCTATTACCCCTCATCAAAATGTAAAGAAAAATCAATGACAGAAAAGAAGTTTGATATTTCTCTTCACTTTAAATCCACAATTTTCATTTGGCAAATAGTGCAACAACACCGCACACATTTCAACGGCTACATCCAACACAACTACAGTAAGAAAAAAAGATTTATATGAATGCGAAAATACACTGTACTGACCTTCAAGCAAACTAGTGAAGAGATGTGTAGCCTAGCGATGCCATTATTTGAGGACATGCAGAAGGTGAGGCATTGCTGCGAGCTAATACAGCGTAATTAAGACATTCACAAATCTGGCAACCCAGTAGGGTGGAAAGCTCATTGCTGAGATGTAGCTCCATCCTCTAACTACTGATCTGGCAACTGGCGGCATCGTCCTGTAATTAGCTTTGACATGAATACAAGAACCACACGGAGACGTTGTGTGTGATGAGCAAACAAAGGATGGTACCGTATGACAGAAATACTAACATCAAGATCTACTCTCTCCCCTTCGTTCTCCCTAATGCTCTACTCTCTCCGCTGTCTTGTTTTGCTTGTCCGTCAGTCTGTCTCCTGCTGCATTTCTCCTAGATATTTCTTTTGGTTTTCTGTTTATCCACGATGTCCTTCGGCCTTTCTCTGTTTCCCATTGTCTGTTAACGTCCCTCTGTGTATGTCTGCTGCATCATTCTGGCTTGACCTACATAACCTCTGGTCATCAATTTTGTATATTGCATGGACGTGTATGGCAGAGAGGTCCCTCCAGGGCCTGTGTACAGTGCCATGTCACTCACACACATGCACGCACACACACACACACACACATTCACACACACGCGCATAAATCAGGGCCATAACAGTCGTTTGCTGACATAAGCCCCCCCAGCAACAACAACACACACAAACAGCACTGCAGCCTATTCAGGGGCACAGAAACATGGAGAAAGGCTGCACAGTCTGAGCGGGGACAATAATATCTCTGCACAGATACTGGATGTGGTGAATAAAGAAATAAATGGAACAGATAATTAAGACATGAAGGGAGAAGGGTAGGTTAGACAGCAAACTGAATGGAAACGCTGAGAAACAAATAGGTTAATATAGACACATTCAACCCTTCTAAACCCATACAGTCACTCAACTGTAAAGATGTTTGACAGTGTGGTTGTGAGCGGTGCATACCATCAGTGTATCAGACTGGAAGCACTAAATAAAAGAGCATCTATGGTAAGTGTGTCCCTCGGCGACTGTGTCTGGATCTTTTTGGAATGGGTGCGTTTACGGCAGAAGGTGTACATGTGGAATGCATAATATTGAAATATTGTCAATTTAGGATTTTGTGCTGTTGCTGTAAATTTCTGCATTAGTCAAATCACAGTGCTTAGTCAGTGAATCAAAAGCAGGGCCTGGGGGCTGGCCTGTAGGCTTCTCCACCCCAAGGCCCGGAGCTTCCTGTATTTACCGTAACAAACTGTGTGAGATTCAGGCACATTCACAGCAGGCTACACCACTTACAGAACAATCAGAGTGCATTTAAACACCTCCGTCACCTGCCTCAAAACCTGCATCTGTAAAAAAGATAGATTCTGGGACAGGCGGTGGAGGAAACTGACGGTTTGCTAAGTCCCGCCACCCTTAGTTACTGTTGCTATGTGTGTCAAGCATTCTGCTCACACACATGACATATATATGCAGTTTACAACTATAAAGGTGGCAGATTTACCACTCCATCTCCATATTCTTAGTAATTTATGAAACAAAGGATTCTTGATTTCACACAGAGATAAACAAAAGCCAGCTTCTCAATTCTAGCTAGCAACCGTTGATTTTGCTGGCTGAGATGATCATATAGCTCGCTAGCTAATTATAGTGTCCAGTTTTAGCCTATCTGTGTGCAGTTGATTCGTTTTGAAATAGGAAACCTGTGAAGAGGTCTTGAATATGCTCTTGATAGCTAGAGACATAATATCAGGCTAAAAGACTGTTGTTAAAGTGTAACATTCCCCAAAAGACAGCATCCTCACCGGCTAGACATGGAAATAAAAAAACAGCATTGTTTTTGTACTGCAAGTTAGAGCTTTCATACTGACATAATGCTGTTTATTTATTTTTGCTTTATTGGTTGTATGTTTCACTGGACGTTATAAGACAAAAGGCTTTGGAGATGAGGATTAACCGATGTGAGACTGCAACAGTGTCAACTCCCCAAATCAGGACAGAGTCTCTAATTTTACACTGAACTCTGATACACATACAGTGTATAGCCTACTGTGGTATGGTAGAAATAGCTTCATGCAGTGGCTAAATAGAACACAGTGGATGTCCCAGTCCTGAATCGGTAATCTGTAACTCCACATAATATCGCAGTTAGCTGATGATCAGCTTATCGGTTTTGGAAGCAACCCTATGTTAGCATTACTGCTGTAGGTAGTAAACTGGTCAATGTTGCCAACTTAGCAACTTCATCACTAGATTTGGTGACTTTTAAGAAAAAGGTGCCCACCGACACATTGTGACTTTCTCTCCTTGGAGGGAGTGGCCGATATTTCTCAGTGAATGTGCACTATTCTGGCCGTGGCTTTCTGGACTGTGTTCAATCATCAGCAGGACAGAGAGGTGAATGAGCTGTTAATGTGTATACCTATGACTAATCACAAATCTGCATTGCTTGTCCAGGGAAGACCTTCTCCTTTGTTTTTATTCTAAATAATTTAACTTGATTTTTAAGGTCTTTTTTTTTGTTTACAGATTTTACAATAGTGAGTTTATTCCAGTGTTTTTTTCCAGTTTGATTTCATTTTCTTTGCTTTCATATTTTAAAATGTTGTATATACTGTATGTGATAACATACGTCATCTGGTGACTTTTTGAGCAGGCTTTTAGCTACTTTGAACTGAAAATAGTTGGCAACACTCATGCTAGTTAGCTGGGCATGCTACCATTTGCAGCTTAAGTTAGAGCAGACATAACACACTGTTTAATCCATTCTGACATGTTTTTGGTTTCGGAAAGGCCAAAAAAAACCACCATCCTCTAAACTCTTTGGATAAAGAGTATCAGTTTTATAGAGCGCCATGCACACTGCTTTGATATGTGAAGAAATGTAAGCTATAATTGGACAAATACTGTTCAGGGGAGGGGTTTCAAAAAATGTCTAAAATGTTTCAGTGTTCCTCAGTGTTTGCTGAGATATTATTCCATCATTTGAGACGAAAAGCCTCCAATTCTTTGACGAATGAGGTTAGGTCAGGGAGGTTAGATGTTAATCTAATGTAATTCATACTTTGTGATTCTGAACTTCCCATAAACCTTTAATGATTTTTGGATGTGGTGATTGGAGAGGCTGTATAATGTGTTTGACTTCATCATGACATCAATAAAACTGGCGATATTACCATCCTGCAGTATGTGGGAGAGGTATTTGCCTCACTGGGTGCACCTGACGCTGTAAACACGATCTAATATCCCTCAGAAGGTAGAGCAATGATCACACCTAATGGCTCGCAGTAGATGGCTGTCTGTGTCGCTCCATGCTTAACCATGTTTAACATCTGGCGACTAACTCAGAGTACAAAGGCCCTTATTTGTTTATTCCTCCAAATATAAATCTGTCCAGATAGAGATAAATAAGTGAAAATAACTCAGCAGACCACACTTTTTTTCCACTGCAGAAATCCAATTTTTTTTCTCTCCTTTCTCCAGATTATTCATCTTTGTGCAAATGCCTTAGATACCAGCAGTTTCTGAATGGCCACTGTGCAATAAATGCCAACTGTATATAAATCTGCAATTTAAAAGTGCAATTTATTGTTTCACAGAAGTGTTGTTTCTTTTTAAAGGTATTTTTTTAAGGTGATGATTGTCAGATCTCCTCTAAAACTGACAAACACTTGTCATTTCAATTTTATAGATAGATGAGTTATTATCCACTTTTACATCTTGTCATCTCAGTCCGCTTTACCTCTATTCTGTCTTGTCTTTCTTTTATTTCCTTTCTCACTTCTCCTTCCTCTCCTTCTCCTCATTTATTTCTTATTCTCTGTACAGCACTCGGGCACTTCTCCTCTTTTATCCTCCCAAGGTCAGAAGCCTAACGCTGATAGACTGATTATCCAATGTATTAATACGGACTCAAGATCAACACACAGGGTGCTGCTAAGTCATACATTTATGGTAATCTCCCTGTTAATGCAGAACTGATCAAGGCCTGGACCCATCCAGACTGGGTCTGCAGCACACTAAATGAACAGAGCATTACTGAGACATAATAGAAGTGTGAGCCATATCTTTAATAGCTATCTGTAGCATCAACCCTGGAGAGAGCACAGGGAGAGAAAGTGATGAAAGGGGGAAGTAATGGCAGCGTGCCTGAGAGGAAAGACACAAATTCTATTAGGACCTAAATTTAAACTGGAGCTCTTTTACTCCGTTTCTCTCTGTCCTGTGCCCTCTCCCCCCCTCCCCCCCTCCCTCGTTCTCTCTTTCACACACACATACACACTTGCGAAACCTAACTGCAAAGAAGAAAAGAACTCAACTGATGAAAGAACTAGGCCTTTCTCAAATGAGGACAAATTTTGGAAGGTTAGTACATTTTTCTGTGAAACTCGGATAAGTACGCCAAATCTCTGCTTTTTCATTAATTCTGCGAGCACAAAAAGAAGTAAAGAGAGTGAGAGGAATGGAGTGTTGGGTGGGTGCACAATCAGTCTTAGTCACCTCACAAATTCAATGCAACTTCACAGAGCGTTAACGCAGCACATGCATTTCACTCCCCGCTGATGCACCTGCTATGAAGACGTTTTACATACATCTGCATGCAAACAAGACAATCCGGCAATTTGCATTTCGAGCTCAATGGCCAGGAAATAAATCTAGAGGAGTAACATCCATATGAGCAGCCACATTAAATCAACGTCCCTGTTAGGCTCGGCTCTGTTTGAACAGTTTTTTCATTGAATTCTTCCCAATCACAAGGTTGCTCCATCATCTCCTGTTTCTGGTGTTGACATTCAGTATCTTTGATTGTTTTTCTATTCATCGCTTGTTCACCACAGTACTATTTCTACTTGGATGAGCATACGAGGAAGTGAGGAGACACGTTCTGCTGTCCTCACTTCACACCTGGTGTGCACGGAATTATCAAACCCGTCACCGTAATTTGATTCTTATTGCTGTAAAAACTGCAAGGTAAAAATATGTCAGGAACTGCTGTGTGTTAATTAAACTAATTGGAGCTGCGTGTCTTCTCTCATACACAAGCCCTAAACATCCAAAGACAAACAAACACACATGCACAGTGTGTCTCCTGTTCCCCTTTGAAACTGTGCTTCTTAATAACAGAACATTTCATCAGATATGATTAAAGGGACTTCTGTGCTTAGTGGCATCCACTGTGTCTTCATACTTTCAAGACAAAGTTTAATATTGGTCTAAGTGCCACTGAGATGTGTCTCCTGCTGTCCAGTGTGTGGGCTGTGTACCACCGCGCAGGGAAGGGCTCCTGCCGACAAACAAATGTTCCTCTTTATGTCTGGAGCATTCCACTTTCATTAGTCACAGATCTCATTCCCCTGCCCCGTAATCAAATCCTCATTGAGTGAGCCGAAACTCAGTTACTGGTACTGCTAGCAGCACATAAAAAGACATGCATTCATGCCTGCACGCACGTGCCCGCGCACACTCAACTTTAGGAAACTAATTGAAAGCATCATGGAGACTCACAAATGCAATCAGAGGCACAAGAGGCAAGTGTTGTGCACTTTAACTCATTACCTTACATTATCCTGCTGTTACAATGTGAATCTGATCTGGCTTCTGACTTAAACCTTTTCTCAGGCTGACCTTCTGTTACTTCTTTCAGGTGCAAAGACCGGTCGAAAACAGACAAATGGGAGCGCACATTAGAGAATACAGATATGAACTTGTCCCAATGCCATTACCAAGGTGATTTATGCATCCTACTGCCACCAGAACAGAATTCATTTCAGCTGAGAGTCTATCTACAGGCCACTGAGCTATTAGTGTATAGTGTGGCTCAGTTTCAGAACCACATGGCCATCCAATTAGGAGCCTATTGTTGACATTCACAATGGAATAAGTACTGTACTGCCCACACAGAAACAGAGTGCTTACTAAGTATCAAAGCAGTATTCTACATAGCTCTAGGCTGGCAAAGGATACTGCTAACCTGACACATTGACTTACATTCATTTCCTGGAGACACCGTGAAATTAATGATTTACGTTATGGCAACATGCTTTTTGTCCCCAAAAGGGGGGGGGGGGTGAGGCCCAACAATGTGACTGTGTAAACAGATTTATGTCCCACAACATGGATAATACCTGGTTCACACACACCCAACGGTAGCTCTATCTTTTAGAGGACCAAAAAGGTGCCGTTTAACCCCAAAACCAAAACTTAAAGGCCCTGCCAACCTCCACAGGTGTCTTCAATTATTCTAGCTGATGAGATCAGAAGGTTGGTGGAGCTTTGATGGGAATTACATGAGGTCACCGGACTCCATTTTCTGAGGGTGCATGGGCACAACAGGGCCACCACGTATAGCAACAGCATAGTAAACAATACACGCTGATAAACACTTATATGGCTTGTAGAGGCTGATTCAAAAATAGAGAAAGCACTGCACGGCCAACACTTAAAAAGCACCACTACCTGCTGCTGTTTGATTAGCTCATAGCTGTCGCCTAATGACCTGCCTGCAGCAGTTTCCACCTCCCTGCTGCTGTGTAACAAGTGGCACACCTGCATCGGCAAATGGAGCGAAGCCCATTGATAAAGATGCAATTTGTCCTGCAACAAAGTTAAAAGGAGAGTCAGAGAGACATCAATCAAGCGCAGTCTGTAGACATCACACACAGTCCTGAGAAGAGGTCTAATCAGGCAAAATTATTAAAATGACCTCACTGTGTGGGTTTAGCTGAGCAGGGCCTTTAACCCTATTAGTCCCTTTTTACAGAATGATTAATGTTATTAATTTAACCTGTGATTTTCCTGCTTTAACAACTCAAAATCCTGTGAAAAGGGTCTATATGCTGTGTTTTTATTTATTTATTTATTTATTTATTTATTGTATTTTAAAAATTATCTTCTTTTTGGAGGTCAGTGCTTATTAATTGTCCCTAAAATTTAAGCCTTTACAGGCAACTATATGTAGAACATGTACAGTAGAATAATTTGACAAACTAAAGTGAAAGGAAAGTAGATACTACTATATGGCAACATTTTTCCACTTACAGTAATGCATGAGCCATTATGGACTTAAATAGATTTAGAATTGGCCTATATATTACTGATTTATCCTGTAATCTCATCCAGCAAAGACTGTAAAATACTATTTTTTCCATCATGAAATAATGTAATCGAATCAATAGTGGACTTAAATTGCTGTACATGAAAAACAAATCCAAACCTATATAGATTTTTTTTTCTATGATGACCTGAACTGACAGCGTATCATTTTGGAGAAGCATTTCCTTCTCTGTATTCTTGCCAATTTAAATCTCCCTCTCTCTGCGATGCAACTTCCGTTTTCAGCACCATGAACAGCGCCGTCACTCTCATTTTTTCATCGGGAGCTTATACGGCAGCTTGAGGCGGGGAGGTAAACTTTTGGCAATATCAGAGTGAAGGTTTATAGCCGTGTAGCTATAAGACAGGGTTTGCGCGTCTTGAGCCCAATGTTCACCACAGTCCGTCGCAGCGATAAATAAGTGCGGGCACGGAAGACCGAAGGGAGAGGCTCTGGAGATAGGCTCCCCGATATGAAATGAATATGCACAGAGACGATTCCGTGAAACAGATCGGTCGCTTTCTGCTACTGGGTTGCTGAGGGATTTTTTTTTAAAAAAAACCACAACAAAACAAAACATAAAGAATCGAGCGACTTGCAGCGCAAAAAAAAAAACAGAGACCCGGGAGGAAAGGACTGCTGTGCGGGGGGACGCAAAGGGACTCGATCTGCATGTGAGACCGCTGGTCCACACACACCGGAGGCAAGAGATGCAGCCTGCGAACAAGCTCCTGACTCTGATTCTCCTCATCTTCATGGGCACAGAACTCACCCAAGTAGGTTTTTTTTTTTTTTTTTTTTTTTTAAAACGCCATTTTCCACCTATTGTATTAAAAGCTAGAACCCGCGGTTAATTGGCTCCAGATCCACCGTGAGATTACCCGGTTACCTCGTATAAAGAGCCCCGGTGAATTAGCCCTCTACCCCGCTTAAACAGATTAACGGGTGGGATTACATGATGTGAATACATTGTGCTTGACGGGCGCGGATAGATCCAGCAGAGCTCTATTCAGTATCTTTACCTCCGGGGCTGACAAACGAACCAGATATAGGGAGAATATTTGCATGATTTGTCAATTTCCTCGTCAGCAAATGGTCTGATTAACAAGTTCAGGGATATTTTGTATAAAATGTGCTAGCTTCCTCTAAAAAAAAAAGGTCCATTGTTCAATTATGGGCTGCTGCTGCTGCTCTTTGGTGTTTTAAAATCAGAGCTCCACAATCAAATGCAGTCTCTCTTAGAAGCTGTTTTGAGCATGCTCAATGACCACAATGTGACTTACTGTTGTGAGGGGAAGAGAACATTTAGTCCAGTAATATAAAGCCACCCAGTTTAGTAGTAGGACAAAATTACTGGTTAATAAAATGCATCTCTGTGATTCTTTATTGGGATTAGTAATTACTTCCTGCTATCTAAAAAGGCCATTTGCAGCAAAACACATAATAGTTACTGTTGCATTAAACTGTTGCCTTTATAAATTCTCACAAGCAGAGAGAGAAAGAGTGAGTGTTCTTATTTATTGCCAGGCCCTGCCACCACTGGTTGGAAGAATTTGATGATTTAATTGCCCTTGCTTGAAGAGAGTCATATTTCATGAGCTTCACTGTTGTGTGAATCCAATTGTGGTTGGTAATTGGAGACAAAAAAAAAAAAAAGAAAAGAAAATGTGCCACCGAGGTACTATCAATAAATTAATCTGTGGTCCCAGTGTGTCCATGATATACTCTAGTCCAAGTGACAAACTTAATAAAATGTGCTGGAAGTAGGTTGCTACAAATCCAGTTGGCCCTGATAACTGACGTGTTAGAACAATATTGATGTAATATTGCCTTGACAGATATATGTCAGCCAATTGATTTCTGCAAATTTATGAGAAATGTCAGTGTGCTGTGAGTGGAGCATTTTTTTTTTTTTTTTTTTTAATATTCACGGAGCAACAGCTTGCTTTTTGACATTCATGTGAAATGTGATTTGTAATTCGATCAATGCTGTAACCTTACAACACAGCATCACTGGCAACGACTTCATCTCTCTACATTGATGCAGCAAGTTCTAAATGTGAAATGGGCATACAGTAGAGCGGCAGAGTGCACAAAAACGCTGACACAATCGAACAATGGGGCTATTTGCACTGATTGATGGAAGCCATCAGTCAGAAGGGGGGGTGAGGGGGGGACAGAGGAAGAGAGAGTAGCGTGTTTCACTTCGGGTTTCGTGACAGTCGGTTCTGGTCCTGCTCGGTGCAGGTCAGGGCCCACGTTACAGTGGCAGAGTCTCTGTCTCTGATGGCCTGAGAGAGTGTGTGTCCTCTGCTTGAAGGTAAGTCGATATTAGTCCTCAGCCTGCCTGTCCGCTTACTTCCAGGAGAACAGAAACACAAGATACACTGACAGGCTCTATTAATACAACCCCCTGCTATAGAAACCTACACTATATTTCAACGTAGGAAGGCCAGGACTCTTCACATCTCATCTCTGTTTGAAGACAAAAAGTGAGAGGTGTATCCAGAGATATGAAGATATAAAGCCTTTTATTACCAGATCACTCATAAAGAGAAAAAGCCATCCAGGCAGTACAGCTTCGACCTTTGATGTCGAACAATGATGCCCTTTTTAATGACCAGATTAACCACCTTGCTGCAAAAGTCTTACACGGTTTCAGACAGTGTGGGGGCCGCGGCTCTTTTCCTAACATCTGGCCAAAAGAGTGGGGAGACGCCTGATTAGTAGCACACTCTCCTCTGTAATTCTGCCTGCATTCCTTCACCTTTATCCTCCGCTGAAGGATTTGGCTACTGTCTGGTGTTCACACAGAGAAGAATAGTAAGCAGCCAGAGCGGCATCTGTTCCTCACCTAGTGGCTCCCCCATGGCTGCAGGCCCACATCCTACAGCATCTCACTGACACCTGACAAAACAGATGGCACTGCTATAGCAGCCCCTTTGACACCATGCAACCTACATACCATAACTAATGCTACAAACAGCCATCAATACAAAGAATTACTGTTAAGCACCAGCACACACACACACACACTTATGCACACACAATTAATAATGTATGTTTTAAATCGATGTGTGGATTCTCACAGTTTAAAAAAATAGCTTCTAATTGACATGAAACAACTGAATTTGAAGGACTGTCCGCTTCTACGCTGCTCAAGTTTAAAATAAGGATCCAACATGGGAACATTTTGAAACATTTAAAGGTTTTAATGCATGAAACCAAAAAAATCAATTTGGTTTTACGGGAGAAGCTGAGACGGAGTTGAGCTGAATTGCAATATGTGTGGTGTGATTGGCAGCTGGGGTTGAAGCTATTTATTATTCAGTATGGTTGGTTGAGCGACGAGGCAAAGGGGGGGTGGAGAGAGAAAGCGAGCAGAAGAGGAGTAGGTGGAGATATGGTGCATTTTGTAGTGCACTTGCGGGCTGGAAATGTGATTTTTTTTTTTTTTTTCCACTTTATGAACACTTTCTACTTTGTGTACTGAGCGTGTCAGTGTTGTTATCCTACTGTATACATACAATCTAACCACCTGTTCACTATAATACAATACAGTCCAATAGCACAGCTAAAAATATTGCTTTTTATGAATCTTTAATCCTCAGTTAATCATCATTTCCGACACTGCAGTTTGTTGAGATTCTTTTTATTAGACTGTAAGATGCTTGTCTTACATTCTTAAGTGCCTGCTTGTTCATCCATCCAGGTACATCTACAAATTACATCTACATTTGCGTCTTATATTGTAAAATGAAAAGTAAACAGCAGGTAGAGCACAACACCACAAGCCACATTCTCAATTTGATTAACACCTCTCTGACACAGTTTTATTCATGCAGGGAGCAGGGCTATTATATTAGACTGCATAACTGATAAGTGTGCAAGTGCTGCTTTCATTATGCATACACTCTTTATAAAAAAACATTTGAGATCATGTAGACAATTATAAAGCCTCACTCCTTTGAGCCTTCCACAGTATAAGTACTGAAGTGCATTTCCAATGAAAGATTGTGGTTTTAACTCTGATTGACTGGCTGGTAACTGACTTGTTGATTGTCAGTGCACCTGTGTTCCTTATATCACTCTGTTATATACTGAGCACTTTATATTAGAGTTGGGACCTAAACTTTTGATTACTTGTGTCACCTATATTGAAACCGACTGGGATCGCTTAGAAAACTCATCGTATCCATTCGAAAGCTGTGTCATCAGAGACCGCTGTGCTGCACTGAACTTCACACTATTACAGAACACTAGACTGGACCGGACAGAGGTGACCCCTGCTGATACTTCACAGTAATCTGTGGAGCCATCACTACTGTGAGCCCTCACCTCAAAGGTCAGAAAGAATTTGGAGAGATAAGAGAGACAGAGAGAGAGACAGAGAGAGAGAGAGGGGGGGAGAGAGAAATGTGAAGGAACAGTGAGCGCAAACTTCTTCCTTCCATTTTTCAGTTTACCAGAAAAATGCATTATGGTGCTGACAGAAATAGCTGTGGACACCGTGGCACTCTTGCTATTCTGGGGACCTCATGTATCATGCAGTACTGCAGTTTTGCCTGTAGGCCTGTTGATGTGGACAGACAGATGAATAATTTGTCATTTCGGAACATTTAAAAAGAAATCCTATTTTATAACATGCTATTCTTAACAAAAACATGCACCAAAAACTGCACTTGCTAATGCACCCACAATGTTTAAGTCCTGATTTAGTGCAATAACATCCCATGTGTATAATGTAAAGTAATTCTTTTTAATGGTGAGGTTTTTTAAAAAACTATTTTGTAAATATATATATTTTTTATAATATTATGTGCTCTCCCTTGCATTTTAATAGCCCTTACATTTTTATTTCAGCAACGCCAAAATCAGCTACACGATGGCGCCAGAGTCACGCGGATTAAACGCTCGCGCTCTGAGCTGAAGGCATCCAATAACCCATCAATAAGACATATTCTGAACCCTATCAGCGCACTGTCATTGAAATGCGACATTTTGCTCAGGTTTAATTAGACACATGTGCTGTGCAGATCACTTCAAAGGTTGTCTTAATTTATAGCCTATGAAAGCCTGATTTACCATGTGAGATCCGAGGAGGTTCGCTTCTATGTCAGCGAGCCCACCTCTCCTTTTGGAGCAGTGGAGAAAGAAATGTCACTGTCCGCTATAAATAATCCTTCAGCATCAGTGTCGACCGACCTCAGCCGCACTGCTCATGTCATTCCCTCTGGGGACAGTCAGTGTCGGGCAGCTTTTGGGCGAATCAGGCGCAATCCCAGATATTACCATGAACGAACCTCAACCTGGCTGACATCATTGCGTCTGGCGATATAGATAGATCCGTAGTACCTCCTCCTTCCTCCTCTCATCCATTTGGAGCAGCCTGTGTGTGTAGTCAGTTGCACTTAATCACAGAGCTCACCAAGGCAGGAGGCGGACCGTCGGGCGTGAACGAAATAGTAACGGGGCACCGGAGAGGCACCAGCGTGCGGGACAACGCAGACAGAGGAGCTATCCAGAGGACGCTTCCAACTCTCGGGTTTATCTCCCTTCCCTTTTTCCATCTTCCACTGGATCAAGTGTTGCAGTTCTATCCCGAAATTCCCATTTCGGTCGACACTATCGCGTCCGACTCGTTCGCAGCCAGTGCTTCGTTGGAGATGTCCAAAAAAAGACCAGCCGAGCCGGAGTCCCGGGTGAAACAACAAGCTACTCTGGGCAACATGACTCGCCTTCCTTGTTTCTCCCCGGAGTCTGTAGAATGAAGACGGCTTGAATAAAGTCCAAGCAGCGCGCAAAGATGTCGGTGCCTTTGCTGAAGATCGGCGTCGTGCTCAGCACCATGGCGATGATTACCAACTGGATGTCGCAGACCCTCCCCTCTCTGGTGGGGCTCAATACCACCAAGCTCACGGCGGCACAGGGAGGGTACCCAGATCGGAGCACAGGAGTAAGTGCGCAAGTTTCGCATATTTCCTGAGGCTGGTTGTATTTTTTTTCTGAATGAATGACGACTGTTGCAATTAAATTACAATTCAGAGTTAAGCTGCGCAACATATACGCTCTTTTGAGTTTTTGCTTCTTAATTATGAGGAGAATTTCTTTCAACGAGTGTTGCGCGTAAAGGCGCAAAAGTAAAAAAGTCCTGGAGAGGCATCATATATCTTCCTCCTGGGTTTGATGTTGCTCCAGCTGCCACTGAGCTGCTGTCTCAGTCGACATGAGTAGCCTGCACTAAGTGGAAAGTTATCGGCTGGTTCTCTTCGCTGGCACCGATATAAATAAGGTGGAAAAATTGGGGGATTGACACGACAAATTTGAAGGCAGTCTTCTTTTTTTACCGCCAGAAACAGCGGGAGGGTGTGCGTAAATGAGAGAGGCGCACAAAGCCAAGGTGCTGTTACAGAGTCAGGATGAAGCGTTTCTTTGTTTCATGCTCCTGGCAGATTCTGGGCTGCTGTCATAACCGTCTCTTTGTCAGCAAAGATACACTGTGAGCGCTCTGTCAAGTGGATTTTTAGGCAGTTGGATTAAAAAAAAGGTGAAATCAGTAGGTTCAGTGAGCTGATATTTACCCAGCTATCCTGAATGTTCTAGGTTTATTTCTTCTTTTTTGTCAGTTAGGTAGTTTTACATCAGTAGAACCTGAGATATCTCTGAGATATCAAGACAGGTGCAGTGACAGTGGTTTTTGGCATGCGGTTGTCCGTGTCTGGCTGAGTAGCTGAGTGATGAAGTTACACCATTGTTCTTTGTCTTGTCAGCACGTCCTTTGGTAGAAAACTGTGCAGCTGAGTGACAGTCTGCATGCTCCTTTTGGATTTTGTAAACTCACTCCTTCACACTATAATTGAATCCATCAGCAGGTCTGTGCAGTGATTTTTATCGCTGATGCAGTGATGACTTATCTGTTTCAAAGTGTCAGTCTTATCTGATCAGCAGGTTAGAAACTGGAGTTCTCTTTCTCTCTCCCTCTCTAAAAAAAAGAAAAAAGAAAAATCTTCCTGACACGTCACACTTAACACTTAGAACTTCCACACACCCAACCCACTGAATAATAGAAGTTGCTTCAGCTGACTCGATTGGCTACATCTTCCCTTTGTGTGGCTTTAAAATTATACAGTATGATGGTGCAAAAGGGGTGGAGCCTGGTGGTTGATGGTGTCCAGATGGTGATGCAAATGCAACACAGATTTAGCATCATATGGGCACAGTACACCAAAAGTGCAAATAGCTGCAAAGCATCCTCTTTGCTCTTATTGACCCGACCACCTACAGTGATGTATTTTTATGCTAAAGTGTCAGTCTTCTGTCTTTTTCTGTTTTTCTCTGAGCTGTTTGTCTTCTCCTCCTCTCATGCTTTGCTCCTCTCTCCTCCAGAATCACTTTTCAACTGCCCTTTTTCCTCTCTATTTATCTTTATCTTTGTCCTCAGGTGTTGCCGGCAAACCCAGACGATGCGTGGCAGGTGTACAGTTCAGCCCAGGATAGTGAGGGAAGGTGTGTCTGCACCGTGGTGGCACCCCAGCAGTCCATGTGCTCAAGGGATGCCCGCACCAAACAACTGAGGCAGCTGTTAGAGAAGGTAATTACCACTTAACTCCTGTGCAACACGTGGCCCCTAGCAATCAAAGTCATACAAGAGCAACCACCTTTACTCCCTCTCTACCTACTTCACACACAAAGATATCATGATATCTTATATATATCATAGATGTCAGGCACACGCACAGGATTACCCAGGTTTGTGGTCTCCCAATCACCTCTCTGCCTGTGGGACAAGAGTAGGAATCATACTCTAATGAGCTCCCTGGAAACCCAACAGGCATCATGGGAGGCAGCAGTACATTTACTCTGTGCGAGTTTCTCTTGTACTGCACACATCCAACGCAACACATCTAATGATGCAACAGAGCTCAATACCCATAGACTAGAAACTAAGAGTACCTCATTTACACAAAAGGAACATTTAAGCAAATTTATGGAAAAATACCCTTTATCCAAGGATGGAGATAATCCTAAATGTAGAATAGCCAGCTGATTCACATACGATGCCAAAAAATACAGGCATCAACAGATCTCTACTGAATAAATAGAAAATGTGCCAAGTCTTCGGAGTTTCTGGACCAAAACAGTTTTGGGAAAAAAACAAATGTCTTAACAGTATGCATTCTACACTTGCACCGTGTGTGTGAGGCCCCTGACTAGTTGGCCCGATGTCAGAGTTTGTGAATCATTGCAAGAAGAAAGCCGAGCCAAAACAACATATTGAAAGTCTGTTGCGCTTTCTCTACATCTCATTGCTGTAATTACACCACGAGAGATAAGAGATTTGTTTCATTACTCAAGCCAATGTGTTCATATGGCACCTCAGGTCCAGAACATGACCCAGTCCATCCAGGTGCTGGACCAGCGGACCCAGAGGGACCTGCAGTACGTGGAGAAGATGGAGGTCCAGCTCCGCGGTCTGGAGTCCAAGTTCAGGCAGGTGGAGGAGAACCACAAGCAGAACATCGCCAAGCAATACAAGGTACGGAGCCCCTGATCTAAGAGCCAGTCGTCATGCCATCAACTCAACCGCCATTCTGTCATCGCTGTTCTGCAGCCCATCACACACTAGCTTACCCATTTTTTTGTTTGTGTGTTCCCACTGTGATGATGGTTCAGAACTGCCTGAACCACCACACATACCAATAAATTCATGATGCATGCATAATCAAAGAGGTTACATAATTGGATGCTTTGACTCAGCTGTGGTAATTCATATCCTTATTTCTCACCAGTTACAAACTTACGTTATAAAGCCGTGTGATGGCATCATACATCAACATGGAAATAAGGAGATTAAATAAGACATCTCGTGTTTATCATAATGACTATGTAATTGTGAAATGTTGTACACACTCAGAGTGTTAGCTTGATGAGTGAATACAAATATTTCTGCACTTCCAGTATCTAGTGGGCACTAAATCATCTGTGAGTTTTTCTTAGAGGGCTTACTGTTAAATCAAAATAAAGTTATTTTGAATAAATCTTTTGCATATAGGGCAAGGTATCATTTTTTTTAAAAATATTGCTGATATAATGTCTCTATTTAGGTTCAGATAATACTTTTGTTTCTTCATTTAACAAGGACAATAACAGTAATTTTAATTATATTATCTCAATTGATTAATTGGCCTATAAAATGTCAGGGAATAGTGTAAAACATGCACTATCACATGAACAATCCTAAACCTAAAAATATTGATTTTACTCAAGCCTTCAAAATGACTGACAGTGTGATAGGGTGTGATACTTTAAATCAGGACCCATGACAAACATAAACTCATTAAATTGTTCCATCTATTAAAACTGCAGAGATGGAATTAGGTGCTTTTGATTGGGGTCCCACAGGACACCAATACATGAGTATTTTTAAAAAAAGCACTAATTAAGACAGAAAACAATGACATGAAGTCATTAGGAACAAATTGATTGACAAAGTCATGAAAAATTTGAATGATAGAATAAAGCACCTGTGAGATATGACATAAAGTATATCTCTAGGGTCTACAGGTACTCCAGTCGATAGGATTAAGATTAATCTGGTGATTATTTTCTCAACTAATCGATTAGTCATTTTATCTTAAAAATGTCAGAAAACAGTGAAAAAGTCCAAGATGACATCCTTATATGTCTTGTTTTATTTGGCCAACACTCTGAGAAGCTGAAACCAACTAATGTTTGGCATTTTTGTGTAAAAAAGTTGCTTGATCGAATATTCAGTTGATTAATCATTGCAGCTCTAAACGCATCATTTCAGCGTAGACTACCTTTATCTTTGCATAGACACTGAGATCTAATAGCGGTACTTTGATTCAAAAGCAGCTTCAGTGTTCGCATCATCTTACCTGCACTGATACATCTGTGTGATCCTGTCACCTGCATGCTCCAAAGACCTCACGCTAACCAAACGCCACATTCAGTGCATGCGTGCTATTTTCTGTAACGTGTCTTTAAGTGCATATACTAAGTGTGTGTGCGTTTGTTTGTTTGTTTGTGTGTCTGTTAGAGAGGTTAGCAAGCTCCAGCCCCTGTCAACAGTTTGTCATTTTCTTGCTTGCAGGGCTAACTTTAAGACATGTAAAGAGAGCCACAGGGAAGAAGAGGCAGGTCAATTCCAGATTCCCCTGAACTGGGCCACAGTACTGAGAGCATTTGGGCGTCAAACAGTTAATTTACCTTTAGCACCATTAAGACTAAGAAACCCCACCCTTCTCCCAAACCAACCCACCACTGATCTCTTCCTGCATGTTACTGCTGTCAAAGTTTTCCATCTAAAAGCTTTTTTCAAACGTAAATACATTTATTATTATTATCATTATTATTATTACTATTATTATTATTAATTGCTGTTATTCATTTTATTTTCCTTTGGCTTTTGTCTATGCATATTTGGTTACTCAACAAATCTATACGTAAAACTATAGACGTAAAATTCGAGACACTTTGTTGTGTGTGACATGTAAAAGCATGTAACCCTTAATACGATGTTGCATTTTAAACGATGATGACCAATAAAGAGCTTTCCCAATTGTTGTCGGTGTACCGAGGGCTTGCTTTTTAACGGCTGGTCACTGCCAGGACGGAGCCACCTGCTCTGCTCGTCCAGCGGGCGGAGAATATTTTCCGGGTTTGTTTGCTCAGACACACACACATGCACAGACCAAACACAGCTGTTCACACACAAACACACACTGAAACATGGACACACTTGTCAGTAAAGAGGCAGGATAGAGTTAGAGTAGCCAGGTTCAGACAGATGTTTTTTTTTTTTTATTTCTTTTCTTTTCTTTTATGGACAGCGGGTCTTCCTTTTCTCGCGCATGACACTCAACCGAGCTTATTCTAATCCTTTCAGGCCATAAAAGCGAAAATGGAGGAGCTTAGACCGTTGATACCAGTGTTGGAGGAGTACAAAGCCGATGCCAAATTGGTATTGCAGTTTAAGGAGGAGGTCCAGAATCTGACGTCAGTTCTAAGCGAACTTCAGGAGGAGATGGGGGCCTATGACTACGAGGAGCTCCACAACAGAGTGTCAAATCTTGAGGAGAGACTCCGAGCATGCATGCAAAAATTAGGTAGGCACAGAAAGTTGTTGGCACACACCATGTTTCAAACATGTGCATGCACAAATACTCCCACTGACATACAGTTTTGTTTTGTGACTGGCCAGAAAGAGATTCTCAGGCATATTCACATGATACAGAACATCACAGGAACATTCTGTGTGGCTGCGATGCTCAACCACACGAAAAACACAGTCTTATAACACACTTGCCATTTATACTTTATGATTCTATTTTGTACATGCTAACCCTCTAATGGACCGTTTGTTTACCCTTACCTTGTTAGGATTAACAAATAATGAAGTCTGTTAGAGGGCTGTGCAGGTAGAACTATAGTTACATTCAGGTAACATCCATATCTTCTGTAAATTCTCCCTGAGAGAGAGAAACAAGGCACTAGTGCTGAAACCATTAGTCCATTGGCAGAAAATCAATCAACACCATTTTTTTTTAACTGATAAAAATATTTTCTGGGTTCCAGATCCTCAAATTTGAGGATTTTCTGCTTTTCTCTGTTTTATATGAGTGTAAACTAAATATTTTTGGGTACTGGGTAAAACAAACTATTAGGAGATGCCACCTTGAGCTTTGAAAAATTGTGACAGGTTTTTTTCACTTTCACATTTTACAAACTACATCATTAATCAAAAGAATAGTCTGTAATGAAAATAAGCATTAGTCAGAGCCCCAGAAGGCACAACCTTTAACTTTTAAGTTTAAGCTTTATGTGTTTTGACACTGAGACAAATTCCATTAAAATTCCATGGTAATGGTAAAATGAGTCAATGATATCTTCTCACAGAACTGACTTGCTGTCACAGAATAAATGGGATATTTAAATAACACATGAGGTGTTTTAGATGGTTACACACGCACACACACACACACACAATGTGGTGAGCAAACGGAGCAAGAGAGCTATTGCATCCTTCAGCTTACAAGCTCCCATCATAGTCTTATCTTAGCTTTTAGCCCCTGTCTCAGTCTCTTCACACCTCTGTCACAGCCCACAGTGCTAATAGATGCATACCCACACTATAGTGACTCAGATATAATGCAAGCGCAAAGACACTTACATGTTGCACATCACGGGTATATTGTGTCCCTATTTCAAATTATTCACTGTGCAAGACGACTGAGGGAAATTAGGAAAAGCTTTCGGTTACAATGCCGACTGTTCTTTTTTTTTAATGCTAGCGGAGACACTGATTGTATTTAAATTGAATATATATAGAATACGCAAAGCACACACCTAATCTCAGCTCCCCAGTGGCTTCTACTGTCATTCTTTCTCTTTATCCATGCACACACAGTTCTTTTTTTTTTTTTTTTTAACTGGCCACCTCTGCTCTCACTACCTACCTGACTGGAGCAGGAGCCTTATCCATGTTTTCACTCTCAGTTCAGTGCACAAGCTGCTCCTCACATCTGGTGGTCAGACTGCCAAAGATAGGAGAGCAGGGAACTGCGGGGAGTTACTCCAGTGTGTGTGTGTGTTTGTGTGTGTGTATGTGTACGAGATCAGACCAGATAAAGGCGAGGTCACCCAGCAAGGGACTGGCTCAGACAGAACAGAGGGTAGCTATTCCTTTCATCTTCACACGATTGCAGGGGCACTCATGCATAGTGCACACAAACACACTCCAGCACACTCCTGTTATTAAGCTTAAACTTGGGAAGGTCACTAGTCAAATTTGCATCAGCAGCAAACAACAGGGTGGAAAAAAAAGGAAATATAGAGAGGGCAGGAGAAATTTGAGTGCTGAATAATAGATAGAGCAACAGGAGAAATTGATAGAAGGTGGTGAGGGAAATAAGAGAGAGGGTGATAGAGTGAGGGAGAGCAGAAAAAGTGAAAGAGAGTAACTAGGGTCCCTGCAGAGCTGTCCTTCAAGCTGTTTTGTGTTGGAGAGACTAACAGCCCAGCGGCTGCTGGGACACAATGGCCATCGATCAAGGGGACATGCCAGCTTGCTGGGCAATAATCAAATAAATAAATCACCCTGTGCTGTGTCCCAGCAATGTGGAGGCACAGAGAGCTTCAGGCAAATCCAGAGCCTTCACACCGAAATACTGATGAATGGAGCAGGAAGGTCATACCAGCACACATCGCCCTGATACTCTGCTCTGCTACCATCGTTATCCCCTTCCTCTGCAGAGAATAAAATTACATAATATTACTGTATAGTGAGGTTCACATGTCAGTGAATCAGTCTTTCTCTTTTTTCTAAACAACCTCACTCTCTCTCTTGGTCTTAACCCTTACACATTCTTCAGGTCAAATTTGACAAATGTTTACATTTGAGAGAAGTAACAACACCCTAAACATCGTTCTTTTAGCCTGAAATATTAAAACTTTTAAGTCCTAAAGTGATCCACAATATACAAAAATGAAATATTTCTTTTGATTATTGTGTAGCCGATACATAAAGAGTGTTTTGGATTAAATTTGACCCGTATTTATTCAAAAATGCCAAAATCACCGTTGAAAAAATTTTGTTGCATTCTTCCCATTCAACAACAGTCATTGAAATCATGATGGCTGTTATGTTCTCCTGTTTTATGTAACACTGGGTCATAATATAGTATGATTGTGAATGCTTTTTCTCCGTAAACAAATAGTGTAAAACTTAAAGAATACTCTCTCCCTTCTCTCTGAAAGCGTCATTAAGGATTAATCACCCATTTCTTAATGACTGATAAAGTGTTTATGAATGAAAAATAGATTTATGATCAGAAGTTTAGTATAAAGACTGTCTATGAGGAGATACAGTGAAGGGTCAGAATATATAAACAGCATGTAAAGGTTAATTTTGGCTCTCTATTGTCTCTGTTGCAGAATAATTTGGTTTATTACAACTTGGATGTTATTTTTGGGTATCGTTCCTGTTGATTAACTGCTGAAATCTGGGAAGACATTGCAAAAAAGAAGTCAGTTGGCAACAGTGACCAACCCACTAATGACCTCCTCATTGGTGCAAAGAAATATGTGACATCCAATTTTTTCCAATTGAGCCAAGCCCCCTTCAAACCTGTGAAAAGAAAACAGAAACAACCAAAACAGATCTAATTTTAGCAGAAAATAATGTGTTCATGTTGGACCCCATCACTCATCATAAGAAGCTGGTTACTTCCAATTAAGGTGGATTAGATAATCATGTTTACAAGCTGTCTGATTGTTTAAGCACTGGTGGTGTTTCCAGGTCTCAGCAATTACTTTGGTTTGTATAACATCATCATTACGGATAGAATTGATGGCCAAAACTACAAAAATAAGACCCATGTTGAAATAAACAAAATTATCAATATTTCTCTTTCCTAGGAACTGAGTGTTTATTCAACAGTAGCCTATATCTGAATCCAGGGTAAAAGTTTATATTGTTTTTGTTATACCAGCGCCAGTTCCCATTAGGTTTTTTTATTTGCTCTGCCCTCTGCTCCGTCGCCAGAAAATTCAGGCCAAAAGGGGATTAGACCCTGTGGTTGTCTCCAGAATTCAGATCCATCAGCTGGCTCCCCAGCAGCCTGCAACAGTAGTTGTCATCTAAAGATAGAGCCATGATTAGAGAAAAGAAATAAATAAATCAATGGACAGTGTATTACTGCAGTCTCTTAATCCCACTGAGGGTTATGTAAGGGACTCAACCCCGGCTAGGCATAGTAGATGCTGCTCATGTGACCATGTGTTTGTCTCTCAGCAGCCGCTTAGGTGTGATGCCCACACATATCCAACATATGTTGCACAAAGAGACACACAAACACATATGCAAACCCACAAGTTTCATTATGTAAGTGAAGGAAATCTGGCAAGATGAGAAGATGGAGTGAGACTGATAAGCAGAGGAAACAAAAATGAAATCTGGATGTCATGCCTACAAGGTAAAATCTCATTTCACAACACTTAATGGCAGGAGAGATTATAGGGGTTATAAAGACAGAGGGAAGAAGAGTGTTATAATAAGGGGTTAATGGATGTAACACTTCACAGAGAAAGATGCTAATGAAAACCAAAAATGAGCCATTGTCACAGTCCCACTCGTTAAATTAGCATATCAGAACGACTCATTATATTCAGGGGGTAAAAATAACTCATCAAAACCATCTAATTAACCTTTGTCTTCCTGAAATACCCCCTGAAAAACGGTAAGCGTCTGAACGAATGGATGTACTGCAGCGGAGGTGAGAAGTATTGTTATTTGGGCACATTAGTCTGACCATCTCTCAGTCACAAAGGGACACAGAGCCCAGTGTTTGTGTTGTCAAATTCACATTAACACCTCAATCAGCACTAATTAACACTACAGCAGCTTACAAGCAGAATACACAGGAGCAGAATACACAGAGGCGCTCTCTTTCCTATTCCCTCTCACTTTCTCACACATCCACACAGGGGGAGTAAAACAGGCATTAGCAGGTGTGAATGGAATAATAAGCGTCTTTGTACATTACATCATGCAAAGAGAAAGGCATTAAAGACATAGCAACAAGCTGGACGTCAACTCCCTCATCCTTCAGGCAAGCTAATTTGGATTTAAAGTAAATGAAAATGAATCCCTTGTAATAAATTTTGAATTAGTCTAAATACCAAAATGGGCTTTGCTCTAGATGTTCCCATCTCACTTCTTTCCTTGCAGCATGCGGCAAACTGACGGGCATCAGTGATCCCATCACCATCAAGACATCCGGATCCAGGTTTGGCTCCTGGATGACTGACCCTCTGGCACCTGAAGGAGATACACGGGTATGTACCGCTGCACATGGTCACACAACACGGAGGTGAATCATCTCTCCCAGATATGAAATTGTATTAATTTCCCTACTCTTCTTGTTCTTTCATTGATTTAATTAATCCTAATTTTGCAAATGTTAGTCTTTTACTTAATTGAGGCAAAGCTGTTGTATGGCTGCTTGTGTTTAAACATTTAACATTTCAGATTTGGCTTCTTTAGCCATGGAAAAAAGGGGTTTTGCAGAGAAATATGCTCATTTTCTCAAAGCACCAAAGGTCAGGCATTGTATCAGCACTATTTTTGGAAAGTTAAAACAGGAGTTTGACAACTTGGGAAATGTGCTTATTCACTTTCTTGCTGAGAGTTAGATGACAAGATCGATACCACTCATGATTGCATGCTGAATGAAGCTATACCCAGTAGACGGTTAGCTTGGCTTAGCATAAAGACTAGCAGGGGGAAACAGATAGCCTGGCTCTGTTTGAAGATAACAATATCTGTCGGAGGAGCTGGTAGGCAGGTTTGTAACTTTTGGAGAGATCCAAGCTAGTTGTTTCCCCCTTGCTAGTCTTTATGCTAAGCCAAGCTAACTGGCTGCAGCTTCATATTTAATGGACAGATATGAAATAAATCTCTGTATCTAACTCATGGCAAAAAAGTGAATATTTCCCAAAATTTCCAACTATTGATTTAAGGTGTTCAATCACAATGCGTTGTGATACTTAAATAATAATTTGACTATGTATAGCATTTTTTGTGTAAATTATAGATACTTAGTTACTTAACTTCTGAAAATGATACAACCACTCTGCTGTAAACCAGTGCTGATACACCCCTTACCTTTTTTCTCTCTTTTTTTTAGAGTTGACCTTGATTGTAGATGAAGGTCAACTCTCGCTGTGAAATTTAATAACAGTCTGTGTTCATTTGTCACGGTTCCTCTTATCAGCTGATTGCATCTGATTTCGCTTTGTGGAGCAGGGCTTCTGTTGGCTCAGTAAATGGTTCTGCTTTCATTACTAAAACACATTAAAATGAAAATGCGGGGGATAAATCTATATGGTTTTTAACGGGAGGCAGCCTAGCAGACAAGGAAGGGTGGGCGCTGGAAATAAAGAAAGTTTATTTGGCTGCTAAACATGAGCTAGCTCTTCGTGCACACACTTTATGGGACACGTTAATAAAAGATAGAACTCTCAATGTCACAAAGGAGGGAAAAGGATAAAGAGCAGACAGTACAGTAGCTGTGTAATTTGTTGTGACAACACAGGCTGCATAATATGTATATTAAAAAAGTCTTACTGCTGACTAAGATTATATTTAGCATACTGTAAAGGCAACTTTTTTTAGAAACTAATACACTTTGAACAGGAAAAATGAAAGATGTGCTGTGTTATCAAAGGGCAGAAAGAGGAAGAATGAGTGTAATTGATGGGAGCAGACAGGCCTGCTTCTGTTCTTTTTTATGTCTTGGTTTCCTTACCTTGGTTTTTTGCCGTGCCCGTGGAGACCCGCTTCCTTGATGTGAATCATTTTTTAAGTCAATCACAGCAGCACATGGAAGCAGATAGGGGAAGGGCTTCAGGTGTCTCAGTCCCACTGAGACTGTGGAAGTGTTTGAGCCTCTAGCGGCTCCGGCATGAGAGCTCTCTGCCCACCACTGCAGGGGCCTGCAGGAAGCTGGGTCGAAGCAGCTGAGACAAGCCTTTTATCTGGAATGATGGGCATTATCCCTGCGGGGCCCAGCTCATGCCACCCCGCGGCTGTCATCCTGACTGTTTGTATTCAGAAGCTGCCGTATCTAAGCTTCGTCTGCTCCTTGAGGAAGTCTCAGTGCTAACTTAATTGGGATCCTTTTTGACGGTGTGATTTGATTTATTCTGTGTGTGATCTGCCTACAAGATTCAGATATTCACAAAGGCACGCTGATGAATGGTGACGGTAGGGGTTTTTAGCTCTGAAGTATCACCGTGTTTGATCCCAATTCTTCTTTCTCCCTCCTGTCATGATGTTTAGGTCTGGTACATGGATGGTTACCACAACAACCGCTTCGTGAGGGAGTACAAGTCGATGCAGGACTTCATGACGTCAGACAACTTTACGTCCCACCGGCTGCCCCACCCATGGTCAGGGACAGGTCAGGTGGTCTACAACGGCTCCATCTACTTCAACAAATTCCAGAGCCACGTCATCATCAAGTTCGACTTCCGTACCTCCTCCATTAGCAAGTCCCGGCAGCTCGACTATGCCGGCTTCAATAACGCGTATCACTACGCCTGGGGCGGCCATTCCGACATTGACCTGATGGTGGACGAAGGAGGTCTGTGGGCTGTCTACGCCACCAACCAGAATGCAGGCAATATTGTCATCAGCAAGCTGAACCCCAACACACTGCAGATCATCAAGAGCTGGACCACCAACCACCCCAAAAGGAGTGCCGGCGAGTCTTTTATGATCTGCGGCACGCTCTATGTCACCAACGGATATTCAGGAGGCACCAAGGTCTACTACGCCTACTCCACCAACTCCTCTACGTACGAGTACATCGACATTGCCTTCCAGAATAAGTACTCGCATATCTCCATGCTGGACTACAACCCGCGTGACCGTGCCCTCTATGCCTGGAATAATGGCCACCAGGTCCTCTACAATGTCACGCTGTTCCATGTGATCCGTTCAGAAGAACTGTAACCACGGAAAATGGATTACATACGTAAATACATATTGTCTGTGTAGAGATCTCCCTATATACAAAAATATATCTGTGAAAGAAAAAGACTCTATGGCAAGACCATTTTATTTATAATATCAAATAACTTTTACCGAGAGACTGCATCAACAGTGAATGCAAAGTGGATTGAATGTGCATATACATGACACTGAAAAAAAAAATCAAAAATTGAAGGGTTTCATTCCAAAATGTGATATATTTGTTATATAACAAAAAGAAGTTTTATCAGTTAATATCACAAAATCACAGATACTGTTAGAAAAAATGTACTGTTTTTGTAAATAAAGGTCTGAACATGACTTCTAACTTTAATAGTTACCCATAGTAGACTTTATTTTAATAGCTGCCATCATTTTGTTAAAGGTATTTGAGTTTGGAATGAAACTCTTTAATTGTTTGCCGCATAGAAAATGATTGTAAAAGTAGACTATATATCAGATTTAAAAGAATAAGAACAGATGCCAAAAAAAGAAAAACATCACGCCTTTTTTTATATAATGGAGTACCATCCTAAGCTCATTCCTGAGGCTCCGGTTCTTCTGCAGAAACCCTCCCAGCTGAACTTTTCTTTTGGTCAATGGGGGTCCTGAAGCGAAGACTGTTGGGTAATAAACTGTTGGATCCCCAGGTCCCATGGACAGACAGAAAAGTGGGAGGTCAGTCTAGTCAGAAGACTTGATAGCCTAATGGATGCAGTCTGTCATATCGTTTTTATCAAGTACAGTAGCAAATCAAAAGTCTGTAGAGAACAGCAACAACAATAACATCCACTAAAAGACCTGAAGGCACTGACTGTTGACAGCACTGTTGTTTGAGATGATTTTCCTGTGTTAGTGACTATATGTGAAAAAGGCTTTCTTTGCATGAGTGTTTTCTATCACTCTGGTCTGCTCTTCTGAATGTCTTTTGCTGTATGATACTATAAAAAAAAAAGGAGGTAGGGATGATAGATGGGAGGGGGGGACAACACAGAATAACTTTGGGATTTGAGGATTTGCAAAATATTTACTTTTTTTTTCCTGCTTCTTTCTATTTAGTTCTTGTTTTGTTTATTTCTATTTCTTTGCGATCATTTTATTTTTCAAATGTTCTTGTATCACTGTAATGTTGGCACCGGTTTTGCCTCTCTGTATTTGTTTATTTGGACTGCGTGGGAGGAATCTATCTAGATCACATCTCTGAAGAAAAAACAAAAAACAGAATGTATCAAGTATTGTATCCTGGGAATCGGGTCCTCCTATCTTCAATTCACATTATTCGCCTGTAGTTGGGAGAGGTTTTTTTTTTTTTTTTTTAGAGGATAATCCCGTCTCATGTCATGTATCCCCCCACTGTTAGTGAAGGATAATGCTGTTTAAATGTATACCCTTGCAGAGGACAAAAGCTTTTCACTCTTTTTGCGCTTTGCTGGACATGTGTTGTATCTGAGATGAGATAGTTAATGATTCGTGTCAATAAAACAGAGAAATCTGACGCTCGGGTTGTTGCCTTGTAAAAAGCTACAAGCTGCCATGTGACAGCACATTTAGTGTACGGCTGATCATATGGAGATCACTTTTACATCACCTCCTTCTTCAATTCAGTTCATGCAGGGGTTGTGCTGCTACAGCCTTACTTGGTGTAGTGCGACCAGTAGCTGGTGGCTAATGTTAGCATCCTTAGCTAGATTGCCACTTGTGCCACAGTGTCTGCTGTTCAGTGTGTGTGACATATGCTCGCTTTAAGGTTTTAAAAACAGATAAAATGTCTGACCTTGTACTGATTAGGATATACAATTTTCAGTCTCACCTTGTGGCAACATTTTCAACATGATCACAAAGTTTTATTAGTTGCGAAACATTTATTTTTCAAGGATTTTGTTTGTCACAAGCTAACAGTGTTACCACCTGGAATAACCCCTATTTGTGTTTCTTTTCCATCACTTGTCATGTCTCTTATTTGTATGTTCTGATGACTTGTTATCACCGCAAAATGGTCCACTTTTTGTTCACTCAACGTTCCTCTCTCCTTCTTTGATCTCCACTCAATTTCACTTAGCCCCCACCCTTCTTTTTATCCCTCATCCTTCAGCCAGTCTATCTTTCCCGCTCTTTGTTGCTCCTACTCACTCACTGCCTCTTAGTCCTCTGATGTTTCAATCGATGAATAAATGATTGCTTCTATTTTCATTCCCAGTACTTGGCCAACACATGCTGCTTTGCTCCCCAGGAAGAGTTAGAGATAGGATTTGGGAGACAGAGAGACAGAAAAAACAGGGAAAGAGACAGACAGAGAAACATGTTTGGTGGAAGGTCTCACAGCGTATGACACGACGAGCTGTCAGTCAGGAGCTGAATATATTTGCATATTTAAGCTGTGATTGGCGCATCAAGAGACACAGCAGTACTCCCTCTAGTCCCACTTACCCCACCCCCAACATCAACACGCGCGCATCGCCTGTGAACCTGACAGTTGCATTTCATTTCATCATTTTGCACATTTTATTTCTGCATCAGTGTCTGTCATATTGTATTTATTTCGCAGTTAAATACTGTAGGTGCAGTAGGCTAATTATATTTTGCTTACCTTGCCCTCTAAATGCCACAACTACTGCAGCAGCACTTTTGGGAGTAAAGGACGGGCGCAGTGAGAGGTTTGACCTTGCTTGGGCCAGCTGTAAGGTGCATCATTCCCCCAAGGACAAAACCACTTATCAGTGATAGAAAGCCAGTGCGTACGTGCCAACAAAAGGCTTGCAAAAATGTTGCATAGCACCGCAGTGACTTTATATTGCTGTAAAAAATTCAATGACATGTCACAATTGTAGACTTCACCCAACACCTCATTACATAAATTTCCTTTCCTCAGGCAACATCTCTATGGCCTCTTTACTTATTCAAAGGTTGAGTTCAAAACTTTGAAACGGTGACTGTCAGACTGTTATTAAAGCTGACACATACCACTAATTGGTATTCAACTTAACATGACTCATTTGTGTTGCTGCCTTTCCACATGAAAAGTGAAGACACTGCAAAGTTATGCAATGGGGCAAGAGGGAACCTCAAAAATCATGACGACATAATGTCAACAAGACGAAGAGTCTAAACCATGCTGGTGACTCCTTGAAGTTGCACTGAGGCACAGGGGTGCTTTGAGCTAAATGCAAACATGCAGTATATTAGTTTGGTGTGCTAGCAGTAATCACAAACTAAAGCTGAGGCAGATGGGAATGTCATTAGTTTTGTGAGTATTTGGTCATAAACCAAGGTATTGGACAAATCAAAATTTTGATGCTGCTAGAAGAAAGGTTACAGGATCACTACACTTTAGTACAGTTCATCCTGAAGACATGGATATCTGTACCAAATTTCATGGAAATCCAGGTTGTTGTAGACATTTTACTCAAAATCATAAATGTCAACCTCCTGGCGGCACTACAGGAAAGGTCAGAGGATCACCAAGGTGTTAGGAAACAATATCTGGGGACCACGAATGTCTGTATCAGATTTTGTAACAATCCATCTGGATTTTGAGATATTCCACTGGATGAGTGAAAACTTTGACCTGATGGTGCTGCCACAGGAAAAGTTATTAGGGTTTACGTATTGGGCACCAGGAATATCTTGTACCAAATGTCATGGCAATCTATCCAATAGTTGTTGAGATATTTAAGTCTGGACCAAAGTGGTGGACAGACAGACCGACATTACATTATAGAGCTATGCCACTAGCATGGCTAAACAGCAAGAGGAACTGTGATCATAAGTACATTTAAGTACACAGGATATTTGCCTGAAACATTATATGGTGGATAGTCGTACCTGCATTTTCTGACTGATGGGCATCAGCCGCTTCAATCATGTTTCACCGTGAAACATGGCCCGATCATCAGCTACCTGTCTTTCAGCAAAATTGTTACATCCATATATATCATATTCATTAGATGTTCAACCTGCATGAATATAAACTGACACTTCCCTGAAATACTCTGCTGACACCACCCAACCTCCTCCCTCTGAAGCTTTTGTTATTGTTGACTAAAATCAAATGTATGCTGGGAAGGTTTAGTTTTCCCAGCAGAATCCTCGTTGTTGCTCGATTCTTTGAGATCTCCCACACAGAACACAGCTTTTCCCACTAAAACTACACACTATGTGTCTCTGGCTAAACTGTTGGCCAAAAGAATCAATACCTCTAACCTCTTAAAAAATACTCAACATTATAAGCCTGGTTGCTTCTTGTGTAAACACACAAGTGTGTTTTACCAGGCCAGATTAGGTTGAGTTTCAATTCATGAAAATTCAAACTATGAACCAGGTGTCTACAACATAAATGGACTGTTCAGATATGCAGCTGTTGTAATCACCACAGATCACCTCCTGCATTTAGATGTTGGGTCTACTTAGTGCCAAGAACTTGACTTGAAAAGGAAAGGTCAGACCAAGTCCACAATTTGCAGGATAGCGATGATACTACTGCAGAATTAAAAATAATCCAGGCCTGTATTTTTGATTATTTCAATACAAACTGCAGTTTCATTTCATTTCTAACCAGCATTCGCATACACACTTGATCTGCTTTATGCCTTAAAGTTCTGTAACCCATCAAATAGTTAAAGTTTTTTCAAGATATAAAAACCTGATTAATCCCTAACTGTCAAGAGAGTCAAAGCAGTAATAACATTTCTATGGCCCAGGACCTGCCCTGCACTCAAGCAATTACTGTGAGCCCTATCAAATTTAATGCAAGATGACACATACAGACAGTTTCTCAAACATACCCCATTTTTTTTATTGTTCCATTGCAAAATTTTCTATTCAGATTCATCACACTGACAGGGGAACAAAACAGAAATAAAGTCAGGGTTCACGTTTTCATTGTAGCTGGGAGCAATCTCCGAACCAAAACTATTACAAGCCCATTGTGGGTTGGAATAACAGCCAATAATAAATCAATAGAACCATAAAGAATAGGTCTGAGAGAGAGAAACAACAGCAATAAAGACATTTCATTTTAATTATGGTGCAATACAAAGGCAAAGTAAAATGAACTCAGACGTCCCCTTTGCGATTCTCTGTGCACTGGTTTTGTTTACAGTTGTGTCCTTGTCAGCAATTCAAACACCTGCTGTCTGTGACAAAATGTCTCCTTAATTAGCATTTTCTTTAATGCGCTGTTGTCACAAGGGTGCATACACAGGTGTGTGTACTATATCACAATCCTGCTTCCTACAAAATATATATTTACTGATTTGTTTTGCTAAAACATTTTGGAGGAAATGTAAATGCTGCCTGGATTACGTTCTCATGTTTTTTCCTAATCCAGGAAGCTTGACATTTCTTATACTGCACAGAAGTCATAGGGAGGCAGACACGGGGAGACTTTGACATCAGAAACCAAAGTTTTAGTCCAACACATTAGGTTTAGATTTGAATAATAATATTGAAAAAGGTAACAGGTTCTTATGGTTGAAGTCAGTGTTGACTGTCTCGGTATTTAAACCTGTATAAACTGACTTTTTTGTAGAAACAAGCTGTACACAAAACACTGTGTATCACCTTTTAAGTTGATACCTTGAACTTGTTAGCAAACAGTTTCTTATTTACAAATCCAGCAGATACAGTCCAACATCAATAGTCATTTGGTCTGAGTCTTGTTTCTAGCAACGTGCCAGATGTAAGTTCAATATTCACTCTCCTTTTAGCTCTTGGTCTCCACCAAATCCTGAGGGAAATGTCTGGCTCCTCAGCCGCTAAATGCTTCAACGTTAGCTAGTTGCTAACTTTATCTGTCAGCTGTTTGGTCCTGGCAGGTAACGGCAGGTAGTGTACAGTGGGTTTTTAGAGCTTTATTGCTGAAAAGCCGCCTGCTGCATAAGAAAACAATGCTGATGAGAGCAGTGGGAATGAACCAAAACAGTTAAGTTACAGAAAACCAAAACAAAGAGCTAAAAGACACTAGAACACTGTGTAGAGCTGAGGAGAACTGCAGATTCAGGTGATAATTTGTGGGTTTATTACTACAAATTACCCTTTCACATACAAGTTATTTGATCCATTGTTAATATAAAAATGGAGATTATAGCAGCTTTAACCAGAACTCAACCTTCCCTTACTTAACCAAGAGCTCTGAGTTGCCTTTACGTAGGCCTAGAGGGATAATCATGCTGCCAGGATCTGTTTGTAGGGAAATAAGTTGAGAAATACGTTGACAGTGGGCATTTTCCAAATATGTTCAATATGAATATTTTCTTGTTATGTTGATAAAAAATGTAATCTGTTCAGCATTGTTTCTTATAGAGCTGCAATCGATTAGTTGACCGGAAGAAAATTAATCACCACCTATTTTGATAATTGATTAATCGCTTTGAGTCATTTTTAAAGAAAAAAATACGAATACTCCTTGGTTCCTGCTTCTTAAAGGTTAACATTTTCTTTCTTTAGTCTTCTATGATAGTACAATGAATATCTTTGGGTTATGGGCTGTCGGTCAGAACAAAACAAGACATTTGAGATTGCACCTTGGACTTTGGGAAACATTTTTCACCTTTTTTCTGACATTTTATAGACAAAACAACTAATCATTTAATTGAGAAAATAATCAACAGAGTACTCGATAATGAAAGTAATAATTAGTTGCAGCCCTCGTCTCTTACAAAACCTGTTTGCTAATGCTACTGTAATTAGTTGCATATACAGAATCTTTAGGAGGCGGGGATCATTACTTGGGCAATAGCAATAGCAATGTTTACACTTGATCACATGAAAAGAAACTACTGTGTGCATCATGTTTTTTGTATCTAATTTTTCCAGACCTAGAAAAGACTGAGTCTGCTTTGAACCTTTAAACCTCCGACTGCCTTTGGGCTTACAGAGGACTAATGAGGAAAATATTACCCACTATTTCTATATCTCAGTCAAAAGGCTTTGGGCAATGTGTGTGTGTGTGTGTTTGTGTATTTATGGGTGCATGTTTTGTGTATATATGCAAAAGTTGTCTTATTGTCACATACTTCGGTGTGTAACTTAACATAACTGTGCTCCATCAAGCATACAGTACACTGGCTTTCACACTTAAGTGGCCACATGTAGCGATGACAGTTGTGCCGCGTACAGCACTTTGCCTTGACAATATGGATGTGTCTTTTGCCAAGGGTCAAGCCTTATGTGTGTGTGGGAGTTTGTGTGTACTTGCACATGCGTGTGTATTTGTGTGTGGGTATGTATTACTAACAAGCTGTGGTGACAAAATGTGTGCCATCTGTGCACACAGGAGATTTCACACTCTTGTTCATGTGTGAGTTGTGCCAGTATTCTCATCGGGGGGACGCTGGCCAATCATCACAGGGAAGCAAAGAGCAACAAGCTCCAGCCTGTTAGCCAGTCACATGTTCACCACACCGATTTTCAATAATAGATGGTCTCCACATGGGGGAAAAATTGTTGTTTGTCCTTAATGCGTGTTCATGTTAGATTTTTAAAAAGTCTGTTGGAAATATTGATTTGTCCTGCCTGAAAAATGTTCTATCAGCTAAATAAAAGACAATTTTTCATCTTAGAAATGTAGTTTCTCTTTTTCTTGGCATCTGAGGCAAGAAAAGTGTATCGACATCTTGTGTAAGCAGATAATGTTTGTCATTCAGATGCATCTTTTGTAACAGAGCAGTGACTAAAATTTGAGATTAGGCTCTTCAATTACTTTAAATTGGTCCTCTGTGAGGTATGATCTTGACTATGACTAGATGTAACCTGTGAGTGATGGTGGCTCATGGTTCTGATTCAGTACAGGCATTTCTAATCCCAACTTTCAGATGATATGAGGCCAGACTGTGACAGAACAATGAATTATTCAGTATCGGCTGTTCACCTGGAATGAAACCAAGGGACGAAATCAAACTGATGCGGGTGATTGAAATTAAAGAGTGGCGGTGACAAAGAGCAATCTCCAATCCTCACCTGTTGCAGAACCTGTCACGGAGACTCACAGATTTTTAAAATCACCACCTGCCTCTGATAAGGGACTTCAAACAGGCTCACACAGATTCCTCACCTGTGGAGAGGCTCATTAGAGCAGTGCAGTTTTTTGTGTCTTCCCTGATTTGTGCCTGTCTGGCGACTCCGCCATAAGGTGTCAATATCACAATTACTTTAATACCGTGAGGACCTGCTCACATAGCATGCCTAGCTATTGTCAAAGATGCTCAAATTGGATACGAATTCACTGCCGTGTCGATCCATTTCACTTGGCTGCTGTTCTGCAGGAGTTCTGTCAGCGTAGCCTGATTACTCTGTTTCACCTGACACCTCAAGTCTCAGCAGTAGCCATGCAAACAGCATTAGATGTAACCGGATCAATACCTCCAGGCAATTTGCCCCCTTTACAACATCAATGCATAATTATGTGCTCAGTCTCTACAGTCTCTGACCTGTGCTGTAAAGGTTACATCATGCACATAAACACCACATGTTGCTCTTTCTCATCTCTCGGAGAATCGTAATTGTGTTACTTGTCTCCGTCACTGACTCCCCACCACATTCTAACTCTTGCTGTCTCTCCTCAGTCGTCAAGAATGCAAATTGGAAGTGACAGAGTAATCGTGAATTCCATCACAGAGAGATAGAGTGAAACGGCTTGGCCAAGATCTATGAGAGAGAGTCAACCGAGTGTTAGTGATTGAACTCTTTGGTATCTGTGGCTGTATGTCATTCTGTGTGCACTCTTGGTGATAGGTGTCATCTACAAATTTCTATAAACTCGGTGTATAAATTTCAGACTACACTTAAAATCAGGATAAATATCAATCCTTATTCTAAGATTACGATGCATGATGCACTGTAAATGAACTTGAAATTAGAAATTCAGAGCAGTGCAGGTTTATACCTCTACAGTATCTACTGGTGCCTGAACATCAATCAGCTCTGACCCATCATTAATCCCAAACTGCTGTAACATTCCAGTCCAAATCCCTCTGATCTCTGTACATACATTTGTACAGATGCACATGCATAAATTGGGACGTGCACATGCGGATTTATGCGCGTATGTGTGTTGCATTTAGAGGTACTATGATGCGATTTCAAAACCCAACCCCACAACATCCACACACTGCCTAACGTGGCCCGACACAGCCCTCCCCACCCCCATCTCTGCCCCCAGGTGCACTGAGCCAGAGAGCAGAATGGAGCAGAGCCGTATGCGGTGACAGTGACATCCATCGCATGCAATGAATAATCAATGAACACCATCTGGTGCATACAACAGGGGAGCAGAGCTCCAATCGTTCACTCTGGGATGGCTCCCTCCCTCTCTCTCTCCCCCTCTCTCTCTCCCTCTCTCTCTCTCTCTCTTCATCCCACTCACTGTCTCTCACTTTTTCATTGACTCTCTCACCTGTTCTCTCACCCTCCCTTTCGCATGCACTTTTCCCACACATATTACCACCACACACCCTCTTTCTTTCTCTCACGTCTTTGCGCATTTTTCTCCATCTACATCTTTATCCCCTGTTCCGCCACCACACCACCACTCCCAATGCCCCTCAGTGGCCTCTGTGACAGGCCAGCCATGGTATCCCTCATTCTAATTCAGCAGAACAATTCCCAGGCAGCTAATAAGGTGACCTGTTGCCCTTTAAAGGACATCCGCCTTTATGATTTATAGTAACCGAGTAGCTTATTAGAGTGGAATAAAAGTACTGTAAAAGCACTCCAATTGTATAATCTAAAGGACACTTGGTTTAGGAAAACAATTTCTTACACAGAATTTACAAAGGTCTCACTTCAAGAGTTATCTTTTTATCTTCCGTTACCCTTTCTCTTCACTTCACGGCTTTTTCTTTTTACAGCTTCAGAAATTAGGCCATGATACCTGTACTACCAGCCTCCAGTGACTAGGCAGATTTGAATTTTTACATTTGCATCTGACCCTGTCGTACCACAGATTTATATGCAGTTAATGTATCAAGAGCTGTCTGTGCAGGTCTTTAACTCCTTTCTAGGTTTGCTTTGCACTCTATTTAGCCTCATGCATTTCATCCACAACTGCAGCCTTGACTTGCCGACAGCCTCCCTTAACCCTCCGGTGTCACAGCATCCAATTTGATTTCCTCCGTGCGGATGCCTCCATCAAACTCAAAACCTCTTGGCAGAACTGCTCCTCCTAATCTGACATATCCATTTGTTTTAGCCGAAACTAAAAACTAAAAAGACTATAATCAAATGGCTGCTTTAGGATGTCCAAAGTCTTTTCGAACCAAGTTTTCCAAAGTTTTCTCCAAGAAACGGTTCCAGTGGTTTTGCAATGATAGCATATCAACCATAACTAGGTTTGGCAGGGTCTGTCAAGCTTTGGATTTCTTCACATGTCAAATTGGTGTGCATGGGGCATGAGATACTTGGCAAGTAAAGAGTTTGGAGGGTGTCCTGTTAACAACTAGCACACCCACTATTACTGTGTGGAAGCTCCATAATGCTGTTGGGGTTTAGGATAATCTTTGCAGCTTTGTCCTGCTCTTTACACACACACACATTACCCGAGTTAGCCAAACACATTGGATGTTCATCATCCTAAAATCCTTTTCTCTTGTAACTTCAGAAGTGAAAACATAATGTTCGAAAATACAAACGAGTATGTAATCTCAACATAATTTTCAACCAAATTATGGAGCTAACAGCCTCATTAGCTAGACAAATTCTGCTGGTGACATTCATTTCAGCTGGCAAAATCGATGGCCGCTGGCTTGAAAAGAGAAGCCTGCTTTTGTCTACCACATAGGCTGAAACTAAGAACCGATTGTTTTAGAAATTAATAAGACTCTTGAGTGGTAAATCTGCCACGTTATCATTATTAACTACACATAAGCCGTGTGAGAACGGACAGCTTGACGGGTGTAGCACCAGATTGGGCCGTGCTTGATGAACAGTTGATTTATGTATTGACATACCTCACACCATGGCTCATCCTTTCAATCTTGCTGAAACTCTCCGCTGTACTGCTGCACATGGGTCCCTTTGAAAGGTCCTTATTGTACACGGAGGTTTTTGTAATAAAGGGGAGCAGCACATTGCAGAAAATGCTCAGTACTCTCAGTTCTCTAGTGTGTGACCAGACTATTAAGGCCATGCTCCAGAAAATATATATCAAATGTAATTTCTATTTCATTAAGTTCAGTATTATCTCTGAATGCTGAGCGAGCCCCAAGGCTCTGGCTAGAAGTATCACTCAATCATCCCTTTGGCATTAATAGAAATGCAATAAGTGTTAAATACTTATTTGGATTTTTTTGTACCAAAACATATTTACTAATGTAAAGTGTGTTATTAATGTTAGGTTGGTATTGATCTAATTTCCTCAGCATCACCTAATCAATTTGGTTTCTGTACACATAGTAGAATAAAGGCTGTTTCAATTAAGGCTGTAAGTGTTCTCTTAATAGGAGATGGTGTTTCACTTCTGTAACATAACTTTGTCCTCCTTTGGTTAGTGACATATCCTCATTTTCAGCTGTAGTTGTGGGCATCTCAATATTTAACCTTAGTACTTACTTGTACACGTGCTCTATGAGGATCCATTTAGATTTGTTCAGGCTCTGTTCATTAAAGAAAAGCTACAAAGCAGGAGGAAGAAGACAAAAGGTGCATAATGCATACAAATAAGAGGAAAATTAAATTAAGGTTGGCTAGAGATATCCGACCAGTTGGAATGATCAGCCTCCCAAATTGAAAGATGTGCAAAACGTGGGAAGGCATGGGCTTCATTAGCCCTGGGGCTGTGGAGAGTACTCTGCCAGCTACAGTAAAGTGCACTGAGAATTTTGTGAAAGCTCATCAAATAAACTTGCATAGGAAAGGCTTTCATTTCATCCTGGTATAGAACAGGTGTAAATTTAATCCACATTATTACAAATATATGTAGATTTTACATGGTTTTGGCTTCTCGATGAAGAGAGGAGGACTTGTGGTGGCACAACTGAGATCTGTCATGTGGACGGTAATGTAGTAATGTAAATGCATGTAAATTTCAGCTCTTTACTTTGCCCTTGAAGTAAAACTCCATTCAGATGCAAGCTCCTACTCTGATGTTTTTCATTTGTGAATGGAAAGTACAACAGCCATGGCTGCAACAGCAAACTGTATTTGGACTGACAGGAAGATGGATCCACTCGCATAAGTTTAGGGTGGGAAAGTCTTGTAGATCATCTGCAAGCTGCAGATATACGTATATACAGTGTGTGTGTGTGTATATATATATATATATATATGTATGTATGTATATATATATATATATATTTCTTGTGGGAAGTTTATACTTCCCACAAGAAATATTGATTACTACTATAGACTCACAATGAAATTAATTTGTTTTCCATGTTATATTGAGCACCCATGTAGCAATAACTGTCAAAGAAATACAATTACATTTATTCCTGAAACTGTGGATCTTTCTTTGTTGCCTCAAGATGTACATCTGGGACATTTCCCCACCCTTCAAAATGAAATTGTGTTTCTCTATACAGCCCACTGATTTACGTTTAAAGTATTCCTACCTGCATTATGTTCTACCCCAATTAATATTTCTCCAGTAAATACATCAGATAAAGTGAAAAATACTAAATAATATATAAAAATACTAATCAAAATATAATTTGTTTGCTCAAGGTGTGTCCCATTATTCCTCTTTCTTTAATGACCCAGGAACTGATGCAATCTACCATCTCTGAGAAAAACAACTTTGTTATCTTCCCTGAGGCAGTTTTGCCAGAGTAAATACTTCATTATCCTTTCAGAGTGTATCTTCACATGTCATGTTGACCAAATGCAACCTGCTGCTCCCAAATCAGTTTTAAGTTGACATAAGAAACAATGAGGGACAGCGACAAGCTCTTTTTTGCTCTTGGTTGGCCTAGACTCTGACATTATAGGCTAAACAATTTAAGATAAAATGTGTGCCTATACAGAAACTTAATCAAGGTGATCTTACTTTATAAGCTTCAGATTGAGACTGATGTTTAGAGACAGAATGTTTTGACTATACTTTTACTTTGTTGTAGCTCAGTAAAACAAAAGACTATTGAACAGTTAGCAAGGTACTTCTTAGATCTGCAATTGGCCCATGTCATCTGTAACTGATGCAGAGTCAGATGATGACAGGAGGAAGCAGATTTTCTATTTCTGTGCAATTCTTTTGACAACCGAAGAAAATGGCAGGGTGGAGTTTGAGATGGACGGCAACGGTCACAATTCATTAGAATGAAAACTGGAAAATCCAATGATCATACATTTTGTGATGACAAAGTCACCTTGTTATAATGGGTTTGCCAACATGGATCAAAGCTGTATTTCTTGTAAAAATGGTCATTGTCACAAAACAAACTTGTGTACTCATCTGTTTCTGCACAGCATCATGAATCTTTGTTCTTTTCTTGAACTATTTTCTCTTTTGAGGTTCAACCTTATACATATTTTAACAACATTTTGAACAAATGGACTGACAGGCTTCATAATTCACTGTATGTCTGACAACAAATGGATGGACTCTCTGCAGCATTTGAGTGTGTGATACACGACAAAGCTTTGTGTGCTGGTCGTGAGGTACTCTCCCAGAGAGATGAGGCTTTGCCTTTAATTAATCTCCTGAATGATTGAGCACAGTTTAACAGTCATTTCCTTGCTGTCCAGTGGTGATAACGATGAAAGTGTCACGCCCTCCACTTCTGCATCCCCCTCCGCCTAGTTTGCAGCCACTCTCTCTCTCTTTCTCCCCCTCCTTGTGTGTCTGTATGTGTATGTGTGTGTGTGTGTGTGTGTGTGTGTGTGTCTAATTCCAGTGGCAACCAGCTGCCACTCATCGTGATTAGCTCTGCCTAAATACCTGGTTCAGATCCCACCACAGCACCAGATCCTAGATACTATTCATGCAGTCAGTCACGCTTCCAGCCTTTTTTGATTCTTGCTGTTGCTCTGTCGGTATGCAGCCTCTCCTTAATACCTGTTTCCCTGTGCCTGCAGTTTACCTCAGCCTGACTCCAGCCTCTTTCTCCAGACCTCCTGCCTGGACTGTCTCCCCCCATCGGTTCAGCTCAGCTCCTGGCTCTCTGAAACCCTCTCTGCATGGCTAGCCTCAGCATTCCCCCTGCCCTGCTTGGTCCAACTTTATGCCCAAGCCTCAGCCACAGGATTCCAGTTACCTGTTCAAGCCCTCGCCCCAGTTTTCCAACTACCAGCCCTGCAATAAACTGTCTTTGAACTTTTCTCATTGCTTCCTGTCTCTGTGTTCTGCACTTAGGTTCACTAGCCTCGCTTTAACAGAAAGCAGCCAAATGAAAGGGAAAGACTATTTATATAAAAAACTGCTCTATAAATTAAACTTGACTCTATAAACACTCAGAACTGACAGACATCACATACTACTTATATACCACAGAAAAGTGGATAAATTAAACTGAGTAGCTCAAGATAAAATATGATTCACATGTATGTCAGTTGTTAAAATGGGAAAAGAAATTATAGCAAGTGTCAGTGGATCCAAATGTGTGACTTAACTGTGAAGGCAGCCAACTGTAAAAGACAGATCATGTCTTTATTGCTGCTGGGGGACTATGAACGTCACCCTCTGTGACCCGGTGGGACTTCTCTTTTGTAAGGCAGAACTCCCAGAAAACACCAGGGGGGGCTTGTCTTGCCGCAATATTCACTGGGGCGAAATGCTGAGTTGTGCCTCCGTCGGCCTATGCAGACTGATCTGGCATAAAGCCCCTCAATGGCTGGCACACACAAACCAAATATGGCTGGAAGACAGGAGAAGACAAACAGTCCTTTGTGTTTAGTTAATCCCAAATGTCCCATTGGTCTGAAATGATTTCAGCTTGTGGTTCTTGGCTTGAGATTATAAGGGGAGGATTTCCAGCTCCCTCGCCATCTGATTGCTTATGTTCTCTATGGAATGAAGTGACGCAGATGCCACCAGCCATACAAACACTCCATCATAATAGGTCTTCAGTTTCATCCACATAATATGTTAACAAGACAGTGACATTTCTTCCTGTAGTTACAGAAACCTTATAGGCTAAAAAAAACAAAATACACTAAAGTTTTTGTTCCATTCACCATAAAATGAGAATAAAAGTGTGTCGCCTTTTAACTTCCTGTACCACACTCCCTCACAGTTGGTGCATCCATATTTAATTAAGGAAAGTTAGGGACACCCCCCACTGCTCCCCAGGCTGAGCACTGCCACTGCTGCCGACCTCTCTGTATAAGGAGGGAAAGGATGGCGACAGGGTGGTAGGTTGCTTTTAATTAGATGGGTAGCACTAGGAATCAATTATTTTTTTTCTGAAAATATCACATTTTCAAGCTCAAGGTTGAAACCTCTATGTCCTGGCGGGGATTCCAGTTTTAAAACAACAATGTTTGCTGAAACAAAGCAATCAAAGCCACCAACTTCTTCAGGGCTATCTGACATTATGTTAAAAAAGAACAGAAATGTTTTGATTTCTCCATTCTACTGTTTTAATCTCTCACCAAGAAATAACCCTCATATACTTTGAATTTGCAATAGCAAGTATGTTTTGAGAGAAACGTAATGCTGCCTGCATTATATTTTTTTTAACAACACAATGAGGAAACATTTAATGAACATACTTGCAAAGTTGCTTAAATGGGACATATCATGCACATTTCCAGGTCTATATTTATAAACTGGGGCTAAATTGAAAATGAATTTACAGTTCAAAATACTCCTTATTTATCTGATACTGGCCCTTTATTGCTGCACCTCAGTTCAGCCTCTGTCTGAAACAGGCCGTTTGAGCTCCTGTCTCTTTAAGGCCCCCTCCTGATGAGCCTGCTCTGTTCTGATTGGACAGCTTCTGCCGCTTGGCAGACCATCCAGTTCCAGAGGCTACATTGTTTACTCAAAATGGAAACTTCTCAAATACATCCATAGATGTTCGAACCGGAATCCGATCTGAAATATGTAAGTGGACAAGGTGAACAAACCATGAAACAACCTTAGCAACAACCTTAGCAACAAAGGCTACAGGTGAATGACTGTTTGTGGGCTTGCATGAACAATCTGATGTCATCACGAGGAGGGAGTACAGGTAACATTGCAAACAAAGCATTCAGAGGGTGAAACCTGAGCTTTTCACTCGCAGGGAACATTTTACATACATTCACCTTGAGTTTTGGAACTTTGACCATGTTATGATGTTTACCAACACAAACATATGATGTTAACCAACATCATAACAACATATAAATAACAGAAAAATCATAAAGCATGCTACATCCTCTTTAATGTTCATACTGAACGTATCGGCAAAATGATGACTAACAACAGGCCTCTATGAACTGCCCTATGTCATATCACCCATGTGACTTGACATCTTACTACAAGGCACACGGTGATAACAGCTATTCAGCAGGGGAGGATTTAGTAATTTGGTAGCAAACTCAGTCATGGGGCCTCCTTCAGGCCTTATTTTCACCCTTTCTCTAATAGAGAATGTTGGTATTGGGGGTGGTAGATGAAGTACAAACTCTAAACACAGAATGTTAACAGTCCTGCATTCAAAAATATACTAAGGTAAAAATGAAAAAGTATTATTAGCACAATGTACCTAAATTTATTTAACGTCTGTTCAAGGTTGAGCTGATTTTAGCTGCTTTATATACTGCTAGATAGTTTTAATCTATAATAATGCATCATATTTTATTTGTTGATTTGTGTGTAAAATCTTAATCTATAAAGTAACCAGTAACAAACTGTCAGATAAATGTAGTAGAAGACAATTACAGTGTTTCCTTCTGAAACAGAAGGAATTCCTCCCAGTAACAGTGCAGCAGAAGTATACATATGCATAAAATGGAGATATTAAAGTAAAGAACAGTTACCTCATAACTGCAAGAATAATACCTGAGTAAATATACTTGGTTACTTTTCACCATATGGTATTAAGGGGGTTGATGATTTCAGTAACTCCAGTCATTTATCAGGTTTTTCCTCTGCTTCTCTGACATGAACTACTCACTGAAGCAGCCAGTGAAAAAATACTAAATTCATTTACTCAAGAGAGGTTGGTTACTTGTACTTGAATATCTGACTCTCCCTCTTCCTTGAATTGAATTTTTTTTTTACATTATCATCATTCTCTTTGCCTGTTTTCATGAGGGTTTGGGGGGGTGTAAGAGGGTTGGTGCTACTATCATTTAACACAAATGAGCCGATGCGACAGGAAAATGTTAGTACTTGTGGTCCTTCTAGTTGTTTCAGGGGGAGCAACTGAAAAGCCGATTATGTTATGGAGTTTTGCAATGATTACTTTATTTTTCATATTTATTTTTTCATTTGAAATGCATACTGTGATAACTCTGTTTCACTGTTTGATTTTGTGTTGAACTGCACATTACCTTGAGGAGTTTCTGTGTCCTTAGCAATTAGTCAAGAGGTGCGCAGCGGTAGCGGCTCCTCCTCTGAGAAGGGTCTATCTGCAGTCTTGCAGACTTACCCTTAACTCGAAGACCCCTAACCCTGCATGACGACCCCCCCCCCCCATGTTGTCACCCTAACAGCATGTTACACAACTACCACCCCCAAACCCCTAACCCATCCCCCTCCTCATGCCTAAGTCTAACCAAGTGGGTGTGTCATGTAGTGGCTGCAGCTGGATATACTGGGTATACTTGCCTCTAGTGATGGAATAGTCCATTAATCTGTACTGTGTGTGGGGGTGGGGGGGTGGGGGGTGGGGATACCTTGCCTCATGGTAAAGTCCACCCCTGCAATTCAGGCTGGTAGGCCTCTTCTGTCTTTGAATAGGGTGCTCGTCTGGATGTAGGCATTTGGCAGAAGGTAGATCAGGTTTTATATATTATGGGTAAAAAAAGATGGATACCAACTTGTTACGTCCAAAAACAATAAATCACTGGTTGTTTGATGAAGGGTTCACATGAATTTGGCTTCTGTGCATTGAACAGACAGACAGTATTTGCATCCTGTTTTTGGTTGTAGATTTTCCTTTGCATTCATCTGCAGAATAAATTTTTGTCCTCTGCAATACTGAGTGGAAATGAATACATTAATATTTCTAGTAGAACACATTATTGAAGGACTCAGCTTTACAGATGCATCCAATTTTACATTTAATATTATTTTGGAGAAAGACTTTATTTTCAAATTCTTTGCAATGTGCCTGGCAGCTGTTTTTCTCAGTATTAACCACAACTCAGCTCCACGGTAACACTGGACAGAAAGAGAAGCATTAAAGAGCGTGAAGAGCTGTAGACTGATGTGTGAAAACTGAGACAACCCCCAGAGGACTCACGCAGGAAATGAGCTGACGGGATGTACTATTGGCTGCTTTTCGATTAGTTCCCACTCTCCATGACTACTATAGTGCACAAATTTAATTGTAGAAGAGTGATGGGTTTCATGAGCACCAAACCATGAGTGTTATTTGCTACATTTTATAGCTCTGTGTTTGTTTAAAAAATTCCCATTTTCAATCCAACACCTGTAATCAGTGATCTGAATTTGCCCTTTTCTTGTGCTCTGTAGGGAACTGGGGCCAGAAACTGGTCTTCATCTCAAAGAATGAAGCGTATTAATGTACTGCATAGCTTGGAGCCAAGGCCTCCACTGAAACCTCCAACGACCCCAGACGGGAAATTGGCAGCACCTTTTTATGGCCTCATCTAGATCAGGCTTTAAACCAATGGCAATATGAGCATTCACAAAAAAGTGTTATAAAGCAGCGACTGCATTTAATCGAATCAGATTCTTCCATAGATCACATCAGACCACATCCGATATACCTGCAAAACAGTGGAAACTGTTTAAAAAGTTTCAAACTCAGTGACTTTGTTGACTCCAGTTATTCATGCATTATTCTTGTAGCATCTGTTTTGTCTTTTGAGAACCATTCAAAGGCTAAAAAATCAGAATGAGCACAAAAGACATTTATTTTTTTTTGCTACATTCAGGCTTATGCAAAGTAGAACAATCATAATTTCCGCTCTTTCTCTCATTTCCTTTCATTTCGTCCTCTTTTATCAGCAACACAGAAATCCTGGAATCCACATTTCATCTCCCCATTAATAGACGCCAGCTTTGCTCCAGTATGCAAATTCGTAACAAAGAGCTGTGGATAATCTAAATTGCCCATTTATTATGAGATTTCTCACATGATAGTATGGGCCGATTGTTCAAATTTTGAAGCAGCAGCAGATGCAAATACAAGTTCGAGTTTCATTTTCCAACTATCTTTGCCCTGCTTACTGAAAAAACAAAAAATGTTTTGAGATTCTACAACAAACTGGCAAATGTTCAGAATGACAGAAATCAAACCTCACCAGTCTTTTACTCTCAGTGGAGTCATATTGCTGTCAGCTGAGGCATCAGGGTATGGATTTCTGAGCCAGGGACCTGGAGCGGCATGATATATACACAAAGCAGCTGACAAACAGAGAATGATGGTGAGACAAGGTCATGTTTTCTCTCCGGAAATGGGACGTGTCTGTCTCTTTACACAGAGTCCTGAATATGGCCGGTTATACTGATTGTCTTCTCATCTGGGGGACTGCGGCTCAGAGCAGAGTAAAGCTGTGGATGCACTCAGTTTTACAGTCGTATCAATCAAAGGCAGAAAAGTGGTAAACGTCAGATTTGTTGCAGTGGGGAGAGTGAAGCTGATCAAAGTGGGTGGATGCAGCAAAGCACCATTGAAATAGATTGTGAATCTTATGAAGCAGATACTTTTATCTTTGTAAGAACCCTCCACTGATTACATTAATTCCCCATGTTGCCTAACCTTAAAGAAACCCTGAAAACTTGGCTTCAGATATTAAATATTTCTGTTTAACAGTTAATATTCATAACTTAAAAAGCAACAATCACAATTAAAAAAAAACCTACACTAGGTATTATTTATTAAAGCTCCTGAACTTGTTTTAAACTTTTTCCCAACACATTAAAAATTCATGACAAAATATGCAAAAACTAGAGTCAAAGTTTTCTTTTTTTTAAAAAAAAAACATCCTTTGGTATTATTTATTAGGAATAATTCATAAATAGTCAAAAACTGAACTTATCTACTTCATCAGGACTATGTGGGTGTGGTTTGATTGGATTTGATTGACAGTGGAAATATGAGCTAATGAGCCCACAACTCTCAACTTTGATCTGGGATCCCATCACTCATAGTAAGACGCTGGTTGACACACACAGTTTTCAAGCCCTTTAAAGGGTCTGACCCAAAATTACAGTAAAACATATTTTCTCACTTTCTGTACCTCTAGCAGTATCTCACCATTCAGACAGTTTTAGTTTTATTCGCCCAGGTTTTGAGATAACCTCTTGAAAACAAGATGATACATTTCAAAGGGTTTATCCTGATATCATAAATTTGTAACATAGAGACATTTCTACCTCCTCCCAAATAGCAGAGGTGAGGGGAATTTTATGTGTGGTGCTCACAATGTTAAAAAAACATCTATAGCAACATGTCTGTCCAGAAGCACTGCTGTCATTACTGTAGCTAATCCACAGACCTCATTGTGAACAGTTTTCTCTGGAACTACCAAATTGACTGAATATAAGATGACAGATGTTCTTTGAATAATCTTTGAATGAGAAAGAGAAAATTGCATTATGGGTTGTTATAGCCTCAATGTCGCTAAGCTAGAAAATTTCATCATGTCCATTTATAGTTTGTCCTTTGAAGTTAGTTTAGGATAACCTGTGGGATTTTTTCTGATGATTTGTGTTTTTGCTGTCACTGAGGAAATACATTTATAATAAGTGAAAACAGCTTCAAAATGTTTCTTAATGGTTCTCCTGCAGACACAAATCAGGGACCAAATGATCTATCAGGGATTGAATTATATATCAAGCAGCCAAGAATTACCAGTGCAACAGAACGTCATGATGAGGAGCTCAAAGACAGTCTGCAAAATGTTACCCATCAGAATATTATGCTGACTGCTCCAGGAGGCTGTGTGAGTGTGTAATAAACAGATATGGAAAATTCCTGTACTTGGAAACTTGGACAAATGTGGGATTTACCCTTTAATTGAACTATGTTTCACTTTAATGAGAGAGAAAGTTTCAAGGATGAGGAAGATGTTCTCTTTGGTATCTCCGGGTGTTTTTCTGAAAACAGGTGTTGGAAAAAAGGGGAGGCTTGTCTTTTATTTGTGCTAATTTACTGAGGAATGTTTTTTTTGTAATTTGGGTGAACTGACACTTTAAACTACATACATATCTAACCTTAAACTTTCTCCATAGCTTAATCATGAGCAATACCTGCCCAGCATAACCCCGGTTGAGACAGTAACTATTCCAGATCAATGCAACTGCGATGAAACCTAATTGTGGCTGATTACCCAGTAAACTGATTTGTTATAAATTAAAAAAGAATGACTTGATCTTTTCTCAGAAAGGAGCTATGTTCTCTGTATTAACAATGACTAACCTCTCTGCATCTTATTTGAGAACTCAAACACGTCATCCACCATGACACACGCTGGTCCAGATGAATCAAAGCAGACTCTATTGGCTCCTTTGGTTTCCAGCGATGAATATGGAGAATAATTTAAAGAAGGTAGAAAAATAGACATACATATCATGGTGCTTACAGTATATGGGTGTGGGTAACATTTTCCTCAGCATGTGTTGATGCACTGTAACGGTGATGTTCGTGTCAGCTCACAAATATACATCTAAAATGAAGGAGAAAGTGAAAAAAAACATATTGCCACCTTCCTCCATCTGCAAACATCCAAGGATCATCCATCGTCTTTGTTATCACACACTGCTCCCTCCCACGACTTCTCCGTCTTCATCTTCTCCCCTCTGCGCTCTCATGGTATTCACTAATTAATCAGGTCATACATTTTATCCCAGAATCATGAATAATGAATTATCTGTCTTTCCTCTCGTGCAACCAAATATGTTCTTTTTCACACACCAAACGCCGCCGGGAGACAGACTATTCAGTGTGCACGGAGAGTATCCACTTTAACACCATGCCTGCATCAGAAGTCATATTTCATGGGGGGATTACAAAGTGAGGTCAACACACCCAATCTCATTTGTTTGTTCTGTTTCATTTTCAGGGAGGCACATTTCCTCCCCACATCAGCTGGGAAATAGGAGAGAAGCAGGAGGAGAGAAAGAGGAGGTGAGGTGGGGGTTGGGGATCTGATCAAAAGCACAGTGTCTTATACAACACATGAAGCTGTTTCATCATCTCTTGATCGTCTTCTGACACCTCATATGATGGAGTGTTTGGTTCCGGGGGAGGTTTGTGTGTGTGTGTGTGTGTGTGTGTGTTAGTGTGTGTGTGTGTATGCACAATGACTAGAGGATGGTTCAGATGATAATGCTGAGCCCATACAAATGTCAAGTCCCTTGGGGATCGTTAGTATTGTGATTTCTGGGAGGCATTTCTTTTTCATAGCAGTGTGACAATTTGCTTTATATAACTGGAGTTTTTCACCAGACTTCCATTAGAAGATGACAGTGTCTTTCACCGCACAAAAAGTAAAACTCAGTCAAGTTAAAGTTGAACTTGAAGTCAAAATACTTTGTGAAATCAAACCTAATTTTTCAAGCTATTTATGGTTGTATTTTTCTGCGATAGCCATTCAGTGTATTAATATTCAGTATTTCTTTTCTATATAGTAGTTTTCATTGTTAGTGGTGGGGTCCGCCATTCCCACGCTGAATTCAAACTGCCTTCACACGCATGTACGTAACGCAGCATTACTATTTTTCATTCTACCTCATTGATTTCAGTCTCACTCAAATGCAAACTGAACCTCTGAATTTCCTACTGCCCCTGCTTCACATTAAAAGCATTCAACTGAAGAAGCAGGGGGTGGCTTTTTATTGTCAAGCTGTCACAGGAAACGCAATGTATTTGTCACGGACCATGGCTGTTCATCAGAAAAGCTTCTACAAAAAGAGACAACAGTCATTTTCAGCATTTTTTGACTACCACGGTGTCTTGCTGGTTGCAGCATGAAATCACACTTTGTTCACAGCTTGATGGAAAAAGGCCAATTACTGACTGTCTTCTATATTAAAACAGTCAGGTTGTCTGGCTGCACTTTTACCAGATACACCAGATGCACTTCTGTTCTGAAAAGGTCGCTGCTTGAAGAGTGCTTGCTGAGACGTGTAGTATTACATGCGCACTTGCTGTTACCATAGATTGTAAAAAATAATGGATGTAGCTACCATGACATCACCCATTTGTTTATGGACTCCCGTTTTTAAGCCTCGAATTTGCATTTTGACCGTTGCCATCTTGGATTTTTGGAGCCAGAAGTGACCATATTTAGACAAGAGGGTGGAGCTGACCCTAACACTAGCTAGCTGCCTAGCTGCTAGCTGCTATCTTGGTTAGCACAGTGCATTTACAGTCTATGGTTAACTTTAATAATGCGAATGCCAGAGAAAGACTGAACATCCGACTCCTCAGAGGGTCTTTTAGTACAACCAAACACTGAGCAAGACTCTTTTAGCCTATACTCTGTGAATCTGGAGTTATGCCATGGTTATGTTACCTAACCAATGTTGTCGCTGTGGCAGCACTCGAAGCAGCCATGCCCTTAATTATGGATAACTTTAAGCCTTAATAAAATTTAAATGGGTGAGTTATATAAAAATTCATGTACAGTTGTCATGAACAGGGAAATTAGCTATAGAGACCAAAGCCGTTTTGTGTACCAAGCTGTAAACATGTCTATTTCTGCTGTAAAGTTGAGCATCTTAACATGGGGGTCTATGGGAATTGACTTCCTGTTGGAGCCCACCTTAATAATTAACCAGCGGCCTGTTTCACCGAAGTTACAACACGCAAGCTGCGATTTCCAACATGAGATAATGTCCTCTCCTATTGATTTTGACACATTAAACTTACCAAATGCAACCCCTCAAAAAACCCCTGTAGGCCTCAGAAATGTCTCTGCAATTTGTGTGTGAAAATCATTTTTTAAACGTCCTTGCCACCACTTTTGTGAACGGTGCGAGCAAATTGCTTTTGTGAAACGGACCCCAGGACTGAAATCTTAACCTTCATTAAATGTGGTTTAAAATACAGTCATCAAGTAGATAAACACATGATCCAGGGGCCTAGCATATATAGATCTTGACTAAGAAAAACACAGATTACTGCCAGTTTTATTGAGTCTGCCTCCCGAATCACTATTAATGAGTTTAAACTCATCAAGAAAGACAACAGACAATTTCCATTTTACTGTTAATTGCAAGTTCTTTTGTCCATCAAACTGCAGAGAAATGAGAAGGTAACAGGCTTGCAGGTCTAGAGCAGTGTGATAGATAAATATACTTTAGACAGGCTGTCTGCTACAATGGGGAGATCATGTGACTGTGGGCTAAATCCCAATTAGCAAAATTGGGCAGCCACAAAAGAGGTCTGAAAATTAGAATTTTGTGTTATTTTGAGAGCAAAAAGAGACAGGGCAGCTCCAAAGAGGCCAATTACCTGTGCCCAAACTGCAGGTGCATTTAATGGAGACCCTGACTGGTGTACATGTGCTGCACAGTGGAAGAGTTTACATGTAAATGTAATTCACTATGTTTGTTAAATACGATTGTATTTGCCAAAAACTGCCAGTGTGTAGGACACAACGGAGTCAAGTTCACTGATAAGAGAGTCAAAGGCCTCCACTGTGGCTTGTTATAATAAATGTTTTTTCAAGTACTGTACGCTGCTATTTTTAAGCAAACATCCTTAAAACCAAATGTAAGCCACTGTTATTTTTCCTCCTCCAGAAAAGCTTAAATGTGTAGTTGTAATCAATTCTTTTTTTATATTTTTACAGATGTTTCATTGTATAAGAAACATCTTTTGGGGTCTCCATTCTCCATTGGGATCTCCAACATTTTGCATCAGCTATTTTCGGCTAGGCTAAGTAAATTATGTAAAAATGATTAGTTTTGACTGTATTAGTCCTTTAAGCAGTAAAAGGTATGAATATTAATATTTACATACGCAAAAGAAGTCCAGAACTGTGTTTTACTGTATATGACAAATTTGTCTGAAAACCTTAAAATTGCATAAATTGAGCTAGAAGCAGAGTATTAATGCTTTTAAAAAATTAACTCGTGTTATAGCTCATGTGTACACTACAGTCCTATACAGTGTCTAATGGACTCCTTAATCAAGCTTTTAAAATGAGAGATATGGTGATTGACAGGTAGCAATGAGGCATAAATCAATTCCACATGTTTATTACAGGACAGTGCTAACTATAGTACGTGTTCTTCAATTGCACCTTGATTAAAACATTATTTTCTTTATATATAATTACAGAGGTGATTTTGACTTGGAAAAGGCCGTTCACATGTTTACTGCATCCATACCATATTCTTTTACCATGAAGCTCCTCACAGCCTTTGCAGCAGCTCCAATAGGCTTTTATTTATAACTAAATGATGGGATCATATATCTCCCACTTTCACTGCCTTACACTGGCTTTTAGAGTTTAGAGGACTTTATCGATTACTTTTAAAGCAATCAATAGCTTTAGCCCATCTTATTTTACAGACCTTTTAACAGAGCTTCTGTCTCACATTTTTTCGCAAAAAACAGTTTTTAACGTTGCAAAGATATCTGAAAAGGGGTCATTTTCATTTATAAACACTTATTTTAATCATTAAGACAGTTTTGTTTCTTCCTGTTGCTGTTATTGGTGTTCATGTGAGGATAAAAGCATAGTGAGGCATCACCACTGTCACCTACAATTGCATGCTTGTGCTGAACTTAAACCAAAATTGGATTTTTGTGAACCAGCCAGTTAGCAGCATGTCTTCATTTCATGGTTTTCATTGAGATTTTTTTTGCACCACAGTGATGATGATGATGATAGTGTAATCCTTGCCCCAGTTTGTGCCTCTCATGTATTACCATTACATTCAAGTCACAGAGTTAAGCATCTCATTTTCAGAAAAAAAAAATGTACTTGGCAATCTTTTGAAAAGTGCAGAAGGCTGTTTACTTACTGCTGTTCTGAAGGTATTTACAGAATCCTCAAAGACTCTTCAAACCATCTGGATGAAAAAAATATTCCAGTTGTTTTGCACAATTAAAAGAAAAAGATTTTATAAGTTGCAACCATATTTCCTATCCAGGTAGCTGAAAGTAATTTTCCAGTGTATGTCCTTGCTATTCTTTATAAAATACAAGCAAAATATCAATGCTATAACATGTAACACCATTATATACCAACATAATAAAATGTTTTACAAACTGAGCAAGGACATATGTCATATCTGGCTACCATCTTTGTTTGGATTCGAAAAAGAAGCACAACTAGAGAAACGGGTTAAAAATCTTTTTTTTTTTATTGTGTAACATTTTTTCATCCAGATTGTCAGAAGAGTCATTGAGGTTTCTAGAAATACCTTCAGAACAGCAGTATGTTTTTTTCAAAGATGGGCAGACATATATTTTTTTGGAAAATTGGATGCTTAGCTCTGTGACTCAAATGTAATGCATGAGAGGCTCAAACTGGGTCTAGTGTAATCCCAATTTTACTATGTCACTGTATAATCAATTCACCCTCCACTGATTATAAATTTTGGGGAATACTCTTTGCTTATAATATATCATAGTAATATAAAGTATACCTAATGCCAAAACACATTTTCACAATCACAATATACTGCGTAGTGATGTCGGCGAATGCAAAGTAATAGGATCATAATTGTGCCAATATTTCACAATATAGTGTCAAATCCGGCACTCAGCACTCCATCAGGATGGAACAATGAGCATCTCAATTTCTAATAGCTGTGAATGATTCACTCCCAACATAAGAAAGTCTATTTTCAGAACAACAGGGGAGGGTGGGAGGGCGGGGGGGGGGGGGGGGGATCTGAGATTCTTCTCCCAGTTATTGAATAATTTACAGGCCTTGCCAGTGTACTCATTAAGGCTCTACAGTAGGCAGACAACGAGGGGGGAGGGGAAGAGATGGGAAGGGAAGAGTGCTGTCAAATGGAGAGGGAGAGAAGAAGAAGGATCGGCTATTTGGTAAGACGGCCGTGAGGAGAGGGAAGCAGAGAGAGCAGGGGGGATGTTTAATACAAGAGAAGAAAGAGAAGGAGAACAGAAAATACCGGCATATCAAGGGAGATAGAAAGGAAAAAATAGTTTCTGTTTCAGTGTCATGATTAAAAGATTTATGGGAGCAGAAGGGGAGGGGGGGCTGACTCTTCCCACAGTCACTCTTCCTTTTGTCTTCTTTGAACTTGGGATGTGTCGACAGGCTAAGGGAGTTTGGTTAAACCCGACTGATCGCAGATATGAGGTGCCGCTTGGTCTTTGAATTACCGGGTCCCAGAACACGCTCAGGAGGAGGGGAAGGGAGGAGAGAGAAGACAGAATGAGAGAGGTGGGGAGGGAGTGGAGGATAGCTAGCTAGATAGCTAGATAGCGGGATGGATGGATGGATGGATAGATGATAGATAGATAGATAGATAGATAGATAGATAGATAGATAGATAGATAGATAGATAGATAGATAGATAGATAGAAGAATTGGCAGGCAATAGCACAATAGATTTTTTTTTTCAGTGTGCTGGCTTTACTGTTACAATGCTGTCATTAGCAAACTCCACATAAACATGCAGATGAAATGCCAACACTTTCAGGCTAAATTACCTTTGAGACTTTACTGTTAATGTTTCTGTTGCTGCTCTACACTTACACCAGGCGTTAAGTGTGTCATAAGAGGATTTTCCATGTCGTCCCCCCCTCCCCCCCACTACCTTACCCACTTCCTCCTCTTCTCCTACTCCAGTAGCTCTGTGTTCATGCTCTGTTCCACAGCTCAGCACATATACTGTAAAATATGGAGCACCCAGACCATGACAAACCACCATGTATCTCCCTCTCTCTGTGTGTATCCTTGAATATTTCATAAACGGCACACAGCAGATGTTGTTGTAAAGCACATCAATATTTGATGCGCTTTCTGTCTCACTTTCTGATATTTTGTATTCCAGTGACATTGGCGACGGCATTCATGTTGGCCTAACAGCCACTGCGGTTTTGTCTATTATGAAGCATTAGGTTTGAGGCATGTTCTCCTCACCGCTTAATGGCGAAAACAAGTCACAACATTGTGCGAACGATAGCGCGATGATCAGTGAGCCTGTTTGCAGGTGGCTAATTAGCGAGGCTTGCTCTTTTTTTTTTTTTTTTCTCCCCTCCATCCCTCATTCCAGCGTGTCATAATTCTCAATGAGTTCCTTTTAACTACACCCTAACAGTGTTGATTAATTTCATCAGAAATTACAGCAGTGGTTGCAAGGAAAGCATTTGCATAATACACAAATTGTAGAGCGCTTTTTGAGTCACCCAGATGAATGGATTCAAGTTGGCAGTGCGACCGGCCATGAATGAACATGAGGTATGATTGAAACATATTTCCAAATGTCAAAGTATTCAGATTTTCTCAGCCTGTCTGGGCATGATGCGTAAACTATATTTGTCAACACTATCACATATGCCCTGGCATGTTCTTACGCCACACACTGCTTGTTTTGGATTAATACAGATTAAGAAGAGGGGGGTAAAAAAAAAAAAAATCCCAATATAATCTGGATTATCAGCGGCCTCATCCTCTCTGGCCATGGCAATTCCCTGGAGAGTCAAAAGCCTGTGTGCCGTGGCATTTTCTTTGACCCATTTGCAGCAGCGGTGGTATGGCAGGATGAAATATGGAAAATGAATGAGTGCCTCCTCCCCTAAGAGCTTCCATTAGAGATCACTTAAGGGGCCCTGGTCCATTATTGAGAGGTTGCAGGGGGGTGTGAAGCTGCTCTCTTTGAAGTCAGAAGTAGTGGTGAAGTAGTGGTGAAGTACATGCATTAGTTTGAGTATCGCATCTCTATATCATTACGTTCAAGTCACTGTATCTAAAAATGAGAGTGGCTTACAATAACAATCATTTAGTAATTAGATTGCTGTATGTGTGTTACATTGAATTGGTTACATGAGTGCAAAAGAGAGATAGATACATGGATGCATAGATAGTGACAATAACTACAATATCCCCTGTAAAAAAGATGTGCTGTGCTCATATGTGCATCTCTGCCCTGAACACGTTCTGTGGCCTTTCCCCTCTCCCCCACACATGAATCGAACTGGCAGCCATCTCTCAGGGGAGGAGCCGTTATATAGCATGTAAGAGGTTATTAAGGCTACTGCGACTGGGGGAGGATGAGCTGTAACGGCAAAGACGACCAGCAGGCAGCAGCAAAATGGCCTCTTTTGAGTACAGCAAATCTAGCTTCAGGTGTATTGTGGTCCATAATAGTTATAACCAATAAGCCAGTACTTTGTGGTGTGTGTGTGTGTGTGTGTGTGTGTGTGTGTGTGTGTGTGTGTGTGTGTGTGTGTGTGTGTGTGTGTGTATGTGTGATTCGCCTCTGGGAAAAAAAGGGATTTCTGCTCTGTATTTGATTTCCATGCCTGTGATCATTACATTTTGTTGTTGGTGGGGATCAGCTTAATCCCTCCTCCTGGTGCGCATTTCATTCTGTCACAGTGAATCAAATGCATTAATTTTATTTATCTGACAATAGATGGTGCAAGCTACGTCTTAGAATATGCAGGTTTAGAAAGTTTCTCTCTATCTCTGCCAATTCGGCAGCACGATTTAGGAGAAAGCAATAAATAAACCAAGGCGATGATACAGTTTTGCTTTGGCTCCATAGTGATTCAGTGTTATTGTGGAATCTGAAGAGGAATGTAAACCATGAAATAAATGTCACACAATCACAAATTAAAATGAAAAAAACGAATAAAAGTACAGGAAGACAGATGCCATCTTTGGTCTGCATTAAACATTGCTTTGCTAACAGGTGTTAGTCATTGCTATGAAATTGGCATAGGTAAATTATTTTGTTTACCTGTGTGTACAAACAGCACTCATTACACTCTGCTCTGCTGTAATATATTCAAAAGTGAATATTTTGGTCAATCCCAAAATATGAGTATGAATATAAGATAGAAACATTTGACTTTACTCAAAACCCATATCAACCTATACATGAAACATATAAAATTCGACCTTGAATGCCCTCCAAGCCTTGTTGTGTTTCATCCTCACTTCCAGCTGTAGATGTCCTTGATTTGAATAAAGCTCACCTCAGCAGGAATGCTACCCTCTGCTACAATTACCTGTGGCAAACTGCCTCAATAACAACTAGTTTTGATATACAGTAGTTGGTTTATGTCTCTTGTGCTAATGTGTCTGTGCATTGCTATAATTCTAAAACCCTGGCCAACTTTCATGCTTCTGTCCTGCTCACTTTCTTTTTAACAGCTATCAGAGAGGAAGCTTCCACTGATGTCTTTAAATTAAGGCTTTAAACCTTTATAGGAATGGTTTGACAATTTATGAAATACACTTATGAATTGCCTTTCTTGCTGAGAGTTAGATGAGAAGATCAATACCACACACATATGTCTGCAGGCTAAACATAAAGCTAGAGCCAGGAGATGGTTATCTTAGCTAGCATTTCTGGACTATTTCTTATCCGGGAGCAGTGATATCCTGCTTCCAGTCTTTATGCTAAGCTAAGATAATAATTTCCTCACTCTGACTTCTTGAAAGGCGCCTTTAGACTGTGTGACAATGATCACAATTGTGTAAGTTTATTGCATGTCACATTGTGTGATACACCAATAAAAAGTCACAATCTGTGTTAGACTGTACAATATCAATTTGAGGCTGTCAGATTGTGTGCTGAATGCGTGGTGAGTCGTAGCGCTATGATGTAAGTAGAAAAAAGTATATGAAGAGTCAGAGGCATGTCATTCATCTGCGCCGTTTTATTTTTTTGTGTACCATGGACATATCAAGAAGAACAAGTGTGTTTTGCCCCTTAACGTCATTCAGAAAATGGCACTTGCAAAATGTCATGCTGGCCAAAGTATTCAGTGTCATTTCATGGCATATTCTGATTGGTTTGTTTGTAGACGTGTGTCCTAGCAGCAGATACATTATGACACTCTGGTCTTAAATTTCTGACACTGTTGGAATTTTGCCTGTTAGAATAGGCTCCAGGTCCCCCGTGACCCTCTACAGGATAAGCGGTATTGATCTTTACAAATCAAGACTCGATAGTTTAACAATGGCATAGTCGTCAGTGCTAAAAAATGTTTAAATCGAAAACCTCAACCTTTTTCTCAGACAGCCCAAAATCGCATAGTGTAAAGGGGCCTTAACTATCATTTGGTCAACCTTATCTTTACAAAATTACTCTTTACTCTTTTCTTATTGTAGGTGAGGCCACATAGCTTACACATGCTAGTTTTGTTTGTGGTGAATGAAATGAAAGAGACAGTATAAAAATAAAGTAATTCAAATAAAAAGACAAATTCATTCTTGCACATTTAACACTTGAACTTTCCTGCAAATTAAAGGAAACTGAGGTGCTATCACACTGATTTATGTGTTATGCTCAGCTAGTCAGTGCCATTTGTAGGGTATACAGTATATGCATACATCATATTGTTCTCAATTTTTAACTCCATATAGCTGTTTTCATTTGCCTCCCTTTCCTCTAACATGCTTTCACATGGGAGATACACATCAGAGCCTGTGTGTGATGTTTGAATCATGAAGATAGATGTCACGAGTTATTTCATAATGGCTGGATGACAGATGTTGTCAATTTTCATTTCATGTTTACACTCTAGTAATTTTCAAATTGAGAAATAACGAACAGGGCATTTGACAGAAGACCATTTTAAAAACCAAAATTCCATCTTGAGCTGTCCGGAGATAATTACTTTCAGAAATATTTATGGTAATTAACTGGCTGTTATGTATAATTCAAGGTCATTTAGCTTTTTAATAGAGGTCCAGGGTTGTCCTACTGACCTTAGAGCACAACGGCCTTGGAGACCATTACAACTTTCCATAAGTATTTCTCAAAAGAGTTCACTTCAGTATCACTGAGCAGGATCCAGTTTATCATTACTGCAACATGACTGTGCATTGAGTTTAAAAGGTCAGAGGAATTTTCAGCGCCTGGGTGCTTGTGCCACTCTGAGGAAGTTAGAAAATCAGCAATAAACTAGTGACTAAAATGACCACCTAGAGGCAAATACATTAGTAGCTGATATTCTTGTACTTGTAATAAAGTCTAGTCTTACTGCTAGCTTTCTAAGCAAATAGCATTCAAATACAAAACTAATCAATATCACATGCAGAGATCTGCTACTCAGATCTAATCATTACATGTGCTTGACAAATTTAGAGTAAGCAGGACAGCTTTTTCTTTAAAACTGGATGAATTCATTCCCACTTGCTGAATGCTCATTTTCCTGCTCTCTCCTCAGAGTCTAAAACTGCAAATTAAATAGGACGTTTGCCAAGCAAGCCATGAGAATTATATTAGTATAGTAATTGTGCTGACATAAAGTAATTGCTTTATTAAAATGGAGAAAAAACATCTAATGATGATGACTAGATAGAGAGATTTATTATTCATTACAATGCTGTTATTTGCACATGTCCAAATATGGAATTTAGCTTCAGCGGTAGCTCCACTGAATGGCGCACACTGTGTATAGTAAGTAAGTAAGTAAGTAAGCAAGGAAGAAAGATTTTATTCATATAGCACATTTTTAAAACAACATTACAAAGTGCTTTACAGGATATGGATACAAAAACAAACAACGTACATACTCAGTTATATGCAGAAAAATAAATTACAGCCCCTTTGCAGGAAAGGCAAGTCGGTAGAGTTTTGAGAATTTTTTAAAGCCGTTTACAGACTCAGCTGATCTATCAGAGGAGGGAAGACTATTCCAGAGGGATTGGGCCCTAAAGGCAAAAGCACAATCACCCTTGGACGTATGGAGGGAGGAGGTTATAAGTAAGAGACCTTGGTTGGATGATTTGAGTGGCCTAGAGGTGGAGTAAGGATGCAGAAGTTCAGGAATGTATGAAAAGGGCAAGACCATGTAGGGCCTGGTAAGTGATAAGCAGTATCTTGAAATCTATTCTATACTTTACAGGGAGCCAATGAAGGGATGTGAGGATTGGTGTGATGTGGGATATACAGTTGGTTTGTTGATTTCTTAAGGAGGTTTTAAGATTGGAGGCCTGAGGCCCAATACAGGGTTTCACTTCAGAGACAAACTTATTAGGACCAATAAGAAGAACATTGGTTCTGCCTGAATTAAGCTGAAGGAAATTGAGTGACATCCATTCCTTAATAGCAGCCAGGAAGTCATGGAGGGAACCAATATTACCCATATCATTTGGCTTAACTGACAAATACAGCCGTGTGTCATCAGCGTTTGGTGAGAGATGCAATTGAACTGGCTAACCAGGTTGCCTAGAGGTAACGCAAAGTAAGAAAAGGATGGGACCAAGGATTAACCCTGCAAGACAGAGTATAGAGGCAGTTGAAGACACAAAGTTGTCTATGACAACCTGAAACTCCCTGTTTGACAGATAGGACGAGAGCCAATTGAGAGCAGAGCCTGAGATACCCACCCACTTATTTATATATTCAATGAGATGGAGTGAGTGAGTATCAAAAGCAGCTGTTAAGCAGGACAAGGATAGAACGTTTGCCATTGTCAGCCTGCATGAGGAAGTCATTTGTCACTCTTAGTTGGAATTTATTGAAAATATTGTCCTTCAATGGCCTCAAGGAGTTGCTGTGCAACAATTTTTTCAAGAATTTTAGAGATGAATTTGAAATGGGTCTGTAATTACTTGGTTGGGTTGGATCAAGGGCAAGTTTTTTTAAAATAAGTTGGACGCTCGCCATCTTAAAACCATCAGGAACACAGCCAGAGGTGAGAGAGAGAATAACAATGGAGAGAAGGCAAGGACCCAGGGTGGGCAGGACCTCTTTAAGCATTTTAGGGGGATTACATATAAGGGGCAAGAGGACAGGCGCTTATGAGATACATTGTCAGTGAGTTTGTGCAGAGATATAGGGGAGAAATCAGACGAGAGTAGGACAGTAGACTGAAGAATCAGAGGAAACAGTAGCATTGTTAAAATTAGATCGAATGTTATTGATTTTGTCAACAAAAGACAAAACATTTTCATGGTCTACTGAGGAGGAGACAGATACAGTAGGATAGGCAGGATTTACAAGCTGGTCAACGGTTTTAAACAGGAACCTAGGATTGTGTTTGTTGTCACTAATTAGGCCTGCGAAGTAGGCAGCTCTGGCCTTTTTGATGTTTTGGTTGAGCATGGACAGCAATTCCTTCAGACAGAGGAAATTGACCTTTAGTTTGGATTTCTTCCAACTACACTCCATCTCACTTTCCTTTTCAGATGACAAATGTTGTCATTAATCTAGGGTGAGGAGTTAGCTGAAGAAAACGTTAACTCTGGAGGGGGGATACAAGAATCAGAAAACAGGATGAAAAAGTAGCTGCAGAGTGGGCATTGAGCAGGCGAGAGTGTACTGCAACACCTCTGCAGTTGAGCAGAAGACTGAGGCATAGTGACAAAGACAATGCATTTGTGGTCAGAGACAAAATCAAATGTAGAAAGAGTTCAAAGGCAGGGCAAGAGTAAAAACAAGGGCAAGAGTGTGACCATGGTCATGCATAGATCCAGACACATGTTGAACAAAGTTGAAAGAGCTGATAATATTTAAAAGTTGGTTGCAAGAGAATTTGAGAGTTTGTCAATATTCATATTTGAGAACCATCAAAGAAAACAATTGAGAGAGTTCATATAAAAAAGCATTTAGTTTTGGGTGGTCAGTAGACAACCAAGCAACATACTGGAATTTCACAATCAATTTTAAAGGAAAGTGATTCACAGGTATTGGAGGTACCCCATGTAATCTGATTACAATTATTCTTAAAAATGACTGCAATACCCCCACCATAACCTGTGAGCCTAGGGAGATTTGGAGTCTGGTAATTGGGAGGACAGAGCTCTATTAGAGGGCAGCAGTCTCCAGGTTTAAGCCAGGTCGCAGTTAAAAGTAAGAAATCCAGATTGTGAGATAAAATTAGATTGTTAAGAATAAAAGTCTTTAATCGAGAGCTTATGTTACACAACACAAACACTGCTGGAGTGAAAGCCTTGACTGAGAGTGAACTCTTGATGGAGATCTGAGTCACATTGTTTGTATTAAGAGCGATCAGACAGTGTTTGATGTGTTTTGGTGGTCTTTTGTTAATTATAACAGAGATAGGATGGACTTCAGGAGGACCAGGCTCAGCCAGAGAAATAGAGGTCTGTGTCCTGGCAGAAGACCCTACCTGCATAAGACTGCAGAACAAAGAACCTGTGTGATTTTTAATCTATCTAGTGAGTACAATACTATTTGACTTGTTTTATTTATTTTAAGATTTAATTTAATCTAATACATAATTTACGTGTTTTTATCTATCTGTTTTTACCTTTTAAATATGCTCTGCCACTTTAATGACCACTGATCACTCTGTTCTGTTATTTTAGGAATAGTGTAAACTCTATGTACTAGGGGTACAATAGTGTATTTTGTATGTGTCTATACACATGGATATTGTGTAACTATTGTGTTTTGTGTTTTGGGTATTTCTCTATATGCTGCCTCAGGGACAATAAAGTATATCTTATTCTATCTTGTCTTAACATTGTCTTCCCTAGAGCCATGCCACTAGCATTGCTAAAAACATTTGATACCTTATTTGTGTTTATAATCTCACATCAGTTTATCTTTCAAAAGCAAATGTCTCCGGCTAACCTGTGAAGACAACAACTACCGTGACACTTGATGAAAACCACATTTCAAATAGGAATGTTTGAGAAATACAGATGAGGCCAATTTATGAAAGAAGAAATACAAAACTGCTCGAGCAACAGAAGGGCACCTTGTGGCTTAAGTTAAATTTTTTCTGGGGGGGACAATGCATTATTTGTGGTCAATTGACCCACTCAACCTCTCTCTGGCCTTATGAACCAACACCTTTTTCATAAGACTTTTACTTTTTGCTCATTTGTGTTTATTGGGTAGCATTTTTGATATGACCTACACTCCAGATATCACACATATTTTTCTTCAAAACATAGGATAAGAAAGATCTATGCTCCTCATCATGGGCGCCTGGTTATGTTTTAAAATGGGGGAGCAAACTTGGAAAGATACACAAACTTCTGCTCAATCCCACCTTTATGTTTTTTAGCTTTGTTATTCATGTAAAATGAGTCAGCAACAGTCCACTGCTCTCAAACTATTATATGAATTTCAGCCATTCGAAAGACTGGCAAAGACTGCATGGTGTTTGCCTTTCACCCAGTTCATGCTGGGATATGCTTCATTCCCCTCTCCCTGCCCCTGTGACCCTGAATAAGTAAGGTATAATAGACATTAGTAAACAGTTGAGTTTCACTGTAGAATATAGACTAGTGTCAATATTATGGCTTGACTGGATTCTGCTCCGGCTGATGCTGTGTTTGCCCCTCAGGTCTGTTTGACCCTGGGAGAATTTCATTTCTGTACAATGTCCACAAGGTGTAAAAATACAGTGAAATCTACTACTTGCAAATGTGCATTCTACAGCATCAAATTACAGATTACTGTACTATGTAGAACTGGAGTACAATTAGCACTCAGTCTACCTTTCTTCAGAAAGTGAAGTCACTGGACGCTGCAGTGAAGTGACTCAGGTTAGGCTGCTTTCTGCCTTTCCTCTGTCATTATTAAACCATGCTTGAGCCCATGTTCTACTCCGACATGTTTGTAGTACTTACTGTTCCTCCCCCTGCTCTAATTTCTTGCACCTTCACCCCTCCTCTTTTTCTCGCAGCAATGCCGCACTTTGCATTAGTATTCAAAATAAGTGAGCTCATATTTATTAGTAGTGTGAGAAGTCGGTGTGGCTGAGCGATGATTTTGATTTAAATAGCAAAGCAGAATTATTATCCTTTCATTTTTAGCCACATTTAGCAGTGTTGTGTGGTGTTTAGGAATGTCACCACTTTGGTCTAGTCTGAAATATCTCAACAACTATTTGCTGGATTGTTATACAATTTTGTACATTCATTCATGGTCTCCAGAGGGTGAATCCTGCTAACTTTGATGATCCCCTAACTTTTCCATGAGCGCCACCATGAGTTCAACATTTGTGGTTTTGAGGGAAGTGTCTCGATGACTATTGGATGGATTGCCATGAAATTTTGTTGCAGACATTCATATCCCCCTTGGGATGAATTATAATAACTTTGATGATCCTTTGACTTTTCATACTTTTAAATTTGTCCCATACTTTGATGTATGACCAAACACCTGCAAAACGAGGAACCTTCCCATGCCTAGCATATTAGATGGTGTACTAGGTGATCAACATCATACTAACTCAACATTAGCATGTTGTTATTGCGAGCGTGTTAGCATACTGATGTTAGCATTTAGCTCCAACCACCACTATGCCTAAGTACAGCCTCACAGACCAGCTAACAGGGCTGTAGACACTTAGTCTTGTTAGTGTTCTGAATAAAAAGCAGAAGCATTGTTTTTTTTTGGATTCATGGTTCAATATTTCATTTTGTAGGCACATTTTCTTCAATAGGTAGGCTAAATACTAATAGTACAGTAAAATTTAAATAGTAAAATTAGGGACATCACTCACACTGTCAATTAGATACAGCGTTATCACCCTCTCATAATCCATTTATTACTGTTATTACCCGCCTGTGATTCTCATCTGTCCTTTTAAGAGATTAAGATAGACATAACTAACACATGGAGTTTTAGGTTTGATTAAATTTGTTTCTCATTAAACACTTGTTGTGTCCCCTTAAGGCCTAATAAAATCATTTTTCAAAGCTTTTTATACTGAATATTTTCAAACCTACATTGCTTACTCTTCCTCTCCTCTTTACCACCTTCAGATTACTACAGAAATGGATATCACATCACCCCTATACTCCATATGTGCGTCCTTGTGCACATGCTTGTAAAGCTCAGCACAAACAATACAGGCTCTACCGCACCACAAGAGGTCAAAAACTCCACAGGGTGACGTTAACCAACCAAGAAAATTGAAAAAGGATGTTGAAGCTAATATGGGCCAACAGATCAAAAGGATAACACTTGTGTATCTTTCTTGACTCTTGGATGTTATTAGTAATGCTATTGCCCTGGTTCAATTAAACTGAATGCTTACCAGATAGAAAATGACTACAGTTCAAAGCTGGAGAGGATGGGATTCATTTAGGATTGACGTAATGGGCTGTTCACTCCTTTTATAGACGTATAGATATATATGAATGAAAATGAAATTTGCCAAGTGGATGAAACAAAGGCTTTCTGCTTCTATTTGTATCAAGCTGAGCCGATGCTTTGTAGGATGCTCAGCTGAGCAGGAAGGCTCAATCAGCAGGGTTCTCCTGGTGCTCCTCTCAGCCTCCTCTCCTTTTGTCTCTCCTGCCTACCAGACTGACACCTAAAGTGGCACTAATTGGCATGGGCTCTGACAGCTATCCAGTGTGCCTGCGAAACTTTTAATGACACGCCTTACACCCGGCAGCATCCAGACTATATCTTCCCTGTTAAGGGAAGCCTGTAAAAATATACTCAAGCTGTGCATGCTCACTATGTTCCCTCCTGCTTTCCCTTTCTTTTGCTTTTTCTTTCTCCCTCTTGCAAATACAGACACACCAGCCTACACTAACACACACTCACTAATCTAATGTTACCCATCGAAGCACAGATGGGTGCTGTCTGGCAGAGATGACGCATAGACCTAATCATTTATTTCTCTAACTTCTGGACTGAATATGAAATATGCATGGATAAAGGAGACTAAAATATAGCACATGCCTATGAAATGCAATAAAACTCTTATTTTCCAGCGCATGCAATATAATCTGTAATACCTCCTTTTCTTTTGTGTATGGACTATAAAGCATAATCTGTCTTTATATTTTTTAAAGCTTTAATCCATATTTTAATGTTCCTTTCTTGAAAGGATTTGTGCACAGCAGAAGAGAATACCTCATTTATCTTCTGGAATACTGCGTATAAAAGAAGTTGCTCTGCAAATGCAGATTGCATTCATCATTAATCATGTGCCGGGGCACTTAGACATGCATGTGCATAGAGGCACATTAACACACAAACAAGGATGTATAGACGCAGACTCATGCATGCAGACACAAACACACTAACAAATACATACCCAAGCACATCTACACACATACACATACAAGTGAGAACACAGAGAAGGCAAATATAAAAAGAGACAGACTTGGCCTAATTATTTCTTGCTCTTTCTTCCCCTGTCAGTTTCCTCTTCTAATACTCCTGTCGCCTTTAATCTAGCTTTCATACTCCCACATTCCCAATATCACCCTCAAAGTGTTAGCACTCTGCAGCACTCTCCTTGTGTCAGTCACTTAAGCTTCTCACAGATACTCACACTTTTCTTTCCATCGTCTGACACACAGACAGTGAAGCAGAAAGCAAAAGTTTTGGGCTAGATATTAAATCCAGTCAGCAAAAAGCTGAGGATGTTATCTCAAACATTTCTTATTCCCTTCTTCCCCGTGGACAACAGGAGAAGATCTGTCTGGCGTATGCTGTAGCATTTTTCCACATTGGGACTGAGTTTCTATTTACTTATGCTTTGCTGTATATGAGTACATATCATTTCAGCTCTTGAGATGGGAGATTGTTGCCGAGAATAACCACTGCAAGGAAAAAATAGAACAAGGAGCAAGAGAGAGCAATAATATGAGAGGGATACAAGAGAGGATGATGGAAGAGAAACAAGAGGTCTTCAATCCACCACAGGTGCTTAAATTACCTCCTTCCTCTCACTGTTAGCCTTGGTTCAATCTGCAACAAATAAGAGCAGCTGGAAATTGTGAGGGAACACCATCTCTCTTTCTCTCGTGCTCTGGTCTTACATTAAGCCTGCTCTGTGGCATTACTACCATGAAGTCCCTGAAGGCGGGAAGGGGAGGTAAAGAGCTGTCTCAGCAGGGTCACCTTGTGACCATTCTGTAGGTGGTAAACAAGCCGTGTTACTATATGTGAAGAGTCCAGCTAGTAATTATGGATTGGTAGTGGTGGAATAAGTGCCTTCTTAGCAGCACGTCTAAATCTCACTTATTAACACGTTATATGTTGTTCGTTTAATGGATGGGCACAGTGACTTCCTGGAGTCTGCAGTGGTAGTCTTACCTAACGATGATGACAAACCTCCCCCAAAAAAGATATGTGTCAATTGTCAAGATGTGTCAAGATTTAGAGTTGCTGGTAGGTTGACTTTGTTACCTTTAAGCCAGGCAAGCTGTTTCACCCATTTCCAGTCCTTATGCTAAGCTAACTGGCTGCTGGCTGTAACTTCACATTTAACAGACAGATATAATAAGAGTGGGATCAATCTTCTAAATGTACTTTAAGTACAGAAATGAGTACCCTGTCAGTGTTTTATTATTACATATTTTATCACTGGATGAAAATTGCTGACGCTTTAATAGTAAGTAGCATTTTACCATTGAAGTTGTTTAAGGTGAGTTTTATTTTATCTGCCTTTGTTGAATCTTTTAATCTACTTTGTATGTGTTAATCTTACTATGCAAAGTAACTTGTCACTAAAGCTGTTGAATAAATGTCATGGAGTAAAAAGTTCAGCACTTGCCTCTGAAATGCAAAATGACAAAGTCTAAGTATAAAGGAGTATAAATTTATACATTTAGATAAAGTACAACTACCTATTAATTATACTTAAGTAGTGCTTTAAAAACATAATTAGTTACTTAGACCACCAATATGTTCTCCTTTGTTGACACAAAACCTTCCGATTTCCTTACCCAGTCTGTGACACTCAGTCCCAAGCCCATTCAGTCCTACTGAAGACCTCTTTAAAAATGTCTTACAAATATATAGTTCTGTTTACACAAAAAGGCTAAGTAATTTCCTTAAACAGCTGGACACAAATGTTTCTCAAACAGGAGTAAATAGAGCATTTGTTGGCGACTATTTTCATCTGTGACTTTCATCTGCAAGTGAATATAAACTACAGTGCCTATGTTTATTGTAATGACGGAACATTTCACCCAGTGTAACAGTGTGTCTCACCAATGTGTTTTTCATTTTTGGACAACGATGGAGTCTATGGCTCACGGGAATAAGATATATCAGGCTTTGGTTACATTGGTATTACATTGGTATTATTATTTTTAATTAAAATTTTATTAATAATATAATAAGAAAAATACAGATTATTGCTAGCCTCATCTTTTGCAAGGTTTATTTCTGACAGCTCTGCCTTTTGCAGGTTTAATGCTGTTTTACACAAGTTATGTAAAAATGTGTATAAGCTGCTATGTGTGTGCTAAAATTCAAAGAATGTACCGCATTTCATTATGTCTATAAAACATGGTGAAACTGAAAGCACTCCATGTTGCATGTTTGATTTCTACTTTTTGAAAAACATGTATTGTGATATTGTGACCATCATTATTGTGGTCATTGTCACAGTAGTATTGTGAGCATACTGCAGTCCTGCTAAGTATTGTATTGTCGATGCAATAATCCATAAATCCCCACAGTGTAAACTGATTATGGATATTCTGTATGTGGATATACTGAATAAAAACTTAATCATCATCTTCTACACGTCTATTATCTCTTATGCTGTATCAGGATTCCCTCATGAGTAGGGGGGAGTAGGGTGAGACCGACAGAAAGCTGTAGCTTACCAGAAATCTCGTCTGTGTCTTAGTCCACCTCAAATTACACTGTATTTTTATCTTTCTAAATCTGTCACCGCCGTATCACAAACACACCCTACAGTATATCTCTTTCCGTCTCTGTTGTAGCTCCTTCAGCAAGGGCAAGAAATATTGATTGTCATGGGGTTCTGAGGACTTGGAATTTAATTCAAAATGGCTTCAGATAAATCTGCTACTGAACCCGTTTGATTCATTCTTTGTCTCCGACTTTGCTGTTATCTTCCAGCTTCGACCAGTCAAATATGTTCTTTGAGATAATATGGCCAGAACTGGAGCCTCTGAGGCAGCATCTGTGATGGGGTCTAAGCCACCGAACTGTTGCCTGATAGGATCTCTGAGCAAGGATCAGGGTCAGTCATTAAGCTCTGCTCACAGCAATCTATAGATTATAAATGATAGGAATGGGGGGCTTCCTCTGGGCTGTGCTGTCAACCTCCCAAAAGACTTACAGGGAAATATACTGTGCATTGTTCTAATTCGTTCATGAATCCATTTTATAGACATTCTATCAACAGCTGCTATCTGTGTAGAATCTGTTTGTGTGTTTATGTCTATTAATTGAAAGGTCTGGGGGCACAGAGACCGGCATCATCGTGGCCAACAGTGAAGCCCAAACCTTGGATTCAGATCAAACACTTTCTGCATGCAGGCTGTGCTACCAGCTTACAAACCCATCACAACAACATGCACACATGTCTGCAAAACCCATGCACATGAGGTGGGGATATAGCAACATACATGAGTCTGCAAAATTGCAAGAACAACACTCTCTATTCTGATGAAAGTGAACTTTGTATTGCAAAAGATCACCCTAGGATATTCACTAAGCTGTCAAATGGTCATATTTGGCAGAATACATAAACATGGATGCACATTACACACACATACACACAGAAAGGCACATATTGCTTGTTTGTATGTATTTGAGAATGACTTAATGCTGGCGAGCTAAGGCCATGTTTCCACCGTCTGAAACCAGTAAGCGTTTGATCTGACTCCAAGGTTCCAGCTGGCTTTGAGGATGGAGGTCTCCCTCTTCTTGGCCAACCTTTAAAGCCACATGCTTGGTAATTAACATGAAGCACCTTCTACATCACATCACCTTCTATGTGGATAAAATAAATAAACAAATAAAATATGTGAAACTAGGACTGGCATCAACATGAGCATCATTATTTCAGTGTCTTCTGGGTCTTGAAAGCAAACCACCGGCTATGTTAACAACTGTGACCCAAATGGTGTTAAACCTTTTGGATATAACAGAGGTGAGTTTTGTTAGCTGTGGTTAGTTTTGCTTTGTCCCTGTGTACCCTGTCATTATGGTGGGATCAAAATTGCATTTTGTGCTCGAGATGGAACATAATGTGTTTATCTGAGATCGATCGTGAGGCGAGGTTTAATATGCGGCCCCTAGAGTGGATAGTGCAATAACGCCACTGGAGGGGAATAAAAATACAGATTTTTGGGGGGAAGAGAAAGAAAGGGAGAGGAAGAGGAGGAGGAGGAGGAGGAGGAGTTGGGAAGAGGAGGGCAAAAATGCTGAGTGGGGATGAAAGTGGTAGGTGTGAAGTTAGAAGGAATACTGTGGAATTAATAGCAAATAGTGGCTATTAAAACAGTTAGGAAGACATACTGTTCCAATATCCTACAGTATTTTATTTCCCACCATATTCCTTCTCCTTAATGTTCCTTGTAGCTCTGTATTTGCACTATTGACTCAGAATAAAAGCAACCTGGGTTTGAATCCTGGCCCAAGCTAAATAACTGCACATGTTTTCTCCATATTCTTGTAGATTTCCTTCCATATTCCAACATGCAAACCAGGTGAATAGCAGACACAATTGCCAATAAATGTGATTATATTTTTCTATTATAGATAGACAGGTATGTGTAGATATCTATTATATTTACTGTGATCCTGAATTGGTATGTGAAAATGAGAAATTAATAAACTTAAAGCTACAGTACACAACTCCATATTTTTATATTAACATTGGAAAAAATGTGTAATGTGAATAGAGTCGCTAGTAGTGATGGACCAATTCTGCAGTTCTCCTCAGCACTACGGAGCATTTCAGCATCTTTCAGCTCATTGTTTTTTTTTTTTTTTTTGCACAAGCAGGTAGTTTAAGTGCCTTAAACCTGCATTCTCTCTAATGGCCAGCAGGGGGCGACTCCACTGGCTCCAAGAAGAAGTCCGATTGAATGGAAGTCTATGAGAAAATGACCCTACTTCTCACTTGATTTATTACCTCAGTAAACACTTTCCTTGTGAGTTTATGGTCTGAATCGCTAGTTTCAAATCGTCTTCAATACAGCATGATGTTCATTTAGTAAATTATGGTCCCATTTAATTTAAACGTGACAAGAAAGCAGGGTATGCTTTTGGGGCGTGGCTAAGTTGTGATTGACAAGTCGCTACCACGGCGACAACATTGGTTAGGTAACCTAACCATGGCGTAACCCCAGATTCACAGAGTATAGGCATATCCATCGCCGAAGCTATTTCAGTGTGTTTTCAGTTCATGAGAGTTAATTGTAACATATTGTTCCCCTCAAAAAGTCTTGTTTGGCATTTAGTTGTACTACAAGACCCTTTAAGGAGTCAAATGTTCCGTTTTTCCGGTAAGCATATTTTGTTTTAATGGTTTTAAGCCCGTTTTTCACTAGATAAAATTAGCATTGGCATTATCACAGTTAACCATACACTTTAAATGCACCATGCTAACCAAGCTAGCAGCTAGCATTAGGGTCTGCTCCACCCTCCCGTACAAATATGGTCACTTCTCATCACTTCTGGCTGCAAAAATCCAAGAAGGTGACAGTCAAAATGCCTTCAAAACGTGAGTAAACAAACCACTGGGTGACGTGACGGTGGCTACATCCATTACTTTTATATAGTCGATGGTTTTGCAGCCTGTAACTTTACTGTTTTGGTTTAGTCTCATCAACTTCATTTCTCAATGCAGCAGTTTGCAGTGAAGAAGCTCTTAAACCCACTGTACGCTACCTGCCTCTCTTCTCATCAAACTCTTGACAAGAAAACAATTAGCCCTAAATGTATTTCTCAAAACGATGATGTATTCTGTAAGCATACTTTTGACACTTCATATTTCAGCTAATTATTTATTTTTTAGCAGCCTCTATATGAGAGATAGTTACTTGAGATATATACAGATACATTTTAATTATAGTTGGTGGCTGGGATATGAGAAAGACATAAAAAAGAATTGGGTAAATAAAATGCATGAATGGAGAGACTGTGAAGATAGATGAGCTTGAGGGACAAAAACGACAACTGTTAGATGTCACTTCCATCTGGAGACGCCAGCCTGTCAGTGTTCAGTAGTCCTCAATAGACCCCGCCATACCAGCTGACCACCTGCTGGCCAACGACACGACTCATGTTTAGAGCAGCAGACACAGCACACAGCCAGGCTACATCTTCTCTGTCTGTGTTTTTGAAAATCTACCCAAGTTTTGTATCGCTGAAGTATAGGGCACTGTCTACATATATAGTGGAGACGACGTACTGCATCAAAATTCAAGTTGTAATTGCGTCAGGGAAACTCAGATTTTCGGGTTTTTGGGCTCAATAATACAGCAGTGCCTGAAACATAAACAAAAAGGATGCTTCATGTCAGCTAAAGTCCATCACTCAATGTAATTAAACTCATATTTAATGAATATAGTGCTATATTTTCATTGCACAGTATTTTTAACCCTCATATAACCAAGCACTGCAATCATACGACCTTCTTAAGTTGTTAAAACTACCATCTATCCCATATGATGTGAATGTAGCTTCCATTCAAAACAAAGTGAAGGAAAGTGCCTCTTTTATCCACAGTACTGAAGCAAAAGCACTTTTGGCATCCTGAGCATAACATCAGCAAATGAACAATTCAGTCATCAATTACGAAACACACAGTGGCACAGTGTGAATGATGAACTCAATTTATTGACTCTACTTCACCTTCAGTTTGTCATCTCTGTCATTGGAAACGTTCAGATTTGATCAAATATGCTCTCCTGCAGGTAAGTGATGAACTTTTCAAGCAGCCTCAGGATTTATGAACACACAAAGACAGAAAGGTACAGTACACACACACACACACACACACACACACACACACACACACAAACACACACTAAACTACAATTGGTTATCGATCTCTCCCAGATCATCATCCCAGTGAGGACGGCTGCTGATGAAAAGAGCGCATATGCACGCAAGCAAATGCGCATGCTGGGTAAGTGTGTAGGCATACATTCACAGACACATCATTTTCTCAGCAGCGTCTAATCGCATTTCATATTTAATCACACAGCAAATTGCTTTGATTAGAGAATTGGCTGTTTTAACACTGCGTGAGCAAGAGAGAGAGGTGGAAAGAGAGATTTGCTGGCGTAAGAGAAATGTATTCCCTGTAATGTAATTTGCTATCTTGTCTCTCTCTCTTTCTCTCTTATTTCTCGTGTGCACTGTGTCTCATGTGAGCTTTGGCCGAGAGCTGCAACAAGACTCACGATGTTCATGCTGCTCTCTCCGCACTGTGTTATTTATATCTACCCACGGACAAATTTGGAGAAGCTTTGGCCTGAAAAACAAAACTGCACATGCAACATCCTGGGGTTTTTTTTTCTTTTCTAGTGTCTGGAGTCGAGACCTGCCAAACGGCTCTTGTGTGTCTTCAAACAGGGCTGGTTGGCCAGTGAAAAAGCACTGACATAAATGAAAATGTGTCTCCCCCACCCTCCTCTCTGTTTGTGTGTTGGCAGGGTCCATTAGTAAATGAGCAGTTGACCATTAGTTTCCTTTTAAAAGGAAAATAATGGTTCTTCCTGGAATATAACCAACAATTTGACCAATTTCTGATAGTACTTCATGCTCTATTTACATACTGTGAGTCCTTTGCTTTCCTTTGTATGCTTTTCTTTTCGCTTTGCTCGTGAAATTAACTATAGTGCAATTAGGAGACTTTAAATAAGTTCCTTTAATATTTAATAGTTCACACTAGTATTGAGCCTTTCCAAGTACTGTGGCTTATTTTTATCTAAGTGATGATCTGTGCTATATCAGGCCACAAACAATTTCATTACTTCTGTCTTATGCTTTTGGACTGTTTTGATGCGCTGCTTTGATGCATTTGTGTTTGGTTTAAATCCTCTTTGTTCCTCTAATATCACTTTTGTGTCTTAGATCTCTCTCATCATCTCTCTCCTTTTTCCTCTCTTTGTATTTCCCTTGCTCTTTTTTCCGCTTTGGCACCATCTGTAAACATCCTGATGAGCCACATACTGGAGAGGCGAGCCCTGATTGAAAGCACGCAACGAGGCGAGCAACAGTTCATGCATATCGAAGCAACAAAGATGGATGTGAAACATATCAATAATGAATTTATAAATCAGCTGCTGCATCGCAACTATATTCAAATGTATTACCCTTGTCATTTCACGCATCTTGATGTTATTTTACAATTTCCCACCATGTGTTCTGTTGTCATTTAAGGTTTTTGTTAATACATCTCAATGTAAGTGTTAAGTATTTATTTAGTTTTATTTATTTCCTTGCTTGTTAGTTACTTTCTTTAACTTGCTCTGGAGATGTCTCGCCTACACAAGTTAATTTACATCTTCTCACTGCAACAATTCAAAACAAAACCAATAAGACAACCTAAAGATTGTGTCTATTCATAGCTGCATACAATATAATTTAAGTGCCTATTGACAGACTCAGGCAGGTGTCTTTTTTCCAGCCTCTCCCTTGCTAGGAGCATGCTTTCGAAAGGTTATTATAGCTGCTCTCTGATCGATGCAGAGAGCACCGTTGCCAATGCAATGATCCAGCTGTATCTCTTCAGCTCACCCCCCCCCCCCCACCCCGGATCTGACTTTCGCCTCCCCCTGACTGCACCCTCTCCTACTGGAGCATTGCATGTTGGAAGGGTCAGGAGGTTAAGAAGGGCTGTTATCCATAAATCTACAGTGGATTTTAAAGTCAAGAGACGCTGTTACATGATATAAGCATGGAACGTGATCAACATAAATCCTGGGTTCAGTGAATGAGCGTGTGTGCGATTGTAATTTCCTTTATTCTTATTGGTCCGAAACAAAAAAGCTGATCCGACAAAACCTATTCACAGCAAAACCTAAATAGGCTGTAAATCCTATGCATCACATTTTTGTTTGTTGCCACCTATATACAGTGCATGAGAAATGTATCGCTGGCAGTAGGCAATCAAAAATCTAACATGTGGAACTTCAGTTCTGAATGACTGAACATCCTCATTTTCAGAAAAGCACAGACCTTATGCATCAGCTATTTTCTTGTTACTCCACAAAAGCCATATTCTCTTGACATGTACTAGGTGTGCAGAAAAATCATTCATTCAATATATCGAGTCAGAGCTCAGCCCTAGCAACAATCACCCATATCTACGGCACCACATTGGTCCTTTACACGGCTAATGTGAGTGCTGATAGGTAAAAACGTTCAGGGCTGCTGAGAACTGATGAGGTATCAAGCTGCAACAGTCACATTGCTTTATTGTAATTATGATAAATCTCTAATCTGAAATAACTGCTTGTTTGTGCAGCTGATAAATGAGTTGGCCTTAATTAGTTATTGAAATAGTGTTTTTTTTGGTTTGTTTTTAATTTTGCAAAGAACCACTGCAGACATGAAAAAGCTGATAATAAATTTGATGCAATGTGGCAACCACGATAGGAGCTGTATGTTATAGCAGGAAAACTGCTTTTCATTTATATTACCTGCCTGAAAACACAATCCATATTATAAATTTGATGAGTCACAATTTACTACATATTTCACTTTAAGAAAACGGCATTGCATCTATATCATATTGTCATAAACTGACAGAATGAACACTACTCTTGTTTCCATTTGCTTCTCCAAGACAACAAAACAGTTTCTGCAGAGCTGGCTCCTGGGCAAATCTCTAGTAATGTGTTTACAATAGCTGGCAAGAAAATACAAAGCCACAATCCAAACACGTATTACCAACTGGGACCTAATGTAAGGTCAATTACAATATATGAAAGTCAAATGGTGTTTTATTCTGCTGCAGAAAGTCATAATGGTAAACAACATTTGGAGGAAAAACGAATTACACTCAAAAACGTAATAGTAAAGCAATGAAAATAAACTGCTGATATGGTAGATAGTGGAACTGGGTCTTGCCACAGCACATATCTTGTGTGATGTGCACACATGTATGTATGCATGTGACACATTAAATGGAGATAATGCAGCTGAAGGAGCAGGACAACACCTCCGATGTAGATTTTTAGTTGAGTGTGATTCTTGTCTGTTCAGAAATGCTGCTTAGTGGCTGAGCAGAGATGTGTGGTTGGGAAGAGCAGTAAGGTTTTCTCGCACATATTGCTTGTACTGGCAGGAGTTGGTGGCTAGAGATATCTGTTCTTGTCTGATAACATCTTTGCAGACTGGTAGCCAACACCGTATCGAGTGGTACCACTTCACAGCTCTATCTGACATTAAATCCTCACATAATTTACTCACAGGTGCATAAAAAATACCACAAGAAAGGAGCACACATACACAGAAAACACCATGTCCAGACCAATCATGTCATAGGCGCAACTTTATCTTTATTGACAAAAGATGAAGTCAACCACACCGGCCAGTACAGTTACACATATAATACTAGCAGTTTAATTTGACTCTCATTATTTCTTAAAGAATTAAGTCATTGCATACTTAGAAATGCTATGAGATAACGGTTGATACTTTATTGTTTGTTTGAGACTTCCCTGAACTTTTGTTGTTTTTGTAGACGCTAAAGACTATAATCTATCTAATAAAAATCTATTCTTCTTTATGAGGTCTTCACCTCTAGTTCAGCAGAAATTCTCGGTTTCTGCTGAACCAAGACCCGACTAGGGACCCTAGTCAGACTAGGTCTAAATTATACTCTAATCAGGTAGGGTCTTGTTTTACTACCATTGGTCTTCGATCTGTGTGTCAATACGTCTAATGCATGAGTGGATCTGAGCATACTCAGTATCAGCTTTGGTCACATGGTAGGTCATAATCACAGCTGGAGAATAATTTCAGGAAGTCAGTAACATATGTAAAAAATCATGCTATTAAATGACAATTACTTTTGGAATACACTATGGTTAAGGTTTGGTTAGGTTTAAGGAAGGATCATGGTTTGAGTTAAAATAAGCACTTTGTTAAACCTGCATTAACAGATGTTTTTTGGCCACTCATGGGGGCATCGGAAACAAATTGTGTGATATATCATCACTTTTTAAGTTCAACCAGTCAAAGCAGATTGCCGCCCACCTAGAGCCTGGTTCTGCTTTAGGTTTCTTCCTGTTAAAGGGGAGTTTTTCCTTACCACTGTCGCCAAGTGCTTGCTCATGGGGGAATTGTTGGGTCTCTGTAAATTAAAGAGTACGGTCTAGACCTGCTCTATGTGAAAAGAGATGACTTTTGTTGTGATTCAGCGCTATATAAATAAAATTGAATTGAATATGATGAACTTATGCTTATTTACACATCCAGCAGTTTCCATTTGGTGCTGAGCAGGTAGTGTTAAGTGGGATTTTAGAGCTTTTCCTCCAAAAACAGCTACCTGCTGCAGCTGAAAAGACATGAGAGCAGTGAAAGTGATCCGAAACAGTAAAGTTGGAGGCCAGACAGCTAAACAATGACATGAAACTTGCTATAAAGCTCCATAAAGCCAAGGGTCGTTGCAGAGTTGCTGATGATTCTCTGTAGGTACATCACTACAAGTGACACCTCTGACATCGCATTCATTTGACACATTGTTATTGTGAAAAATATTGATTATAGCTGCTTTAAACTTCGAGAAACGTCATGGTCAGGGTTAAAATGACTCCTTCGTTTATAGAGAACATTGGGAACATTGTTGTCCTGGTTACAGTAATAACCACGCAGTTAAGGTTAGGGGACAATCATGATTGTGGTTTAAACACAGTGTTTTGTTGACCCATCTATCCACCCCAGCATCCTCCCTTTGTCACTCTATAATAACATCACCTGGTTTCCACCTTTGCCTCCATCGTAATTGGTACAGCTGCTGGAGGGTTTTGTCACTTGAATGTAAACATGTCGTTTGGGGCACTCCTTAAACAACTGATTCTGTAGTTTTTCTTGGAAAGACAGTCTCTTCAAAGTGACTATATTAGAGGCTTCGGGGCAAAGCTGCAACTTGTGCGAGGAAAGAGAGATGCAGAAGCACTGATTGAACATTTCCGCCTATTATTGGCTTACAGAGACAGCGGCAAGATGGCCCCACAGCGGTTAAACATGCCTGACTGCACACGCACACACAACTGGCTATTGGAACAGATTGATCAAGCGCAGCTGGAACAAATCACATAGCCAACCCATCTCTAATCTTCTCTTCTCTCTTTCTCCTTCACATCCTCTTCTCTCTGCATCCGTTTACCCTTGTTAACTCTTTCTTTCATTCCTCTCCTTTTTGTCATTTGTCCCTGAACCTGTGTCCTCTTCATGTTTAACCAATTCTACCTCCACTCCCATACAATATTCACCTGCTCTTTTTACCCACCTCACCCCTTCTCTGTATGTATTATCTCACTTCCTCTCCAGCTCCAAATTAATTCTCACTTCATTTTAATAAGATAGATTAAGGGGAAATATATATGAGGATGGAATCTAGGACAAGACCTCTCTGATAAAGTTACAGTAATAATATGCAGTATCACACTCATATAGTGCCAGCCCTGCTGACATTATCCGCAATCACCTTTTCCATGTTAATGGAATCACTGATGGATGTCCCAGCTCACCTCTTCGCTACACACAGCACACCTCTGCTGTAACAGATGACCAGAGCATATTATACATTTGTTGCTCCTTTTGATTTGCTTCTCTTCGTGACAGTGCAACAGATATTGAGTTGTGAGGCTTCTCATTACCCATGCTGCAACCACCTTAATACCTCTGTTTATCTCTTATCTCCCCCTAACAGTTCCCCCTTCTCTGCAAAAGACATAATGAACATCCCGACTGACGGCGTCTGGGCAGTAATTAGTGTAATAGTGTATCCTCACCCTCTGTGAAGGTTATTTCTGAAAGGAATCTATGTTATGAAACAGCAAACCTTCCTCTATCTCAACCGTATGTCAACCCACAAATTTGTAGGCAAAAGGAATCTCAGCTGATATTCTCACAGCTGTTGCTGCACAGTGAAGAAAACAACTTTTTCTATTGATTACTTATACAGTCAATAGTAGCCCGAGATTCACACCAAGAAGATTATTTTGAGGCCACAAAATACAAATTTTAGGATAAAAATAATGCTGCCTGTTTATGAGTTTTTGCCTCTAGCCAGACTTGGACTCAAGAATACTTATCATTTCCATGTTTTAAATTCAGGTCCACTCTTCATTACTTTGTGTGGAATATTTCTGCAGAGGTTGTGAAAGTTAATTATTTTTATCAATTGTTTTCCTAAAAAGCTTGTGGTTCATTTTTGCTCAACAACAAAGTTTCAAACTGATTTGTTCGACATAATTGCCATTCAGGTGTTTTTTGCAACTAATTAAATGGATGCAAACTGCATATTCTCTCATCATAAAGTAGAATAGGTAGGCCTAATTACATTTTTTAATAATGATTAAAGTATAATATATGAAGCGTAAAGAGAGAAAGCTGGGTGCGACAGTTAGCTTGTCCAAAGTTTTTTTAAAAATCAGCAACTAGCATCTAAAGCTCACTAATTAACACGTTATATTTTGTTTGTTTAATTTGTACACAAACATAAATGTAAAACTAAACATGTGGTTTTATGGGGAGTTAGGCACTGTTCAAGCCAGGCAGTCTTTATGCTAAGCTAAGCTAAGATAATTGTCTGCTCGTTCTAACTTTTTAGTGTACAGACATGAGAGTGGTCTAACTCTTCTCATCAAACTCTCAGCAAGAAAGTGCATAAGCATATTTCCCCAAATCTCAAAGTATTCCTTTAATATTCGTTGCATATTTTGTACATTTACCAAGCATGGCAGCTTATGGCATCATTTAGTGCTTATTAGATCATATATTTTAATTCTTTGTACCATTTGATCATAAGGAGATGAAATTATAAAGCATTCAAACTGTCCCTTAGATATTGCATACTGCTGGATTTACTAACATCACTAAAACCAAACAAGCAACTATATTAACTTGACCTTCTGCAAATCAAAACAATACAAAAAGAAGATAATTTCCCAAAAGAGCTCTCATTTTGTAACTAGAGGGATCCATGGCTGAGTCCTGCAGCTGTGTTGCAAAGTTTAAATACACTAGAAGTCATACAAGCCTAAGGTGATATGTCATATTTTTTGTGTGTCTGGTGCTACTGCCTGTTTGTTCAGTATAGTATGCAGCATGAGTGAATGTTCTGCCATTTCAATGCCATAACAGATTATTCCTCCTATTCCAGAGTTATTTCCAAACCTCTTCCAGCAATGTAAATACTCTATGAAAGAGTGATGTGACTGTGTGGTGTGAATTATTTTATATTTATAGAAATACAGGTATCACTGCTATGTGTTTGAGTACTATCTCTGTCACAGTTATATCTGAAAGGCCAGTTGTCACCAAGTTTACTCTAATGTGCTTATTTCAAAAGGCAGCACAGGAGGAGTCATCTTTCACAGCAGAACACTGATAAATGTCTTAAATTATAGTCATGCAGACCAAAGGGGAGTGTTTTGAATGCAATTGATTTTTTTTTTTTCGGCTGTGGAGTTTACACAGCTGAGCTTCTGCATACTGAGCATCTGTTTCAAGAGGAGATCCATTTTCCATACGGGCTATATGGCCATACCAAACCAGCCTCTGTGCAGTAACCAGGGATCTTTTTCTCCATTACCCCTGACTGATAAATCAATGGTAAAGCAATCAGTGAATAATGCATGGTGTTGCTTTTCAGAGTGCTTTAACCTATTAGCTTTACCCTGATAATCATTTCATAGGTCAACCACAAGGTGAAGTTATTTATTCAACATTTCAGCCTGACAGATGGAGCGGTGTAATAACTGGATTGCATTTTTTGGATGTTTTCTACCAATTGGAGTTGGACTCATTCTTTTTTAAAGATTATATATGTTGCATGTTTAGGGTTAATGAACTACATAAAGTTCATTTAATATCCCTGTCGAACAATTATTTTTCTAATAATTTATTCAGATATTGAGTGCTCTCCCATTTATTAGCTCCATCACTCATGCAGTTTGATGTATTGACACAAACCTCATCAAAGTCCAAGAAATTAGTTAAAAATTTATATAAGTTGGATATTACTATTCAGAATATGAACTCAAATCAATGCTTTTTTTTTTTTTTGCTTTATTTTGCCGTTCTAGCAGTGTTGCTCTAGGAAAGGAAAGGTTTGGTCCACCACTTTGGTCTAGATTGAAATGTTACAACAACTACAAGAGGGGACTCAAAAATTCCCTGATTTGTTTTAAAAAAAAAGTCATTGTTTATCATTCAGTAGTGCTTTTTTAATTCCCCTCAAAGTACTGTCCTTGAGACGCGATACACTTGTCCCAGCGCTTCTCCCATTCCTGGAAACATTTCCTGTAGTCATCTTTTGTCATCGTGTCCAGAGTCTCCTGCATTTCTTCCTGGATTTCTGCCACGGTGGCAAATCTTCTCTCTTTCAGTCCCAATTTTAGTTTCACCAAGCTGTAAGCGAATCTGATAACTGCACCCTACTCAAGTGCTATTAATGGATTCCGAGAATTTTTGGTTCCCCCAAGACAGATTTCCATGAAATTTTGTACAGAAATGAATGTTCAGAGGATGAAGCCTACTGACTTTTGTTGGTTCTAGTGACTTTTTATCAAGCGCATCATTTGGTTGCAATTTTAATTTGTCCAATACTTTGGGTATGAACAAATACCTGCAAAACTTACAACCCAGTCTCACATCAAAATGTATTTTTGTATTTTATGTATTTATTGGGACCATGTACAGTGTTAAACATAAATGTTACCATTTGATGTACTGTACCAGAGTTAGATTATAGCCAATTTTCATCTGCAGTCCATTAGGCAGGTCACAATTAAAACATATAACAGCACAACAACAAACAGTACAAAGCAAAAAAACACCCCAGACACATAATACAAAATACAAAGCTACACACAATAGCACATCACATACACTCACAATGTCAACTAGAAATGACTAATGTAAGCTTGTCTAATTAAAAGCAGGATTATTTGCGTTCATGAGAAGACCATGAGATGAAATTTAGAGTCAGTGGTTACAGAGCTGAGTAGTTTTTAGGGTTGTGTTATAGTGTTAATAGTTGCCTATGCATACATCGGTATTTGAGGACCTGGGAATGAGAACGGGTTGGTCTTTTTAACCCTAACCCAAGCACTTCAGGCCTTCCTCCAAGCCTGTAGTAATGCCTTAGATTGTCAGCAGTACTGTAATCTCTGAAGTTGACTCATTTTGGTCACAATTTCCACTAAAAAAGAAAAAACAAACAAAAAGCTTCATTTTATATATTGGGCCTTCAAACTGCTCTATGAAACTAGGCCTGGGGATGGCTGTTGTCCATGAAATGAAAAAATGAAAAAATTATTGTAGAGCTGAACCAAAGACATCGTTGGAAAGGTCTCAACCTGGATGGTAAAATATGTCAGTATGAAGATTCTACGTGGCTCCTTCTTTGAGGTAATGACCTTTGAACCTTGACCTTGGTGTATGTTTGAAGGCTTATAATTCAGCAACAGAAGGGGCTTCAGACATGAGACCAAGTGTTATAGAGAGCCCTTGACCTCAGCTATCGTGTGAGTGTAGTCATGTGTGCTGTCAAATATGGGTAAAATATGGTTAAATTAATTTTCACCCATTTAACAATTATATTTTTAAATCTGATTACATAAAGGTACTTACCAACCCCTGAAACTCCTCAGTGTATTCTCGATTAAATATTTACAACTTCCAATTCTAGGAAAAGATATATCTACTGAATATATCAAATATCTAGTACAGCCAAACTAGAAATTATACTGCATCTAGATTATTTATGTTGAGAAAAAGTAAAGTAGTTCGATGCCTCAAAAAACATTATTGAAAGAAAAAGCACAGTAGCTCAGTGCCTACAAAGAACATTATTGATGGGAGTGTTGCTGTGCTGCAGAACCTGTGGAAATAATCTGCCAGAAATCTTCCCAATCCTTATTATTTTCTCCACCAAAATTTCACAAGTGGTTTCAAGCAAGGGTTTTTGCAACACACAAAAGTGAAATTGTGACTGAAACCTGATTGAGTCTGACTTTTTTCCCCTCAGTGCAGTTGGGGCCTTCAGCAAAAGGCTCTCCCAAGCTGCCAAGGTGGCTGGTGGGAGGGAGACATAAAAAGACAATGTACAATACATCTCACAGGCACAGGTGTGCAAACTACTTGAGTAACAGGAAGCCTTTTTATAAAGTACTGCTACAACAGCAAGAAAACAACTTCAAAATTTGTGTGCACACCTTCATGGACACGACTAACACAAGAATGGATGCCATTTTGAAAAAGCTGCAGGAATTAAAAGTCAGCCTCCAATTTTCACAGAAGGAGGTGGATGACTTGAAAGCTGCCAGTACTAGTCTGTCATCGAACTGTAAATCAAATGAAGCTGACATACACAAACAGAATCAATGATTGTGATGGATACCAAAGTGGACATTCTTGATGGTCAGTCCAGGCATCACAATGTGACTATTGATGGTATTCCTGAGACTGAGAACAAGGTGGTCAGAATGAGAGGAGAAGGTGCTGACATGCAGGGACAGGGACAAACTGGACCTGGATCCCGACACCATTGTGATAGAATGAGTTCAATGGGCTGGAAAAGTGTCTACAGCAGCAGATGGCATCCCTGGTAGACCTCGACCTGCAATGGTGAAGTGTCTGAGGCTTGACGACAGACATAGAGTTTTTGGCAACACAAAAAAAAAGGAATAAAGCATTTTCATAAATGGGGACTATCCTGATTCAGTTTGGCAGAGGAGAAAGGAGCTGCTTCTTAAGATGAAGGCTGCCAGAGAAAGTGGGGACATTGCTTTTCTACGGTATGACAAACTTATCATCCACAAACAGCATTAAAGCAAAAGAAAGAGAACCTCCAACCGATGACATGAACAATATACACTAACACACAGAGAATATAAAGGAGAAATTAGGATGGGAAATACATTTCAGGTCTCAAGTCTTTTACTGCTTTACTTCCAAAGAAAAGCTTGAAGATTGCTCATTTGAATATTTGTAGATTAAGGAACAAAGTCTATGAAATTACTGATCTGTTGTTTTCAAACACAGTTAACATCTTTGCATTATCTGAAACACATTTGGATGAGACATTTGATGATGAAGCTTTGTACATATAAGGGTATAATCTGTACAGAAAGGACAGGACCATGTATGGGGGCGGTGTAGCTTTTTATGTTCAAAATCATATCCTTATGAAAGTTAGGGAGGATATCGTGTGTAATGAAACTGAGGTATTATTGTTTCAAGTTAACTTACCTCATATTAAATCTATTTTAGTGGGCTGCTGCTATAGGCCATCAAACTCAAACCATAATTATTGAGAAGCCATGGGTGAGATGTTGGATAAAGTATTTGAATTGAATATAGAAGTTATTTGTACAGGAGACTTAAATATTAACTGGCTATCATATAATTATCCCTTAAAACATCAACTGGTTACCATAACTGACGCATGCTGTTAGAAACAAATGGTGACACAACCAGCTAGATTAAGCACTTACAACAAGGGTGTCAACACGTTCATATTTCCTTGAGTGAAGATGATTTATAGACCAAAGCTGTATCATTTCCAATAGGTTGTAGTGATCATAATGTAGTAGTGATTGCAAGAAAAAGTACCCAAAGCCAAGCCAAGAGTTGTATACTAAAGGTCCTATAGGAGGTTCTCTCAGGAAGCTTTCTTGGAGGATATCAGTAACATGTCACAAAAGTTAGAAAGAAAGAAAAAGAAACAATATTATGCTCTACAGTCAAGCATAAGGAGAGTATTATCACACGGGACAGACAGCTTATTGATTTTTAATGTAAAAAATTATATGGTGGATAAACCCTTCCATCTTGAGTTAAGTGAATTAAAAGTAGTTAACATGCAATGAAAAAACAACCAGAGATTGATAATATAGATGGTAAACTGATTAGAATGGCTGAAGACTATATTGCACACCCAAGCACTTAGTAAGATGTTTGAGAAAGCAGTATTTGATCAAATATGAGAATACCTCTCAGTAAATAATCTGATAAACAAACTTCCAACATGCTTACAGAAAGTGACACTTTACATGCACAGTTCTAGCGCAAATGACAGATAACTGGCACAGAGATCTGGACAACAAAATGATATATGGAGCAGTAATATTAGATTTTATGGCAGCATTTGATGTTATTGACCACAAGCTTCTTGAAAAGCATGAGTGTTATGGATTTAGACCATCTGCAGCTGCCTGGATGGAAAGCTATCTGCTAAATAGATTGCAGAGACTCTTCTTTAATGGAAGTTACTCAGATAATGTGTCTGTGGAAAGTGGAGTTCCACAAGGGAGCTGCCTAGGCCCACTTATGTTTTCCATTTTTACCAACGATTTACCTCTCGTACTAAAAAATGCTAAATTAACTATGTGTACAGATGACACTACAGTACATGCATCAGCAACAACACCTGCAAACCTTTGACTGCCATCTTGAACAGCTACATATTATTGGAAAGTAGATACTTGAAAACAAACTGATACTTAACATATCCAAAAAAAAAGCATAGTTTTTGGTTCAAATCATTCTCTAAACTGTTAGAAACTGTTTGCACGGTGGACCAATGTAACTATTACACATTGTGATATGAGACTGGGTTGAAACTAACAACATTCCCATCAGCTGTACTTTCTGTTTAGTGCTAAACAGCTGGTAAAGTGTGAGGCTGTATGGATGGTGGTTTATGTCCAGGTGGGTTTTGGCATGCTAACATGCTAAATGTAGTTGGTGAATAAAGTAAAGATTATCCCTGCTAAACATCAGCATGTTAGCATGTCACTGTGAGCATCACTGTGCCTTAGTACAGCCTCACAGACTGCTAACATGGCTTTAGACTTTAAGTGCTAGGTTGTTTTTTTTAACACACTAGTGTACATACAGTATATTCCAAAAATGTACAGCCAGAGATGAAACTGTTGTGTGTAAAAATATTACCTCTCTCCCTTGGTGCTAGACTTATGTGCTCTAATAGCTGGAAAAGAAGGGGAAACAGAAGACACATCCACAAACAATTTCCCCAAGAATCATGTAATACTGTGGTATCGATCAGCCAATGGCAGATTACCACTTCGTCATGCATCCACCATTTCAAAGTTGCAGATCGATAGCTCAGAGGAACCAGATAAAGATAGCCCACACTATCACATTGCCGAACTGAACTGAGCACGATCTAAAAATGTTGTGAGGAAATAGCAACAGGGCATTCCCTGTGGCTGAAATAAAGGGAAAAGAAACCTAATCCTCCACTGAGCCACAAAAACAGATTTGAGACAACAGATTTGGAGCAGTCTATCTGAGAAGCTTTGGATTTTGTTATAAAAGAAATGTCAGCATGTAGCGAAGGCATCATGTTGGATTTAATCTACTAATAAGGCTCATTTAAGGGGAAATTGTGTTTTTTCATATTTCCTTGAGTGTCATTATGAGTGTCATTAAAGATAATATGACTTGCTTTATGTTAGTATGAAAACCTCGAATAAAAGCTACAAAAGACCAAGAACTGAAAATTACTCTCATTAGATGTAAATCTTGTGCATAGAACCAAGTCCTTTGCATTTCATTTGTATGTGAAACAATTGAGAGGAGAAACTTGAGCAAATGCAACCTCTCGACTATGTAATAAAGGGAAAATGCAAAAGTTATAATCATTAAATATGTTCTGAAGATGCAGATTCCTGCTGCTGACTTTCCTGTTCCCAAAACTAATTGCATATGGTCAGAACCAACTCTGAATTTTGCAACATCCCTCCTCCCACCCCATCACAATCTTAAGGAATGTGTCAAAAGTGCACACAAGCCATATGCTCACATAATTAGGCCTGGAGTCTGATTTGAGTGGGGCGGTTCGAGCTGGTCCATCTTTATCCTTGGCTTTGGGACAGAGCTTCAGGTTCATACTGGGTTACATCTAGACTTTCCCTGGTCTCAGAAGAGTTCCTCTCAGGGAGTGAACTGCTGAGTGATGAATAAAAGCGCCGGCATGATTCGCAGTCAGTGCTGTTTTCATGGCTCAGATGAAAACGATAAGGTCGAGCAGCTTTGAGAAAATCTCATCATTAGTCCTCTCACAGGCCAGGATTTAATTATCTACACATCCAAATCGTCCACTTCCCCGTTCTCAGCAGATTATTCTGCTCCTGGAGGATCATAACCATGATGCCTTTTGCCTCTTTCCTTGCCTGCATGGTAAAACAGCAAAATGAGGATGCCCTCTTTGTGTGTGTGTGTGTGTGTGTGTGTGTGTGTGTGTGTGTGGCTCCCCACATTGTCATCTTGATTCATTTTCCATGATAGGGGGATGGTCGACTTGGTTGGATAATGAATAGGTGTGTGTGAAACTTGCATGTCTGTACATCTGCTTGCGTGCATGTACAAGTGTGTTGCGGAGCTCTAGAAATAGGTTCATGTAAAATTAATCTTCAGACAGAAAATTGACCCAGATGTAGTGGAATCTCATTCTGCATAACTACATCAAATGGATCCCATGACAAAGACAAAGTGTAACAGTGACAAGAGGCTTGCTGATTAAGAGCTCACAAAAAAAAGGAGGACACGAAAAAACAGAGGGAGGGAGGAGAGGGGAGTCGGTGGAGAGAGGTGGTGAGAAGAAGAAGAAAGGGAGGACAGAGAGGAGAGCTTATATCTCCTCAGAGAGCATTGTAATGCAGCTGCCTTACGTCTTAATGTTGATCACACTGACTCTGGTGGGACCTCATTAGCTCAAGGCAGAGTACTGTGTTCAGCCATCTATTGCCTTGCAGGGAAGTACACAAGTTATAGTATAATAACATTAGCTCGTGGCAACATATACAAATAGTAAGTTGCCCAGGCCAGAAGTCTTATCTAAGTCTGCTAGGCATTTATTGGCAGAGTGAGAATAGTTGGGAGGGTTCATTTTCTGTTTCAAGCTGGATTAATTGGTATGATGCAGATGAAAGACTTACTAGACAAATCTGGGTTCTCGCACCTTATTTTCATAGTTTTGATGAATTGGTCATATTGGTCATAATAATATTGTACTCACCAAAGTAATTGTTAATGCTGGGCAGACACTGCATTGATTAAGCTACTAAAATTCTTTTTCCCACTTGGCTGCTGTGAAACGATTGGTTATAAACTATGGTGAGCTTGTTATAATCGAAGCGGAATTAAACATTCTGTGCAGTGATAGAAATAAAACTGAACTGCACTGTAAAATATACAGCTATCTGCAGGTCCACATTTTGTTTCTCTTTTTCTTCTTGCTCTGTGTTTCAAGTAGAATTGCACAAAATGATGTCAGCTTTCTCCTTTTTTCAACATTTTGCCCTCCTGTCTGAGTGAGACTTTATTGGATTTGTCAATGGACAAAACCGGGTGGTCTGTGTTTGTTTACATTTAGTGTGAGCATCTATGTCATGACATCACTGGTCTATCAAAGCGCACAGTGTGAGTATAGAAGTTGTATTTGGTTGTTCGGAAAGGCTGATTAAATAATATGGTGTGGGTTATTGCTTATTGCTTTTTATTAAAGATTAATGAAATCATAAAGTCTGCAAAGCTTAAAACAAAATCCAACAGTGGAAACAAGAGACATAAATGGTCAGACAATCACACAGGTTACAAAGAAGCCAGTTTGATCAGGTTGTCTAACAAACTTTATTTGTGGGTAAAACTGAAAGTAAATACACTCGAAATGTCACTAATCCCTAACTGCACAAAAATATTTTGTGCACACAAAACCAGCAGCAACGTTGATCCAGGAGGACTGTCTGAAACTATAATTTGCCTTCCTCTGCTAAACTATTCCACGAACCCCTGGAGGTTAGTTTAGAAGCTGTATGATTGTCTGACTGCTCCTTTCTTGCCTAGACTTCTTTTTAACGATATTGCTTTATTCTCAGATCTCAAGAATTAACTCGATTAGTGCAATTTTATTATTAACTGATAAGAATGATGACGAAAACTATGAAAATAAGACCCAGGTTATAATAAACCTAGCTGTAGAAAGGAATATCAAATGATTCCAACAATCCTGGACGTACACACACACACACACACACACACACACACAGAGAGAGAGACAGACAACCATGTCTGATTGCAGGCTGATTGCTGGCAGAGAATGTGGTATCAAACCCAGTCACACATCTTTTCCCCCCCAACATGTCTGTCATCACTCATGTGACCCCATTTCATTAGAAGCCGAGTGAAATGATAGCTTGTCTCGTAGACCGCACAGCCCTCCATCAGAGAATTGATGACTAGCAGCCGTGTGACTGACTGGTGGATTGTGGTCCAAATGGAGATCATGCTGAAAACCCAGCTTGAGGCTACAAGCTGAATGGTTATGACTCAATCACTTTATTATCTCACCTGCTATTACTCTCATACAGAGCCGGTTGATAGTGCGGTGCAGTTTTGACCTTTACAGCGATTCGCAAATATCATTTTTTTTGTTTTTGTGTTACACAATAGCTAACAATAACCTATATGTGCAGACATTTGTGACACACAAACCACAACTCAAAACGTTAACTGTCATTGATTCCCATTTTTAAAAAAAAAAGAAAAAACACATTTATGGCCACTCAAAACTTAAACAAAACAAAACTGGCCAATGTTTGGCGAATGTCTGCACGTGGGATAAGTCATACTATCTTTAAAGGAATAGTTAAATGTTTTTTGGAAATACATTTATTTGCTTCTTGTTAGTAAGATGAAAGATTTGATACCACTCTCCTATCTGTATGCTACATAACAAGCTAGAACCAGCAGCTGTCATTTACATACTATTATGTTGTCAGACGTCTATGTTAAACAAGGTCAAAGTATCAAAACATGAAGTGAACGTACAGTATGTAAAATGCTCACTGCAAGTCAAAAGCCAGGGCTGCAGCCTGAATGCCTTGTGTGTAAAGTTACCTCTACTTCCTCACTGAACCGAAGTCAGATTGTTAGCGCATGCCCACAAATGGCCGTCCGTTCCATAGCGTATGTTGCTAAGGTTGTTCCAGGGGTTGTTCGTGTTGTCCGCTCAAAAACTTTGGATCAGATTCTGGCTCGAACATGAACAAATGTATTTGAGAAGTTGGCATTTCAAGTAAAGAACAGTAAAAAAAAGAAGGGAAATCTGACTACTGCTACAGAGGGGCAGCTTCCTGAAGCTGACCAATCAGAACAGAGTGGGCTCATCAGGAGGGGTGCCTTAAAGAGACAGGAGCTAAAATGGCCTGTTTAAGACAGAGGTTGAACTGAGGGGCTGCAGAAAGGCTGCATAATGAGTTTTCTGAACTGTAAATCATGCAAAGATATTCCAGTAAACCCCTAGAACATAAATATAGACCTGGAAATGTGCATAAACATCCCCTTTAGCTGTTTCCCCCTGCTTCCAGTCTTCACGCTAAGATAAGCTAATCACCTGCTGGTGCTAGCATAATATTTTCAGCATGAGTGGTATCAATCTTCTCATCTAAATCTCACCAAGAATGGGAATAAGTGTATTTCCCAAAATAAATTCACAAAACAAAATACAGTGTCATTTGGTTAGTTATTTTGTATATTTGAATATACAAACTATTTTTTCTTTACCTGTCTCACTTTACCATTTGTCTCCCTGTCCAACTTTTTCCCTCCCTCGTTTCCCGTTTCTCTCACTCCTTTTGTGTTTTTCCCAGGAGTGTAGCTATGTGGATTCATGTGAGACTTTGTCATTACGCCAGGGAAGCTGCTGCCACACAGGGATATGCTGAAGGTCGTCTGAGGGTGGCTGTAGGTGCAGAGACCAGTTGAGGCCAGAAAAAGATACAGAATCACTGATGTACTCCTGATAATACCCTATAAGCTGCCCACAAGAGACAAACACACACAAACACACACATATGTTTTCTCACAGCCCTCAACACACCATGCCACCCAATTTCAGACTTCATCACAGTGTGGTATAGGAGAGGATCAAAAACACAGTCAACCTCATGCAAGTGTCCACGCACATATACATACACAGTGGTACACACACACATACACACTGAGTGATCCGATACAGCCCTCTAATATAATGTATTTGGTCCAGGTCATGGGAGGTCAGCTATAGTTCATTGTTCTGTGAAGAAGGGTGCAGTATTGGACTCCGCACATTGCAATGTGACCTGCTGTGCAGTAAACATTTATTGAGCACTGTCACACTTCATCTATCTCCTTGTGTACCTCCGCGGATTTAATAGCATAAGAGTAAAATCTACAAAACTTACAGATTGCTGTTGTAGTTATGTGGAGGCACGCTCATCTTTGACCTCATATGATGGAATTTACTAGAGGAAAACAACTGTCCAGAGAGGTTTGTGTGGATTCTTCCTTGGTGGATATTTTATTTTATTTTATTTACTAAAATTATGCATTCCTCAGCAGGAACACCAAAAAGCCTGGAGCTTTTTTATCTTTCTGTATTTATGTGCTGGACCCTGTTTCCAGCCTGCTGGGAGAAATCCTAGAAGTCCAGGTGGTCAGTTTGCCTATTAACTACTTCAGCTCTCAATTTCTGCAAGATCAGCCTTTTATCTTCAATGCAACTGGAGAAAAACCTCATATTGTTGTCATCACAAACACCCAAAATATTCTGAAATTACTGGAGCATAAAGTTACCTAGAGCTAAAACACTTATCCCAATTAGTAATTGCTAAGAACACAACACTGGAGATGATTACTACTACAGGATGGAACAAACAATGCAGGATAAAAATGTATAAATATGGAATATGACACAAAGATGAGTCAAGGGAAAAAACAAAGGAAAATCTGAAAACCTAATAGAAGAAGATCATCTTTTTCAAAAACTGACCTTATCTAAACATATGAAGTGAACAGCATGACATACTGTTAAGGCTATGTCCAAAGGCTGGATGTTTAGTTATTTGCACTATTACTAATGACACTGGGATTGTGAGTGAGGTTTTCCTACTTCTGAGTAATCACACTTGATGGTGGAGCAAAAATCCTGCTGTCTATAGAGAGGGGCCTAGACAAACAAATGAGATGAAACAGATCACACATTTGGACAATCTCTTCTCAAAGGTATTGATGTTGCACTTGGTTGGACAGCCTGAAAGTGATGTAAGCAGTTATGTGCAGGATGAAAAAAGAGATCTTGAGGGAGAAATGCTGTCTAGTCTTTTACACCCCTGTAGGGGTTGAGATGCCAACTATGAACTGCAACATACAACGTTCATCTCTCCACTGTCTAAAATAAAGGCTTAAAATGCACCAAAAAATACTTAACTTTTTAATTTTTTACATCTCTGCAAACAAACTCTGGCCAATTGTAATGTAAAGTCACCATTGTTGTCAGAAAGTTGCTCGAAAGTTACAAAAATTGGCGAATGCACTCTGATTCTGCTGTGAGAAATGAGAGCGCTATTACATGATTCAACAAGCACTGGTGTCACTGGAGGACGATCAAGGAGGACATCAACATCTGACACTAGGGACAATCCTTGAACAAAGACAGGAGTTATCATCTCCTCCCCATGTATGACAACGCAATGTATCTGGAAGCTTCAGAAACACCCATTTAGTCATCCTTGTGATGAGAATTGTTTTGTCAAACTGGTACTTCCAAGATCTCTTAAGCATTAGGCCTTTATAATGTCAGATGGATGAGTAGATTAAGGCATTCATGGAGCCACTACTTATCACAGCAATCAGCAAATATGTATAAAGTGAACTCTTCATTGTAAATTAATGCCAGTTTTTAGAATCTTTAGAATCTGTACTGTTAATGCACCATATTTGCATTTTGTTTCTGGTCAATGAAGCACATTATTTCAAATGTTTACTTATCTTATTCGTAAAATGTCATCAGCACTTTTGGCTTTCCTCTTGATAAAGACACTAATGAGCAAACTGCCAGTATTGGTGTCTGACTGCTAGATGAGACTGTTCAGAAGCTGAGCTGCATAGTAAATACTTCTAAAGAAGTGCTTCAGAAGAGGGGGTCTTTGAACCCGCAGTCAGATCCTGAAACTAAATAAATATGAAATAAATAAATAAGACTGCTCTTTTATTCAGTTGTGTCATGTGTGCTCATTTTCATCATTAACTGACAATGTGTGTGTGTGTGTTTTCTGGAAATACATTTACTGTGTGTTATCCTTTCTTCTGCCTTGAAGAGTAGTGGGAACTTACACCAAGGCCAACTCTCACACATGAAAAAGATGCAGCTTCAGTGAAGAAAATACAACAGTATCTGACACCTCCACTGTCAGGCGTGACTGCTAGAGGTGGGTAAAAATGTGAGTTTCACCCCGAGTTGTGAAAAAATGTGTCTATAGAAGGATGAGTCACTGTGAATAAGAGACAAAAAAAGGAAAAGAAAAGAGAGCAAATAGAGGGTAAGAGATTGTGTGTGTTTGTCTGACTTGAGTCAGATTATCTGCTTGAACTGCCTCCACTGGGGTTCTGACTCTGACATTTTTGTAATACATGATAGACACTCAGTTGGTGGAAATGAGCCAGGATGCGATAACAAATAAAGGAACATCAGCCCTGAAGTTTTATGATCAATCAAATCCCTTTATTGCAGGCATTTTCTGCTTACTCTGCCATTCTGTTGGATTCGCTCCATAACCAATATTGGACAAGTTACTTGAAAACTGTAATCACTTACTTATTACATACTACTTACATTACTTTACTAATTATACAACATCAACAGTAATTAGTTACATTATTCTAACTTTATTTTCGTTACTCCAGCTGCATGAAAGGTGCTTTTTAAATTACTCTGAACATGACTAGAAGCTAACAACCTCCTCACATGTTTCCATCTGAATTTAGCACACATTTTAACCAAATTTCCAGAATATCATCAAAAGGAAATTGATGAATTTGCATTTTCATCCACAGCACTTTTGCGAACATTTGGAATTGATTCATCAAGATAAACCACTGGTGGCGCAGATTTTTGAGTCAGAGCCATTATACCATTTCAGAAGAATCAGGTGCAACAAGATGGAGTAGTAAAAAAGGCGCCAGTCAAACCTCAAACTGAAAAATAACATAGAAAAAATGGTGGAAATATGACATTTGTTTGTTTTATGTATTAATTTGAGGGATGTTACAGTCTCCTCATCAGTCCACACAGGTTACTAACAACCAAATGTAGGCAAAGCTAACAGTGGCTAACTGTTAGCTAATGTAAATAAGACAACTTTTGAGTGACTGGGAGAGGCTAAAAACCTCACCGCCTGCAGTAGTGTTTCCACTAAAGGCACAGAGAAGAAATTGGCTAAGTTTCCATCCAAATTTAGCCCAAAATTTAACCAAATTTCCTGAACATCAGCAAAAGAATATTCAAAATAATGAGGGTTTCAATCCACTGCTGTTTTATGAATAATTTGAGTTGATTAATCAAGATAAACCACTGGTGGCTGATGTTTTCATCTGCATCAATGTAAGTGGACATTTAAGTCACATGCTGCATGTATATTATGATTTAATCACTAGATCAGTTTCCATTGCACTTTGTTGCATTTTCATTTTTTATTGATATGCCAACTTTTTCAGCTCAGCTATAAAATCTTTTTTTACAACAGCAAACACACTGAACCCCAAATTGTAAAGGACTAGTGCATTACTGGGATTAGTGTAATATAATAATTACTGAAATTTCAAACAGCATAATCCTACTGTAACACCAACTGCATTAAGACTGTCCATAACATTTAAATTCTAATGTCCTGGCATTGTAAGTGGTGATTCATTAAACAACATTTTACAGTTTCTGTAAATAATTTAGCTTATTTCTCAAGGTTATGTGTTGTGAAAAGGTGTGTCACAGCTAATCATTTATGCTACTGAATAAAATACAGGACTATAGGGAGCATTGGTTATTCATCCTTTATGGAGTTCTTGCTCTTTATGACAGCAGCACCTGCCGTGTAATGTGAAAGCAATCCCACACCACAGTGCTTGATGTAATTGGAAATCACCCCAGCAGTCCAGCGTGCATCAGTTCAGGTAACAGGGGAGAGGAAAGACAAACACCATCTATGTTTCAGCACCTTAGACGGCAAATATTTGTCTCTTTTGTTACTTTTTGCTGCTCCAAATTGAATTTTGTGATTGTGTTTGTGAATCAGGCCTGCTGTGGGTAGAAATCAATGACACATCTCAGTTAGCAACAAGGAGAGAGTAGCAATTAGCCCTGAGTCCAAAAATCACACATAGAAAATGCGTTATTAAAAGGAATTCTGTACAATATAACAGTGCATGCATTCACTCTTCTCTTCACACTTTATCAGGTAACCTTTTGCATAATTCATGTTTAATTTCTGATTGATTAAGCTCTGTTAAATCATCTGGTATGATAAATATATTACAGTAATTATTCTGTTAATTTATGTACATAATATCAGAATGTCTGTGCTATGTAAACATGTTTATTTTTCTGTAACTACATTGACTAATTAAAATATCTTTCAAGGTCTACGTGGAATAAATTGATTTTATTGTCATGGTCTACTGAACTTCCTGCTAAGCAGCAAGGTTATGTTTTTGAATTGCTACAACACGTCAAAGTTTCATTTTACATTCACAATTATGAATTCCATTTATATACTACCAGTTTGCAAGAGCAAATACGTTGTGAAATGTGCAAAATGTTCATACTGAACGTACAATATCTGCAAAACTATAATTGACAAGAGGTTAAGGTTAGGGACGGATAGTCATCTTTGTCAAATTCAGCTCAAATTCATTTAGTATTCTTGTGTTTGTTGTGTAAAGCGATATGCCCTGTTACATCTTGTCCGTCCAAGTTGTATGTTGAAAATGTCTCGCAAGCCAGACAAATGTCACAAAATGCTGCTACATACATGCCAATAAGATGCAAGACAACTGGATGTTTAATAACAAGGAAAATAAATGTCAAAGTATCGACATTCCTGCCTAATACAGCATGAATAACATAATATATGCAAAATTTGCAATGTATTTAACATTTTAATGATCGGGTAGGTTTTTATTTCCCATGATACATTGCGTGTGATATCTTCTTTCAGACTTCTCCTTTATCTGTAAAGGGATCCACCCCATAAACAGTATGTTCTGACTTGGAGGAATAGTTACAGTATTTGTTTTCTCACCAAGAGTTAGATGAGAGTATAGATGCCCCTCTTATATCCGCACACTAAATGTGAAGCTACAGTCAGGCTAGCTGTTCCCTCCTGTTTCCGGTCTTTATGCTAAGCTAAGCTAACCGGCTGCTGGGTTAGCTTCATGTTTCACAGAATCTTTCTCATCTCTATCATCCAAGTCCCATAAGACATGAATACGGCTCATCAGCCCCCCCTGACCTGCAACAGCAGCTGTGCCCCCTCGTATTGTTTCCAGATTGTTGAGCCATGTACTCTGCCTGTTTGAAGCATCCACTTCTGTTAGTGTTTATCACTTGATAATCTGTTTTGTCACCTTTAACTTAATCCTCTTCAGTTAAGTTTCGCATCATGGTCTTCTCCAGTCTAGTGTCTTGTGTTTCAGTTCGGCACTCTGCTGTATCACTGACAGTATGTCGAGCGTGTGAGATGCAGTTTCAGGCTGCCTTCTTTGATTTGTGCCTCCATTCCATCCTTCATGGCTGTCATGGCAGTGCAGTCTGACGAGTCTCTTGGGGCAGAACAACACCAAGGAAAAAAGTACTCTCTCAGAGAACAGGGTTCAACAGATAGGTTATACAGCTAATAGTTTTTACACAGTAGATATTTTGACATGTCAGCATGTACTTAACTTTAATAATTGCTGCCTTCAATTAATGTTTACAAGTCTGTGGGGTTCCAGTGCAGTATAAACTGGCTCTCTGGCATGATTTACTGGAACACTTCATTGAACTGTGGCATTAACTACATGTGTGCTTTTCCTACCATGATAATCATAATGTCTACTGTGTGTGTACAGGTCTGGTGTTTATCCATTATATTGTGCTTAAAAGGGACATAACATGCTTTATGTGATTTTTCTGTCATTTATACACTGTTATAATGTCAGATGTTTATGTTAAACATGGCCTTTGTTGCTAAGGTTGTTCCATGGGTTGTTGTCCACTCACCCTTATTTCGGATTCGGGCCCAAATATGTACAGATGTATTTGAGAAGTTTTTATTTCGAGTGGAGAAAGGCAAAAAAGAAGTAAAATCCGATACTATAAAATACTATTTTATGTAGCCTCCGGACCTGCCAGACGTTGGCTTCTGGCATTTGGCCAGTCAGAGCACAGTGGGATCATTGGGAGAGGGGCCTTAAGCAGTAACTAAAACGACCTGTCTCAAACAGAGGCTGAACTGAGGCACAACCAGCATATGATAAATAAAGAAGTTTTTTTGTAGAACTGTTGCAATAACTGTAGTATTCAGTTATTTCACACATAGACTATTGAAAATAGCTGTCACTGAAATGGGATTATAATTATTGGTTTATATGAAGTATGAATTTAATTACACTTTATATTCTTAAGACACTAGCCATGAGGTCTCAAGGCACCCTTTGTTGAACACAATGATTACAGAATGTGATGTTTGTGTCACACTGAAGGTGCTGTCTTGTGATTAAATGAGCCCCCATTACTTGTGTTTCTTCACACATTGCAATCAACCACATGCCAACACCTTGGTTAAAATGTGTAAATCTCAAGACTAGAATTTATGTGTAAATACTATAGAGGAAGATCGCTAATAGCTGCTTAATGGTTGATCTTTCCCTATCCCTAACAGGCTATTAAATGTGCCATGAAAGTAAACACAGGAGTACCGACAAAGCGAGTTAAGACATAGTAACTTGGGTGCAGCGCAGTCAATTTGATGCAATTAGACCGCTCCTCTATGGATTAACTATAATCACAGCAGTGAGATTATTTAGACGTAAGCATCCAAAGTTCCTTTTTAACAGAAAGTATACAACGACTAAGCAAGCCAGGCTTCACACATCGACATGTGTCGGAGACTAGGCTGCTAATTCGTGCCTGACAAAAAAGCTTAAATTAGGTTCATATTTTAGAGAATGTAAAATATTTTCCTCATTAATAATGTATAATTTCACCCACCCGCAACACATCTGCTATTTATCAGAATGTTAAATTTTACGACTCGGCCGCCCGATCCGCAGATTAACCGCGATGCCCGCAGATATAACTGAAATCGGCGCATCATTACGCTCTACAGTTCAACTACAAACACCAGTGCAGTCAAATAAACAAATCTACCCCAATAGGACTTTTTTTTTTTTACATCAAAGCCAATCTTGCCAGAGTTGTTTTAAGTTATCAGTAAAAGTGATTTGTACACTTTTTTCAGTTTATACATTACTTTTATCTTTCTCGCTCTTCAGTCAGAGCTTATGAAAAATTCATCCTTCATGGCTAGTGCTGGAGGGAGGAGTAGAAGTAGCATAGACCATGTCAGAGAGATCATTTTTACTTGTTCTTGCGTGCTTGTTGTAGCCACAAAGTGTCTTTCATATTTTATTACCCTTTGCAAAAATATATATACGAACTAAAAAAAACAAAAAACAAAAAAAAAGATTAAAATATACTCTGGTATACTTTTTTCTTCCACTTTAGCATCACTGCTTTGTACAAAACCTGATTATTAAGCCAACTTGCACTAATTTCTGTCAGGAATGAGATTTAAGGTGTAAATGTAGGCGTAGTGTAATTTGTCTCAGAATTCAAATTTGAACTTGTACTCAAACATTTAAATAGCTACAACTCATATTTGATCTTCTCATATTTGATCTTCTACAACTCACATTTGATTTCATCTTTGTCACTGTTTTTTTTTTCCTCTCCCTGCTCTATTTCCAACATGCTTTCCTGCTCCCTGTGATATGCAGAGCTATGACAGGTATCAAAGCCGAGTACCTTGTCTGAACATGACTTTATAGGAAACATGTCTGATTCAAGTCAATAAGTGGGTCTGGGATTTGCTGATCTGTCACTCTTCTCTGAATTCAGAACATGTCTGGCTTGTACATTTTTCCTGCCACAGTGCCTAAAACTCTCTAAAGGGAGTGACAGGCCAGGAACAGATCTAGAGAAATATTCATGGGGTGGCAAGAGGGTGGCATGGAGACTTTAAGGGGTGGCAGAAATATATACAGGATATGCTGATTTAATCACAAACAATCATATCAATATTTGCACAGAAAAGAACCCAAATGACAATATTTTAACTTAAAAACATTATCATTGCACATGAGTAAAGCATTGAATAGAAATATCTAAAGGTGGTGTTAGAAATCAATACATTGTTTTATTTCCTATAGTCCCTGCTGCTGAGAAGTATCCTCATCTTCATCAGGCTGTAACCTCCAGTGTGCCTTCTAAGGGTCACCAAGTGTGAAGCAGTTAAGATGAGGTTCAGCACCTTCATGGCTCCATGCTGGAAAACAGTGGGTTTACTCATAGACTGTATATAAAGATTGACATAGCAAGGTGTGACGTCACTCATTGGTTTGCATTGGAGCTGGTTTGAAGCCCAGAGTTTCAGCTTATGGTTGGCGGCATATTTTTCATTTGGAGCCAGGACCCTCCATATATGCCAGGACTATTTGAGGTCCAAGAAACAGAAACCAGTGCTGCCTTGGAGGCTTTCCCTTCAGTCACCAGACACCAGACAGTCTCGCTCTCTGGCTGCAGCGTGGAAAGAACTAAAAAATTAAAGACAGTTTTTCCACTGGCGTTACAGATTTAGTACAGGTTCACCAATAACATCATTCATAATACCATACTTATTTGTCATTCTTTGTTTCGTCAGTGAATTATCTACAGGAAAAAATATACATATATGTACGTAAACAGAAGTAAATAGTGCATTTTGGGGGGAATATTTTCAGCTGCAGATTACCTTTATTGCTCTAGTTAGTATTTGTTAAGAATTTTTTAAAAAATGTAAATATTGTAAGCCTTATCCTTTCATACTATAGCTTGTCCACTTTCTCTGGAATTGCGTTATGATGATATGATCACATTGTGTTATTGTCTCACAAAATTCTGTTTTTTAAATTTTCCAATTTTAAAAAAACAATAAAAATGAGGAATTGAAGAATTAAAAACAGCTGACTTTGCCGCAGGAGACTGCTGTTCGTTTCCCGTTTCCAACCGCGAGTCGGGACAGACAACAATGGTCGTCTGACTTTAAGGATGTGGTAACTTTAACTACAGTGCAACCACAGCTTCTCTAACCTTAATCTTTATAAACACATATCTGCATTTGGGATCAGAAGCATTCTGGTTTCTGTTTCTCTTCAGGACCTTCTAAACAAGAAGTGAGGAGTGTTGCCTTTCATATACTCCTCTACTTCAGACAGAAGCGAACGCTAGCTTACTAGGAACACCACGTGGTGCACACTTGGGCTAATGTTAGCACAATATTGTTTAAGTTGTTAAAAAGGCAGGTATCATAGTCAAGTAACATTAAACTTAGTGAAATATTGCAACAATAGTCCAACTCAAGTCCGAGTTCATTCAATATAATCTACAGTATCTTGTTCATAAGCGAGGGTAAGTCAGTGTGAGACTTACGTGGGCGTTGTAGCAGAATTTCAAAGTAAAGAACGTAATGCTCTGTCTGCGCAGTGGTCTATGGGATCTTTGAAGCATGTTCTGAATGACACAACATGATATATGAGAGCGAGAGAGAGGGTGTCTGGTGACTGAAGGGAAAGCCTCCAAGGCAGCATTGGTTTCTGTTTCTTGGACTTCAAACAGTTCTGGCATAACTTTGATGCATGTTTGAGGTCTCTGCTGCGCCGGGAGAGGAATCCTCTGCCTCACAACTTTGAGGCATAAGGCATAGTCTTCGTCTGCGGAGAACAGCAAACTTGTCCATCAAATATCTAGGTGATCCTGTGCAAGTCAGTAACTGTGGAAGAGGCAAAATATCATCATATATGAATATTTCCATCATGTTTGAGAGAGGTTTCATGCACTATTTATTCATTATTCAGATTTCCCCTATAGGCTAATAAATATAACATTTACTTTTATTACTATGAAGCAGAACAACATCACGTAACTATAAATTCCTTTTCTATAGACAGGCGTAGATACAACTCATTATCAATTATAATTATGCAACCACCTTCCGGTAACGAACCCAAGAACAAAAGAAAAGTTTAATTATTTCAAAAACATTATGATTCCTTTTGGCCTTGTAGTCTGTCTGTGTAGGATCAGGAGTACACGCACACAGACCCAATGACCTCTGGCGTAAAGGTATAAGGATGTCCAGGAGACTTGAACAGGATTAAAAACCTGTGTCTTCTTCCAGCAGCCACGGGAGGAAAACGGACAATTGGAATTAATGACTTTGTTTTTCTTTTCAGATACAAACAGACTACACTAACTGGAGCCTTCTCCCTCAGCCCACAGACAACCTGAATGATGAACTGTTCCCCACTCGCTCTCTTCTTTTAAGTCATAAATTTGAGAGAGAGACACATTCGTTTGAGTCACTCCCTCGTCTCCTCTCTCTTTTTTTTAATGCACAATAAGTGTCTGAATGGGTCAGAAACTGCTACTAAATGTTTAAACTCTTGACTTGTCTAAGCCATGTCAACTTTTATTGCATTTTAGAACAATTTAATTAGTTTGATTTTATGGAAATTCAAACTCTGCTTCAAAATATGTTAATTATAAGTCAAATATATTATTACATTTGATTTTATATTAGTGTAAGTGTATTATTTAGCTATGGTTTGATTGCTAGGATAATGCCTTCTTAATAGGTTTAATTACAGATTAGGAAATTAAGATTTACTGATTTTATTCTGTATTATTTCTAATTGTAATTGTATTTCTAATGTAATTTTCAGATAATCAATAGGAATAAAATCATTCCCTTCAAGTTGAAGACCAGTTTTTCTCTCCACACAAAGGAATTAATTAGTAATCAATGCAGTCCTTCAAAAGAGCACCAAGGATCCTTTTTAACTTGCCTCCTAGGTGATAAAAGGTTTACAACTCTTTGTCTGTTGCTTCTCTGTTTTTTGGCTTGCTCACTGGCTTGCTGTGTCTTTTTTCTCTCTGCCTTGCCAGCCATGACGGCCCGTGATGCATCTCAGGTGTTAGCTTTTTCATTTTGCCCTGAGAGATACAATCTCCAGAAAGGAAATCTCAATAAAGAAGAAGTTGGCATTTGAATAATCTATTATTTTTGTAATCTCCTATTTTTATCGTGTAGTTAAACTGTTAAATGCCATTGAATGCACTGAGACTGGGACACCTCCCTGCTGCATGTGTCCACGATGCAGCCTCAGCTAGTCTAAGACTGACTTCATTCTCCTGAGAAGCTGAGTAGCTGTTTCACTGAACCTACTGCAGAGGTTTTCATCTGGCTGTCACACTGGCGACCCGAGGATAGCCGAGTCTGCTTAGCCTTGCTCGGCGCTCTCTGGGAAGCTCCTCATCACCAAGCCTTCATCACCACAGAAACAGTAGGAAAACCATCTACCATGCTTCTGTCTCAGAGTTGATGCAAGATTTATTCAAAAATCTTTATTGGCTGTAGTTAAGAGTCTTGGCCCCTCATTGTGTTTTTGACTCGTTTTTGATAACATTCATTAATTAATATTAATTTCCAAGCATATTAATACTAGACAAATAGAAGAGAAAGCCTATGGACACCACAACAGGTGCAACAAGGGGTGGGGCGTACGGGAGGGAGGGAAGAAGGAAACAAGGAAGGAAGTAAAGAAATAAGGAAGAAGGTAAGGACATACAGAAATAAGGAAGGAAGGAAATCTGTAAATAAGGAAGGTGGGAAATAAGAAAGACAAGAAGGAAGGAAATAAGACAGAAAGGAAGAGATGAAATCCATCAGAAAATATGGGAGGAAATCAGGAAGGAAATAAGGAAGGAGGAAAGGATATAAGGCAGGAAGGATGGAAGGAAATAAGGAAGGAAAGAAGGAATTAAGTGAAGGGGAAGAAGGAAGGAAATAAGGATAGAAATAATGAAGAAAGGAAGGAAGGGGGAGGGAAATAAGGGGGGAAGGAAGGATGGAAGGGTATAAGGAAGGAAGGAAATTAGGAAGGAAATGAGGACGAAAGGAAGGACTGAGATAAGGAAGTCAGGAAGGAAGAGAAGAAGGAAGAAAATAAAGAAGAGGAAAGGAAATAAGCATGGAAAAAATGAAGGAAGAAAGGAAATACACCTAGTATAATAATATATAAACTAAACACAATTAAACACCACTATTTATTCAGTATACGGTCAAAATATAGTAAAAATATGACCCATGAAGTCATGGCTAACACATAACTTTCCCTCCCACTCACTATCCCTCCATCACCATTTCCACTGTTGTTCTATTCCATGAGGAATTTATTGTGTTGGTAATTTACACAAGAAAGAGACGTGTGATCAAAGGAGAGGCAGGGAACAAATAACTCAAAAATAACCCCAGGTTTTCTCACTTGTTTTCTATCTGAGAAGGCAATACCAGGCAGTGAAAAGGTTGCTTTTTTGGATGAGGTGACATGTCTGAGGATAGCATTACACCTTTAAGGTGAGTCTATCAGCTCCTTGGAACAGCCTTCCTAACAGACTGGCTCCCCTAGGAGCCTCTTCTCCACAGTCTCTGGGTTGGGAGTGTGAGTCACTGTCTTCGTGAGATACGGCTGGTGCTGCACCCAGAAGACTGGGACCAGGTACATATTTAGAAAGAGGGCTAGAGCCTATAACAGAAACATACATGGAAGAAGAACAATAAGGATGTAGAAATGTTGCTACAGGCTGTTGAGATAATAACCAGACACTTTTTCCCTTGGTGTTACAGATGTAGTACAGGTTTACCAATAACATCATTCATAATAGCGTACTAATTTGTCACTCTTTGTTTTGTCAGTCTTCATCTTTATGAACCCAGTTGCCTGTAGAAATACTACAGTTGGGTAAAATTAGGACAACATCTGGAATGTTTTCTGAAATATCTACAGGAAAAATATATAAATGTATGTATTTAGTATGTGTAGGAGTGGGTGATGATCTGTATTTGTATTATTGTCAACAAATCTCATGAAACAACCACTACAAATAATACATTAGTCTTCTTAGTCATTAGGCATTTTATCAAACATTACCCAAACAGAAGTTAATAGTGCAGAAGTGTTCTGGTTTCTGTTTCCGCTCTGGTGATTTCTTCAGGAACATGCTTTGGTTTCATGCAGGTAAAAAGTCCATGTGGGGAGCAAAAGATGCCAAACGCATTGGCCGAAATGTCGCCTGGACCTAAAACACCTACAAAAAGTATTGTGTTTGTTTGGTTTTAAACTGTGAAACAATCTGGTCGTAGACGTCATCTCTCAAGCTGCCAATCAGAAAGGTGCAAGGAAGAGGAAGTCTTGGCCCAGATATCCATTATAAATATTGGCCGTTGCCCCCATAGGCTAAATCGTCATCAGATGATAGCTGATGGGTTCCGAGATTGCTCTAACCTTAACAAAGTGTTCATTTTAACCCAAATCATGATCTTTCCCTAAACCATAACTAACCTAACCAGACCTTAACCTGAGTGTTGTCAGAATATAAAACATAATTATTTTTTAATGGTGATGTAACAGTTTTGGAAAGCAAAGACAAATTATGTTGTCATGACGATTACTGACAATAGGGGCGAAAACACTCTATGTGTCGTTCTGGAGTGCATGGTCAAACAATCTATTTGGAAGTTCAATCTTGTGTGTTTAAAGTTTTTTTTTCTGATATTATGTCTAATAGTCTCTTTAATCAGACTGTCGTATTAGATTTGGATGGATTTGCCACAACTTGATATATCACTAGTATTCTAAGTAAAATTGTGATTGTGGGCGGCGCCAATACAACAAGCCAATTTCACTATGCGCCAGAACAAGCTGTGGTTAACATGCTCAGCTCCCTTATTGAATGCACTGGCACCCTTCGTGCCAACAGCCCAGAGCCCTTTTACAGTTTTAGGGCGCCCAGGGTTACAGTGCAGTGACCCAAAAAAACAGTACTATTCCACGACGTCAGTTAGTTCCAGACATAATTTCCCATTTATGAGGTAAAAGAGGCTACAGCGTGTGATATATAAACGCCATGCATATAAATAGCTCGCACAAAGCGAGTAAACAGGCATGGAATTTTCTTGTTGTAGAGTTTGCACAATATGCAAAGTTAATTACATAATGTCAGGGTAGCCTTGTTTACAACTCCTCACATTAAATGAAGGCTCAGGGCTAAACAGAGTGTGTGGGACTGGAGGAGCCAGAGGAGCGTTTTTCAAGATGAAAAGACAAACGCCATCAGGGGCAGGGGTCAGAAAAAGAAAAAAAGAAGAAGAGGAGAAGCGTGCCAAACATAATGGTATTTATTTTCTGCTGTTTTGTTTTTAGTCTGTTGACACATCAGGGGTGTATTCCAGGAAGCAGGTTTAGTGAAAACTCTGTTAACTCTGAGATGAGTGAAACTTTAGATTTTAACTCCAGAAAGAGAGGTAACTTAAACTGGGGTTCAGTTACCATGGTAACTGACTCTGTGAGCCTAACTTGCTCACTAGCAGGTTCCTCTCTGTCTCCTCCCCTCTTACAGAGCCAGACACACTGTTTCATTCCTCATGGATTCAGTCCATATCAAAGCGCATTAATTAGCGGAGGTTTACTGTATGTCAGAACTAAAATCCTGGTTGGATATTAGTTTAGTTACAAGAACTATCCAAAGTTACCACTTTTATGCACACAAGTCATTTCTTTGAACAGCGGTTTTTGCCCTCACATTCAAATATTAAACAGTACATGTCCTTCTTTTTGCGAGTGGAAGTTCTTTTTTTGTAACACAGTGACTCACAGCTGTCAGCAGTTCCTGCATTGAAATGTTTATTGCACATATTGTGTGATGTGAAGCTTTAGACATGTTAACGTGACGCGCCAGATGGTTTGTTACACAGAACCATCTGAGACATCATCCATGGAACCTGTTTGGAAAAGGGCAGCCACTTTCAAAAATATACTTGGCAGGTGAATGGATGAACCATCTGTCTATCATCGTCTATCACCGTCTTACCTCGCGAGCCAGCTCGATTCGTGAGATCACGCTAGAATCCTCATAAGACGCCGGACACGAGCGCATAACTTGAAGCCTGACAAGACGGATTCCTGCATGATCTTGTGATCTCACAAATCCAGCTGCCTTACAAGGTAACAGACACACAGAGTCAATTAATGATTATCTCCATCAGTCATGATATGATTGGTTGCACTGATGGAACATAATTCCTATAATATTGGAGATTATATGTTAATATTTCTGACTGAGCAGAATCATGGTGCAGCTGCAGAAAGTGAGTTTTTTTTTTAAAAAAATAGGCTGCATAGTCTTAATGTGTTAACTGCATTTCAGTGACAGTGTTTAAATTTACCACATTTGTTGATGTAGTTGAAATAAAGTCACTGCATGCTGTTGAGCCTGGATACAAATAGATGTCTAAACTTTAAAAATCTACTGTATTTTAACATTGATGCCTTTTCAAGTGCAAATCACCAAACACATTCTTACTGGATCAGATTGTGAGCTCACAGTCATGTCTCTCTGTCTTTGATCTATATACTGTATTTTTCTTTCAATCTTTAGCTCTATTTTTCATCTTCAGTTGCTGCCTCCTGTGTTTTGTCCCCCATCAGATTAAAGCTGAACAAAAATATCTAAAATATAATGTAGGCTATAGACTAATACACAGATTCGACCACTTTATCATCCATTAAGGAAATGTAAGTCTGGTAAATGATGAGTTAATGAACAACACTGAATAAAACTTTATTGTGTTAACTTATTGACACTTTTCCCTGGCCTGACTCTCTTTTTCAAGATAAATGTACACCATCCACATACACACGCGTTAATATCTTTATGTCAACTGGATATAAATGGAGGCTCTGCTTTTCATTTACCTGTTGCCATAGTGAATCGTACATCGGAGCTGTATGCATGAGCTTAACTCGGAGTGAACATACTCAGAGTTGTTTGAACGAACTTTGATCAGCTGATCTGGAACTGAAAACTCATAGTCTCCCATCTCAGGGTTCATCAACTCAGAGTTCAGGGTTAGACTGGAATAAACCCCGGCTGACAACAGACTGTTCTATTTAAATTGTATTTAAATCAAATTATATTTATACTTAAGTTCTGTGTTGTCTATTTATGTTTCCCTTGTGTGCGGTTTGCATGTCCTTCCTGTGTTTTTTGTTGATTTCCATTTAATTTGCTTTAGTCATATATTGTAATTGTAATTAGATTTGTTTTAATAAATATTGTAATAAACGAAAGGCAAGTTTGTGTTTGCAGAACCATTGCTGCACATGTATTCATTTATTTATCAATTATTTTTCAGAGGAGGGGGGGGGGCTTCGGGTTAAGCTCACCTAGGGTACCAAATGTGCTAGAGCGCTCCCTGTGCTGAAGTGTAGATGGTGTTCATGTTGGGTTACCACAGTTCATGTAAAAAAGGCTAAAATGGTGAGGCCTACTGCAGTGGGGCAGCACTATGGTCCAACAGAGAAAGAGGGAGATGAGATTCATCGAGCAGTGCCTGGCACGTAGACAGTGGGACAGATGGCCATGAGGGTCCATATGGGGTGGAGAGTGTGTCCAAGTGTTCTATTGGCATTGTGTGTCTGCATAGACGCATACAGTAGGTGTGTGCATTTGTGTGTTGTCCTGCGTGTGCATGAGTGACGATTTAGTGTCCCATATGTGCACCTATGGATTGTGTATCTTGTGCAGACGGATGCAAGTGCTTAAAGATAAATCATTTTGTGTGCGCCCATGTGTGAAGGGAATAAATTCCTTTTTGGACAATTCACCGGCCCTAACATTACCACCACCATGGGTCAAACTGACCCTCAGCGTGAGCGGCTCGTCTGCAGGAGGAGGGCCAAGAACACGACATTACTAACGTCAGTCGGCCCAGCAGCATGCACAAACACATAAAGCACGAATATGAAAAGATAGGGCGTGATCCATTGGGACCAGTGTAGGCTGCCATCAAAACCAATATGTAGAAGGAACTGAATAACAAAAGCAGAGAAATCTCAAGCAACTATATAAATGAGAAGTACAGGACAGAATATCAAGAGATATTTACAACATGCCAGCTTCAGGTATGACCTTTGACTTAAAAAGCTCCTACCATAACATAATTTATGTGAACATTCCTTTGGTTTGTGTTTCTACTTACTGTATTTTCTCTGTTCTACTTGGTGAATCTAATCCAGATCAGTGCCAGGCTGCAGTATTAGAAAGAGGAATATGGACTTTATGGGAATTAGGTCTGGTACATGACAAATGAGCACGGACACTCAGGGCTCCCAGACGCTCATGATCATGTCTGATGCAGTCATTTAGGATAAACAGAAGCTCAGGGACAAATGAGCTTAGTCCCTTTCCTGAAAGGAGCTTTGAAATGAGTGCATAATGAAATGTATAATTTATTTATTCTGAGATGCCGGAGGGCCCTATGAAATAAACATGAGAGAGAGAGAGAGCATGAGCATGAGCAAAAGAGAAAGTCAGAGTGAGACAGATAGGCATGGAGAGAGAGAGAGAGAGAGAGAGAGAGAGAGAGAGAAGGGAGGGGAATGTGCAATACTGTAGGAGAGAAAGTAAAAGCAAATAAGAGGAAAAGAAAAGGAGAGAAAACCTCTCTCCTCATGTGCCAACAAACACATGTAAGATGTAATTTGTTTTCTGTTTCAGCATTGTCAGAATGGTGTTTGTGCATATGTGTGACTTTTGCCCACACTGTTGGGCACACTTTAGTAATAATTAAGGTATATTACAGGAAGGGTAAGTTAATCAGTTTGCATAATGCAAATATAAACCATAATTAGCCCCAGTATATTTATGTACCATGTTTATTTAATCTCCATCCTTGTTACCTTTTTATTGAAATAAAGAGAATCAATGTATTGTTTTTTTAATAAAGCAAGCTATATTCCAGAGTTATGTAATGACATTTTTTCTTGACAAGTATAGACTTTTCTGAGTATATAACTGCTTCAACTAAACAAAAATATTTTGGTGCAGGGTGCAAATGTAGACTGCAGCTATTAAAGACTGTACCCCCTGTTGAGCTCAAATTTGGCACATAACTTTATAAGGTTTGAGTGCATGTTCACAAATAGTAGACTTTTAGACAGAGACTTTGTGCAGAAAGTGACCTCTAATTCCTATGACATGATTTTGAGTCACACTCAGTTTCTTGCAAAGTTGGTACCACATATTATACATCTGTACATTTTGATAGTTTGCTAATTCAACACTTGTGGCAAGCTGATTAGTAGGTTACTACAAGAAGATGGCATTTTTATTGCTAGCTTAACACATCTGTAATAATGCAAAATTGTTGGTAATTAACATATTTGGCAAGTTGCAAAAATGGTGATACTGAGTGAAATGTTCAGTGACAACTTCATTCTTTTTTTTCAGCAACTTATTTAAAATATCAGATCTTCCAGTACAATATCTGCTAGTTGTAACTACAGCAATATTAAACTTTTTGTTTTTATGTTTAGATACTGGCAGCACGTGGTTAAGGTCATGGGGTAATCATGGTCTTGGTTTAACGCAGAAAAAAATCGCCAATAACTTGAAGCACAACAAGTTTCTTAACATTTAACCAAAACCACAATCTTTCACAAACTCAAACCAAAGTACCTTTCCTAATTAAATCTAAACACATGCAGGATTCAGAGTGAAGAAGTAACTTAAAGTACAATGCCACCAGCAGAAAAGATTGTAGCTCATATATTCCCATTCAAAAAGCGTCAACTTCTTTCTAGAAATAAAGTCAATCATTGTTTTCAATGAGTCATTATAGTCTCAGTCGCTAAATTCAAGCCTTCTGTGCTGGTGGTCATTTTGGAAATTATTTCTCCATTAACAAGATTTGAAGACTTATAGTAGCTTTGATGTTACACCTCACTATGTCCATCTTTATGTACAGTGTATGGTCCTGTGTTTGTAGATTTGCCATCCACCCCAACCACCTCCCAAAACTTCAGTATGATATATTAATGTAGCACTTAATTCATTACAAAAAAAACATTGCCTGTGAATACAATACAGTCAAGCCAGCAATTATGTTTGCCAACACAATGTAATAAGACAAGGTCTCACAAACCAGTGTCCATTTGTAACTCCAGTCAGTCCATATCACTGGTGAAAACATATTTAACCACAGCAATGGCAACAATGATGCAGAGTTGCAAACAGGTTTCATTTTCACTGAAGCAATCAACAACAAATTTAAACCATCCCAATGTGGGAAATGAAGGATACACACAGCAAATACAGGTAGTGTCTTATGTAATCACAAAGATGGTGAAAAAAATATATAGAATGTGTTTCCTTACATGGCATGTGTTCATCCATGCAGCCTCATATCACCAGATTGACTGTTCCCAAAAAGGCAGCAGAGTTTCTGCCTGAGCAGCATGTTTTTCACAGTCTACAGAGGCTCCCACATACAGAACATGACCATGGCTCGGGTCATCACCTGGAGCTCCTGATTTATGTGTACTGACTGGCACATACAGTTTCCTCTCCGGTTGCGTCCTATGTGGTTGGTCTCCACAGCACAGCCTGTCACTCACAATATGGCACATCAGATTTTCAACGCCTGCAAGCACGCCAATCCTTTCCCATGCAGTGCAGTGGATCTCGCGAGGACCATTCAACTTTTTGACAAAGTTTCCGGTGGAATCTCTTACTTTAAGATAACATAGCAGACTAGACTATTTAAATGCCCCAATTCTACTGAATTAGCATAAAGACTGCTTGTGATTCAACAGATTTTAGACATATTGTATGTTGGCTGAGGTCAGTACAAAGTCTGCTGTTTGCAAGTTTCTGCTTCCTCAAGAAATACAGCTAGATTAAAAAGCAAAAGAATATAATTGCCACAGTAAACAACTCAGGAATCTGACAAATCAAACTCCTCTCTCTTGCTTGTTTTGGAGCTTTATACCATATCACATAACCATCAGCAGATGGAGTTTTCTCAGTATCATAAAACTCTAGATGTTCAAACTTTCCCATTATTCTGTGCACTTTAAGGGATGAGAAGTCTTAGATGAAGAATGATCTGGCAAACTCAATGTAGGTATTGATTTTGTAGGGATTTATAAAACAATTTTAAATGGCGCTGCATCTATTTGTGTTAGTAAAACAGCAGAAAAGAAGTGCCATTAAAAATGTTGCATTTGGATGAATAAAGTAAGCATTTTGGGGTTTGTGGGAGGATGGATTGGATCTGTTTGTGATTTCATGTCTGTGACAGGCGTTGTCGCAGGGTGTTTTCACTCATAGGAGACGTTAATAATGTGGTAGAGTTCCAATTTAGCAATATAGGTGATTATACTGCAGAGGTGGGGGTACGTAGGAGGAGAGAAGCCCAAACCTGTCATAACATGTGTGGAGAGTAAAGTAAACAGCAAAGCAACAGAAACAGAGAGAAAGTGGAGAACATGGTGCAACTGCCTTTTTCTAATAAGATTGTTTGTGAAAGCTTCTTTGTTATGACTAGACAAAACAAGCAAGATATATCCTACAACCGCTTACAATATCACATCTTAATTAGCAGTAGTGCATTAACATTTAATGATTATACTACTAATAAGTCATTAATGAATAGGACAACAAATTAACAAAACAAAACAAAACAAAACAAGTATGGTTGGTACTTGCCCATCTTTTCAGGTAGCAGATTCACTGTACACAAAAACTAACCGGTGTTGCTGTGATGTGGTAATCCTGGCATCCCTTTTTGTATGCTTTGAACACCTACATACATGTAGATACATAGTAGACATTTTGAACCTCTAGCACTTTGCAGGTAAAGGTTGATATATTCAGGCGGTCACTGACTGAATGAAGGGGGTTTTCAGCGAAGGTAGTGCAGCTGCAACAGCTGTTGTAGCTGTGTGCCTTCATTAAAAACAGAAACACATAACTCATGTGGCCAAAGCTGAGGTGAGTGAGTTCAGTTAGTGTTTTTCAGTAATGTACATTTGAACATTATTTCCTACACAGCTGAAGTAAATCAGTGGAGCAGTCTGCCCTAAAATCAGATATAATGGCTGATCTCATGTGTGCTGCTGAGATGATTTACTGATAATGTGTGGGACCTGACATCCGTACTTATCATGTCAGCTGGACTCCACCACTTTAAAACCTGTTTGTGGTGCCACTAGCATAGTTAAAAACACAACATCTCTGCATGTTTTTACTGTGTGAATTTCAAGGTATTACACCTTAACATTTTTAGAGTAACGCTGTGGTTATGGGTGTCTGAGAAGGTGAGCTACAGTACTTAAGGCACAGATGTGACAATGACAATGCTAGCATATTGACATACAGCAGGTATAATGTTTACCATGTTCACCATTCATATTTTAGCATGTTAGCATAGTAAGATTTGCTAATTTGCACTAAACACAAAGTACAACTAGCTTACGGGAATGCTATTAGTTTTGCAGGTATTTGGCCATAAAACTGAGTACTATAAAAATGTAATTTTGACCTGATGGTTAAAGTTATTACAAATCATCCTTTGGGGAGCATGAATGTCCAAATTTGTATGCCAAATTTCACTGCAGTCCATCCAATAGTTGTCAAGATATTTCAACAACAACCAAAAATGTTAAGTTGCTCATGACACTAGAGGTAAAATCAGAGGATCAACAAAGTCAGTCTGGGAATCAGGAATGCCACTAGCAAGGCTAAAAAACAAAGCAGGAATAAGACCTGCATGCAGTTCCAAGCAGAATATTATAAATGCAAAAACTGACACTCTAATGATCAGGTAATGATCAGGTCTCAGTCGCTTGCCAAATCTACACCAGTGACATAATCATAAAAGGCTGAAAAGGGCTATGGAGAGTAATTAATATAATATGAATATGCTGGGTTTTGTTGCAAAAAAATTGCTATAAAACATGGTGCTTTCTGAAAAATTGGGTGAAAAATGACATAAGGCTGTGTGCTAAGTTGATTATTTCAACCTCATAAGAGAAATCTCCTTGCTTTTTACCTTTAGTAAAGTTCTGTCCTCTAAGCCAGAACTATTATTACAGCACTGGCTAAAGTCTTAAGTACTATATGCAAGAATGCAGTAAACAAACATCATCCAAACATTGCTTAGTAATCAAGCACCGAAAGTAGAATCTCTGTCCACAATAGTATCATCTACCTCACTCTGGTTTTCCCATCTTTTTGCTCAGTGTGGATTATTTTTGTAAACTCAAATCTGTTGTCCTGTAAGAAGTGTCCTGCTTTTTTTCCAGGCCATCACAGTCAATGGGTATCTATTTTGACTTCATCTGCTAAATGTTTGTGTTGTGGATAACACAACATGATGGGGTTAAAGAGTGGTTGTGTGCCAGATGAATACAGCACTTCACACAGCAGTGCCTCAAGGTAATGCGTTTCCTATGTTCGCGTTGTGCAGAATTCTGGGAGGTGGTATTTTCAGATCTGCTCTGAATTGCCGTAAGAGATGTTCTCAGCTCACAGAATATTCTTTTAGTGGGGCCACTTTAAAATCACTGTGCTGCATCTCTTTATAGCCATATGATTTATGAGTGAACCTCAGAGAAATCAAAGCAGTGAAAAAAGTCTTTGCGGGTAAATACATCACACCAAATATAAAATATATTGTTATTGTTGTATCTGCTTTGCTAGTTAAAGGAATGGGGAGGGTGTTTTTACTTTTAACTTGTCGCCACCATCTGCTTTCCCAGAATCAAATGTACACTGTGTGTTTTCCAAAGAATATAAAAGCGATAGATTACTTTATAGCACCCGGCTGCTATGGGCCCCAAATTCTCAAAGCAGGACAAAAGTAAGCAATAAGAACAATTTAAAGTGCTTTAAAAATACTTGTTGCAGTGGATGCAATTCATCCCAAGCACACTGCGTCCCAGGCTGTGATTTATTTATTTTTATTTTGGTTGTATAGTAAAACAATAAGCAGATAGCTACAGTGGAGTTTAACTTCTGCTCTGGTGAGTCATGAAGTACATACTTTTAACAAAACAGAACTTCTGCTACAGCTCACCCTAACTCAATATTATTTGATTTAAAGTTAGATAAGATCACAACTGAAAAAGAGGTATGTTGAAAAACTCTGCATTAATATTTGTTCAGACTGACTCTTGTTGCTGCTGCAAGTTCATTTAATGTGTGCAAACACTGATTCTTGTGATAGCACCTAAGTTGTAAAAATGGAAGTTCCTCGGTGTTGTGTGAGCAAAGGAATAGAGCAGGCGAAGAGATCGAGAGAGGCAGAGAGTGAGAGAGAGAGATCACACAACCTTTTTCCAAAAATGGCACCAGGGTACACTGCTGTTTTGCTGTTCTGAAAGCACTTATCAGAGATATTGAAAGCATGTTTCCAGCTCTCTGCATGAATCCTCCTCTCCCCCCGATGTTCCTATTCATTCACCCCATAACCATAAAGTGCTTCCCAACCCTGGGGGGGATCAGGAGGCCTTCTTGATTTTAAGGCATGTCAGCAAAAAAATGAATCTGAGCAAAATAGTAGCATTTTATCCATTTCTGTTTTAAAAAAACAGTGATTCAAGAGTAATTTGTAAAATTAGCCCTCCATTTCTTGAAGGTTGGATGAGAATTACTGTAGCCTAACCAAGAAATTACCATTTAACATACAACAGCCTAGCAGCACAAAATGCATTGTTTCATTATCAAACAACGTCAACAAGAAGTACCAGAAACTAGTGAAAAGAGAAAGTGGAGGCAGGCATAGAAAGAGTTACAACATTGGGCGACCACTTGTGACTTGCTACAGCTCCTCCGGGGCTGCTCACTCCTGGCAGTGCTGTTAGCGATGTTAAGTGGTTAGCAGCCAGAGAGAGGATCCTGGCAAAAAATCCATAAACAACAAGTTTCATTAGGAGCAGATATGAGTGGACTCAAGGCTGGAATATTCTGTCACTATACTCACTATATCCCAAAGTTGACTACTGTGTATTTCTAGATGCCTGCCTTCTGTTTGCACTTGGGTCCAACCAGTCCATTCAAAATGCTGAATTTGTTTTCAACTTAAAAATTGATTGTAGTTCTTTTGAATTATCAAAAGGGGTTGTGGTACGCATGTGATACTTGAGATAGACTTTCAAATGTCATACATCCACACACAGCCTTATTTATTACACATTCTATACACCCACAAATAAATAATTAAGCCTACAACCAGCTCCAGCAAGAAAAAAATCTCTGCGGCCTCCTCATGTCTCAAAAATAAGAACACAATTGGTCTCTGGCCTTGGTACCAAAGCCTGCTAAGCAGCCTATGACAAAACAAGACTAGGTCAACACCTAATATATGGCTGAACCGTGTATAAATGCTAGAGGACTTTTAATTTGTACATCACATGGTTACCACCAAACATGGATATCGCCTGCATTTTTAAGATCTTTGTTTTTATGTATGTTTATTGATTTGTGTAGCACTTTTCATACAGTAGTTGTAACTCAAAGTGCTGTATAAGAAAAACATTAAAAATACTTAAAATACATTTCACCAAATTTTGGAGGTAGACTATATTGTGCTGTTGTAAGAAGGGTTGAGTTAAGATTTAGGCCATTTTTTATATATTCTATATAATATTTCTTACCTTGCGAGGCAGTTGGATTAGCAAGATCATGTGAGAATCCATCTTGTCAGGCTTCAAGTTATGTGCTTGTATCTGAACTACCAGTGGTTCGGACCAATCAGTGTCCTATGAGGATTCTTACGTGATGTTGTGATCTCGCCAATCCAGCAGCCTCGCAAGGTAAGATGGTGATAGACAGTGATAGACAGATGGTTCATCCAATCACCTGCCAAGTATTTTTTGAAAGTACCTGCCCTTTTCCAAACAGTCTCCACAGATGACTTCTCAGAGGGTTCTGTGTAACAAACTAACGCATCAGGTCAATATGTCAATAAAAAAAGTAGGATTTACTAGGAGAGTTATACTGATTTTGGTGTCTTAAAAGCAATGCACATATTCAAATATTAATATGTCATTTGTGTTAATAGCAAATGAAGCTGTGCAACCCTGCAAACGAGAAAGTTTGATTACTAAAGACCCTGAGACAGTGAGTAACTCCGTAAATGTTGAATAGAAGGCAGGAAGTGACGAAAAGCAGGCATCTGTTAAATCGTTTGAATGTTCCTTCTTAATTGTGCAAGACAAAAAAATAAATGCCATCAGAAAAACACTGATCAAATCTGCTTGCATCAAAATGGCAGGAATAATGTGGACCACAGGTGGCTGGCAAATAAAAAACTGCCCAGCAACAGAGTGAAAGGAGAGTCAACAAATGGCAGGGAACAATAACAATGCACTGATAGTTTTTCCATTTAGTTGGATGAAATCACCACTGCCACAGAAGCGACAATACTCACTGTGTACGTCCAGCACAATGAGGAAACCAATTTGAAACAAGACATTAGTATGCCAGTCTGGAAATCTCATACAACCACACCAGGAGAAGATATGTTCTGTGCAGTTGATGCATACTTAAGAGCGTAACCTACCCTACAATAATTTAGATGCATTCCGCACAGACAGAGCTGCCTCAACAAAGAGGAAACAAAGAGGCTTCAAGAGTGGATTGAAGGAGAAAGCTCCGCACCGCCTGGTGTTTCACTGCATGATACAACGATGTGTCCTAGTAAGCAAACACATCTCGGAGGAGCTGAAAGAAAAATTGAAATCAGATATGGTAGTTTCAGTCAGAAACTGTCAAACTATTGTCAGATTCTCATTTAGACATCAGGCCTCCCAGAGACTCAGACAAACAAGAGCATGGAGGGCACAGATGCCAGTCGGTGAATGTAGTTGAATGTATAATTTTCTACCGAAAACATAAATTGAAGCGGGAACGATGATAGTTTCCTTTACAAATAAAAGTCTGGGGGTCAAGGAAACACATGGAAGTGATTCGGGAGGAAAGTAAATCATGGTTTTCAGATGTTAATAAACACATCATTAAAGACACATGGGTGATGGAGCAATTTCCTGGAAAAGATCAACATGGATACAAATGGTTTTGGCTTGTCAAAAGACCAGATGGTATTGCACTTCACATTACAAGAAGTTAGAAGTTAGAATGATCTTTATTGTCATTATACTCAGGTACAATGACTCATTTTGTTAATGGCCACAATATAACTGTCAGAGACCACTTTCAGCACTCTTGTTACCGTGAAAACAACAGCACACTGGAATTTTAAGAGGTGGATGGCATAGAAATACAACCCTGTGACCAAACAAGAGCACCAATACTGGACGATCCTGCAAATCCCCAGGATATGTTCAATGACAAATGATCTTTTATGCAATGCTATTTTTAAAATTTGCATTTTCTACAATATCTGTGCATGGCAACTACAGCAGTGTTAAGGCTGGGGAAAGATCATTGTTACAGTTGAAGTAATTGCAGGTCTGGGACATGACGTGACCTTCAATAAGGCATGTCACAGACATACCTATCCATCACCTACACACCCATTCTTTCCGACTCACTACATATACAGTAGGGCACAACACTTCCCGCATTGAAACTGAATACTGAAGGCTGAGAAATGCATTGGAATCAAATGAAAATTTGCTTTATCAGTGCATTTACAAAGTCCATCCAGATTTATAATTTGGCTTCCTGCCTTTTAAAAATTATGTTAATCTATAATTAATATGCAGTTGCCAATGTAATATGTTTATACTGAAAGTACCAACATTCATTGTCAACTTATTCATTTGTTTTCCCTCCAGTATCCACTCCTGGCACCTAAAGCATGATTAACCTATTAATAGTTATGTTTAGACAAGTGGTCTTACAACTGGAAGTATGTTAACGTTCAAGTGATAAAGCCCTCTTAGCGTATAGTAATTATGTTTTATGAGGGCGGTGTGGATGGACGGGTCAACAAAATATCAGATTTTAACTTGGGAGATCACTGTCCGTTTCCAGTTTCCATGTTGGCTTTTTTAAACCATGACCAAGATCATCCCCTAACCTTACCCATGTGGTTGTTATTGTAACCATGACAACGGAGGCCTGCTTACCTTACCAAAGTAGTAATTTCAAGCCAAACTACAATGTGTCTGTAACCTTAACAAAGTACTTTTTTTTGGAGCTAGCATCTATTGGCTGTTGGTGGCAGTGCACTTTAAGGAACTTCCACATTGGCTTTAGCCTCAAGCAGCGGTGGTTGCCACTTGGCCAAAATCTAACCAAAGCTTAACCATGGCATTGTCACTTCATAAAATTGATTTATTTTTCAACTGTGATTTGTAATGGTTTTGGAAGGCACAGACAAATTATATCACATTATGTTTTGTTTAATTTGGAGGCCTTGTTGTGGAAAGCTCACGGCTGATTTGAAGCATGAGACACAAGATTTTAAGATGCAGGACGTCAACCCAATCGCCAAACCACAGCGCCTGCCTATAATTTATGTGCAGTAAGGATGGCACATTTCTTGGATTAGTCAAAACATTGCCTGTAAACATAATCAGGCAGTAATTAAGTTTCCTCTAAAACATATTTGCCAAAGCAAATTGGCAAGTCAAATCAGTGGTATATAAACACATTTTGTACGAGACAATTTGTATTGAGATTACTCCTGTCAACAGGGCTTCAAGTTCACAACTGGGGTTCATTCTCCTATGTTCTTCCATTGATACATATTGAATGTAGTAAGAAATACCCATACTGAATTCCAGGATAAAGTGCATGAGTTGTATTTTTGCCTCAGTGTGAAAAAGGCAGGAGAGTGTCAGTCACTATATTCTGTGATAAAATAGAGGCCCCTTAGGAAATAGTTGGGAACCACTGCCATAATCTAATGGAGTTCCCCTTCTTACCATCCATCTCTTTTACCCCAATACTCCATTTCTCATATTTTTCATCCGTGTCCACATCTTTCTCTACCTGTCATTCACCCACAATCCTCTAGCCTGGCTTTACCTTCTCATTACCCCCCTCCTTGCCTCAAATCCCCTACTCAGATTCCAATTAAAAATATAATTTTGTGATGACCCCTGGTGTCACCTTTGTTTGGCCTTGTGATTTACCTGTCTGCTCTGTCTCTGCAGGTGCTCGTTAGGGCAACTGGCGACACCTGAGGGCCCACTGGGTTGCCAGGTTATTAAAGTCTGGGCTGCAGCTGCAGTAGTCTTTCTCTCTCCCTCCTCTGCTTGCAGCTCTCTGCTTTTCCCCTCAGGCACCCATTCTGGTTTGGTTGAGTTATGCTGCCTTAGTTATTTACTTTGCTTTCATGAACCAAACAACACCCACACACACACTCTCTCCATTCATACTCCTCTCCCTGATATCACTAATCTCCACACCCCATACTGTGTATATTTAGTTGCACCTTTAATTTTGTCCAATCTGGGTTACTTTGCCTAATAAACGTACCTTTCGTTAACTCTTTAACATAGTGTGTCTCCTTGTTGTGACCACTTGAGCTAGGTCATAACAACTGGGGGCTCGTCCATTTAGGTTGTTTTGTCAAGAAAGTTGGTTTGTGCCTCAGGTAGCAGTGGGCGCATGGTGTTGATTGCCCATGCTGATTATGTGATTTGGTCCAGCTGTGTGCTGGTTTTGGCTATGTGCTTTGTCTGCCAGAGCAGCTCTGGTTTCTCATTTTTGGGAGGTAAACCATGTGGGGGTTTTTTTTCCTCTCTGAAAGCATTGGTTTCTGACCCGGTGTCAGATTGTCATGTGTCATTCAGAAGGTAAGTGTTACTGTCCTGATACACTGTGTACAGAGAATTCCCCTTTAGGTTGTAGTGGCATTTCCCCGTTGGGTTGCATCTGTTTTACTTTTTTTTTTTTTTCTTTTTTTTTTTTTGTGGTGTTGTGGCGACATGATAAGTGTCAGTTGTTTTCAGTTGACAACTGTCTCGGAGGCACATCTGCATGATTTTGTGCAGTTGCCTGCTTGCAGTTCGCTTTGCAAATCTACTGGCTTTCAGTGTGTAAATACATGCCGCAAGCCACATGAGGACTAGGTGTGAGTTGTTAGTTGTTAGAACTTAATTAAGTCTATTTTAAAGGCAGACTTGTATAAGATGAATGTGTTGCCAGGTGCAGCGGGAGGTATTGTTGAGGATGCTACTGGTTTGTCTTCGCCATTAGGTCACAGTACTGGTGTGTCCTTTAAACAGCAGAGGGAGTTACTATCGTTGCAAATGGAACATGCAAAGTGAAAGCACTGGGCTGAAGTTGAGAAAAATGAGAAAAGGAAATGTGAAGTTGATAAAGAATCGGGTTTGGAAAAAATGAAGTGTGAAAGAGCAGGCTGGGATTTATTTGGAACATGAAAAATTGAGTTTGATCAGAGAGGTTAGGTTGAGCCTGGAAGCAAGTCAAGGGCTAGGTGGAGATAGTTTTTCTTCAGGTAACTGCTCCTCTTTGAATTTTGATCTGGTGGATAATTTGCATCTTGTTCCAAAGTTCAATGAGAGGGACCCTGAAACATTTTTTTTCTCTGTTTGAAAGAGGGACCGACACAAGGGGCTGGTCTGATGCCGATCGAACAATCATGTTGCAGTGTGTACTGACAGGAAGGCGCAGGAGGCATATGCAGCTTTGTCTGTGACAGATAGTTTGAGTGATGCATCAGTGAAAGCCACTGTTCTTAAGGTCTAGATGGTTCCTGAAGCTTATTACCAGCAGTTTTAGCAGTAAGGAGGATAAACAGTCTTACCTTGAGGTTTCATGCAATTTGCTGAATACTCTTAATCATTGGTGTAGGGCTTCTGATGTGGAAACATTTGATGATTTGTGTGATCTTAGTGTTTTGGAACGGTTCAGAAAATGCAGTTCCCAGCTGTATTGCCAGACATATAACAGAGCAACAGCTGCAGTTGGTGAGGCAGCTTCCTTAGCAGATCGGTATGTCTTGACTCACAACAGCGATTGGAGAAGTGGAGACGATAATTGTGATAATTCCCGTGGTGAAATTTTCACCTGGACCCTCACATAAGCCTGCATGTACAGGCCGACCCGAGGGCACCAGACTATGTAATTACTACCATGGGGAGGGTCATTGAGAGGACAAGTGTCCACTAATGAAGCCAAGAGCTAAGCATCATTCACCATTGCCTCCGCATCATCTGCCTTCACCTTTGCGTCGTTCGCCGTTATATGCTTCAGCTATGCTGTGATGTCTCTGCTCCAGAACCGTCTGTTCTGGGGTTTGGTTAAGTTATGGTGCCTGCAGAACATGTGGTTTCGCTGCCTGATCTTCCTCTAGCTGTTTTGAGGAAGGACTGGGTGAAAGGCCAAAGGGCTGATTCATCTGTCTGATTTGTGGGATGAGGTTTTGCCTGTTGAAAAAGTAAGATGTTGCACATGGATATTTTGTCCAGAAGGATTTGCTAGTGAGAAAGTAGGAAGTGGGTTTTCAATTTGTCGTGCCAAGTAACTTCCGTGATGTGATGTTACAAGCAGCACATGACAACTGTGGACATTTGGGGATAAAGAAAACATATCAATGGGTCCTGCGGTGTTTCTTTCGGCCTCAGTTAAGGCGTGATGTATCCAAATATGTCAGGACATGCCGCCCACTGGGGAAGCAAGTCAGGTTGTTGAGCCTGTTCTGTCTTGTCCTATTCCTGCTGTTAGCCAGCCATTTGGGCATTTGATCTTAGGCTGTGAAGTGGCACCAAAAGACTTGGAAGTTACACAGGCTGATGTGAAAAATCTGTCCCCTGCAGTTGTGATTGATTCTGTGTTTGCAGATCCTGAGGTTCCTGCTGTGTGTTTGGACGGTGAGAGGGACCTAAAAACACCTGATCCTGATGTTCCTGTCACATGGGGCAGGAAAAGAAAATATCACTTAACTCTGCTGGCCAGAATCTGTGCCTGTCACCAGTTGTTAAAGCCTCAGGTCCTCCAGCTGCTGGGGAAACTCTTTGTTCCAGCTGGCACTGGGTAGTCGGCCCCAGTGGTTTAAGTGAGGATTGTCCTGTTTGTTTTTTTTTTGTTTTTTTGTAGATTGTTTGTTTTGTTTGCAATTTGTTAGGGTTTTTGTTTAGTTCGCCATTTTATCCTGCTTTTTGGATCACCCATTTTCTTTATTTGCTTCTCATGTACCAGGGTATCTGAGGATGGGTGGGGGTAAGTGGCGCTCCAATGGCAGGTTGAAGGTTATATGTGGATACTTTGCTTTTTTTTATTACTTTATCAGTACTTTTAAGTGATTCATTGTTTTTTTTTAGATTGTGTTGCTTTAGTTTTTGCTTTGATTTTGATTTTGAGTGTGGTGATCCCGTTGGGAGACCCCATTTTAAGGAGAGGGGGGGTTGACCCCTGGTGTCATCTTTGTTTGGCCTTGTGATTTACCTGTCTGCTCTGTCTCTGCAGGTGCTCATTAGGGCAGCTGGCGACACCTGAGGGCCCACAGGGTTGCCAGGTTATTAAAATCCGGGCTGTAGCTGTGGCAGTCTCTCTCCCTCCTCTGCTTGCTGCTGCTGCTGCTTGCAGCTCTCTGATTCTCCCTTCAGACACCAATTCTGGTTTGGTTTAGTTATGCTGCATCAGTTATTTACTTCGCTTTCATGCTGACAACACCCACACACACACACACACACACACTCTCTCCATTAATGCATCATGCACCTCACACTGATATCCACAATTTCCACACCCCATACTGTATATATTTAGTTACACCTTTAATTTGGTTTAATCTGGGTTACTTTGTTTAATAAACTTATCTTTTGGTAACTCCTTCACTCTCTCCCCCTCTAATTGCCTTCTGTCTGCCTTTCTGAATTCCTCCATCATTCCCTCTCTTCTTCCTTTGCATCTTTTATCCGCCGATGGAGTGAGGAGCTGTCTCCTGTGGAGAGCTGTGGCTCTTGGGAGAGAACAATGGGGATTGAAATCATTTCAGCAGTGCAGTACATAATTCATCATGGCCATGCTCATCATGCTCCAGTAAGACACCTCCCCTATGGTTCTCTGCTCCAGTGTTTAATTTCAAAGCATCTCCCCTCTATGTCTCAGTATATATTTGTGTTTTTACACACTTCTGACTGCGTGTATATTTCAATGATGTATTTTATAGATAAATGAACAGAAAAATACACACAGTAGCTGTTACACTTATGAACACCCTTGTATGTGTTTTTCTATTGAAATTTGTTTGCATCTGTTCAGTGTGGCTTTAATGTCAGTGTGTGAAGAGTGAGAAGAAGGGTAGAGACCGAGAAGGCAAACTGTGGAGAGCATGTGAAGTGAGGAGATGTGAGAAATGCTGCAGGAATCCATTCTTAGAGTCTCCTACATTAAATATTCCATCAGAAGCTGTTCTAGTTGCCATACTGCTGGGAACAGCTTCATCTGTAACACAGTGTAGGGTTTACAGGCCCACTGTGGACAGCTCTTAAGAGGTACAAAGAGCCATATGGTGAATTAAAACTATAATTATCCATCTCACTGCATGAATGAAACATTATTAAGGTGTATTTTAAGATATCTCTGTGTTCAGCATTTTCTTTGCTGGTATTGACAGAAATCTGTAAGCTTTCAGTGTGGCATTGTGCTGCTTGTTTTTCAGCTTTTTTCTATGGTTTACTTGTTGTTTTTAAATCTTTTCTTTTGTCACCCCTAACATATTTGCTGTCTCTCTCACTCAATCTCTCTTTTCTTTCTTTGGTGGTAAAAAGCTGTTGGAGAAGGGCAATTACATTTCATCTGCTACTTTTTTTTTTTTTTCAGTTTTTGCAGTGCCACTAAAGTGACTCCTGGGATTTGGCTGCTTGGGGATGACAGTGTTTTGTTAGAACATCTAAGTGCATGAGATAAGAGGCGTCTCGACAAGTTACTTCTCTACTTCGGCTTTTTTTTCATGCTCTGTACCCAAAGTTTATCCCTCTTTACCCTAGCCACCTTCTTAATTTATCCCAGCCCTCCCTTGTTACATCAGCCCTGTCTTCCTCTCCTCTGAACCAGGCCCTGCCACTGACTCCCTCCTCTGTTGCTCAGCAATACTTACTAGGCTGGACGACCACTCCCAGAAAAAACAATATTAAATTACCCCAGTTTGCAAAGATGCCACTTCCTTAAATAGCTTATGCTGTTTAAAAATATAAATAACTTACACTGCGATGCTTCTGTTTCAGCTGCTGAAAGTGTGTGCGAAGATGTCAGTGCATATTTAAGAAGGGAAATGTTTTGTGTAGCTGCGTCGCACCTGCAGCTGCAATCTGAGTGTTACCTTTTAAACAATGAGGGAGTGAATCTGGGTCAGAATCAGCCTCTGTGGTGCCATGTGTTTCCAGGGGAGATTTCACAAACCTCCTCTCTGCTACTGAAGAAATGAAAATGGGGACAACTCCAAGGAGATAATGAGCATCACAGTCTGTTTATGTGTGTGTGTGTATGCATGACTGGTGTTATTTATGAAAATATTCTGTACTTCTAGTGACCTAACACAAAATTCCACTCCACTGATTCAAAGTAGCACCACAATAGATAGTTGCACAATATCTTCAAATACAAATATTGTAGGACAAATGAATGCAACAACAAATGCTGCTGCAACAATGAAAACCTTTGGAAATGTCACAGCTATCAGGCATATCATCTTCTGTGTATCTCAGTTGTACCAGTTTCAGCCTTGGATAGCATGAGGTGTCTGTATAAGGTGTGTGCAGAGAATCTGGTTAGCAGTTGGGAGCATGAGCCCCTCTCATTTGGATTCTGTCAGACTATTACCAAGGTATATGGAGAGGCTCTGTTCCATTAGAGCTACACAGCCAAGAGCCGGCGACTATAATTACACTCTTAGCCTCCCATCCAGAATAGAAAAAGCAGAGGGATGAGTGAAGTGACAGAACATGAGAGAAAAGGGAGGTTACAAAGCAGGGGAGACGGAACACATGGGGATTTCTGGTAAATCATGAGGAAAGATCAGAGTGGAAGAATTTTTTTAAAAAAAAGTTAATTAAAGGAATAGGTTGACATTTTGAGACATATATTTATTAAGATCAGTATCACTCTCATGTCTGTATGCTAGGTATGAAGCTACATCCAGCAGCTGGTTAGCTTAGGTTAAAGGGGATAGACCATGCACATCTCCATGTCCATATTTGTACTCTGGGGCTCGACTGTTCAAAAAACTCCTTATTTATCTTATACTGCTCCTGTCTCTTTAAGGCCCCCCTCCCAATGAGCCCACTCTGTTCTGATTGGCCAGCTTCTGGAAGCTGCCCCTTGGCAGACTTCTGGTGGCTCCAGAGGCTGCATAAACAAACAGTGTAAGGTGGATTTCACGTATTTTTCTCATTCTTTACTGAACTACATTTGTACCCGTTCAAGCCCTAATCCAATCTGAAATAAGAGAGTGGACAGCATGAACAACCCATGGGACAACCTTAGCAACAAAGACTACAGAACATCATCATGAGGAGGAAATAGAGGTAACAGGCTTTCTGACTGGCAGGGAGCATTTTTACATTCGTTCACCTCAGGTTTTGTAACTTCAAACATCATAAAAATAACAGAAAATCACAAAAAGCATGATATGTCCTCTTTAACATAAAGATCAAGGGGAAATACTATCCTTGCTCCTCTTTCCAGCACCTCTAAAGCTCAAATTAACACATTTTATAGTTGGACAGAATGAGGCTAGTTGCTTCCCCCCGTTTCCAGTTTCTTTAGGAGATAAGCTCACTAATTAATATGTTGTTTGTTTAATCTTTTTTTGTACATATTAAACAAAGGAGAACAAAAACCAAAGTGTAAAAACAACAAAGTTGTCGACATACTTGCCTTTTAAGATATATGTTAATAATTAGTGAGCTTTATCTTTAGACAGAGCCATGCAAGCTAGCTTTTTCAACCGTTTCCAGCTTTTATGCTAGCTAAGCTAACTAGATGCTGTCTAAAGCTTCATATTTAGCTTACAATTATGGATTTTCTCATCGAATTCTTTTAGTGAACAAGCACCTTTTCCCAAATGTTAAACTATTACATTAAGAGACTTGTCACAGTCAAAATGACTGCGGAGCTTTGAGGCATTTGATAACATGGCACTATCACAGTGTCTTAATACATCATAAGACCTTCAGGTTTTATCTGTAAAAGGGGTTCTCATGAAAAATGTATCCATTATTAGGTAATGAGACAGGCTGGGACTCATGGGCAAACTTGCCTCCCATAAATTTGAAAGCTATATATGGAATGGCTGATCAGCAAGCAGTAAGGGCCCTTCACAGCTGAGAGGTCACACAGCCAGGAGGTGTCAGGACGATTGTTGGAACAGACCTACTCTGCACAGCAGCGGTGCCAGCGCAATCTCTACCACGGTGGCCTCTCTGACAGGAGGTCTCTGTTAAGGTTAACTAGATTCAGATCAACTAGCTGCTTCAGGGCCCATCTCTAACCAATGCACCCAACCTGAGACAGGAGTGAATTTGAGAGATTTTCTTCTCTGTCACAAGAGTGTTAGCTCTTTTCTCTATTCCTGATATGCTGCAATTATCTTTTCTTCATTCCATTGTTGCAAAACCCCTGTTTTCACACTGTTTTCTTTTCCGTGTTTATCGAGGTTGCTCAGTCCCTCTCTAAATTTAGGTTTTTGTTCAAAGTAGTCATGCTTCAGGGAAGCGTGTATCTTTAGTTGTGTATACAGCCTTTCATTCCACACTGCATCTCTGCACTGAATAAAATTTCCAGACTCTCCTCCATTTCCATCTTTCTCTGTGGCTCAGGTGGTAGATGGACTCTTTGGACCCTGCTGTTATTATTTTTGGGCTACTAATGGCCCATTGTGGATAGGAAGGTGCTTATTAAAAACTAATAGGTAGCTATGATATCCAGGGGCATTACTGCATGAGGTCTTAGGAGAGCAGTGTGCACATACTGTAATGTAAAACTATGTCATATATCTTATTGTTCTTTTCTTTATACTGTGATTTGTCTTCTAAACGCATATGCCTCCTACATGATGTTAACTACTGTAAGTCTTATAAAGGGCATTTCTATGTAATCTAATCTATTTAGCATATGGAGCTGGCTCCACTTGGACTTCAACTTAGAGTGATTTTATGTATAAACCCCTGAGGTAACACAGCACCTTCTCTCAGTATCACCACCCACACCTTCAAGTGAAACCTTTTTATAAAAAAAGCAAACTGCAACAGCAAATAAGTTTTCCTGGAAACATAATGCAACATAATGACGAAATGTTACAGTATTTGGCAAGATCCAAAAATATTGATACTGAACATATGAGTGAAATGTTCAGAGACAATGTAGTTCTTTTTTCACCAAAATATCCAATGGTGCAGTACAATATCTGCTAGAAACTACAGTAGTAGAAACTATAGCAATATTAAACTTTTTATGGTTGTGTTTAGGCACTGGCAACAACGACTTGAAGCATAACATTAGCATTTATTAACATTTAAACAAAACAACGATCTTTCACCAACCTTAACCAAAATGCTTTTGTTGCCTAAGCAGGACTCAGGATGTGAGCCCCAGTCTCTGGTGTCTGGAGTACTGGGCCTTATACCCCCACCATTCACCCCGACCCCCTCCCTCCAGAGCAATATATTAATGTAGTTCATTCAAAAAGACATTGCCTATGAATGTAATTCAGGCAGCAATTACATTTGCAAACACAACGTAATTGGGAAAACAATTTAGTTGTATATCAACGTAATTTCTAGGAGACAGCGTTGATAGCCAAAAGGGGCCTCTCTCTACGAAAGGTTCTTCAGTCTGTATATACTGTGTTACATTTTTCACTTTGTTACATACAGCTTTCTTATTGTAATCAAACTGTAAACTATAAGTTGGACTGAATTTTGGTCTGGTGTGGATCAATACCACCTACTGTGGTCAAATGTTGCCCTGTTCCTTTACAAAGCACTCTCTTGGCATTTCATATTGGGCGGCCAGGCTGGGACCAGTATTTACTTTGGGGTGTGGCATTCTGCAATGGTAACAACTAAATGAGCACTAAGCTCACAAATACATGATTAGTAATCATCTTAGCAATCATCTTTTTGATTAATTCTCAGTGGAGAGGCTCTGTACTAGCTGTGTGTTGTGGCCAATGGGATGGCCAGGTTTTAGTCTATAGTGGCCATGGCAACCACTGGCAAATCCATGACTCCGCCATTGTGTCTTGAGTCAAATTGATCTGAAGATTTTTCTTAAAAGCACTATGTCTTTGTTAGAAAATCTGACTTGGTTTAAGTGATCCTACTTCTTTCTCTTGAGGTAAAACGGCAATATTTTTAGAGCTATGAGTGATATGCCTCCCTTTTAGCTCATGCTTTTCTCTCTGCAAGTCGGAGATCTGCCATTACTAATTCATGGCATCCAAGGGAATCATTCCCAAACTACAAAGACAAAGTGTGAGTGGAAATAGCTATGCTTTGCCTTGAACAGAGGTAAAAAGGAGACCTCACATAACCATGCCATCAGTATCCAACTGCAGAAACACACACTAAATGTTCAAAACAGGTGTAAAAAATAATTAAATAGCTAGATATTATGTGAAGCAAGTGTCTTCCTAGTCTAATTATGACACAGGAAAATTAAATTATTGTGGTCGCAACACTGAGCACTTAGCCTGCATGCCATCCTTCTATTTGTGTATCATCTGCATCAAAGTAATGAGTCATAGCCAAACTGTAACATTTTCTTACACAGAGATTTGATGAGGCAGTTTTTAAAGAAACAAAGGAGAAATCTTGACATCCAAATGAAAATGGATAGATCTGCAATCAACCCTAACTATTCCATGCATTTAATTGCTCAGTTATCTTTAAAAAAAAAAGGGGGGGGAAAGCAGTGATTGGCTGCAGGAAAGGCATAAAACATTTGGCTGCCTCAAGAAGGTTTTATTTCCATCCAATATTTTTTAAATGTGATAGGCTTAAAAATCAACTTGCCAGTATTGCTACAACATAAACTACCCTAGTAACTGCCTTAAATCTTTGTCTTTTTCCTCTATGACTTCCATTACCTCCAGTGGTATATGTATGTTGAAAGGAACTACTTACAATCCACATGTAGGAGGAAAGCTATGAAACACTCTGCTCTCCTCCTGACCTACATACAGCACACATCTGCCTCAACATGGATACTCAGCAGCAGGAACTGCTGTAACACCTTCTCTCATCACCATGTATATGATTGTGAGGTTCAAATTCATTTTAAACAGATCATCTTTTAATTATCTCATTCTTACAATGGCTTGGTTTACAACCATGGTATTTTTTTTTCTTATGACCAAGAGAAGAACATGTTGTATGTTGCTTTACAGTATTTATGGACAAGGCTGAAATTATTGGTACCCTTGCATTTTATTTAAATAATGCACCATTCACCCTGAACAGTGTTAAAATTAAGATATTTTATTATCAATAGATGTCTGTTTGGTTTGGTATTCTACATTCTCAAATAGCCTGTACAAAATTATCGGTACACTTTAGAAGGTGTAAGAAATAATTGATTTGTGGTGATACTTTAAGCAGACTATTGTGTTTTAATTAGTATCACATTCATGCAGCCAGTATAAAAGGAGAAAATTACTCACTCCGCTGTTTTGTGCCACTGTGTGCATCACATTGAACATGGAAAACAGAAGGAAAACTAGAGAGTGGTCTGAAGACATTAGAAAAAAGGTAATATCCAAGCATGGCCAAGGTAAAGGTTACAAGACCATCTCCAAAGAGCTTGATGTTCCTGTGACCACTGTTGCAAATATTATTAAGAAGTTTAAAGCCCATGGAACTGTAGCCAACCTCTCTGGCTGTGGTCACAAGAGGAAAATTGGCCCGAGATTGAACAGAAGGATTGCTCGAATGGTCAAGAAAGAACTAAGGAAAACTTCAATACAGATCCAAGCTGATCTTCAAGTTCAAGGTACAATAGTTTCAAGTCACACCATCCATCACTGTCTGAATGAAAATGGGCTCCATGGTAGAAGACCCATTAAGACCCCACTTCTAAGAAGGAGACACAAAAAAGCCAGACTGGACTTTGCCAAAATGCATGTTGACAAGCCACAGTCCTTCTGGGAGAATGTGCTTTGGACAGATGAAACAAAATTAGAGCCTTTTGGTAAATCTCACCAACCCTATGTTTACAGAGGAAAAAAATGAAGCCTTCAAAGAAAAGAACACCGTGCCTACTGTGAAACATGGAGGAGGCTCAGTGATGTTTTGGGATTGCTTTGCTGCCTCAGGCACAGCGTGCCTTGAATCTGTGCAGGGCACAATGAAATCAGAAGACTATCAAGGCATTTTGGAGTGAAACACACAGCCCAGTGTCAGAAAGCTGTGTCTTAGTCGCAGGTCATGGGTCTTCCAGCAGGATAATGACCCCAAACATACATCAAAAGGCAACCAAGACTGGATGAGAAGAAAACATCGGACCATTCTGAATTGGCCAGCTTTAAGTCCTGATCTGAATCCGATTGAACATCTGTGGAAAGAGCTGAAACTTGCAGTTGGGAGACGGCTCCCATCAAACCTGAGAGAAGTGGAGCAGTTTGCTCAAGAAGAGTGGGCCGAACTACCAGTGGAGAAGTGGAGAAACCTTATTCAGAAATACAGAAAGTGCTTGACTGCAGTTATTGCCTCCAAAGGCTGTGCTATAAAATATTAAGTTAAGGGTACTAATATTTTTGGCCATGCCATTTTCATTTGTTGTATTGTTTTAAATTATATGCTAAGTTGTAAATCAAAAGCAAAGTTTCAGTCATATTCAATGTGAAATAAAGAATGATAAATACCATATACTTCTGTCAGTTTCAGCTTAATACGGAGAAAATTTAGTTTTTTTAAAAAAAATTGGGAGGGTACCAATATATTCAGCCACATCTGTACATTACAGGTATGCAAAGCCTGCTTGTTCTTCATCAAGTGAGGATTACAAAGGCATTTAGGGCAGACATTCTCAACCAGTGGGCCGAGCCTCAGAGTGCCATCTAGTGGGCCACGGAGGCAGTGGTGCTGCTAAATGGTTAAAATTGAGTGAGTGAGTGAGTGATGAAGTTTCACCACTGGTTGGCCGGCCCAGTGTTGGAGTTTCCTCATTGGCCGTTACTCTTTCAAAATGAATCGGCGTGAGATGATGGAAGCGACGCAGTGACTGTCTCCGTGACTTTCTGCTCCGAGCTCTGACGCTCTCAGCTCCGATGTTAAATGCAGTGAAGTGAACTGTTTAAACAGACGCGTACCAGCATCTCTGCGTCTCCCCCTCTACATCCAGTGTCTCGACAGGCAGGAGAGACGCTCCGTGGTGCATTTGGATTTTATGACTGAAATAATACCAGGCTGCAAGCTTTGTATTTCTCTGACATTTACAACATGGTAAAACATGAGACTCATATAACTGTTATATCATTTTAGTGTGGGACAGCTGCTCTGCAGATGCGCTTGATTTGACAGTTACTGCAGTAACTGGGCGGAGATAAGCTGCCTGAATTTGCGCCCAAAATGCTGATGTCAAAACTTTCATTTATAATTTGAGAGAGAGAGAGCACACAATTAAAATGAGAGACATCTGCAGAGTGAAACAGATGAAAGAGCAGGGGGAGTTAACAATAATTAGAATAGTTATAATTAGAAGTAAAATCAGTTCCCTTTCAAATCAAATATCACAAGATATGAGTGGAAAGTATGGTTGTTGCAACTGCATTTATAACCTTTTGTTTTGACTCAAACATAGCTTAACTATGTCATGTGATATGCTACACCGGGACCCCTACAGAAAATTGCGAATGAACATTTAATATCCAGGAATTCACATTATAGACACTACCACTGACTATCCCTGTAACACATTGGCCATAAACGGTCGGTCCACCCATATACTAGGTTTTGACCTAGTCTTGTTTTTGGTAATTTACAAAACTGGTTATTTTTTTATATCTAACTGTGCTCAAGAATTCACGTAAATGAGAAACGTCAAATTAAAATGCATAATTTCAATGACCAGTTACATTTTAATATCACCGCGCCAATCACAACACATCATTAGGTAGAGACAAATGTATTTTGCCACTGTTAGCTAGCTAGCGTTCTCTGTGGATCCTGCTTCAGAAAACATGTCTCTATCCACCGTGTTGGAAAATAAACTGATGGAACTATCAGCAGACAGCAGCCTGAAGCTTCAGCTCACACAAGTTAACCTTTCTGGATACTGGCTGCCAGTCAGTATCCCTCTCTGTCAAAACAGGCTATCAAATTTCTGTTGCTTTTCACCACCACCTATTTACTGAGTTTCCATTGTGACTGTCACAAAATCAAAGGCAAGGAACAAACAACAACAACAAAGCTACTTGGAATGCTACTCTGCACGTCAGCTTCACAGTCATCCCACCACAACTTTTTTGTCATGTTATGTTTATTTATGTATTTATGTATGTATGTATTTATTTATTTATTTATTTATTTAAATCAGAACCCCTGATTTAGGGGAAATGCTAAAGAATAGCTGCTACATGCACAAGACTTCAATTCACATAAAAAATACACTTTTTTACAGCAAACAAGTCACACTGCATGGTGGAGTTTGAGGATGGTCCACTGTTCCTACTGTGAAAGGATGACTTTAAGGGAAATGCAACATTAAATTAAAATGCATTTACATTGGGAGATTTTTTTCTTCTTTATTATGAATTTTAAGCTATTTTATTTAACTACACATAAATTGTATACTGTACAGTGTATTATACTGACAAAATTATACATTTATACATTACTAAATTGTTAATACATTCACAACATAAACTTCATGCTCAGTGTTTCCTGTTTGGTGTCTGTGTAGTGCTTGCCTGCCTCCTGCATCTAAATTCTCTTCACACTATAAAAATACTTAATTGATTATTTTGTAATCACCCGGTAACATGCCACCATAAAATCTTGTGTTCGACATGTATGGATGCATTTTATTGCAAATTGATTCCTTCACTCAGAGTGTTGGTTTAAAGGAGACTTATCGTGCTTTTTGTGATTTTGTGGTCAAAGGTCCAAAACTTGAGGTGAATGGATGTAAAAAAAGTCCCCTGTAAGTCAAGAGAAAGGGCTTCAGCCTATCCTGAATGCTCCTTTTGCAAAGGTACCTCTACTTCCTTCTTCATGTGGATGTCTGATTGTTCGCCCATGCCCACAAACAGCCATCCGTTCCGTAGTCTTTGTTGCTAAGGTCATTTCACCAGTTGTTCGCGTTGTCCACTAGCATATTTCAGATCGGATTCGAGCTCAAACATGTACAAATGTATTTGAGAAATTTCTATTTTGAGTAAAGAACGAGAAAAAGAAATGTAGCCTAATACTTATACTACTGTTTGTCTACGTAGCCTTTAGGACCACCGGAAGTCTGCCAACAGCCAGAGGAGGAGCTTAAAGAAACAAGAGCTAAAACGGCCTGTTTCAGACAGAGGCTGAACTGAGGGGCTGCATAAAGAGCCAGTATAAGGTAAATAAGGAACTGTAAATCATGTAAAGATGTCCCAGTAGAGCCCCAAAATAATTTACCATGTTGTAAATGTCAGAGAAATACAAATATGGTTTTCTTTTACTCGTTTTCAAAAGGTACAATAAATACTGTGGCAGGTATGCCAGGGCCATGAGCTTTGTGCTACATACCTATTCAGTTCAGCTTCCAATCAATCTTGGAATGAAATGGCTAGTACCAATGCACAATAGATGTAAGATAAATGGATCACAGAAAATCAAATTGGGGGATTCGTACAATGGCAGCATAAATACCTATGGGAATACATATGTGAGAATGCTCTTCATTGATCACAACTCTGCATTCAGTTCCATCATTCCCTCAAAATTTGTCTCTAAGCTCATTGATCTTGGGCTGGAGACCTCCCTCTGCAGCTTCCTGATGGGCAGGCCCTAGTTGGTGATAATCAGGAACCACACCTCCTCCTCGTTGATCCTCAGCACGGGCGTACCACAGGGCTGTGTGCTCAGCCCCCTTCTGTATTCCCTGTTCACTTATGACTGTGCTGCCAAGCACAGCTCCAATGTTATCATTAAGTTTACTAACGACATGACCATCCTGGGCCTCATCACGGACAACGATGAGATGGTCTACAGAGAGGAAGTGAAGACACTAACCAGCTGCTGCCAGGACAACAAACTCTCTCTCAACGTCAGTAAAACTAAAGAGATGATCAGGGACTACAGGAGACAGCACCCATCCACACTGGTGATGCTGAGGTTGAATGGGTCAGCAGCTTCAAGTTCCTTAGTGTGCACATCACTGAGGACCTCTCCTGGTCACTAAACATGGACACCATGGTCAGAAAGTTCGCAAGCAGCTCTATTTCCTGAGGAGACTGAGGAAGTTTAGCATGAAAGCCAGCATCCTCACAAACTTCTACAGGTGCACCATTGAGAGCTTGCTAACAGGCTGCATCATGGTCTGGTACAGGACCTGCTCTGCCCACAGCCACATATCATTACAGAGAGTGGTGGAGGCGGCACAGCACATCACCAGCAACAGACTCCCTGCTATTCAGGATATCTTCCACCCGCAGTGCCTGTGGAAAGCACACAGCATCATCAAGGACCACAGCCACCCACCACACAGACTGTTCTCCTTGTTACCGTCTGGCAGACGATACAGGAGCATGGCCACATGTATCACCAGGCCATCAGGCTTCTCAACTCATGCATCTGAATACTCCACATTGCATATTTGCTTACCTGCTTGTCTGCACTGTCTACTGTTTACTGCACTGCTTACATAAAAAATTCACTATCAACCATGACTGCTGCTATTGAACCAGGACTAGGACTGCTACATACCCAATGTGCAATACTGTTGTATGTACTCATCACTTATTGCTGAGCTGACCTGTTTTCTCATCCAACACATTTCATTGTACCATTGACCTACATATGACTAATAAAACTGAACTGAACTAAATTTTGCAATCTAATCTAATCTCATTACATTGTCTTAAATAGATGTGACAGAAATCCAAATATATAGGATCATTATGCCATAGATTCAAAGTCTGTTCCAAGAAAACAATAGCCAAGAGTTTTAATAACACAATCTGACAGTATATTAAATCCTTGTAGCTTTAATGCTATTACATTGTCCTGTGCAATTGCGTCCAAGTTTGCAATTATCTTTTGATCAGCAGAGAGAGTTTATTAGAGGTGTTATAGATTACACACCTGTCTCAGGGTATCAGATAATCCCCCAACTCTAAAGCATTAATTTATTTATTTTCTAATTCAATCAGATATCAGAATAATGTTGTATTTTCTTGTTACAGAGTGAAATGTAAAGTTCACTTCTTGTGTCTCATCACAACTTACATTTTCTCTTGTCTCTGTAGTTTCACCTCACACAAACTCTCAGGCTCAGCATTCCCTTTCTTTTATTTCCTCTGCAACTTTAACTATCTTTCTTCCTTTACCGCCTAACTTGTGCTTGATATGCAAAAAGCAATAAACATTCTTTTTACTGTTGATCCCTGGATGTGTCTTATGCAGTAGATTTCCGAGCAGTATATGCATAATTTCCTTCCCAGAGTCACCTTCTTCATTTACTGTTACTTGAACGCTGCACACCAACAGAAAAACATCCCTAAAAGAACATGAAACATCAGCTGTGACAGTCATTTGCTTCACATTCATCCAGTGGCAACACCGCTAGAATTTAAACATGTTTCTTCTTTAGAAATAAATGGAACAGTTCAAATAAGATTATAAGGCAGCTGTGGGTGTTTTTGTGCAGAACAGAAATAACTCAGGAAGAGGTACATTTTGAAATGTGCTGTTCACAGATTACAAGAAAACATCATAAAATATCATCAAAACCGTATTATTTCCAAATTAGTCTACAACAACTTCCAAAAGAACTTAATTAGGGGAAGAACTGTTGTCTAAGAAACCTAAAATGAAACTTGTGGAGATTTCAATAATCACCATTTTAGATTTTAGTTGTTAAAGGGGAACTTGACCTATTTTACACATAAGAGCCTGTTTATAGTCATAGTGAGTGGTGTTTAGCCTGTGAAAACAGTTGAATATGTATAATGTCTTCTTTGGCTCTGGTGGAGCTTTGTCAAATTTGAGAAAAGCCAAGATAGAGCCTGATAATGTCATCAATTATCTTAACTTGGTCTTGGAGACCAAACATTTTCAATAGAAAAACTGGAAGTCTGGAGTTTGAAAGACATTTAAGAGGGGATCTAACAAAAAGATATTATTGGTTGCATTATGGGATCCTGTTTTTGGACCTTGACCCAAGCCCCAAGGAAGTGTGCTTGGCTTTGAAGCCAATTTGACATAGTGGCCAAATCATGTAATTACAACCTCTGGGACCCAAAAAGCATTTATCCCGCACACAATCATTGGAAAATGAGCGGCTATAAAATGATGGATAATTTTTTAAGCCTCATAACATGCACGAAATGACTCGTTGCACTCAGCTCTCTCTCTGGTGTGCATGCTCTATGGGTGCTGCATGAATTTGTATACCCAGAGTTAACCCCGGTTTTTCAGCAAATATCTGTTTCGCTACTTTCTTTACCAGAGGACAATTTTTTTTCATAGAGAGCACATGTTATGGACAAAAATATCTCATAGCCTTCATCTACATCTTCCACATAGACTTTATTCCAATCTTGATTCATTAGTTCTTCTTTAAAGGCATACTATGCAGGATTTGTCGGTTGCTGTTTGTAACATTCAAAGTTGGCCCCTCCCCGGCTCAATGACACCAGATCCATCCCTACATCCCCAAATGTATCAATGCATGATCCTGGTGTTCTATATACACAACTTATAAATATATCTTTTGATTTCTCAATCTCAATTTCTACAATGATACATTGTCTATAGCAAGTGACATACTACTCACAAATTTAATTTTATAATTTTATCAATGTATAAAGCAATTCCTCCACCCTTTTTTTTAAAATCCTATTAATAAAAATCCTCTCATATCCCTCATTTTTGACCATAGCAGCTTGATCTTCGTTGAAACAAGTCTCAGAGATCGCTTTTACAGTAAATTTCTTGTCATGTTGTCTTAAACAATGTTGGATCTTTGAAAAGTTTGTATTAAGGCTCCTGCTATTGAAATGTCTTATTGATGTCACTCCATCTATTTTCACATTTTTAATAAACTGTTCTTCAGTGTAGTATTCACTGAAGATTATGCATGTTGTGGTAAAAATGATTCTCAGGATCAATATCTCTCTCCGTATCTTATAATTTATGCTTTGTGTAGTCAAAAGTTTTCAGTCCTAGACTTTCATATCTCGTATGCTTTTTGGTTGCCAATCATATTCTTCAGATGGTGATAAATAACATCTTTATTTAATGTCTGTTTTTTAATGTTTTTTTTTATATTTCATATTAATGTATATAGTACATAATAGAAATGCACAGGAGAGAAATGATGGATGTGCTGTATATGATCAAGCTGTATCATATTCCCAACAGTAACTGTGTTTGCGTTCTTTCATTGTGATGTTTGATAGGGAGTGACAGTAGGAAGGTTCGCCTTGTCCCACTACTGAATAGGAGACTACTGCAAATACTATACTACATGCAATCACTGTGTTTACCGTCTTTCACTCACTGTGATAAAGGTTTGCAATAGAAATGGCTTTGCAGGATGTCTGTTATTGAAAAGGAGCAGATAACTGAGTCTCCAACTTCCTTAGACTCCCTTGTCTTCACTATCAACAATCTCGACTGACATCAGAAAGTTGTGGGAGCCCATGGCAGCTTCAGTATGTGCATAAGTTCCAAAGCTACTCAAGCTACTAAATGGTAAATCCACCTCAAACAACATGATCACTTTCAGGTTTGTTAAGATTCTTGTAAAAATCAAACATGTATTACAGTATGTATGGCCCGAGCTGGCCTGACTCTCAGTTCAGAAGCAAGAGATTTAAATCTCTTTACAAGATAATGTGTTTTGACCGACAAAGGTGCCCTGCCTTATCTCTGGTAGGAAAGTGCAGACAGTCCGCAGTCTTTAAAAGCAGTTTTCAAAGGTCACATCATTGTGCATATGTGTGTGTGGTTTAGAAAAAGAATCAGGGTAAATTGGAGGTCAAAGTGGAGTCAGGAAAGAGGATTACAGGATTCATCGGAAAAAAATGGAGAGTTCCAACTTTAAAAGGAAGATCTTTCCACTGAGGTAGGATGCTAAAAGCGTTAGGGCTAGTCCAGATTAATCAATATGGTTTTGAAATCTTATTAGTGGAGTTTGAGAGATCTGTCTGTGTGACGGATACAATCAAACAATCTATTCGCGTAAAACGTGTAACAGTATATCTGATCTGCATGTGTCATTAGTCCATTTTGATTTTACTAATTCAATGCGATGCAACATAAAGGTACATCTTTCATTCTTCTCCTGTGTGTCATGGAAGCAGTTCTCTCCATCACTCTCCTCACGTGTTGTTTACAGTGTTTCCTGGAGAAATGTGGCCTGACAGTTGAAATGATCCAGGTAAAGCAGGAGCGTCCTTGGACTATGCCTGCAGGGAATTCTAATAAGATGAAAAATGCCAGAAGTGCAAGGGCTTTCAGACAGCCTGCGAAGGAAATATGCAAAAATAAAAAAGCCAACAATTTATCCACAGCATGAATTACCAGCTATTGTTAGCTTGGACTGCCTTTGTGTAGGCACACACTGGACTGGAATAAATGATAATTTATCCTTATTGTAACAGGAACAATTTTTTTTGGCTATCTTTCCATTAAGCTTTTCCCCTCTGCTAAAATATTCATACATCATCAATGAAACACAAAAGTGTTCAACGTGAAGATACATGCGAATTAACAGGCCAAAGTCCTCATAGTATCTAATATAAGATGTGTTGAAATAAAAGCTGTAAATAGATACAGACAATGACACAGTAACCTACTAATCCCGTAGCACACATCCTGGGTATCTCACACACTGACACACTAGCATGCACACACAACCATGCAACAGTGGTCATCCCCAGATAAATGGGCAGAGAGATGTGGTGTGACAGGCCATTGAGCCCTCTACAGCTTTAATGAGGCCTGCAGCCAGCAGGGACTGACTGGAGTAGGTATACCAGTATGTTTCCATTACTACTGTACAACAGCAGCAGCTGAAGATCCTATAGAAATGACAGGACACATAAGGCCCAGTGCACAGACTGGGCCATATGTGTCACTGTGGAAGCACTTACTGGAGCTCTGGGATCTGGAAACCAAATAAAGCTGCCTGGACACAGAAAGAGGAGATGAGATGTTATCAACTTCCTTCCTAGAAGATGCATAGTACTTCCCTAGAAAATGTAATTAGAAGCTGTATTTGAGATATATTTAACTGTTAAAAGGCATACTGCTCTGACAGAGATACAGGAAATTTTAGAAAAATTGCAATTTTGATGTTTGGTCATTTATCTTACATCCTTTGTGCATTAGTACTAGACATTTCATTCCAAGATTCATGGAAGCTGAACTGAACAGGTATCACAAAGCTCATGGCCCAGGCATACCTGCCACAGTATTTACTGTACCTTTTGTAAACAACAACAAAAAAAATGTAAAAGTGGACATATCATGCACTTTTCCAGGTCTATATTTTTTGTTACCGGAATATCTTTGCATGATTTACAGTTAAAAACACTCCTTATTTATCTTATACTGTACCTTTATGCAGCCCCTTAGTTCAGCCTCTGTCTGAAACAGGTCATTTTAGCCCCTGTCTCTTTAAGGCCCCTCTCCCGATGAGCCCACTCTGTTCTGATTGGTTTGTTTCGAGAAGCTGCCCCTTGGCAGACTTCCTGCGGCTCATCCCTACATCCGAACATGTTCAAGCCTGATTCCAATCCACATATGCGAATGGACAATGTGAACAACCTATGGAACAAACTTAGCAACAAAGACTACTGAACAAATGGCCATTTGTGGGCATGCACAAACAATCTGATGTCATCACGAGGTGGAAGTAGAGGTAACTTTGCAAAGAAGCGTTCAGGGCAGGATGAAGCCCTGGCTTTTGACTTGCAGGGAGCATTTTTACATAGGCTCATTTCAAGTTTTGGACATTTGACCAGGTTTAACATGGACATCCGGTATCATGACAGTATAAAAATAACAGAAAATCATAAAAAGCATGCTACGTGTCCTTTAATATCCTGTCATTTTCAAAGGAAAAGCACACTGACAGGCTTGACATATTCAAAAGAGGAGACAGGTGAACTTCTCCTGCACAGAATTCAGTTGGGTGCTCTGCTTTAAAAACAGGAAACAGCAGTGTTTGTTTTTTCCAAAACAAAGTCAGAAAAATGATGACACTCCAGAGGTCAAAAAACAGCAAAAGAATCATCGATCTTTTGGGTTAATTTATTTATAGGCTGACAAATCTGCTGATGCGCTTGTACAGTATGACAACTTTGAGCTTGCTATTTAATTCTTTTTTAAATTTCTCTTTATATCTTTTCTCCTTTTCTTTTTTATACATATTTGTTTAATTTATTTATACATATTTATTTATTCATTCTTTCTTCAATTCATTCTTTCATTTTTTTCTTTTCCCCCTCTTTTTTTGTATAATTGGAGGCTCTCCTTGCAAGTGCACAAGGTGCAATAGCTTTCTGTTGTAATGATGTGTCCTTTAAAAACAGAGTTCAATGCTGTCATACATACTCTGTTAAAGGCCTCATGCCAAAACATGCCACCAGATCTGCCAGCCTATAAACTGTAAATAATTTAACCCAAAATATCAACACATGAGGTGATTCTTCTGCTTTATTTTATTTATTGTTTTTTACCTCTGCCTTTTTTTTCCTGACATTCCAGTACAAACAGGTTCTACATATTTTGTGTGGGGGGATGAAAAATGCAACTAGACTCCCCATTTTTGCTTTTTAAAGATTATGCCTCTATGTTTTCATCATCAACATTATCAGTGTACCAATATATTCATTGTATTCAAAGCATGTCACATTCAATTTGTCATCTCATGCTGTTCTACGTGCACGTGAATTGAATGTGAGTAAAAAATATGGAAATCCACCCAGGCAGTTCTCACTTCATTTTTGTGGTCCAGTATAGATTTGGACATCACAATAGGGCCACAGGGCACAACCCATCCACCATGTCATTATTCTTTTATTCCCAGAGTAGAGACTCCTTTTTGTCATTTCCCCTGGGCTGAGCTGAGTCCATTTGAAGAACCCATGGGCCTCCAGACCTGAGTACCCGGAGGGAAAGAGATGAGCAGAATAAAAAAAAAGGAGAAGTAACACAGCAAAACAGGGGGTTAGACAGAGAGAATAGCAGAAAATGTAGGAGGACTAACAATAGATGTGGATCTGAGAGTGGCACAGGTGGAGAACATTTCAGTGTGTGAGTGAGTCTGTGAAAATTAGGAATTGTAGAATTGGTAGAAAATCATTACACACTGTTCTTTAGCTTTGCACCATTGTTGTTGATAAATGCTTTGCAAAACCATGAACAAGGAAACCGACAAGAGAAAAGCTGCAGATGTCTCAGAATCAGATTTAAGCATTTTAAAATACTGTATGTAAAATGCTACAGATATACAACACATTTTAAAAATCATCATAATGTAGAAATGTGTGCTTGCATCTACTTCATTTTGCACATCTGTCAAATAATTCATTCATAAATACACTGTATAAGTTATATAATGTGCACATAATATGCAATATACATTATTTATTATGTATATAATTTTCAAAATGTTCAAGTGCTGTTACTTCTTGTGCTAGTACTCTCTGATTGTCTTATATCACATTCACAGTTGCTGCAATGACCCATTTTCTATACGGAGATCATTAAAGTTTCATGTGAATCCAGCGAAAGGGGAATAAAAACATAACACGGCTTAAGATTTTAACAGTGCATCTTTGGACCCAGAATAAAACATCACAGGATGAATTTTATAAAACAAAGAATAAATAGACAAAAAAACAAGTGAATCACTGGGGATAGAGTGTTGTGTGTTTGTTGGAGGGTATGTGTGGCTAGTGGGGTGTACGACAGAGTATGAATAAGTATGAAAGTATCTATAATCACGTAAAACAAAATTCAAAAACATTATATGTTCAAAATGAGAAATCACATGAGAGGTTATTCATATTTTATTTTCATTTAAACATGTTAGTTTGCTTATTTATATGTTTTTGTGTATGGATTACCAGAAGATGCATGTTTTGTAAAATAGCAGTGTCTTGTAATCCCATGTAGGGTAGGCCCGATGTCTGGCATGACACAGAAATAAAAATACAACTAACTATCAGGGTGAGGCTGTTATTATCAACAAATCCAATTAAAAGATAAAAATCAAAAATGTGTTTGTTGATCACTTAATATTTTATGACTCTCAGCTTGTCTGTGGCACTCAGCCCCGAGCCCATTGGTTCCAAATGAGGGAAGAGGGAAATATTACAGTTTTTTCTTGATTGCTCAGACACTTTCTTGAAATTATGCTCCATTTCCTAAAACTCTAAACACAAGTGCATAATGGCGCACTCATCTTCACAAACTTCACAAACTTGTCAAAAGCAAACTCTCCACTCAAAACCATGTAGTCTCACATCTAAACCAGACTTTGCCTTCAGACATCATACAAAAGCCATCAAATACACAAAAACTACGAAAATAGCCATTACACACGGATGTGATCAATTCAAAACACTACTGTAAAAACCTGTTACTGTAATGAATAATGGCACTTATGGTTTTCCCCCAAGAACAACCTCTTTACATAATGGACACAATATAAAGACACAACACATGTATACATTTTCAAAAATTTTAATTTCTTAATGTATTGTAGTAAAATAAACTGAAATTGAGTGAAAAAGTAAATGTACTGTGAAAACATGCAACTGATTAAGAATACAGTAAAATAATTTTTATGTATTTACCAATATAAACCAATGAAAAAAAACCAATTTGAACATAAAGAAAGAAATCACATTTATTCTGCCTCAGGTCTTTGTGGATCCATTGTTCCAAAACAAGTGAGCTGACCCATGACCCTGTTATCTATCTATCCCGAGGTTCTGATTGGTGTGTGAACAATTTTGACTCTTAATGTTTCCACTCTGAGAATTGTGTGTTAATTGGGTTGCGGCTGTGATGACTTGAGTTAATGATATCGAATACCAGTGCTTTCTAAATGAGCACATGAGTGAAAACAGGGGAATAGTGTTGATAGTTTTGGGGAAATGGGTCTGTTTTTTGGTAGATGGCGTCATGGTTTGGGATTTTTAGTTAATAGGTCCAGTTATAGTGTGTAAGCAATCGATGTGCATCCAACTGAAGTAACAAGAAGAAAAACACATTTTTTAGCGAAGGGGGACTTTAAGGCAGTAGGATGGTATAAGTGGGATTCACTTACATAAACTATAACACCCATGTTCAGTGTTATGAAGGAACATGTTAACAGGGTGCAATGATGTGCCTCATAGACGATGAAGCCCTGTGGCACAGAGGATCATGTTTTGGCCTCACAGACAAAACGTGTTAGTAGTATCAATTAATTGCTGACCATGTTGATGTTTTCATTTGGAAAATTTTTGTCTGTAAAGTTATTGTTTTTTAAAGGATACAAAGAAAAAGAGCAATCTCAAATTTGATGCATTGATGGACAGTATTAATGACCATTGTCCTCTAATTTTAATAATGTGGTGTTATTTAGTCTGCTCTATAGCTAATTAATCTGTTTCATAGCTACAGTTTGTTTCTGTATTTGCAGCAGCCAGTGACATAGCTGACACAAGAATATTAAGTTGAAGTGAATGCGACCAACTATAATATTTTTCCAGCTGACATGTGTGATGGGTTCACTTGGCTAACTTCTGGGTTCCGTAGCCTTTGATTTAATTTATTGTTCTCCATCTCAGTTCAGTGGCTGCTGGCTTTGGAGGGGGCGAAGGTTATAATAAATGCTCAGAGTCTTTGGACCTCAATATCTTTGTCAAAATACAGAGTGACATTCCAGTTGAATAGACTCTGAGTGCTATAAACAGCAAGGCATTGTGTTGTAAAATGGCTTCATGCCCTTATTTCCCTTTTGCCTGCTGTGTACTGAGTGCTCTGACACAACCATGACAGATGCAGCCTGGTAAAGTGTGTCTGGGTCCGACAACTCGGCCTCCACCTGACCACCTTCATAAGCACTCTGCCATGAAGACCTGAACACTGTACCCCTTGTACACACATCATGACAATATAAATATCAAATGATTACATGTACACAAGATCAAACTGTTCATTAAGGAAACTCTCATGAACTAGCTATGAAAAGTGCATGTTAAAGACATCTGAACTGACATGCATATGGTATGATCAGAGGAAGGCACACTGTCTATCCAAGCTTACAAATGTACATTAATAATTCAGCTGCAGTTTTGTTCAGATCCACGCTGTACGGTTCATCTGGCTGCTGCCAACAGACTGATGTCTCGTCTCCTACGCACAACCCTCCTGAGGCGTCTATTTCCAATGCAAGACCAAACTTTGGAGAATCAAATTGACACAGTCGCAAGGATCATCGTAAGTTGAACATTCTATGCTAAAACACTGAAGGAAATCACTCTTATGCTTGGTGCATATTTTTATTTCATATTTGTATTTCACCATTTTTTAGATTTTCACCCAAAGTCATAATTAATGAATCTACGTTTTCAATAGTAGAGAGAATGTCTTTTGTCACTCTTTGGCTGTCTTCTTTGTTGGTTTAGCTCTATTTTGGCTAAATTAATTGACATAGCCTGAGTGAAAGAGAAGAGTGTAGAATAAGATCAGGTTGTTGTCATCTTGTGACACATTTTGGCACAAGCTGTTCTCTGTGTCCTGCAGGTCAATTACAACAAATAGCATCAGTGTTAGTATAAGTTTGTGGTGTTGAGCAAATGTCTACTACCTCCATCAACCTACATTGTCATATCTACTTCCAAATTCCAGTCCAATCCACACTGATGCTGAGCAAGCTGCTGCTTATCTAAAAAAAAATCATACAGACTAGAATCTATTATACTTGAAATGCCCAGAATGCTTGTGTCTTGATTGTATCTGACTGATAAAATTTCAATTATGTGCCTTGAATTGGCAACAATCTTTAGGGAGGGATTCCTTATTAAAATCCTGATACCTGTCAGCTGTTGTAATTTACCTGCTCCGCCTTTCATTCAGAGTGCAGACTTCCATTACACTTTTTTCAATTGAGTTTCCCCAGGGGAGCCAGTGCATCGCTAAATAAATTGCTCTTTTTCCAACAAATAAGTTTTAAGCCTTTGATCCATGGAGAATTAAACTGTGCTTCCTGGAAGTGTGGCCATGGACAACCGCACAGAACCTGAGCATGTGGCCTAAGTCCAGACTCGCCAGCATCCTGTCAACAGAAATGAATGGGCCATTAGCTCAGTGCAACTTCTTCACCTCCCATAAGCTGCCACTACAGCAAAGTCTCTCGCAGCAAATCCCAAATCACCTCAGGTACGTGGGCCTCCAGGCATGCCAAGAAACCCTAAGCCTTTCTCAGCAGAAGGTAGTGCTCAACCTCTAGTCCCAGAAGATGAAGATCACATCAGAGGGAGCATAGTGGGCTGAACAACTGAGAGAAAAAAAGACCTGTATTCACAGAGAGAACAGAAAAAATACTGATAAGAAAAACTGCTTGTTCTATTCTCTGATATTTTTCTACCGTCACATCATAAAACAGGTCAAACAGACATGTCAGTCATCTTTATCAAAATCATTTTCACTAAATCTCATCATTAAATTTTTAGTCAGGTTCTCGGTTTCAATAAAACCACAGCCAAACAATTGAAATAAACAAGACAAGCAGCATGCTGTTTCACATCACATTCAATTATATTACCAGTTCAAACATTTGGAAATATAAACCATGAATAATACTTGAAAACAAATCTGATGCCATTAATAGTATATGTCAACGGCACTAATAACAATCTCAAGACAGATTGTTAACTTTGAAATAAAAAAAGGACACACAAACAAATCAATCCTTCCAGACAGAACTATAATTTTGCGCCATGCACAAGTATTGGTTTATGAGTTTGTTTGATCTATTTGTATTTGTCTTATTTTTGTTATGGTAGAGACAGCTCTGACACTCACCATGGTGTTATTTGGATGTGTTATGGCAAAATTGAAAGGGAAGTGGTCAATATGTGTATGTTTTTAGTTGCGATTTTGAAGCTGTAATAAACTATTTTTGACTGCCAGAGTGGAAGAAAGTAGACCCCAACACAAACTTAATAACAAAGCCTTGATATGCCAATTTATCCGATTCCTATTGCGGACCAGATAAACAAACACATTCTTTACTTACACATCCAACAGGAACACAGCAATATGGGCATCCCACTGGAATCTAGACTACCTGTCAAGTGCAAGACCAATATTCACTCACTCTTTGGATCTGGTTTGGTCCACCAACTTCTCAGAAAAAATATACGGTATGTGTGTCTTGCTGGTTTGGTAGATGTTCAGCTGTCTTCACTAGCCACTTGTTTACTTCAGCTCTCCACCAATTCACGCTGGGCAGGCAGTGCACAGTCAGATGGTGTCCACTTGAAAAGCCGAAAGGGTTGTATAAGAAACAGGATAAGAAGGTCTGTTAAGGGACCAGCATGTAGGATTTAGTGGCATCTAGTGGTGAGGTTGCAGATTGCAACCAAATGAATACACCTCCCCTCGCTCCCCCATTCCAAGCGTGTAGGAGAGCCTACGATGGCTGCAAAACTCGGAAAAAACGCAAAAGGCCCTCTATAGAGCCAGTGTTTGGTTTGTGCGTTCTTTGCTACCGTAGCAACATGGCAGGCTCCATGGAAGGGGACCCATCTACTATGTATATATAAAGGGCTCATTCTAAAAAGCACAATTCTTATTTTCATGGGATTACACACTAATTAAACATACATATTAAACATACTTATGAATATTATATTCCATTTCTGCCAAGTCCGTTCTGCTAGATGCTACGAAATTCTACACACTGCACCTTTAAAACTGTGAGAACTCAAGAAGCTAACCAAGACAAAAAGAAAAAAGAAAGAAAGAAGAAAAACAGCTGCATAGAGCGGCGGACAAGGGTGTTGATTAGCTATAGGTTCCGCAGCACAAGCAATCCCTTAACGCTGTGGGGATTTGTGTCAGAGTTGTATTTATTATTTTGTATTCCCTCCGAGTTTTCTTCCAGACTGAAATATCTCAACAACTATTGGATTGATTACCATGGAATATAGTACATCATTCATGGTCTCCAGATGGTTCCTAGTCACTTTGGTGATCTCTTGAATTTTCCTCTGGTTCCACCACTTGCAGGTCAACAAGTTTTCACTTATCCATTGAAATATTTCAATATCCAGTTGAATGAATTACAATACTGTGGCGATCCCCTGACTTTCTATCTAGCACCATCACCATAAATTTCATCAAGTTCAATACTTTGGTTTATGACCAAATACCTGCAAAACTCAGCTTTATTTAATTAGCAAATGTTAGAATGCTAACATGCTAAACTAAAATGAAGAAGAAACTAAGACTATGGTAACTATATCTGCTAAATATCCATTTTTTAGCATTGTCGTTGTGAACATGTGAGCATGCTGACGTTATAATTTAGCTCAAAGCACCACTGTGCCTAAATACAGCTTCACATGGCTGCTAGCATGGCTGTAGACTGCATGCTAGTACAGTATGCAAGTAAATTGATATGAATTGCATCTTGAGGTTGCTGGGATTACTTAGAACTGAACTTTAGGAGGTATAATAGACACACATTAGTTGTAATTGTGCACTTGTCTCGGTAAAATGAGCCAAAGTCAGTTATCTCATTCATTGTAGCTGCAGGCTTGTCTGTTTTTTTCTCCTCAACTGAGATAGACGACAGACAGAAGAGAAAGACTTATTCTTCAAACAAAATGACAACCGGGAGTCAAGAAAAGAGCAGATTCAAAATGCAGTGGGTGTTAGCAACATTTTCAGAAGTAAGAATGGCAGCCTTACATTTTTTTTTATCATTTCTTGACACCGACTGTAAGTACCAGTGAGTATAGTAAACTGCTGCAAACTGCGACCAGGAAAAGTTAAACCAATATAAAGGTTGACCGCTGAAAATACCACATCTGATAGGTTCAAGTTATAATGGAACAATCAAGGATGCTGAAATTAAAAGATTATAATGTTTTTAAGGACAGGCATGAGGTTAGTTGTTGTAAGTCTGATATAGCTGATGCCTCTATGAATCTCCATTGTTGTCCATTGACTATTAGAACAAAAGTGCTTGGTCTATCTGGGAATTTGTGATGATTGTGGTGCGTAATTGTGACTCCTTTGAATCTCTGTGACCTCTTGCTGGTAAGATGTATTTTTTAGCAAACCAGAAATACAGCCTGTCATCTGTAGTTCCCACATTTATTCAAAAAAGATACCCAGTACCAGGACAATTGGTCTTTCTTACCCTACACAGCGCTCGTGTGCACACACTGCTTACAGTGCTGGTTCACACTGTGTCCTCCTTCCAGGCACATTCATCAGTTTACAGAGCTGATATTAAATTGTACTTCTTGTGGTTCACACTGGATCTTTCCTCCAAGCCTCCTCACAGCACGACAGAGGACAAAATAAGCATGAACAACATAGCAATTTCTGTGATTATAGGCCTATGTGTTGTGGTGAAAAATGAGCATAGAAAAAAATGTTTCTCTCCTGTGCAAGCTGCTTTGAATCATTCTCATTTCTATGCAGCTGTGATTGCTGGCTAGTTAGCATACAGTTAATGTTTCATAGCAGTAGCTTTGAATTTCATATGCATCTCAGAGACTTAATGTGATGAACTAGCTTCGATAGAGGTTAAAGTGAATCACATTAAGAATTGTTTGAAAAAGCACTCATTGAGAATGTAACTTCAATTAACTCAATTCCAATAGACAGACATTGCAGCTTGCAATTCCAGTTCAATTCAATTTCAATTTCATTTCAGTTTTTTGTTTACCAATGATGTGGTAGAACTATATATGAAGAAACCAAGTACAAAATCTAATTATGGGTCACGTCTACTAGCATGAAAGTGGGATGGATTAAGCTCAAAATTAAAATAAATCTTTAAATGCTACATTAGTGTGTAGTGTGTGAAAGACAGAAAAAGTAGCCTGTGCTGAAGTTGTTGTTTTAATACCTACAGAACTGTTTGATTCAGCTATGTGTTTTGCACATATGAATTTTTTAGAGGATTCCATGAACACAAAAAGGCCTCCTGGGAAATTCCCCTTTTGTCCAAATCTGTGATAGCAGTGGGTCTTCTCCAGTAGTCTGTCTGGTATGTTTCCACACTCCTGTTGTGGGATATTAGTTTGGAGCGGATAGACAGAAAATTTAAACATAATGGGCAGAAAGGCGAGATGGAAAAGAACAGTAAAGTTGCCAATAATGGGGTGTCAACCTGATATAGATCTTTACTGCCCCCCACTGGTGGAGATATACAAGTAATTTACTATTGAACAGTGACTGAAAGAAAGAAGAAAGCATTTTTTAATTCCTAGATATGAGCATGTGGTTTTTAATCATTATGTTCCCTTGAGTAATTTCTATGGCATTATGATAGTACAGTTTACACTACTGTAAAATGCCCAACCTTTATTATTTTTTTCCCACATGATTCAGTAGCCTACACCTGTGATTAGTATTCTCACATGCTGGTAGGCTCCCTCTGGCTACATCAACATTTCCTCCATCTTTTCAAACATGTTCCTCACACTCTAGCTGAAAAAAGTAGGGCTCTGGAACATTACGCTATCTCTGAAAACCTTTAGGCACTACAGTGTTGTCTCCTAGCAACCAACAAAAAGGGTTGCCAGTGCAGAGAGAGGTGACATTATCCCAAACCACCATCCAGTGATTCCGTGTCTATAGTGGAGTACTTGCATATCCATGTTTTATTGAAAGTAATATGTGGCTGAAGACCACAGAGGAGCAGTTTTTCTGGGTTTTTTTTTTTGTTTGTTTGTTTGTTTGTTTTTCATAGATTGCTTTAACTGCCACAGGTAAACCATTTGGATCAATAATGCAGCATCTTACCAAGCTTCTGTGGGGCTTTTTTTCCACCCATAAAAAAAGTTGATAAATAACTAGATTGAATGTTTGTTCCCATTTTCACCTGAGCCAGACTGTGCATTATAAATTATGCGATAAGCTATGTCCTCTGAGGAGAAAGCTTAACTTAATGGATTGGCTCCTTTCAGTATTTTGGTAATTTCTCTTTGAAAAATGTAGGAATGCATAAAAGTAGATAAAACTCTTGAAAGCTTTTACCCTGGAGCCTCACTCGATATATACATAGCCTGACATGGAAGCAGGACAGAGCACACAGGAACAAACATTTTGACCTGCTACAGAAGCTGAATTTATATTTCATGCCAGCTGCACTGCTGTAGAGATACAGGGAATCTTTTCAGTGGAGATTTCATATTTTCACTATGCCTCTACATATCTTTTTTGCCTTGTATAAATGTTGAGTCGGCTTGATGCTATAATACAGCAGGATAATGTGGAAACAATGTAGGGCAGCGTAGCTCTGCTGGGAAATTCTGATCTCTACACCTGCCAGGCACCTCTCAACCTGCATGGACAATTGCAGTAAAGGAGAGTCCAGCCTTATCTGAAAGATTGGTTCCAGATCCAGAGTTATCACTCAATATCCTGCACTAGCTCCGGCTTATTCAATCAGAGAGGAAAAGTCACGTCTCAATAGTCAGTTTCTGAAGCCAAGGTGTCAACCCGTCAAGCCCCCCTGCTTTTGCCTGTCACACAACTGACAATGCACCGGACTTGATCCTTCACCTGTTCTTGCGGGTTATAAGCCCATTTGGAGGCATAGCACCATGTTGTTTCTTTTGTCTGAGTCTGAACTAGCTACTAGGTGAGCGGCCAGAAAGTCCATACCAGGGCTGACTCCAGGAGAAAACCCCACATTCCCTATTCCAGCCAAGGTCACTGTTTTCTGTTGGAGCCAGTTCATAGGGACCTAAGGGCCCCCTTGCCCCAAACCAGTTTGCTTTGAGAAACCCTCTCAGGAGCTACTGGCCCTGACAATGCAGCTCTCAGGGTCAAAGGGGCAAACAGACCTCTTAATGACATGATGGGGGGTGGTTGCACACTATCTTCCAATATCAAAATGCAATTACAAAGTCTATTTTACATTAAAACTGCAAATCAATATTAAAATTACAACTGTGTTGTAGTGTTGCTCATAGTGACAATTATCATCCAAGCCTGCAGTTCTCAACAGCTCTATGGAGCATTTTAGCATCCTTCAACTGATTGTTTTGGTGTTATGGATCATAATTTTACTGATTTTGGTTCATTCTCACTGCTATCATCAACTCTATTTGCAGCCACAATGCTCTGATAAACTCACTATACACCGCTACCCAGCACCAAACTGAAGGCAAAGTCAGTAACTAGCTGGTGAACATAGCGGTGCATTTAGCTGCTAAAGAGCCAGATGTTTTTCTCGGGAGTTGGTTGAGACCAAAAACAGAGCTAAAACAAGAGTGAATATTTGACTTGCATTCATCATGTGGACAGAAACATGACTTCAAATGAATGCTAATGTTGCTCTGTGTCTGCTGGATGTGTAAATAAACAACTGTTTGCTAACAAATTCAACTTTATAAGAGGATAATATGTTGATTTTGTGTTTTTCTGCCAAACTTTTGGCAGCAAGTGGCCAGAAAAAGTAATTAACACTACTTAAAATATACAATTAACATTCATGGTCTTAGTTCAGCAATATCAAACATGATATCATTGAAAACCCAAAGGGAGGGTTATAACATAAATAATTCTAAATAATGCTAAATAAAAAGCTGCTGTGGAGATGGTTAAAAGAGACTTGCTCCTAAAAGGATAAGTTCAATATTCATTGTATGTAAACCTTACTAGACATATACTATTCAAAGTTCCTGCACACTGTAAGGTTTTACTGACAGGTGTGTAGAATCAAAAACTCTTGTCTTGACAAATAGTTTATTTATGTGTATAATACAAAACTGTTAGCTTTTAATAGTATATTCCTAGAAAAGAAAGAGAGTCCAAGTGATGAACTGAGTGCAGGATTCTGTGGTTTTCTTTTCTAGGCATACAGTATTACAAGCTACAACAATTTAACATAATATAAATAATTAAAAATATGTTGTATTAGTGTTCGTTTGATAGCTGTTCATGCACATTTACATATTCCTATCCCCCATTTATGCTCTTTTATCAGAGTTAGATGTTCATTTGTTCATCTGCATGATGGAACAGACTCCATCACTTCTGTGTGTGTGCATGAGGGAATAAGAGAAAGACAGAAGAGGCACATTTTGTGAATCTGTTTGGATTGTCCCAACCTCCTGTATAAATTATGGCAGAGATGTGTCATAGAAGGTGAGAATATTAAATGTGAAATTGACTTTCAGTATGCATTTTCATATCGGCAAACGATGTGCATTCGGACATGAAAATGTAAAGTGAGTTTTTTTGTGTGCATTGTATGAAAACTAAATGCTATTGTGGATTTGCATTTTCATTTGAATTATGGCTGCATTGCAATTCCATACAGTGAAAGCATAAATCTACTCAGAGAATGAGAGTGTATTTTAGACTACACCTCCACACCTCTCCACTTCTCAAGTAATCCCTTGGCACCACACCCATCACACATACACACACAAGAAAACACACACATTCACGCTTACACCCCCACTATTCCCCAGTGTGACATGCATATTTTATAGACAACCTTTCACTCCAATCTCAGTCCTGAACCTGCGGGGGCATTCTGGTTAAAAGTCACATCGACTAGGTAAACATTTTCTTGCAGGCTGCCAAAAAACTCAGCAGGTTATGTGATAACTTCCATCAGTGTTAATCTTGGCATCTGAGTGGATCAGGATCAGGACTTATGGAACTGTCACCCCACTCAAAAACAATGTTCTTTTCTGTTATATTTAGTATTTATTGTTGACTAATATAATAAATGGTGCTGACTCTAACTGTAGATCAGAATCTGTGGATTTTTAATACTGGATGTTAAGTCTGTATATTGATCTATATCATATTTTGTTACATTTTGTATGCTGGTTTGCATTTGTGTAAGTTTTATTTTGCTTTAGACTTTGTAATATAATCTTGTATGCCAAAACACTATTCAATTTTGTTCGATGCACATCATTTAGCGATGACAAATTTAGCTTCCTTGTTTCATTTAGAGTTGCAGCAATTAGTCAATTAATCGATGAGTTGATCAACAGAAAATTAATAATTTCCAGCTCCTTAAATGTGACTATGTGACTGACGATTTTTTTAGTCCTCTATTATGGTAAACTGAATGTCTTCAGGTTATAGACTGTTGGTTGGGTCAAAACAAGACATCTGAGGTCATCATCTCGTGCTTTGGGAAACAGTGAACGACATTTTTCAACATTTTCTGATATTTTATAGATCGAACAACTAATCAAGAAAATAATCGACAGATTAATTGATAATAATTTGTTAGTTTTCACTAATAGGCATAAAAAAGTACTCATTTTATGCATTTTTATTTCTATATCACATCTTCCCTCCAAAATGACCTCTCTAGTTACATATAATCCAGCATTTTTCTATGATAGCAGGTTTAGTGAAGAGGCGACAGCTCAACTTAACTGGCAAGCTTTGCGTTACACAACGGATTCTTTCTGTCAAAACATGATGTACAGATGTGTAAATGCTGGTCTATTGAATGAAGTCTCCTGTGTTTATCAGTGTTCATGGCAACGCTGTTCCACACTGAGCCTTCAGGGAGAAAGGAAGGCATTGCACATGATGTCATCTGGGCTTATAATGAGGTTGGATGTGGTTGTAAAAGCCCCAGAGGAAGAATTACTTGGAAAAAATAAAGGACCCATGGGGATACCATATGAGACATATGGATATATTTTGTAATTCACAAACACTCTCAAAGGCATTGGGTGTCAGCTGCTGAAAGCTCGGGAAGTTATGATTACAAAGGTGAATGCAACTGTTTTTAAATATTTATGGTTTCTCATTGCTCAATACTGTATATTACCAGTTACATTTAGGAAAATGAATGTTCCTTTCTTCCAGAGCAAAAACAAAAACAAGCTCATAAGTCCTCATAATGCACTTCTTGGAAGATATTTCTCTTCAACCAGACAAGCTCTACAGTTTGATAGATTGTGGAGTGGTTTGTATTACAAGTTCATCTTTAAGATAAAACATTAAAGTAGCAAATTGAGGTGTTTCTGTATGCAGTAGATGATATATTATATATCATAGATACAAAAGGATGTGAAATTAAAGGAAAAGCAACATTAAGTGTGTTAGTGAGACCACCATGAAGCCTGATAAACAGACTGAATTAACATTTTGTTTCACTTTATTCAGCCTGACATTGTCTTCAATTTAGAAGATTTCTTGTGCTGTATTTTGTTTTGTTTTGCACTAACAAATCAGTAGCAAGTGACATATCTGTCCCAACATAATTTTAAGTTGATACAGAGGCTGCATTAGTGACTGCTAAGAGCAGTTAATATTTCTCACATTGGCTAAAGAAATATGTATTAAGAGTTGTTATTTCCGTAAGTCGACTTACAAGACAGCTGTGTTGATCTCATCCACTCTTGTCACCATTTGTCTGGCCATTTTTCTGTTGCTTTTTTCCATGAATGTTGTTTGTTAGCTAGCTAGAAATTAGATGATGTCCCCGCTCCTAATCGTGTCTGCTCTTGATTGTCTCAATTATTCCTCTGACTAGGCAAAACAGCCATCATGGGCAGCAATTCAGAGGTCTGGAAATGGGCTACCGCTATGAGCCTCTAGCACATCTTCAGTGCTTCTTTACAAAAAAAAAAAGTCTCCAAGTCTCTCGGACTCTACTTGAGGGATAAACACCATTCTTCCAAAAGATATTCCCTCATTTGGTGTTTTGAGGAAGGTGATGGACATATTGCTCCAAAATCTCCCGTAGCTGAGTTGAGGTCTGGTGACTGTAAAGGCCACAACATATGATTCACATCATCTTCATACCCATCAAACAATTCAATGACCCTCATGCCCTGTATAGAAGCATCAGTATGTAGTCTTTGTTTCTCCTCTCATTTACTTGGGTTTTTCCTTTAATTTGTATATATATATATACATATGTATATATAGTCTAGTAGTAGATATGTCTACTGTGGTACAACACAACACAGACTTAATAAATACACATTTCATTTATCTAAATATCAAGTGTCTGATTTCATGGGCAAAATCCGTATCAGAAATTACTCATTTCACTCACTTATTGCATGGAAAATTTCAAACATATCTTATTCTATAGGATAGAAAAGATGCTATTACATTCTGAAAAGAAAACACACTACTATTCTCTGATGCCATGTTTTGTTGAGCTTTTGAAATAATTTCCATTTCACAGGGAAAAAAAAAAAAAAGTCTCTCCAACATGTACACTGATAATCTACGATAAGCACCATCCTACAAAAAGATTAATCAAATTCAAATGACAGAGTGAGTGAGTGGAAAAAGTGAGTGAAAAAACTCCCAAGTGCATTACTGCCATGTTATTTTCATGACAGGAACTCATCAGATCAGCATTCCCTATGGAGTGGAGGTGTTGAGGGCACACATCTACTCTCTCTCTCTCTCTCTGTGTCTCTCTCTCTCTCTGTGTCTCTCTCTCTCTCTCTCTCTCTCTCTCTCTCTCTGTCTCTCTCTCTCTCTCTCTCTATCTCTCTTGCTCTCTCTGGAATATTCCATTAAGCAGAGAAAAGGGGGTCTGGAGGACAGCTGGGCACAGCCAACCTGCTGAGAGAGAAATTAAATGTACTTTCTTCACTAATCAATACCCCACTGTGTGGAGATGATAGTTGTAGGGGTTAGAAATTGAGTGTTTATCTGGTATGACATTGTCCTCAAAGCTGAAGGGGTCATCGCAAAGTTTAGCTAAAAATACAGGCTCGCTAAATCAGCCTTTTATCTCACCTGTCTCTGGGTGACCTATGATAAATGAATTCATAAAAGAGATAAATGTATTTTTTCATGAGCTAATGTATTCCTTGATGGTCCCTAGATTGAATTAATTTTCACCAAGTATATAATAATAATGAAATAAACGTTCTTATGTATCCTATGGTGTCCCACCATCATTTGTCATTTCATGCCACTCATTTTCATCCAGTCTGAATTTGAAATGTCTATTCTGGAGCACACTGGAAGTACTGTGGTACAGCCTCCACCTCCTCCCACCCATTTTCAACCATGCTACACCAGACAATCACATTCCCATACTGCACATGCCATCAAATGATTACAGACAATGCAAAATGGACAAAAATGACATCTGATCCAAAGACAGACTGTTGTTGTTGTTGTTGAATGTTGTCTCTGAGGTCGAGAGAGAAAAGTGATTATGCAACAGGGCCTCTGTGTGACATTGCAGAGCATTACAATGCCCTGACTGTGAAAAAGCAAGGACATAAACTTGTAATGATAAATATGCATACCACAGTGAAAGCCTTCGACATCTGCAATAGCAGGAGAGCCAAATGGAAAAGGACAAACGCTCATGTTCACTTGTTGATCAATAGCAAACATGCTGATAAACAGTACTTTCCCCTGAGTGGGATACAAGCGCAAATTAAACATGGCACAAATGCTGAGCTGAATTAAGCAGATTTCCCTTCTTGATTATATTGGTATTTTTACAAATGCATCTAAGGTTGCTGTGGAGAAGGATCCAGAATACTGCTAATAAACAGAAAAGAAAAAAAAAGAAAGTAGAATCTCTTGATGTGACAGTTTGCCTTTTCATGATACCGCAGCTCTGCCATCAGCCTCTCCTGGTGTTGTGCATATTCACGTTAATAGGATGTCAAAGATCAGTGAATCATCCTATATGTCAAACCTGACAGGCTAAGTCATTGTTTTTTATCTGAGAGGCTCATATTCACCCCCAGAATAGAAAAGCTCAGGGGAAAATAACCTGCCAAAATGTAAATCAATCATAAAACAATATGATTGACACAGTTTAGATGTAGGTACCTTCAGTATACAAAATGAATTTCAACCCTATTCAGCCACTGGTGTTGTCTTATTTATGTCTGTGTATACGACAGCCCAGATGGTAAAAAGATTCAGTATTTTACTGAAGGCTATTGAAATGCAACTTACATCCACAGGCTGCTTTGTTATCACTAAGTTGGAGGAACATAACCAACTTTTATTATTTTGTTTGACATGCCATTTTCTTGATTTGTTTGTAGATGATACTGAACAGTCAAAATGTTTGCTTACTCAGTTGAGATATTCAATAATTTGTGAAAATGGTTTTCCACCCAGAAACTGAGTTTGATGCTCTTTATACTCTGTCAGTATATTGTAAGAATTATTACTGGCTTAAATATGCTGCTATTCGTTTTTCTTTTCAATACATATCAACACCGGCCCACTGTGTTTGTGTGTGGGTGGACCTGCATATGTGCATGTGTGCTGAGTGGGAGCAGGGGCACAGCTGGGGTCTTGGCTTTCTCTCTAAACACTATCTTCAAGCCTTTTTACATCTCATTGTAAAACCACCTCTTACCAACTCTTGAGCTCTCCTTCTTTCTACAGTATCTTTGTGTCTGCATGCTTTGTCCTGTTTTTTCCTTGTCACTTCTTACTGCTGCAGTGTTGTCCATCTCATATGTACTGTATAAATTGCGACATCCCTTCTTCTTTATGATTATTGCCCTCCAGCAAGTTAAATCTAATTATTAATCAGATTTGATCTCTAACAACAGACACAACCCAAGATTCCTATTCAACACCATGGATAAGGTCACTAAAACAAACCTGCCCACACCGGTGTCCTGCTTTGCAGCTGAGGTTTTTAACAACTTTTTCATTGAAAAGATTGAGCTAATCAGGAATAATATTACTGGTAAGGCTGTGTGCCTCTCCTCTGATCCCTTCCACCTTCTACTTCTTTCTCATACAAATTATAAAACCATTAGCCACTTTTTTCAGTTTGATCCAGTTGATTCAAACACTCTCTCTCAAATTGTCACTAGCTCCAAACTAACCACATGTTCTGGATCCCATCCCTGGCAACCTCATTAAAGACCTGTTCACTGTTATTGGAAATCCTCTTGACATCATCAATAAATCCCTCAGTTCTGGTATCGTTCCCACTGCTTTAAAAACAGCTGTGGTTACACCATTATTAAAAACATCCAACCTTGACCCACAAACTCTAAACAATTTTAGACTGATCCCAAATCTCACATTCATGTCCAAACTGTTAGAAAAGGTGGTTGCTACCCATCTATCCAGTAATAACCTCTTTGATGAGTTTCAGTTTGGTTTCAGACTCAAATACTCTACTGAAACTAAGGTAACTAACAATCAATTAATTGATTCGGACTCTGATCTCTCATCTGTTTTGCTGTTACTTGATTTAAGTGCCGCCTTTGACACTGTGGACTGCGACACCCTACTACGACATCTTGAGAACCTTATTGGTCTCAATGGGTTGGCACTTTCTTGGTTTCATTCATACCTCAGTAATAGAACAGAAAGCGTTACATACAATAATACAATGTTTTCCTGCTCTAAGGTCAAATACAGTGTCACACAGGGATCAGTACTCAGACCACTTCTGTTTTGTGTTTTCTTGTTGCCTTTGGGTCACATTTTCAAAAAACACAACATAATGTATCACTTCCACATTGATGACACACAAATCTATCTTCCTGTAACAGTCAATTACTCCTCCCAGCTGGTTAAATTTGAGACGTGTTTGTCAGACGTCCATCACTGGATGTGCAATAATTAATTAATGTGAGATGCTGCTTGTTGGTCCAGCTAGATTCACATCACTTTTTTACAGACTTTTACATTTATCTTGATGGCTGCACAATTTCTCAGACCCATACAATTAAGAATCTGGGAATAGTATTCAATCCATCTCTTACATTTGAGCCGCATATCAAGTATAAAACACAAACTGCCTTCTTCCACCTTCGTAAAATTGCCCAAATACGCCCCATTTTATCAAATTAAGATGCTGAAATCCATGACTTCATAATATCTAGAATAGACTACGCAATGTACTTTTCTCTGGCCTACCTGAGACAGCAACAAAAGGTCTTCAACTGGTCCAGAACGCAGCTCCCAGACTCCTCATAATTTCTAAAAAGCTGGATCATATAACACCAGTACTAATGTCTCTGCATTGGCTACTGGTTCATGCAAGAGCTGATTTCAAAATCCGCCTTCTTACCCATGAGGCTTTAAATATATTGGCTCCCTCATATATCTCCAGCCTTATAGCTCCATATACTCCATCACGTCCTTGACGTTCCCTTGGTGCCAGTTACTTAATTGTTCCGCGATTCAATAAGAACGCTTTTGGTGGTCGAGTCGTCACCCACCAAGCTCCACCTCTCTGGAATAATCTACCACTGCACATTTGGGAGGCAAGCTCTGTTAGTACTTTCAAATCCAGGCTGAAAACACATCTTTTTTCTGTTTACTATGGCTGTTCCTAATTTTACCAGCTGGGATCCCAAATCACTAACTGTTTTCCTCCTTGACATGTAGCTATCCCAACCGTGTTGGGATTATATGACCCTGTTTTAAAATGACTGGCCTAAACATTGTTATATTAACATTACTACCTGTGTATGTGTGTGTGAGTGCGTGTGTATGTGTGTGCATACTTTTACATGTAATATCGTGTGCTTCAATTTTCTGTTGTTGTTTTTATTGACTTGTAAAGTGTACAGAGACTCTCTAGGTGATGTGCACTTTAAATAAACTGAAGTTGAAGTTGAAGTTATTGCATGTTGTATTAGCTCAGGTGAACCCCAAGAAGGAAACTGCAGAAACAGACAGGGCTGCAAACAAGTACCAGCTGACTCCTACAGCTTCCTTTGGACAGGTATATTGGCAAAAAGGCTCATCTGCCTTCCTTTTCCAAACCACCAGCTGTGAAATCACACACACATGCCAGTAAGACATGTGCACTTTTGGTTTTTGACAGGCGCATTAAGAAAAATAATGGCCCTGCCAAGTGGCATTTCGAGCTCTGGATCAGTTTCATATTGGTTAATAAACATTAGCCATCATATCACGTTGTCAGGCTCCTCTAAGGAGCTGATGCAGCATGAAAACAGAGAAATTAAGATTGAACTTTGCAGTGTGATTGAGGCTGTTACTGTACTACCTTTCTCTTATTTGAATACTACAAATACTGCATAGAAAAAAAACTGAAGCTCCACAGTGGATCTCTGCTGCCCCCTATAGCAGCAATACTACAGGAGTTATGACCAATATAATACATTAAATGTATACAAAGTATACACTAAATGTCTAATTTGAGAAATCCAACCTCATATCGGAGGTTTTGCAAAATATATACTAAGGATGGAAAGGTTTCCATGTGAGAATGAAAAGTTTATGATCACTGCAGATGCTGCTAGTGCATCTTGATGCTGTGATTCACAGCAGAACATGAAGTGCACACTCCTCATTACTGGTTTATTAGACTAAAGTTCAGAGTACCATGTGTTGTCATGCTCCTGGGTCTCACATTGACTGTTATCATACTGTATGTAGAGATGATTGGAACTGAATAAATATGCACTATTTCAACCAAAGGCATTATGGAAGTTGTAGTTGCAAATGAAGTATATGAGAATATGTGAAATCTTACTGGTCTCTAGATCAATAGAGTGACTCTAATAAAACATTAATTTTATGGTTTTGTAAGTTACATTTAATATATATATATACATTTTTATCAATGCTGTGCACTTTTAAAACTGTGCTTATGTCTGTTTGGAGAAACTAATGATAGAGGAAGTACTTTGTGTCTGTTCTTACGCAGGTCTACACTACCACCTGGTGGTGCATTGCAGAAAAACACACTCAAACATAATGTAGTTCTATTATGTAGGGATGAACAATAACTTTAATTGCTATTAAATGTGATCATGATTTCAGTTTAGCAGGTGGTGGAATATGTTATGACGTAACTGGCAACATTTCTGTTTTTTTGCAAAGTAATGAAATGTATTTGGCAATGTTAAGATTCATAAATCAATCTGGATTTATTCATAAACCCTAATCAAGTCAAGTCACAATCTGTTCATGCAGATCGTGACAAATCAAGCTCCATGGAGATTGCAGCAGGTGTTGTTCAAGATTAATTCCTGTTTTATTTTCAGTTTTTTTTCTAAATAACAATGGGGATTAACACAACTGTGTATGTAACAGCACATCACTTAACTATTGTGTGTGTGTGGGGGTGTGTGTTCTACACCAGTCTTACACTTCTCCCTTTGGACTATACCATTTGTCTTTTTGAGTACAATTTCATGTTTCTTGTTCTCGCAAGTCCAGTGAGGAGAATTAGTTGTGGTATGGTTAGTTTTCTTATCACTTTCTTTTGTAAAAATCTTGTTCCAACTGTGTGGGTTTTTAGCACATGTTCTATTTTCTGCTTGCTTCTGCTTTTGCTCCTTAAATTCCAACAAATTATGGATTTCATGTGATCCATTCCAGCTTTGATGAGCACCTTCAGGCTCACTGGATAATGAGCACACACAAACGTGGTTGAAATTAATGCAGTTTGAGGCAGTTTCAGGTTTTCTAGATTAATGCCAACATTGGTTTAATTTATGGCCTGTCCAGGAAACCGGTTGCAGATTCTTTGAGGACTTGTTTCCTTGACATCGAATAGTATGAGAACTGACATTCTGGGAAAGGACACAGATAAATGATTGTGAGCACACAATCAGAATCAGAATCAGAACCTGTTTTATTAGCCAAGTATGCAATGATACAAAGAATGTGTCTTGGCGTTTGATCCTGGGATATCAAAACTTGAAATGAGATATTGACTGTACAAAGGAAATATGGACTGTGCTATGAACAAAGAAATGAAGTGTATGAAACGTATGAAGGTGACAAGTGCAAAAATTAAATGTGACATGTAATAAAAATGCAATAAATAATTAAATTATTTAACAGTGTAGGTAGAATGCAATGTATAATGTTAAAACCAGTTTGATGAAATATATGAAAGTGACAAGTGCAAGGATTAAATAAGGAATGTGAAATTTAAAGTCCCGTTTGATAACAGTACAGTTCAGGTTATTATGAATCTCAGTCTTTTTCCTGAGGGAAGAAGTTCAGAGAGTCTGTGTCCAGGGTGGGATGGGTCAGAGATGATCTTGTTTCAAATGATGCGCTGCAGCCACTAACTGTCCTCTTCAGTTGCTGCACTGTACCAAACAGTGAAAGATGATGTGAGGATAGACTCAATGATGGCAGTGTAGATAAAAGGCTGCCTGCATCAGGTTGAGCTTCCTCAGCTGCCTCAGGAAGAACATCCTCTGTTGGACCTTCTTGGTCACAAGTATTTGGACTTATGACATAGTCTCATACAGTATTGTGGTTGGTCTTTCTGTCTGCAGTGACTCATCCTTTGTCCATAATCGAAACAAAAAGTATAGGTCAGAGTAGAAGCTAGGCTAATCATCAAGATCCAGAAAGAAAAATTCAGGTCAGGACAAGGTGTTAGTAAGTTCCACCTGCCTCAGGGAACCAGTTTCTGCACCACCCTCTTCTCAAATAACTACAAGGTCTAGCCTTGTTAATGTATTCGGCAGGACTAAATACTAATTGCCAGCAATTACCTGCACTTCCCTGCAAATCCTACAGAGCAGGACGGGAAATAATTAAAACCCTGTGGAGCTTTTGACCATCTGAAGTGCTGTAGAGCAATGTTTGCATCATATGTTTTAGCAGGCATGCAGGGATACACATGCATATTGCAAGCATTGCAGGGGTGACATGATATACATTTCTGCCCTTTGCAGAGATGCAAAAGCTGCAAGCTATTGTGAACAATGCAAGTTTCATAACTTTGAAAAAGAATATTTTACAAATGTTATAGTGATAAACACTGAATGTAGTTCTTCAGGTATTATGCTCCCGCTTGTCCTCCGAGGCTGAATTGAGGAGAGTTGCTGTCCATGGTGCTGAACCTCTTTTTTCACTTTGGTGCCTCTCTGCCTGCATGGCTAAGCTTCCACAGCTGACAGCATTTTTTGGAGAGGAAGTGGCAGGAGAGATAGGGAGAGAAAGTCAGGCTGCTTTGTATTTCCATCATGCCTTTTATTTATTAACAAATGAGTGATGTGGTCCTCTGACGCCTATTCTCGGTGCAACGTCTGACTCAATTATCACCAAAACGCAAACAACTAGCCCACCATTTTTTCATTTGTATGTAAATGAAAATGCCAAATGACCCGGCAAAGTGCATTTCAAGGTCAGGGTAATACCAATATGTTGTAGTGCTGCCATTTAAAATAGGGCTGTAATGGTCCAGTCACATTACTGCTGGTGCAACTCAATTTCCTGCAGTGAATACCAGCGTGAAAGGAACTGCATAGTTAGTGTGAACAAGAGGCCAAAATTGGGGGAAGAATGCCTTTTTCTGTCTCTCAGAGGAGAAGATCCCAAATGTTATCTACTCAGAGTAGTACAATTGCAGAATATTGGCTCCTTGTGCTTCAGCACTTTCTCATGGGAACACAAAACTGTCTTAGGAGGCGCACTGATTTTGCCTGCACAAGCGAAACACAATGTGAGCAGAAGACTGACATGCCATAAAAGACTCATATGGTTTCCTTTTATTTTTTACAGAGAAAATTAACTTTTTTTTACTACTATAGTAGTCATAGTCAGATTACTTTACTTATTGAAACCTGAAATTAAGATGAAAATACAAATGAAGTCACATCTGTTAACAAAATTAAACATTAAGGTGCAAGCTGAGGACCATTAATTGCCAGTTGCACATTTCACTTGAGTCACAGGCCTCTTTTTTAGCGATATCTCCAAGAATCTTTCCCTTTTACTTTATATTTCCACATGGCTCATTGCGGGGGAAGATGGGATCTGCATGTTGAAAATTAGGCCTGTGAAAAAACTTAACCCAAACTATAACCTACTTAACCCACTCAGTTACTTATAGAACTATCTAAATAAAGTATGATCCACAATTACTAGCACAAACCTAAAGTATTGATTAATAATGGTTTATTCATGGCAGACACGCATGTTGTGGAATGAGCACAGCAGCAGCTTAGCATAGCCCACATCCATTTAGCACCTATTGTAATTATAGGGACTGTTTATACAAGCCATGCAACTAGGCACAATGCTCACAAAACTGGGATGCCTGGCCAGTTTTCTCTATGCACAGATTTCACGTCAATATATAAAGAAACTTTACAATTGTTGTCATTGATTCATATATGTGTATAAATGTCTGCTTTAAAAGTAATAGAAAAAAATCACATAGGCCTGGCCACAACTCCAGACATCATGAGGATGAGGAGGAATTTGTGGAGAATGTGAAGAGCATGAAAGAGTTAAACATCAATCTGGAAGTGTGTGGTGAAATGTCAGAGCTGAAGTCGGGACAGTTTTAGACTTGAGAATCTAAATTCTCATTGGATGAAATATTATAGCATGAAATCAGTTAGTGCGTAAAATGCTCTTTGGCTACAGTGGGAACTGTGGAAATTCTAATTATAATGTAGATGTTACTTTTTCTGACAGGCTTAAACTGATTTATAGTGACTCAGTTTACTCTTTTAGTATCTGTTGTACTTATTTATGCTATTCTGGCACCTTTATTAGTGTTCTCATCTGCATTTATTGATGTTTACCAAATGTGTGATATAAGACTATCATTAATATGTATACATGATTTATGAAATATTATAGTTTTCCAACAGCACTCACCATTTTTTAAAATGAACAATAGCTCAGAGTTTAGATATATGCTCTGTATCACTCCAATTCTAATACAATTATTATTAAGAATATTTAATAATGGTGACATAAAGGACTTTAAAGGACATGTTTGTTCACTTTTTGCTTTATTTAGGTTTACTGAATATGTACAATACAAAGACTTTTTCACTAAATGTATCTCAAAGTGTACTCTCATATTTTACCCAATATAACAATGTATAACAAGGCAACTTCCAATCTAAATGGACCAAAAGTTGTTCAAAAAGTAGTAATATCTCTGTGCTTGTCACTTACAGTCCAAATATGGCCATCCAGACATAATTGGCTGAAAGTTTATATCGAAAGTATTTTAAATATGTTCCCAATAAACAAATGCACAGCCAGACATGGCTTAGATGTACTGTCCTGTTTGGCATTACAAATATTTTCCATATTGGATTATTTATTTTATAGGCATAAATTGTAGTAGACTCAACTGGCCAGAAGATGGGCTTCAGTTAACCCTTCAGTTAACTCAGCTCTTCTGTGAACACCTTGACTCTTGAGCCCCTTTAACTTTTTTGCACTTTGTTGATTGTTGCACCACTTTCTTGTTGTTTATGGTATTTCTTATGTACTTGTCTACTTCCAGTTGTTTCTTACTTTAATTAAAAAATGAATTAATTAAATTGAAATTTAAAAAAAAAAAAAAACACTCTGTCTAGCGCTGTTTCTCGTTGCACTTGTACCTGGTCAGCTACTTAAGAATTAATACTAGGACTCTTGAGTCACTGTCCTCTAAAGCTTGATTGTCTTGCCAAATGATGAAATGTAAATATAACCCTGTTTTAAGGTTACACTGTCAAATCAATAAACCTTTATAAGAGGAGTCTCAATCAATAATCCTGTGATCTGTTACATGCATGATACGAGTCCTTTCAGGTCTGCTGGTGTCTAAAGAAAAACTCAGAATCCTAAAATTGTGACATGCTGAGGATTTTTTTTATGGGAACCGATATAATGGGAACTGATGGGAATGGAAACTGGTGGGAATTTATAACCAGCATTTGAAATTACATTTATGTAAACAGCGAATGTGAAATGACTAAAGGTGTCATCTTTGAGCTCAGATGCCATTTTGTATTTAGAGGTTGAATCACTAGTGACTTTTTAATGTTGAGCAGGTAATGCAGCCTCTTCACTTGGCTTTTAGCAAAGCTTTAAATCACTGTGTTGGTAAATCCAATGTAATTGTGATTCTCGGATGTTTTAATGTTGATGTTGTTGGAGGTTTATGGCCACACCAGCTGGTTAGGTGCAGTTCTTCCTTTTGGGACATATTATATTGCTAAGTTGAATTATTCTTGGCAAATGCATCACCTTTTAGTATATTGTACTGGTATATGTAAGGGATAATGCCCAACAAGGTGTCCATTATCAGGAATTAATGGATGACGGAGAGGCCAGAACTGTCCGACACACAGGTGCTAAATGGACACAATAGTACACAATCTGCAAAATACCTCTTTAGAGGTATTTTGTATAAGTGGTGTACTGACTTACAGATATACATCTTGTCAGGAACTTTTTCTTGAGGATGCAAGTTGTGAATCCACCAATGTGACAGACTACCAAAACTAAAATGTATATACTGGAATGATACGAAACTTCAATTTTTTATAGGTTTAGGCTTATATCTTCTTTGTAAACCTTGCAATATCAACTTAAATACTCATTTCAGTGAAGGGTCACAGGGCATGAACTCTAATTGAGAATATAAACTGAATGTAAGAAAAGAATAATTCTCTTTTCCTGGATTTTGAATGTTATTTTTAATGTCTGTATTGTCTGAAATCAATTTTAAAACACACCACAAATGGGGATACTCTTTACAAAGGCGATCTTTATAAAGGCGGTGGTTGTTGTTAAGTTGTAAGTTTGTTCAGTACTTTATCCTCATATGAAAATACAGATGAGATCGATGTCTAAATGACCCCCAAAACACTGACATGTGACCTCATGGAAACATTATAGCTGCGTTTTAGAAGCATAATACAGATATTACAATAAAACTTTAAAATATCAAGCAGATATCATGTCGAAAATGCACTGGAAATTGTAAGATAATGTAAGTTTTTCCAACACAACAGTTGATATCAGACTCTGGGATACTATACTTTTTAAAAATATATTTATATATATGCATTTGTTATTGTAGCCTACACTAAATTGTTCCCAGAAATGCCTGATTTAAATAATCATTATAGGCTTGACTATTTAAAATTGGACATTTCACTGTGTTTTTTTAAAATAATAATGTGAAATATGGTCATACAAAACGTAAGCGAACATATTTTCCGGGTAAAAAGGGTGATGCCATGTTTGAAAGGGTCCACGCTTGGCTGGACCCAGGGTTTAAGGAAGCTTGTCCGCCCGGCCGGCAGTCAGAGGGGGACTCGACGGCGAGAGCTTCGGGAGGTTGTGTGAGCCGGTGACGGACGCCGAAATATCTCCACGACGGCTCACCTAGCATCCTAAATCAACGCAGCAATGAACAAACTCTTTCTGTAGCGGTCGTTTTGTGTCATATCCAGGTGAGTTAAACTTGTGCACTGTCTGGTTTGCGGCTCTAGCTGTGTGAAAATAGCCGAGGCTAGGAGTGTACGCTGTGGCTCAATACAAAGCCTTTCTTTGCGGGAGAAAATGCCGGGGCTGCAGCAGCCGGGAGGCCCGCCTGTGTCTTTCAAGTCACCGACTAGCCGCGGTTATCCCTCCAACGTATCGCACCATCTCGCTCTTCTCTCCTTAAAATGTAACCTTTCTGTGTTATACACTACCTTAACTGGACATTACTTACGTTTAACGCGTTTAACAACCAAACGCGGTTGGTTTTTGACAACCGTGGCCGGTACCAAGAAACATGGTTGCTCTGCGGAGTCTCCTAGCGCTGCACGCCGGGCATCGGTGCAGTCCGCGCCGCTAGAGGGTTACGGGGATAGCCGGGGTTGCTGTGTTGCAAGCAGGAAACAGTCCCGGGTAAAAAAAAAAATGCACGCAACAACACGTTTCGTTATGTAATACTGAATTTGCGACTCACTAATGTTGGCACGTCTGTCTAAAACTTTCTTTGTACACATGATATGTCAAACTAAGTTGGCATACGTTTTCAGCTCGGTTTATGTGCTTTTTTTGGCATTTATCCGCGGGGCGTCTACAGTCGTTACGTGAGGTTGTTTTCTACCAGTTATAATCTGTGATGAGTATGTTTCAAAGGTGGGTATATAATCTCTTGGTGTCAGGCTGTAGTCGGGTTGCCCATTCGCCCCTGCAGGTTGCACACTGAGCCAGAAGGGAGGATTTACATTTTTGGTGGGTACAGGCTAGCAGAAGCTCCTGCATAGCGACTCCTCGGCGGGGTTAATGTCCTTTCGACAGCTTGTTCGTGCAGGCACCACTAGTGGCTGTTGCGGGGTGTAACTTTGAGCACAGGACAGTCTCATAGCAGTCCTGGGTTCAAAATGCTACATTATCGGGGGTGATATTTGTGTGCAAGAATTGGTAATTAAAGGACAGCTTCACAATTTTTTCCAAGTCTGTCCTAAAACAACAGTCAGGTGCCCAAATCGACACTGACAGATGTTTTGCTTGCTGTAATCATTCCTCCTGTTCATACTGGCCATTAAGAGCTGCCTTCATAATGCACTTTCAATGTAAGGGTTGGTGGACAAAATCCACAGCCCTCCCTCTATGCAAAAAGTTTATTTTAAGCTAAAATCAGGCTTCAGCTGTCCAAATTGGTCAAATCAAGTCAATATATTTCAAAGTTGTTGTCATTTTAGTGCCACACTCCCTTCCACTGCAGCTGAACAAGAAAACACTGCCCATTGAGACCCAACGAGAGTTTTTTGTTTTTTTTTAACTAAAAAGACTGTTACTGTGGAAGATACCCAATTATTTGACAAACTTAGGCACCTGAAGCCTCATATTATCTTCAGATACACTTTTGAAAACATTTTTGCTCAAAATGACCACTGTGGATTTTGTCCCCCATCACTTACAATGGAAGCACATTTAAAGGGGATCTTCTAATGGTCAGTATGAACAGGAGGAATTATTAGGCTACATTGAGAAAAAACTGTTTCAATTTTCATATGGGCACCTGATTGTTGTTTTTAAGACAGACCTAAAAAATTGTGAACCTATCCTTATAATCCTCCCAAATACACATGTTTGCACCATTTCACAGAGCACAACTAAGATGCAGTCTTGTAGAATATGTCTAGCTCATGTCAAAGAACATAACTTTGTGTTTATAACATGCAAAACCCAAAATATATTCACTAGCAGTCCATAATCAAGATGTATGAAACTAGGCCAGCAACTAACAATTAGGCTATTTTAATTACTTATCAATCTGCTGATTTATTTCCACAATTAATCAATGAATCATTTGGTCAATAAAACATCAGAAAATGGTGAAAAACACCCATCACAACATCCTGAATTATAAGGTGATATCCTCAAATGTGTTATTTTATCCAACCAACAGCCCCAAAATATTAAATTTACAGCAATATAAGACCAGGAAAAGCAACAAATTCTCAAATTTGAGAGCCTTGAACCAGAAAATGTTTGGCATTTTTGCTTAAAAAATTCATCAAACAATTATTTGATTATCAAATTAGTTGCAGATAAATTTTCTGTCGATCAACAAATTGGTTAAGTGACTAATCATTGCATCTCTATATTAAACCCAGTTTCATTTACTCGAGTACTGTACGTAACAGTGCAATGTGTAGAATTTAGTGGCATTTAGCAGAGCAGACTTGACCTGAAAATAAGAATCGTGTTTTCGTTACCTTAGAATGAGTCCTTTATATCTTCCAAGGAAGCGGGTCCTCTTCTACAGAGCCTGCCATGTTGCACCGCCATGTTACTACAGTAGCCCAGAACGGACAAACAAAACACTGGCTCTAGAGAGGGTCTTTCACGTCTTTTACGAGTTTTACGGCCACCGCAGGTTCCCCTAGATGCTTGCCAAGGGAGGGGGAGGGGTTTCAATTGGTTGCAATGTGCAACCTCACCACTAGATATCACTAAATGCTACATACGGAGCTTTTAAACAGTTAATTTTTTGTTAATTGAACTTGTCTTGAACATTTCCAGTTTACCCCTGCTCTATGGCATTTCAAAAGGGAATATTGCATTTTTTACTCCACTACAGATGATCTGAAAGAAAGCTAGATGCAGATTAAGATCTATAACGGTGCATTGTTGTACAATTATTATTATACAATGTAACATTAAATAAAAACAGCTGAACTACATTAAACCCCAGAGTATATTAAGTAGTTAAAATCTGCTCCACCCTCACCTGCTACAACATTAAAATTGATTCATCAGTAATGATAATCTAATAATATAATGTGTAATAACATGACATAGAGGTGCCATTCTTCCTGCCTAAAGAGTACTAAGAGTTATCATTTTCATTTCATTATCATTACATTTACAGCATAACATCATTGCATTTGTGGATAATACTTCTGTACTTCAGTAAAATCTTCAATGCAGAACTTTTACTTGTCAGGGACTATTTTTACATTGTGACACTGCTGAGTAAAAGATCTGAATACTTTTGACACCACTGATTGGACTCCAACCTCTTCATGACCTGACGTCTTCTACTATTTATTTGGTATTGAATTACACAGCAGGATGTGTGCGCAGTAAGAGCTGTCCATCAAAGAGTGAACGAAGAGCGCTTAAACAACCTCCGATGCAGAATTAAAATTGAGGGAGTGGAACAATTGGATAAACAGGATAATTTAACACCATTCATTTGAGTGAGTGGATTCAGTAATGACAGCTTTGGATTCAGGATGGCAGCTGTATTAAAACACAGCTGCCATCCTGTCACTGACACTCCTGGTGCATACATAACCGGACCAGCCACAACAACCTGTAACTTCAGTTCCTGCAGCTATGACAATAATCGAGAGATTAATCGATAATGAAAATAATCATTAGTTGCAGCCCTACCACAATACCCGATGGGCTCAATAAACTAATATCTGCTGTTCTTAAATTGATAAAGTGGGATCTGCGGACCTCTATTGGCGCACACAAAAGTGATGGTTTTATTTTGCCACTGTAATCTTAGGAGGACTACAACTAACGATTATTTTCATTATCAATTATTGAGACAGCTATTTGTCAATTAGTCATTTGGTCTATAAAATGTCAGAAAATGGTGAAAAACGTCAATCTGTGTTTCCCAAACCCCAAGATGACGTCCTCAAATGTCGTCTTTTGTCCCAACCGACAGTCCACAACCCAAAGATATTCAGTTTATTAGTTTATTTTTTCTTTAAAAAATGTCCCAAAACAATTATTAAAATAGTTGCAATTAATTTTCTGTCCATTGACAAACCAATTAAATGACTTATCATTGGGGATCTAAATCTTAGCATTAGGAGAGCATGTATAAAAGTGACCTGAGATCATAGATTTCTTTCACCTTTTTTATTATTTGGAGTTGAACTGTGTTTAAAGAGTGTATCTTAATCAGCTGAAGTGGATTGTTTAATAACTACACCAGAACAGTTCCTAATACTTCTTTCTTATTTTTTTAAACATTTTCCACCCAAAGCCACAATCGAATCATCAAAGAGGGAAACAATGAACTAGTCCGAGAGTGAGCTGCGATAATGACGTGTGCAATGAAAAATCATCATATTTCATGATAGAGTGGAATATTGTTTTGAAATGCAGTTGTATTTTTTTTCTTGGAATAAAATGTATTAACGCTCCAACCAGAGCTTCAGGGAATCCCGTAGGCTGGATTAATAACCGAGCTAATTGGGCAACAGCCCTGATGTCTCAGACCCTCAGGGGCCCGAAGGCCCCAGGTTCATTGTGTGGCAATTACACTGTGGAAATTTGATTTATTCAGATATAAATTAAATTATAAGGGCCTAAAGTGTCTCTTGCATTTTTAATCTCAATCTAATCCTAATCTGTTTCTAATCCTAAACCCTGTTTAGTAGGGGGATGTCAAAATCAACTTTTAATACCTTAGTTACAGTTGACCTTATGTTTATGTCAACCTTGGCTTGTTTCACTTTGTGTGTTGATTGCGTATTGGACCGTCATTTTGCATTTGTTCATCTTGAAGCAACTGTAGAACACATCTGCAGGTTTTTGCGGCCATCGGAAAACTTGCTTTTTTTGGCATGCTCCAAAGTTTTGGCTGGAAGACCTGAGTTTATCTGCCATAATTTTTCAGAGCTGTAATGAAGTCCATTCTTTCCCTCAGAGTGACAGAATGTTGATGCACTTGAACTCTTCAGTTCTAGTGGTTTCATACTCAACAGATTCCCTGTAGTGTTTTGGTGTAGAACTGAGAAATCACTTTTATGCACTTGACTTGACTAGAAAATGGGTCCAAAACAAGACTATGAGGAGGCATTGGACATGCTGTGCATGGCACGCAAATGTCTCAAGTCTCCCAGAAATTCCATGAACCGCCAACAAATGAGCACCAACTCCTGCACCCCCAAGCAGCAAGGGAAATCTCCCAAAACTATGCAGCACCATTACATTTACATGATAACACAGTCTGCATAAGTGGTGCAGGGTGGTTGCAATGAGTTCCTCCACTGGATGGCAGCAGTGCGCTGACAATGCCCATTCAGTTCGACATTCAGGATGTGTAGATGTGTGCTTTGAGATCTATTTTGATCAAATATCACTTGTGTGAATTTGACTATATTTCCAAGTTGATGTGCATATCTTCTTAATTTAATTAAGTCAAATTGTAGGCTATGCAACTGACAATTGTTAGTATGGAGGTACTTTTTTATTTTACAAAAAGTCATGTTTTCTTTTGTCAGAGTGAGAGCTCAACAATAGTGGCAGACATAAATTGCAGCATCTTCAATACTGAAAGATTAGTCCCTTAATTGACCAGTTAATCAAATGAAGTGCACTAGTCAACAACAATTTTTGTAATTGATTGTTAGTTATTTATCAAGGAAAAATGTCAAACCTTTACTGGTTCTAATACTTTAAATGCTGATTTTCTTTAGATTTTTTAGACTGTTGGTAGAACAAAACAAGCAATTTGAAAACCTTATATTTTTGCTGTGGGCACATTCACAATGTTCTTACATTTCATAGAATAAACAATTATTGTAAAAATAATCAGCAGATTAACTGATAATGAAAATTGTGAGTTGCAGACCTCATTTTGTGTGGCAGTAGTCAATAGTAGTACTCAGCTACCTGAAACTCCCTTGAAACATCCCTCAAATCTTCCTGAAATAAATTCTCATAGTTCAAGATGTCCATGCATGATTAGTCAACATGTAAATTTAGACATCTTTAGACACATTTTTGTGGGTGGGCCCATTTGCAATATTGCAGCTCTCACAAAACACCACAGATCTGGCGTGTTGATACAGAATGACTATATGCCATCAAAATACTTTTACATAATCACATAAAAATTCAACATATTGGGGCTTTAATTATCAGTGCAGTTTGACTTACCTGTCTCTGTTTGTTTTTTCTCACAGATTGAACAATGTGATTGTTCTTGGAGGCAGCCGCACTCCTATGGTCCAGGACCTCACCTTACTTCACTAGAATGTACTTGATGAATGTACCTCCTGTCGCAGCGACTCACACAGAATGGAGAAAATGTGGCCCACCTGGAGGCTATAGCCTTCCAATCTGCTTCAATGACTCTGACACTGAGTTGTCCACCAGAGGCACACCTATCTCGGATAAGGTCCAGATGATCATAGAGAGTCTAAGGAGCACCCAGTCCTCACTCGAGATGGGCGACGAGATCGAGGGAAATGTGCTATCAGGACAGGAAGGTCATCCCCAAGTCTGCAAGGTTGCAGTGGGTTCTTTTGTAGGAGCCAAGTCCAAAACTAAAGGTCCCACTGAAAACCAGCAGGCAGGTGTTTCCTCCCCAATCAACCATGAGAGCAGTGACTCTGACAGCGATGATTCTGTGGACAGAGGAATTGAGGAGGCAATACTGGAATACCTGAAGGAAAAGGATGATCACAAACGCAAGGCGGAACCATGCACCACTTTCCTCCAAACATCCAAAATTCCCAGGAAAAACCCACCTATTCCTGAGGTTTCCAAACAGAACTCTGACAGCAATACATTTTTGATTGCAAGCAACCAGTTTCCAAAAAGTGTCAAAGCTGAGACCCCCACAGCACCAGCTGTCATACCTATAAAAAAGTATATCAAAAACAAGGCCTTTCTTAATGACAACACGGTTAAGAAATTGGAGTCAAATAAATCAGCCAAAAGTTTACAATTGGCCAAAGAGCAGGCAAAGAGCCCTTCAAAAACAATCGACCTCCTTAACAAAATAAAGTCCCCAGTCACAGTTAAGGAGGAGGAAGATTCAAATGATTCCAGTAGTGATGATGGCATCGAGGAGGCCATTCAAAGATATCAGTTGGAGCAAAAGGAGCAGCAGAACAGAAGGGAAGCATTCAAGTCGCCTGCATTCGAAGAGGAGTCTGACTCTACAAGTGATGATGGGATTGAGGAAGCTATTCGCAGCTACCAGCTTGAGCAGCTGAAAGAGAAGAGCGTCCTGAAACCGTTCTTACACAAGCAAAAGCCCATAAGTAAGTCATTAATACAGGCTGTTGGAAGTACAAGCACGGAAAACATGAAGAAACACAAAGTGAGAAAGAAAAAGAACAGAGCAGAGAGAGAAGTGAAATCTGTTCTACCTCCATCTGTTTTCATACCCAAGAACACACTTTCTGACAGCCAGAGAGGTAAAGGGAATGGATTACTTTCACTGAAAGTTGAAAGTTTTAAGGAGCAACCTACACCTGCTCCTCCAAAGGCCAATACAACTGCAGAGCTCATGTGTGCTGAGGCAATATTGGACATCTCAAAGACTGTTATGCCTGTGACCTTCCAACATAGTGTCGGCCTGAGCAGCTGTGCCCGCAACGAAACTTCCTTGCAGTCTTCACTTCCTGACAACTGCCCAGATGATGAAAGTGACGAAAGCTCTATTGACAGCGAAGATGGGATTGAGCAAGAAATCAGGAAATTTCTTGAGCAGAAGGCACAGATGCACAACAAGCCACCCAGCTCTGCTGTGACTCAAGAGCCAAAAAGTATGAACGAACCAGAGAAGATGAAAACAAAACAAGTTGCAACCCAAAAGAAACCTCCAAGATTGTCCTTGACACAGAGAAGAAAACACAAAGAGGAAAACTGTAGTGTTTCCAACGCATCAGGGATAGATGATGTTAAAGATACAGCCCCTAAACCTTTACATGAGCATAGACAAGAATCAAGCCCATTGGTATCTTCCCAGAGAAGTCAAACACAGCCAATAACTGGATTACACAACACAGATCAAAGTGGAGACAAAAGCAGCTCACTTGACAGTGATGAGGACTTAGACACAGCTATAAAAGACCTGCTCAAGACAAAAAAGAAGTCAAAGAAAAAGACAAGAGACTTAAAGCGGAAATCAAGGAAGTGCCTCAAGGAGGAAAAACCACTGCTAGCGAATGCTTTACAGGCCAAAAAGTTAAAACCTGATCCTATTTCCAAGCGTAGTGCTTTGAAAAAGGTTCAAAAGAGTAAAGATGACATGAGAGACAAGTCTACATTGAGTAAAAAGACAATTTTGCAACATAAACAAACTAGCAAGAGTAAAGAGCATAACATGCATGAGGATGAAACAGAGAAATTGAAAGGGACTGAGGGTCAAGACACCCCACTGCTATACAATGCTCAGACTCAGACAGCTCTTCAGATAAAGGAAGACAGCAGTTCAGTAGACAGCGATGATAGCATTGAGCAAGAGATCAGAAGGTTTCTGGCTGAAAAGGCCAAAGTTTCCACTGCAGAGAAAAGTAAAGACGGAGAGGTGTCAAGGAATGGTACTGTCATGGTTGGTACCCCACTTCAAGATGAAGACAGTAAACAGGAAAATCAGCTGGCTGAAATTCCAAGGAAAAGTATCACTCCCCTTTCTGGACGATCTCCTCTGAGTAGTCCCGAAAGTAAACCACCTCAAGATAGGCCGCAACTTCCAACGCCACTGAGTCTGCCGCCAGACAACTCTATCTATTCTGTCAGTGCACAATCATGTCTATCCTCAGTCCAGTCCTGCAGCCCCAGTCTTTTGGAGCCAGCAGACGGGGCAGGGGTTGCTAGATCTGAGCAAAGGTGGCCTTCAACTGGGAGAGGTGATATCCAGGATGTCACTCCACAGATGGAGAGAGTTCGGCCAGTTTTGAATCCCAACATTGCTCATTCTCGCTCTGAGTCAATCAAGTGGCGCCAGAGCCTTGGACTCCCCACTAGTGACAAAAGGACTCTCAGTCGAACTCCATTCCATATCACCTCGTCTAAGATCAGCGAGACTGCATCAGAAATTCCTCCATATCAAGGTCGGGGCATCGACCTCAAATCGCAGACTCCAGTCACTGTTTGGTCCTCTGCAAGGACCAGCAGAGCACCTTTCACCTGCTCTACAGAGAAAACTGTAAATACCACGTTTCGACCGCCTGTTTTGAATCTTTTTTCCGCTGCCAGGGAGCTCCCAGGAATGTCATTTACACGGAGCTTTGCGCCTGGCCACAGTTCGCAGTGCCCTATAGAAGAAGAAACAGAGAGTATGGTGCACATGTCTAAAGACAAGAGCGTGTTTGTCGAACTGGAATCTGATAGGACCAATCATGTCCAGGTCAGAAGCAGGGAAAGGAGCGAGGGAAAGGAGAGAGCGAACTTGCTAAGTGAGATAAAAAGAGAGGGCGAGAGCATGAAGATAGATGATAAAGAAGTACATCCAGAAAGAACAGAGGAAGAATTTATAGATGAGGCAGATTGTGAGTCAGACAACAGGAGAAATCCAGAGAAGAAGCAGGGCTTTTCCACATTGTAAGTATTTCTTTGGCCACTATGTCGCACATAGCATCATAATCCAATTTCATCACTTGATTGTGCCCTGCTAATAAATATAATGTAGGTTATGATCAAGTTCATTTATAGGCTCTAAGGGAATGTTTGTTGATAAGAAAAACGAAAACAGGCATTTTTAAAATGTGTTTGTACATTTATATGGCTATGTAACACAACAGCAGCATCATGAAACTTTTTTTTGTGCTCTGAGATTAATTCATATCACTGAACCTTTTGAAAAGCAATACGGTGACATTTTGGCTCAGGAGGCAGACTGGCATGAAAATTAACCTCTTAATATGATAAAATAAAGGTTAAGGCCAAATGCTTAAAATTAGGATGTATCTTTTTTATGTAGTGGGACAACACGATGAACAAAGTTCATCAGAAAAATACTTGCTGTTATCACATAACCTTACGCAATTTACCTGAGATAGGTTTACTTTAAGTGGAAGACCTTTTTATGTGCAAAAGTTAAAAAGTCTTTATTGCTGATGTTATTGTAATATGTTTCCAACACTGCCTTCATGAAGGGTATTTCAGTAAAAACCCCAAAACACAACATAGGCTATATTGTACAATTAGATTCGATCCATTCACGTTCAGCTGTACAGCTTGGTGTGAAACAGAGAAGAGACCAGTTAAAACACTATTGGATAATTAATCAGCAGCTGTTTTTTTATCATCAGTTAATTGTTTCAGACATTTTCAAGCAAAAACATCCAATATTTTCTGGTTTCTGCTTCTCAAATATCAGGATTCGCTGCATTTCTTTGTCAAATAGCAAATTGAATATTTTGGGGTTTTTTGACTGTTGGGTCAGCCAGAACAAGACATGAAGATTATGAGAAATTGTGATGGGCATTTTTTTACTTTTTTACATTTCAAACAATCAGTTTGAATAATTGGCAGATGAATCAATTCTTAAAATAACCTTTTAAACATTATTAGCTATGTTATAAAAACTTATGTAACGTGATTACATTTATTAAAATAATTTGAATTATGTTAGAAAATTAGACAAGTTAATAGAACGAGACCAAAGCACGAAAACCAACTCTTCATTTTAAACTGGTTATTTTATCACCCAGCACTTATCTCTTTCTAAATTCTGAAGTCTTTCACTGATCGATTTTGATGACTGAAACTCTGACCAGACTGCGCTCCTGGAATATTCATTCACCCCCACAACTTATGAAGCATAATACATTTTGCTGTGACTGAACCTGCCCAGTTGTCAACCATTTACTTTATATACACTCTTTAGTTGTGGTTGCTGGTGTGGTCAGCCCATACTTTACTCTTTCCTCCCCAAGTAGTACCTTCCATCCAACTTGAAAAATGTGTCTTTACTTCATCCCTCACCCCAAAGAACATTTTTTTCATCTCACACTGCTGGAGCTCTAAATCAGTCCCTTCCTTTTGTGCTTTTAATGATGATTATTTCAGAAAATTTCCCCTCTCACCTCACCTACAAATGCAGGATCGCCTTTTTAACTTTTGCACATAAAGAGTAAATAATCCAGGGTACACTTCTAAAACAAGTTATTCCCTTCACCCTCAGTATATACCTTTTTTTTTAGGGCAATTTCAGAACGACAGTCGGTACTGGAAAACCAAAAAACCAAGCAGGGATGCAATCTTGTATCCTTTCAAGTACCACAGAGATATTAATATACTACATTTCCCAACATTATTTCTTTTTCAGACACTGAGCCCTTAGTTCACTGTGTGGTTTAAATTCATACATTTTTAATAATCAGTTGTCAGTGAAAGCCACTACAGCAGTCTTGGACTTCTGACCTCTATGACTGAAGTGTTCCAGATGCCACAGAAGCCACACATTTACTCGTCTCTGTCGCTCTGTCTTACTAGACTTGATATTTAGTGTGTTCATTTCTTTCTGTCATGTAAAAGTTTTCTTGAATTTCCTATGTGAAAAAAAAGGCTATTTATTTTTGTTTATCAAAAAAAAAAAGTTACTGAACATGCTGTGCATTGCCAGGTTTTGTAAATATTTTGTAAGAGGTGTTTTCTTTTCTTTTACTCTTTCAGATAAAAAAAAAAAAAAACTTGCTGTGTCTTTTAAGTGCATCTGTGTAATAAAGAGTGGAATCAAAGCAACAATGCGTCTTCTTCATTAATAATATATCATTTATAATATTGGAACACTCCTCATGGTGATGGAAAATCTACCGTCTTTTAATTTACGAGCTATACTCACTGGCTTGAAGATGGTCTATGAAATGAATGACTGGGGAGTGGTCTCATGCATGTGCTGCTCTGCTTTGCTCAGGTCTTTGTCCAGTGCCATTGACCCTGGCATCACCTTCAGACCTTGCATAGCTCTTACCACAGAGGAGAGAAGCAGGACGTTCAACAGGAAGTACCTGACTGATAAATACAAGAAGGTACCATTATGTAGAAACAAGACAGAGTTTGCACCACTTCACTATTTGTATCCCTTTAAATCATTCAATGACATGTTAGCTATGCTCACTAGTCAATCATTTGCAAGAAAACTCAGAATATTTCTTTTACTTTGGCTGTCGAATCCAGAGATTGTGAAATACTGTATTGCACAATGTTTGCAGGCGACAGCTGCTCTGAGTAGTGTTTTCGTGCAGAAGAAGACTGTGCAACATGTCAAAAGAAAGCTTCAGTTCATTTCGGTGAACAGGTACGTGATCCAAATGGTTTTAACTCCACAAGTGGTCGCAGTAAAATAAGACTATTTTCATCTTTTTCAGGAGAAATGAAGCGCCGACCCTGCACAACATAAATAAATAAAAAGTAATTATGCATTTGAAACATTCATGTGTTTGATATTACAACATGAGGGCTGTTTTTGATAATTATTTTGAATTTTGTAAAGTTTTTGTTTCTGTAAGGTTGGATGTTTCAGGATAATGGCAATTTTTCATTTTGGATTTGACCTTTTTTAACTTTTTCTTTTAGTTGGGATTTTGGAAAAATCGTTTATGCCATGTTTTGTAATGTTACAATTTATATATTAAGGACATTCTACAAAATATATAACATTAAATGGCAGAAAGTTTTTGTTCAAATAGATGAGGACAATTCTTTGTCTTTTTTTCCCCTTGTTTTGAACCATTAAGTGAACCCTAAATTCCAGGAACTGCCTGAATATTCTGCCATTTTTCTTGACTTTATTGTCTTATTGTTGTTGTCTCTTTTCATGTTGCTCGTGAAAAATCAGAGTTCAGAGAGGTTTCAGGCTTTCAAGTTAGTTGCAGTTCTTAAAAACTCATATTTGCTCACCCTGTACCAGAGAGATAGCATCAACATTTTGTCATAATACAGCTGTTGTTATTGTAAGAAGAATATTTGTTCTATATAAGGAGATGTTGCGTAACATTAACACTTGTAATGTTAGTAGGATTGTATTTATAAATAAAGTTGTTAAATGAAAAAAAAATCACTTGGGCTCATGGGTATTGTAGTCTATGATAGAAAACTGCCACAACAGTACTTACTACACAGCAATTCATGAACTACAAACTGACTGCAGAATATTTTATTTTTATTTGTCCAGAATATGCAAACAAGAGACATTTATTAAGGAATGAGCTGGGACATAAAGGGATTAAACACATGGACCTTAAAACAATCTTCACAAACAATCTTGGAAATTCTGGTTTGAAACATATCCTTACCTTTAAAAAAAAAACATATTCTTAACTTAAACCAATGTCTTTCTTGAGTTTCTGTAAATAATGATTAGTTGGACGAAAAGGATTTTAAAAGATATCTTGACTTTGTTAATTAAAAAAGAATGTATGCAGCAATAGCCAAACTCTTTCTCAACAAATATATCCAGTAAATGTGGACCAATATGATAAAGCAGGGGGTGTACTTATGATGTCTTGTTGAAAAAGTTGATGGATTGTTTTATTCTTAATGTGTTCACTCTATGCTATGAGGAACAAGTTTTCCCAACTTGTTTCAAAGACAATTAAGAAAAAAGTTGGTGTTGAATAAATTCAACATAATTATAGTGTTGACCATTTTCGTTAAATAACTGAATTAGCAATGAAATATTATATCCTCCACCTGTCTTCAAGACACAGGACTGATGGCAAAAATATAAGGAATATGTAACACAACAGTAGGTGGCGATAATACTTCGGCTGGCTGCTATTAAAACCAAGAAGAAGAACTACAGACACGCATGCGCACTTTGCTGACCTTCTGGGGTAAGCAAGTAAGCATGGCAGCCCGGACACTGATGAAAGGTATCTTTACATAATTATTTTTAATTGTCCAATGCAGTGAATATTTTGTGTTTATGTCACAAGTGTTAGAAATAACGGTGACATTGTTTTGCATGTAATTGTGCTTGTAATTCTAACCAAGAAAACTAGCAACTTAGCTTACAGCTAGCGTAAGTAGTAGCCAGCTGGGTACAAGTTAATATCAGTTATTTAACTGATATTTGTGTCTCATATTAAGGACTATGGGGGCTACGGTACTCACGGGCTGCTACGATCGGGTTTTCCTGTGGTGGACAACATTATACCACCGCAGCGTCCATCAAACCACCTCAACTCCAAACTGACGATGTTTCAGGTGAGCTAACAGATGTAGCAGCATATGATATAACGTTAACTTACTTGGTACTGTGTTTTGTCTCCAGACTTTGAACAATATTATTCCTATAAATATAAGTACATTCACTCAAATACTGTACTTAAGTACAATTTGGAGGTACTTGTACTTTATATGAGTATTTCCATTTGATGCCACTTCCACATTTCAGAGGGAAATATTGTACTTTCTACACTACGTTTATTTGACAGCCTTAGTTACTTTTCAGATAAAATATTTGACACAATGGATAATATAACACGCTTTTAAAATACAACACATTGTTAAAGATTAAACCAGTTGTTTCCAACCTTTTTGGCTTTTGACATCTTACAAAAAGCAGTGTGTAGTCGGGGTCACATTTTAGATGTCTATGAGTTGTTAACAGCTCCACCAAATAGTGATTTTCCCCTCTAAACTTCTCACATGGTTTAATTTCAATAAATGTTCAAATGATCCAATATTTCACCATAAATCAAAGATTAGAGAAAAAGTCCTAAAACTGAAAACAGATTTGTGTATCAGAACTTTGTTTTTTCTTCTTTTCTCTCCCATTAATCATCTCACGACCCCTCAGATTTATCTGGTGACCCTTTGGAGGGGCCCGACCCCTAGGTTGGGAACCACTGGACTAAACTAGCTAACTGTATATGAAGTAATTCGATATAGCTCCACCACAACAGTAACATGCCGCTCTAACACTGATGCTTCAGTATTAATAATCTAATGATGTCATATATAATAATATATCAGTCAGAGGGACCAAACCACTACTTTTACTACAGAACTTTATTTACATTTTGCTGATAATACATGTATTTTACTTGAGTATGATTTTTCATGCATGACTTTTACTTGTAATAGAGTATTTTTACATTACTGTATTGGTACTTTTATTTAACTAAAGGATCTGAATATTTCTTCCAACACTTTCTTACACACAGAAAAAATTATGAGCCTGCCACTCCAGAAGCCAGACTTTTTCCGTGTGTCTGAGCTCTTCTCGTTGAAAGACCTGTTCGACGCCAGAGTGCATCTTGGTCATAAAAAGGGCTGCAGGCACAGGTTGGTATGACTTTTATCCACAGCTCATTGAATTGTTTGACTAATGTGTGTCACAGGGATTAGCAGTCATTAGAGACATAGGGATGGGAATTTTTGATATAATCTAGACCTGCCACTATTACTCAATTACTCCATCGATATAACAATTAATCAGCAACAATTTTGATAATAGGTTAAGCTATTATTTAAGTAAAAATGGCATAAATTCACTGGTTCCAGCTTCCCAAATGTGAATCTTTTATGGTTTTCATACTACTCTATAATAAACTGATTATTTTTAGGTTTTGGACTATGTCAAGTCAATTTTATTTGTGTAGCCCAATATCACAAATTGCCTCAGGCGGCTATAATGGATTTATTATGTATATGAAAAATGCGATCATTCCAGTCGCCTCAAAAACAGAATAGGACCTGAGCCAAACGACCTCCATCATCATGGAGACTTGGGAAGACGACAGACTACACATATACACAAGGGAAGCTCATATCACAACATTGACATACACAGAGGAAGAGGAGACAAGCTACCACATACAAGGGAGACAGAAAGATAATATATGTACAGTATAGGTTGTGTTTTACAGCTTTTGCTGAAATACCCCTAATGAAGGCAGTGATGGAAACACATTACAATTGGCTGCAAGTTTAGGTTCAGTATCCTGCTGCGTTGTCTAATTTAAGGACTAAATCCCATTTTAATTTACGACTTCTTTAACCTGACAGTAATTTTGCTTTTTCTTAGGCTTATGGAGCCATACCTTTATGGCTGCCGTTTGGACCATGATATAATCGACCTCGACCAGACCGTGGAGCACCTTCAGCAAGCCCTGAACTTCACCGCCCACATAGCGTACCGCGGAGGCATCATACTGTTCATTAGCCGCCGGCGTCAATTCGGCCACCTGGTGGAGAGCACCGCTAAGGACTGTGGAGAGTACGCCCATACGCGGTACTGGCAGGGTGGCCTCCTTACCAACGCCCCCACCCAGTACGGCCCAGGAGTCCGCTTACCAGACCTCATCATCTTCCTCTCCACTCTCAACAATGTGTTTCAGCCGCACGTGGCGATCAGAGATGCGGCCAAGATGAACATTCCCACGGTGGGTGTGGTGGACTCAAACTGCAACCCCAGCCTGGTGACGTACCCTGTGCCTGGGAATGATGACACTCCAGCTGCCATGGAGCTGTACTGTCGCTTATTTAAGATGACCATTAGCCGTGCCAAGGACAAAAGAAGACAGATGGAGCTACTGCATGGCCTGACGGCACCCTCCTCACCAAGCTCGTGACATAACATATTCTTATAAAATAAAAGACATTCAATAACGCAGTTAAGAGTCAAGACTGTCTGCCGCTCCCCTTCATCTTGCATCTGCACTTGGAAAAGATCCGATGTTTGCGTTCAGGGCCGCAGTGCTGTCTTGTGTTACGGATGAATGTTGTGTGTATGTCACTCATTAATGTATCTTGTTTCTGTAACATATGGTCTTTCTCATTTAATATTTTTCTTACAGTATATCTTTAAAGATGCATCGCAACTATGTCCACATTGTAACTGCCGTGCACCGCTGATACAAGAATTTTTACATGGACTGCCATATTCTGACTTTTGACAATCTCATTTAGACAGGACTTTGTGTTACTGTTGCATTCATGTTCACGATCCCAGGCTGTAGAACATAACCCAAACTAAAATCCTTTTCATGACAACGGAGTGTCAAGTCTCACTCTTATTTTCCTGGATCTAAACTTCCTGTCATGTTGCAACTGTGGTGTACAATTGAGGTTAATGTTTGGACATATTTTGCAGGGAACACAGTTTAAACCCAGTCATTTTATGGCAAAACATAAGAGTAAAACATGTGTGAAGCTTATGGTAGACAGGCTGCTCCAAAGAGTGTGTAAACATCTTCTAATGCCTTTTGAGTAATCTGGCAATTTTGAACTACTTATACCCTTCATACACTTTATAAAGTGTATTCTGACAGTGACCCTATTCCGCTTCAGGGAAATTCATAAGCAAACAACGCTTCATCATTCAGGTTGTTGTTCTTCTAATTGGATTAATATTCATATGTAAACATCGTGTTTAGATATGAAATTTCTTTCCACAAGCAAGAAGAAAAGCACCTCTGCTAAAGGTCTTCAAGATAAACAAGTTGTGCAGTTTCTAATAAAATATGCATCACACAGTGTTGTCATTTCTGTTCATCTTACTGATTTATTTCAGTAGAAAACTAATGGTTTGAATTCTGGAGATAATTAATATTCCTTTGTTTTTGTATAATATATTTGTTCAATAGCTCTTTTTTTCCGCCAGTTTGGTGGTTGAACAGACTCAGCTAGACTAATACATTCAGTTAAACTCAGATTTTTATTGTCTCACAAGAGGAATTTCTTTTTTGCAGCAAAGGCAGCACAAAACATTAAGTATAAATGCAATAAAAATACATGATCGGATCTTATTTACTGAGAAACTCTCAGATTGAGTGATGTACAGTTTTAACTTGCATGGTAGACCCATACTAACAGTACAACTTTATGAAGAAGTCTCAGTAAATTAAAAAAAACAACTTTTTTTTTTATGGCACCACCACTCCATTATGTGTTTTTCACAGATTTACAAGAACAGAGGACAATGACATACAGTATAACACCTATTATTCCACTGTAGGCTGTTTGTGAACTACATGAAGTTTTGTCACTCTCACTTCCTGTAGCAAAGAGCAGGACCCCCAGTGATCCCACAATAAGAAACTCATCAGCTATGAGCAAATCATCTTATTCATATTTGTCCTGCTGGAACCAATTCAAGGACTTCCTCTGAGTAATCCTGAGTTGTTTGACAAATACAGGTCTTGTCAGTCCAGGAAGGGGATTTCCTCTTGTGCAATCCTTCCCAAGGTTTCTTCCAGTTTCGCTTGTTAAAAAGTGTCATTTGAAGTTTGTCCTTGCCCGCTTGGGGAGGGAATGTCCTTACTACTTGGGTGTGGCATAACTTTACTACATGAATTGTTCTGTTCTCTTATATCAACAAAAAACAAACATTTCCTCAACACAAATTGAATTCTCAACTAATTCAGAGTTCAAGGAACAAGAAACGCCACTTAATCTAGTCAATACTCCACTCCACTTCTCTGTTTCCTATTCTATTTCTGGGACGAGGTGCTTTATCTTCTACTTCTCTTTTAGCACAGTGTGGAATTTGACTTGTGAAATGAAGGATTTTCAACTGATACAGGCTATGCCCATTTTTGCCTGGAAATATTCTCTGCCATTTAGGATTTTTTGCTTCCGTTGGTACATATTTCACCTAATCTTCACCAAACTTGGTTAATATCATATTTAGATGACCCAGGACAAAACTTATGAGTTCACTTCTGGGTGTCACTTATCATTTGTCTGTAATTGGTTGCCAAACTTTTGAAGGTGTGGATGATGCCCATATTGGGCCAGAACTTTCCAGTGTTAGATTGGATTGCAACCTAATTTGGGAATGTTGTACATAAAACAACACTGCACAAGTGTGTAACATTTGATATAATTCTACCCACAGTAAAGTAACATTGTAACATAATATTTCTTCAATCTTGTTGTCTTTAATAAAATGAAATTTGGTACACCAGGTCTCCATGAGAATCTGCACGGCATACTGAATCATGGCACCGATAGCCCTACCCTTAAAATACCACCATACTACTTATTAACTGCAATATCTCTTAAACGTAATATACCATGGTAACCAAATTCTGCAAAGTTGCATAGATGGGGATGCTGAACAAGTGTGTTGTATTTTCAACAATGCTTTGCAAGTTATTCCGGCTGTCAGCATGTAGCCCACTTTTTTAGGTAGTCTGCCAACTGTAGGACAATGCAGGAGATATCTAACATTTGGTGTCAGACTGTTTTCAGTCGTTGACTGTCTCAAGTCTGTGATCCCAGAGGACACTTATATCTCCCCTGGTGATTCTATGTCGGACCTGAACTATAAACTGGACTTTTGCCTTTGGTCTGATTTACGGCAAGTGACACACCTGCTCAGCTGGACTGAGGTCAGGTGATGACAATGCCAGTGGAGAACATTACATATACAGCAGAGTAAAGTCCATCATTCAGATGGACTTTACTGCTCTCTACTTATCAGCTGCTAGTTTCTTCTGGCTGTTTCCAGGTTATCCTGGTGCAGTCACTGGATGAGTTTATGCATCAGCATACCAATGGAGGTCCCACACCTGTCAAATAGGACACATGACATTTATTATATTTATATTTCTTTACTTTGCAGTCTGCATGCACAAAAACAATGCTGGTAATGTAAACATTTGTGAGCTTAATAAATCAAAAACGCATGTCAAAACACCCCTAATCCCTACATATATGACTGAAGAGGTTTCAGTTAATTCACTTCTCCCATAACTTTAAGTAGAAATTTCACATAGCAAATAATCTAAATGATGTGCAAAAGCTGATAATAATAAAGGAGTAACGTTAGCATAAAACCGCAGTTTGTTAGCTACCAATCAATTAGCATTGCTAGCGTTGGTTATCCTCTGAAGCTAACAGTTAGCTACGGTGGTGGGCAGGTAAATAACTTAAGCTGTGTTTGGTTGGAAAGGTTAACTTGATAAAGTCATGCACACAACAAGACAAACAGACCACAAACATACAGTTGAACTCACCTGTACGTAACTTTGAAAATCCCTTGGTTGGTTCCGCCGCCTCTGTTTCTTTCTTTCTTTCTTTTTTACATAGTTTTATCTCCAACGTGTGTAAAAGAAGTTATGAATTATGTTCATTATTTAGGCTATTTGTTTATTTATTTATTGTGGCCTCTCCTTAAATTGAGCTGCGGCCAACACGCTTCAAAACGCGCAACTTTTACTTTGAAGGCGAGCTGTCTCTGTTTCCGGCTCCCGACTTCCTGTTTCAATTTTCTTTGCATAGGTTGGATAATGGAACAAGCGGACACTTTAGCGTGCTGAATTGTATTACACCTCTTAAGACAATTAAATCTGGTAATACCCTCAAAAATTGGGGTTTTCAACAACTGCAAATGAATTATACTTCATGCACGGACATTGATGCTACTTTGTACTTCTACTCCACAACAATGCAGGAGGAAATATTGTACTTTTTATTCATCTACTTTTATTTGACAGCCAGTTACTTACTTCAGATTAAACTTTTACATTAAATAATGTAGCTATATAATATATAATTTTATAAAATACAAAAAGTTAAAGATTAAATTAGTAGTTCCCAAACTTTTTGGCTTATCACCCCTGTGTGTGCCCAAAGAGGTACTAGAACTTTCCAACATTTCACAAAAAAAGTTTGTTTATTCTTCTTTCCTACACCCAGGTGATATCACAGTCACAACTGCCAAGTAGACTACTTTTACTTTACTTTAAGTACATTTAGCTAATAATTCTTCTGCACTTTTACTTCAGTAGGATCTTAAATGTAGGAAGTACATTTGCTTAAGTAAAGGATCTGAGTCATGGATGTATTATAAGAGCTCTTATTATGCATCCATGATCTGAGTGTTTCCTCCACTACTGTAAATATGTAAAGGCAGGGTGACCTGTGTTTCCTCAATAAGGACAGGAAACGCAGGCAAGATTTTTTGTCGGAGGTACAAAACCATGGCACAGCTGAGGTCCCGCATCTTTCCCTTTAAAGAAGCGCAGTGATGAGTCGCGGGGAGAGAGAGGCTGCGAGCTCACCGGGAGACCCGCTGGCTATTTATGTGTCACAATTATGATCAGTGTCGACGAACAGACTGTTTCTTACATTCATGGGATTCGCTTGTGATGGCAGCTGGACGCTGAAGAGGAGATCCTGAGATTTTTCTGGCTCATATGGAGCTGAAATCTGAAGGACGCGCTATTATTTTTCTCCGGCGAATGATTTTTGATCAAAGAACTGGATTATGAAACCAATTTGTATAAACCATTTATGCTTTGTCAGCCCCGTGTGCTGTCAAAAAAGATTTAAAGGCTGAGGAAATTATCATGGCATATGCTGCGCGTAATTATTAGATTGAGTTTTGTGTGGGTTTTTGCGACGCATGGCGTAGGTTGCAGTGAGGATGTGATCAGACAGGAATCCCTGGTTTCTCGCTCCGCTGCCTCCCAACAGAGTCGCTCATGATGCCCAGAGCTTTGCGGAGACTGGTTCATTTGGTGCTATTCTGCCCTCTGTCCAAAGCCCTGCAGGTACGGACAAGCATGCTGCAGCTGCTTTTGTTGCCATAAAACGGTCCACACACGGTTTACCTGCGTGCATGTCAAACACACAGGGCAAAATCTGCGTCGATGGCTTCCTTGTACAGTGCTCATAAATCACATATCATAATTAACATATCGGCTATCTCGGTTTTCTCTTAAAGTCAGCTGTTCATTCATTCATCCATTGTTGTGTGCAGGCCTCAGCAGTGGGAAGTAATTAAATACATTTACTCAAGTACTGTAGCCTACTTGAGTACAATTTTGAGGTACTCGCACTTTATTTGGATATTTCCATTTTATGCTACTTTATGTTTTACTCCACTACATTTATTTACAACAACAACTTGAACTTGTGATCAATTTAATTTGTTACATTGTTATATATGATTATATGAACATTGAAGTACTGCTTACATGTTAATGCCACAATGATCCAATAATATAATAACATAATACTGCCAGAGGCCATTCTGCATAATGAGTATTTTTTACTTTTAATACTTTACATTTTGTTGCTAATACCTCTGTACTGTTACTTACTGTATTTTCTTCTCTCTCCCCTCCAAAGAGTCGTCTCCCAGCCATCAAGGTGAAATACCTTCTCCTGGCATGGCTGGGCATCCTCATTGCCAGCTGGGTCATCTACATGCAGTATGCCTCCTACTCTGAGCTCTGCCGTGGGCATGTCTGCCATATGGTCATTGTAAGTATGGTTTCTCAGTTTCATGAAAATCAATATCATAACTTTATCAGTGTGACAGTGACAAAACTGATCATCAAAATGATCATTTTAGTCATCTATCAAGCAAAAATGCCAAACATTTGCTGGTTGCATCTTCTCAAATGCGATGATTTTAAGCTTTTCTTTGTCAAAAATGATAGTAAACTGAAGGTCTTTGCATTTTTGCATCATCTTGGTCTCTAAGAAGCTAAAAGGGGCATTTTTCTCTACTTTCTGACATTTTACAGACAAAATGATTAATCAAGAAAATAATCAACAGTGAAAATAATCGTTAGATGTAGCCCTAATATCAGGATGGTACAGGAAGGTGAGGAATCATAAATTTAGGTTACTTCATCATCATGTCTTCACATTCAGCTGCTCAACCAAATCTGTACTCCAGTGTGGTTATGCTTTGCCCAGCTTTATTGATTTAATATCATGTTACTGATTTAATGGTCACTTAGTGGTGTATAACCACAGTATAAGATCCGCATAACAGGTGCACCACAGGGCAAATCCAATATAGGAGGACTATAATTACACACATTCAAATCAATACAGAAGTGATTTGTTTTGAGCCGAAAATACACTATTATATGTCTACAATCTGGCAAATTTATACAATTTTGGAGTATGTTAGAGGAAGATTTGGACCCAGCTAATTTGTTGTTGTTCTAGCTGTGTCTTAGACCTGCAGACAATCCTAAGGCAGAAAAAGAAGAATAGGCATAATACAGGCTACATAGAATAAGAAAATAACTTTCCAGCTGCTGCAGTAAAGCGCTTCAACACCTAAATAGTATGCAAGGTTTCAAAACAAGGTCGACTGGACAGGAGGACTTTTTTGAGGAAGATGAGGGACAGTTTAGGGACTGCTTGTGTTGGCCTCCTATTTCAAACAAGACCTTTAATGCAGGGCAAAGATACAGCCTATAGCTTAACTACTCTCCTACTGTGTCCAGCTGTTCCCAGAGGTTTCAGCTGTCGAGAACAGAACAGGCATTGACATTTAACGAGTCTCCGAGGAACAGGACGGTGATTTACAGGAAAACTAATTAATGCACGATGAAAGATCAATGATGGAAACTCAATATAGCCAATAATCAGATCTGCACAGCAGTGTGTGTGTGATTGCATGTTCACGGATGTACAGTTAGTGAACGTGTGTGCCGTTGTTTTAGACGGTACACACAATGATTGGAAAAAGGGGGAAACAGCTTGCTTTGCTCTGCCTCGGGCATCTGATTATATAGTGCAAACTACAATGAGTGACCTATATCAGTACAAACAGTGCTGGAGTACATTGGTGAAGCAGGTCACAAATGTCCATGAAAGATCTTAAGGAACACCTTCTTCCCCCCAGTTCCCAATTTTTAATCTTTGTGCAAAATTTCTGGGTTGTAACAGCAGCTTGCATTGTCTTCTTTTGAACATAAATGCCATTTAAAACAATGCAATCTTAATGGCTGCAGTTTGGTGCTCCTGTTTAGTAGGATGATTGCAAAAGCTTGCATTGAGTAAAGGTTGGAGGTGAGTAGAAAAAAATAAATTGAGGTGGTTGGTATACCTTGATATGACTTGTGTTTTTAATTCATTAGCTTCAGATCCTTTTGCCTTGTGTGTTACTGAGGTTTCATACTCCATCTGTGTGAGTGTGAAGGTTGACACATCACATGACCTCTGATGGCTGCTTCTGAGCCAACTGGAGGAGTTTCCACCACATCAGAGCTGACTACTGTACATTTAAAGCCCACATACAGTACGATTGCATTTTTAGAAACATATTCACACATTGTTATCAACAGAATATCTGTTTGCACAAATGTATTGTCAGTTAATGTCTTTTATTATTTGACTTGACTGCTGTTCATATTTTAGCAAGTTATTCACAGTATAGGTACACACTATTGGAGTGCAATAGTGTGTACCTATACAAACCTATAATAATTGTGCCACAGTAAATGAAATCACGTCAGATTGTAGTGTGTTTAATGATGTGTTGATAGTTATAAATGTATCAAAATGCAATGGAACATTTGTGTATACTGAGATCAAAATAGCCTTACTAGGTAAATGCCATTTAAGGAAAAGTTTGTGATTTTTCATGTTTGTCTTAAAACTATAGACAGGTGTCAATATGCACATTAAAACAGGTTTTGCCTGCTGTAATGATTCCTCCTGTTCATACTGGTCAATAAGAGATCCCCTCTTAATACACTTAATACCTATCACATTAATATCAGCATGAAACTCAAACACTTAGTCGAAATCCAAGTTTGATTATTATACTCGTATACTTATATACTAGCACTGGTAGTATAGTATGGTACCCTGTGCTGTTTAGAAAGTTATGAGACAACATTACTGATATTTGCAATGCAGAGCTTTTGCAGTCGATTAAGATTTTTGCCACACTTGGACTTGACCTCCTTGGCATCTCTTTATCCATCTTCCCTAAATTGTCTAATTAAGTCCAAATGTTTGGACATACATTTTGGGATGCCATGTGTCATCTGGCTGTGCTTAGAGTGTTGCTCTGGACATACATTCCAGTAATTTTTTCTCTTCCCATGTGTGGAAATACTTGTTGTTATTTTTGATGGTAAACCATCCTGTACCTGTGCCCTTTAGCAGGTGGAGATATGAGATTTGCGGAGCAAGTTGGTCTGTGGTGGAATAAGTTGAGATGTTAGAAATTCATGGCACACGTGAACAGAGGAAGTGGAGGCAAAAAAAAGGCTAGTTAGAGGACAATGACTTATGTCAGTAAACAATGTCCGCATAGGTTCTGGTAAGTGTTTACTGACATTGGAGGGTGAAATAAACAGAAGTCTTAAAATACTTGATGTATATACTTGATGTTGGATTTAGCTTTGCAAGAGAGTGAAACACTTGGGAGATTTTCCTGTCGGTTTCCTGTTGTTAACTCAGTGCATTTCCTGTTTCCTTTTTACAGTGTGATCACTACAGAAGAGGTATAATATCAGGCTCATCCTGCAAGGCATTGTGTGATCAGAGATCTCTAACCCTGCAGCGCTGCATGTCCACCTCCTCTACGCATCAGGTAAAATAAACACGGACCGCACACACACACCTACTCAGTAAATCTCGACTAAAGAAAACAGTCAGGTTCCAAACAACCACAAGTTGCACAAGCATTTTGCACATTTAAAATGTTTTATTCATATAACTGTTGTGGCACAGTTTTCATTAATGCTTTTAAAATATTAGCACATAACTCTCAGGCTGTGGAATATTCAAATTCAACCCCCCCCCCCTCACACACACACACACACACACACACACACACACACTTCAGTAAATGGTAAATATAATGTCAATAAGATGACATTCTCACTTCATTAGGGAAGAACATTTAATTTGTTTTTCTAAAGGAAAACAAAATTTAGTATAGGGGTTACCCACTAAATCAGTAAAAATAACACCAAAAATTGGACCACAGGAGAAATGTTTGGTCTATATTTGGTATCAAATAGAAAATATGTTTTATTTCATGTGAAAAGCGTAGTGCTCATTTGAATAACAGCTAATTGTAAATCAGTGTGAAAAGCAGACCTGTAGGCAGTTGTAGTAAATCATAAATGCCTGTAATAACAAATAATAACAAAAACATAGCATGCAGACATATTGCATTTCTTACTGTCCTCACACTTTTCTCCTTGCAGGTGTACAGTGGACTGTGGAAGGAGAGACCTGTTGTGATCAAGTGCAATATTGAGGATCAAGTGAAGACCGACGGGACTCCGGACTCTGTGCTGCGACAGGAGATGAGCTTGTTTGACAAACCCACACGTGGAACCTCTATGGATGAATTTAAAGAGATGCTGCACAGTTTCCTCAAGGTATTTTTTTCTCAGTTAATTATAATCTGTCATAATAAGATATATTGTATGGAACAACTATCCAGCACCCGATTAGACTCCAGATCAACTTTTGTGTGGAAATCAACCAAATCAATTGAAAATTCAGTTGCGTAGTTGCCTAATATATACAAATAAATGTGCCAATATGTATGAGTATGTGTAAAAAGTATGTGAATCAATTCATCTCAGATATAGAAACGCAAGGTAAACACAGGCTGTATTAAGGGATTGTGTTACAGACTACATATTAATTACTTATTTGATGTTTTTATTAATTACCACACAATAACCAAATTGTGTCTACCCCCTTCCTGCAGGCTAACCTTGGTGAGCAGCCATCTTTGAGCACTTTGGTGGACAGGATCATCACCCTGGCCGATGTCAACCAGGATGGAAAAGTGTCTCTGGCGGAAGCCAAGTCTATCTGGGCTCTTCTCCAGATCAATGAGTTCCTCCTGATGGTGGCACTGCAGGAGAAGGAGCACACCCCCAAACTGCTAGGCTTCTGTGGAGACTTGTATGTGACAGAACGTGTGGGCCACAGCTCCCTCTACAGGCTAGAGGTGCCTCATTACCTGGAGGCTCTGGTCCCAGAGGCCTTGAGTTCCAGCCTGAACCACTGGCTCGCACCAGCCTGGCCCCGCAGGGCTCGCATCACCATCGGCCTGCTGGAGTTTGTGGAAGAGGTCTTCCATGGGTCCTACGGGAGTTTCCTAATATGTGATGCCAGTCCTCGCCACGTGGGCTACAACGCAAAATATGACTGCAAGATGGCCAATCTGCGCAGTGTGGCATCTGAGGCAGTTGTTCGGGGATATTTGAGGGGACGCCGCTGTGAGACAAATGCAGACTGTACATATGGCCGTGACTGCACGGCCACCTGTGATCGACTAGTGAAGCAGTGTAATACTGAGGTTGTACAGCCCAATCTTGCCAAGGTGTGTGTGTTGCTGCAGGATTTTCTGCTTTTTGGAGCACCTTCAGATCTCCGTGGGGATCTGGAAAAGCAGCTACGCACATGTGTGACACTCAGCGGTCTGGCAAGCCAGATGGAGGTTCACCACTCTCTAGTCCTTAACAACCTGAAGACATTATTGTGGAAGAAAATTTCTAACACCCAGTACTCTTGAAAGCAGGTTGAGACCATTCAATCTGTATTTCTACATAATGAGTTAATTCTTACATGAAAATATGAATAGTTATTGCTGATAAAACTTTGCAAAATGTTTTAGAGGGTGGTGGTGTAAATGTATTTTCACTCTACATTGACTGTGAATAACAGGAAACTGTGAAATAATGAATATACAATATGAAACAGCAGATAAAACAAACTTGTTCCCTTAAAACTCATAAATGCCCTGTCATGCCTTTTTTTTTCAAATGCTTTATTTTGAGAAGCACATTCATCTATTTAGACATATTGTTCTCAGGACATTGCCAATAATTTTATTTGTAAAATTCTGTAATTAAATAATTTGTTTTTAAAATAAAGAAACCAACACTGGATGATTTAAAGATTAATACATCTTTTGTCTGTTCTCAGTAGAGACAGAATGTCAAATTGTGATGAGGTGTGACAGTTTTTATACAACTGTAAATAATGTTAGACCATTGTTGTTTCCTGTGTATAGGTGAATCTGCATTTAAAGCAGAGATAAGATACAAATAATGGATGGAACAATGCAGTTTTACAGTAGCCCTGAAATGTCCTTCCTTGCATTCATCTGATATTGATAATGCATTCAAATCAAACATGAAACAGACTGGAGTTGTAAAGGATGATCAGATATGATTAAACCTCACTGGTCTACTAATCCATAAATAAAGTTGGTTCAAAAAATGATTTTTCTCCACATTTTTCTTCATAACCTGGTTCTGGTGTTTGATACATAAGCAGGAGTTAATACTGCACAGGCTCATGCCAACGTATTATCTACTCAGGAAGGTGTTTTACCCTAACATTTGAAACATCACTTTTCACAGTATAAAGAATAAATTTATTATGAGACCAGCATGTTTTAGCTCATGGGTCCGTGCATGAAGTATAATTCGTTTGCATGGAACAGGCGGACACTTTAGTGCGCTGAATTGTATTGCACCTCTTAAGACAATGAAATCTGGTAATAACCCCAAAAATTGGGGTTTTTATTATACAACGTGAACAACTGCAAATGAATTATACTTCATGCACGGACCCTCATGGCCTTTATCAGGGTTTTAGACATTTAAATAACATGGGTACAAAACAAAAAAGTCAATTAGTTGTGTACAAGGACACACTTGTCAGCCAATGACTGCCATTATGGACCTAATATGGTGTCATTTATGTCCATTACTGGATACACTCCTTGCCTATCTGCCAATCTGGGGATGTGATTGGCCTCAAACCACATGACCACATACCCAACCCGTTTGCTGTATGTGTGAATACCCCACTGGCTGACGTGTGTCTGTTTGTATATGATTGGTTTTCTTATACGTTTTGTTTTAACCTTTGTAAAAAAAAATTTTGGTTGTTTCACAACCATCTTATTTAAATGTCTAAAACCCCTAAAATGTCTAAAACCTTGATGAAGGCCACAAACCTACATGATTATACTTAGCACCATAGTATGTACAGTATACACTTCAATAAAGAATTTATGTATGGTGGTGCCTTTCAATTTAATACAATAAGTCTATGATATGAACATCGCTAGTTCTATTTTATCAGATCATAAATTGACATACATTTGTTTAAATGAAAATCCAAAACAAATGCAAAAGTCCTGTGGTCACTGAAAAGTTAAAAAACAAAATTCTTTCAGACACTCTTTTTGTAAAACAGGTAAATTTAAAATATTAAATTAGGCAAGGACATAAAAGAGTCTAATTCAGACAGGGGTGGAACATTTACAGTATGTTTGAACAGTGATGATGTTTTGCTGAAATAAAGACATCTGAGAGTAGAACAAGTTCTTGGCAAAGCAGTGTATGTCATTTTGATTGCCAAGACCCACTCAAGACATCACTGGTTCAACTGAAGATTATCGTACCTTTACAAATAAATACAATAAATACACTAAATATTCACTGTTTGTGTTTATTGTATACTGCTGTTGTAAAAATGTTACAATGTTTAGAAAAAAAAATTTTTATTCAAGGATTGTACTGAACCAGTTATGTAGCCTAAGCCTCACTTGTACCTGAATTGTGCTTCTTCACGACTGCAATAACTTTAGAAGTATGAAATATGATATCTAGGGGTGGTGTGCCCGAATACAAATACATTATTCGGCAAAGCACAAATAGTGTTTTGTTTTGTTTTTACGAATATTTATTTTGTACAAATATTTTAAAAATTATTTGTTTTTGGGAAGAAAAAAAATGTATGGTATGTCAAATACCTGCATGTCTCTTTCCTCTGCTCCACTGTTATGTCCATCAGCAGGTATAAACAAGGGGAGTCACATCCACCTGCTACATGATGCACATTTCCTACTGACACATGCAAAGTGCTCCCAAGGGACTCTCCATAACATGTTGTTCCCCTTCTCCTTTCCACAAAGTTAGGTTGTAAAAAAATAGGCAATAAATGAAAAGTGCAAAGCAATAATCGCCTTTGAAGTTCTTCCCTACATGTTACAGGGCGTGCTGTCTCTGTGTTATGGGTGTATAAATAGGTGGAGGTCTGCCTGCAATGAGGCAATGAGTAAAGCTTTAGTTCAGTAGTCAGTGCAGTGGTCCATCTATGATCTGGGAGACTCCAGTTCAAGACTCGGTGTGGGGACCTCTTTTGTAAGGTAGTTTATTCATGAACACTTATTGTAACACTTTAATATTCTAAAATTAAAAGTGAAATAAAAACAAACAAATAAAAACAAAAACAGGATTTTAAAGCGTCTTTCCACTTCTATTAAAATACAAATACAAATGATTTTGCTGCCTCAACAAATATAGATACAAATACAAATACTGGCCCCTCTGCACATCCCTAATGACAACTGTACAATTAATTTTAAGTATTCTATTGATATAAGAAGCCAGAGGAATTAATGTTGTGAAGTCATGCCAAACCTAAGTAGTAAGGACACCCCCCTCAAGCGGGCAAGGAAAAACTCCCAATTATACCTTTTAACAGGTGAAACTGGAAGAAACCTTGGGAAGGACCACACAAGAGGAGATCTCCTTCCTAGACTGATAGGTGCCAAGTGGGAAGCATGACAAAACTGAGATCAGGGCCTGTATTTATCAAACAAATCAGGATTATTCAGAAGAAGTCCTAGAATTGTTTTTTGTAGGACAAAATATGAATAAGATGATTTGCTCATAGCTAAAAAGTGTCTTGTTGTGGGATTACTGGGGGTTCTGCTCTTTGCTACCTGCTGATATTGGGACTGAAGACTAGGTTGCAAAGTGATGTTACGCAACCTGGCAGAGTGAGGTTGAAGGTCACTGAACTGTGCCTGCACATGGCTGTATCTAATAATATGAACAGTATGTGCTAAATTGGTGTATGCAGAGGACTCCGGAGACACTTGTGACAGATTCATACTGTTTGTGCCCTTGGACACAACACCTCGTCTACTGTAGGCAGTGCCCTTTTTGCTATTAGACAGGTTGCTTTCTGCACCAGTTCTTTTTGTCACAGGTTGTGCCCTGGTTCTTATTGGCGCTAGTTCTGGATCTGCAATAGGCCCTCCCTTTGGTCTGTATGGAACCCGTAACCGAGATGATCTACACTTTTCCTCTAACTTTTGTAGCTCCAGATGCCTGTTTACTGTAGGCTCTATATCCACCCAAATTGGCCCCAATTCCCTGTCAACTGCAGACCCTTCTATGGGTTTATTGTGATAAGGACAGTCAGTCAGACGGCAAGTAAAGACACCACTGACACGTCCCTTGGTTGATTTTTGTCCCTGTGAAGCAGCTTTTTGTGGGATAGGTGGGAGCACTTGCCATGCAGATGGTAGAGATGGTTTTGTCTCCTTTTGATGGGGAATCCTGTCTGTTGATACCCGACGTTTCTTATCCCTCTCTCCACGCAGTGGTGGCACTGGTCTCAGTTGACTAGTAGAGGTAGGTATCTCTTCAGCAGTGAGACCAACACTCTCCTGTCGATGGGGAATCCTGTCTGTTGATATCCGACGTTTCTTAACTCTCTCTCCACGCAGTGGTGGCACTGGTCTTGGTTGACTAGTAGAGGTAGGTATCTCTTCAGCAGTGAGACCAACATTCTCCTGTCGATGGGGAATCCTGTCTGTTGATACCCGATGTTTCTTAACTCTCTTGCTATGCAGAGGTGGCACCGGTCTTGGTTGACTAGTAGAGGCAGGTATCTCTTCAGCAGTGAGACCAACACACTCCTGTTGATGGGGAACCCTGTCTGTTGATACCCGACGTTTCTTAACTCTCTCTCCATGCGGTGGTGGCACTGGTCTTGGTTGACTAGTAGAGGTAGGTATCTCTTCAGCAGTGAGACCAACACTCTTCTGTCGATGGGGAACCCTGTCTGTTGATACCCGACGTTTCTTAACTCTCTCTCCATGCGGTGGTGGCACTGGTCTTGGTTGACTAGGAAAGGCAGGTATCTCTTCAGCAGTGAGACCAACATTCTCCTGTCGATGGGGAATCCTGTCTGTTGATACCCGATGTTTCTTAACTCTCTTGCTATGCAGAGGTGGCACTGGTCTTGGTTGACTAGTAGAGGCAGGTATCTCTTCAGCAGTGAGACCAACACTCTCCTGTTGATGGGGAATCCTGTCTGTTGATACCTGAAGTTTCTTAACCCTCTCTCCATGCGGTGGTGGCACTGGTCTTGGTTGACTAGGAAAGGCAGGTATCTCTTCAGCAGTGAGACCAACACTCTCCTGTCGATGGGGAATCCTGTCTGTTGATACCCGATGTTTCTTAACTCTCTCGCTATGCGGAGGTGGCACTGGTCTTGGTTGACTAGTAGAGGCAGGTATCTCTTCAGCAATGAGACCAACACTCTCCTGTCGATGGGGAATCCTGTCTGTTGATACCCGATGTTTCTTAACTCTCTCTCCATGCGGTGGTGGCACTGGTCTTGGTTGACTAGTAAAGACAGGTATCTCCTCAGCAGTGAGACCAACACTCTCTTGTCGATGGGGAACCCTGACTGAAGAAACTCTACGTGTCTTTCGGCACACCTCAGGGGGAGGTGATACAGTGAAGGATTCAGAGGATGCACTGGGCATTGTGGATATAGGAGAAGGAGGGTCCTCCAGGAATGTTTTTGGCGTCTCTGACCTCTCTCTTCTCAATATGTTATTCTCTGCAAAGGACCATAAAAAACAGGAATAAAACATTTTTTAAAAATAAAAAACATGGATATGGGTACAAAACATTGATCTCACTATTAATACATTACACAGTTCAATCAAGTATCTGTAATTTTTCCAGATCTGTATAGTGCATACTTTGTCTAGAATAGACCTGATGTAAAAAAGCAAAAGTAATATGTTTGACAGCTGAGTGAATCGTTAGGAAAATGGTTTCCTAAAAACCAAACTATTTATTAGAGTTAATGATCACCACTGGGCATTGCAAGCAAAGATTAAAAAACATATTCAAGACTTTATGACCACAATGGTCGGCTGATTACAGGTGAACTTCTCAATGTGTAAACCAAAGCAATGAGGAGAATCACTTGACATAGGCCCGTTTGTCTTTGACATTGTGTCATTTAATTTAATGGGAAATTGAGCATGAAATATCAAGAACAAACTCATGGTGCTCTTTGATTTTCCAGGTTCAAACTAAATTAACAGCCCATATCATCCTGCATATAATGAATTGAAACTGCTGACGATTCTTTACTTAAATCTTAAAGTAAAGAACATTATCTGTACATATAACTATCTATATGATATCATATTTATAGATTTTAGCCTATGCTTGCAGTTAACTGCATGTTTGATCCTTAGATTCTCTTCTTCTACACATTGATGCCTAAATCAAAATACCACTCTGACTTACCCCACTGCTCTTGATACCTAAAGGCGACATCCTTGATATCTCTTGATTCCTCTTTGCTGAAATGTGTCATTTCATTCACATGTGTAGACAGAAATTTCGGTGTGTCAAATGGCTGTGTGAGGAGTGTTGCTCTGGACATACACTCCAGCAAGCTTTTCATTCCATACGGTAAAGATTTTCTAGTATTCATCTTTGACAGTTATAACGGTCCTTTACTTAAGACAACGTGTGAAAATGTGTGCAGAATGTCTGGTTTGCACTGGTTTGTGCAGCAGTTCCAATTTGTTCCTTTGTGGTGTCATAGAGGGAAGATTCCGTTCTGTTACACACACACACACATGCACACACACACAAGATTTGTCAACATATTATTGCTTATAAATATTTAGTATTTGCAATAAAATTATTATTGTACACACATTTAGCAAAGTGGACTAGAAGAATACCACTGTGGTAATCTGTTGAGTAAAACAAACTTAAGACAATCAGCAAAATAACGGAAGCACAGTGCATGAATCCACATGATAGTGACAAGAATTTCATTATTTCTAAGCATGTGAAACCACCATAAAATGGCCCTCATCAGCGTATATAAAGGTGTTCCATTGTCACTATTTAGTTATCCATAAAATGTTTAGTTTTCTTTTGGGATAGGCAGATCTAGATGTCTCCCTATGTTACACAACCGTGGTCCCTGATCTCTCCTTGATTGGCCATGATTGATATAATACAGCATCAGTTTCTAGCTGTTCTGCAGGTGTATTAATTACATTGAATGGTTAGATCACTCAGTTTCATTACTGTGGATTGATTTACAGAATGTGTATGTTTGAATGTGTGTGCTTATGTTGAACCAGTGACTTCAGATACAGTTATTTTTGATCATTAAATTTTTGGTCTTTCAGTCATTTTTGATGAGTATCAACTTGTGATCACTGTTTGTCTTTACCAATGCAGGGTTATTTTGTCTTTGGAGTATCATCATGACCTTTATTTCTGCAAATCAGCGCAGATCTTTTGAAAACCTTTTTAAAATAAACTTGTCTTCTTTTGCTTTTTCACCCTCTTACAACTTAATATTTTGTGGGTTGTGCACTTGTGTTCATGCTTTTATGAATCACAGCTTTTTCTGTTTTCTCTCTTTCTTCTCTCCCTTCTGTAAACACTTTATAACAACTGTCTTAAATATGTTATTTATAATTATTATTACGCTTTATTTATTCAGGAAATCTCATTGAGATCGAGATCTCTTTTGCAATAGAGACCTGAGAACAAATTACATACACACAGGATCACAATAAGAAGGTTCATTCACATCACAACCGCAAAACAATCAACAGACACAAGTACTTTAAACCATCACAAACATTATGGAGAAAATCAGCTAGTAAAATTTTAGTTCCTCGAAGGAACAAGTTTCTAAGCTTTTGCAGTTCATTCCAGCAGTAAATAAAGTTTGCTTACTTACTGTTGTTTTATGTGTTCATATATAGGTCTACATACAGGGAGCAGTACTATATTTTTGTGTGTAAAACTGCGGTATTTGTTTGAGGACTTAAACTCTTTATTATTCGCTAGAGTAGGGGGATACAGCCACTGAAACATGGCACCCCCTTATTGCCTTCAGGTGCTGTCGGAAATAATACTTTCTCCTAGCTGGATACCAATTGAAAAGGTAAATAGTATGGGTATAAAGAATTTCAGGGGTACCATTCCCCGTCTATAAACCATAGATAAATACATATAGAAAACTGCACTCGGTTGTATGTGTTATTTTGTGTTTGTTTTTAGTTATTGAACTGACAGCTGTAGTTTGTGTTTTTCTACACAGAAACCATGCACACTGACGTATGAAAATCAAACTGTGATTGACATTCGCAATCTGATAAACACCGCTAATTTTCCGTCTTTATTTATAGTTAATAAGCAATAAGTCGAGAGGCAAAAAAAAAGACTTCTAAAATTAGGAGTTAAGAGGAGCCCAAAGGCAGCAGCAGGGTTCATAGCAGATGGAGGCTGGACAATCGACGGTTCTGCCTTCTGTTCAACAGCACAGAGACGAAAAAAACATACACAGAGCAACGAGACGACCATGGGCATAATCACACCGCCGGTGGCAGCTATAAAAAAGTAGATAACGGTGCCTGTCAGGTAAAGTCTGCCATGAGTTAAAGCTAATTTCGCCAACGGCACTCAGAACCATAATGTTAGCTTAGACGCTAAATGAAGTTTGACAGGCTAACGTCAGGTTTAGCTCCAGTGTTGGCTACAAGCGCTGCCACTAGCAGCTAGGGCAGTCTAACGCCAGCTTGTGAGAGCCGCTAGCCTTTATGAAGTTGCTCGTTGAATTATTGTGGCAGTTGGCTAATGGCGTTAGCTAGCGTTAACGTTAGATGTCAGCCGGTCGTAGCTAACCCGTATAACGTTGAAGACTGAGAGCATATCTCCACCGTCTGCTCCCTCTCTCTGGAAAATTACGCGACTGAAGGAAATGGCTTTTACTGTTTAATTAGCCTTTTGAGCTAGCAATGCGTACTACATTATTTCAGAATAACGTTAGCTTGCCGGCGTCGGATTACTGTTCTCTGTGGTACAACTGTGCCCAGCCCAGCAGCGTAAGTTATAGCATTTCGCATAATGAGTGATCATTATGTAAAAGTCAAGGTTCAACTCGAGCAAATGAAATCATTTGGCGAGGATGCGGAGAAGCAGGGTGTGGATACTGACGAGCAGGAGGTGCCAGTGTCTTCTCCCCCTGCTTCTGTCTCACCAGACCCTCAAAGCATCACCATAGCAGGTAGAGATGCGGCCAACACCTCCATCACTTATAAACATAGGGGTAAAAGTCGCAGTAAGCCTGGAAAAGATGACAAGAACTCTTGTGGGAAACATATGTCAGACCTGTCATTGCACGGCTCTGTTTCTGGCCATATTGGGAAAAACTTGAATAGGCTAGGGAATGAACGGACGCTCCATATCAGAGGAACTGGAAAGATACTGCAGGGCAGGTCGGAGACCAATGGAAACTATATGACAATCCATCCATCCAAAAACATCCCAGAAACACGCCGTGAGGACGGATTCAAACATGCAAGGAAGAGAAGACCTGTGACGGTGGATACCTCGAAAGCCAAAACCTCGTTGGAGGCACTGAAGTTGAGCATCAAGCAGCTGCAGTGGAAAGAGGTAAGAGGAAAGAGGTGTGCTGCATGTTTGTCTTGCAGTAAATGTTATTCACCCTTTTACTGTGTCGATTTCATTCTTTTGAGACAATGGGGTGGTTCAAGAAAGCAGCAGTGATTTGTTTCATCCAGAGAGGACATCAGCTGCTCAGTGCATCAGTGTTTCATTTGGATGACAACCAGCTTGAGCTCGGGTCATGATGGATGTGCAAGGATGAAAAACTCTTTTTCTTCTAGCTTAACAAAACAACAACCGCCTTCCCTGATTTAGTTGTCCCTTTTTGTTTTTTTAAATGGTGACTCAAGCCATTTAGGGGGTTCAGTTTGATCAAAAACCTGCATAAGCATGCATCTCAATGGCACAGTCTTTAAGACCTGCTGGGATTCAGTAGTGTCTGAAGTCATAGCTATTAGAGAGCATCTGTAATGCTAGCAACCATTTTGCCACCAGCAATATAACAGTTGCCCTGACTGGAGAGTCTTCTTTTGATTGATATGGGGGGGTTGATGAGCTGGGTTCAGATTTGAGGGGTCATGCATAAGTAAACTAGGACTGCAAATAACCGTTGTTTTCATTATCGATCAATCTGCAGATTATTTTCTGGATTTTGGTCTTTAAAATGTCTGAGAGTAGTGAAAAATGCCGGTTGTCATTTCTTTGAGCTCATGGTGGTGTCTTCATATGTCTTGTTTTGTCAGATCAACAAGCCAAAATCAAAAGATATTCAGTTTATTGTCACACGATACAGAAAAGCATCACATATTCACATTTGAGAGGCTGAAACAACAGATAATTTTCTGTCGATCAACTAATCGTTACATCTCTAGAAACATGAGGATTTAATAGAGATTTATGAAAGTCAAATAGATTTCATGGAGCAAGTTTTGACATCTTTGCTGAAAAAAAAACTTATTCACATTACTCATTTTATTCATCTAAGTGTCTAAAGTCCAAATATATTCAGTTTACTATCATATATGACAAAAAAGCATGAAATCATTACATTTAAGAAGCATTAAGAACCAGCAAATATATGGCATTTTTGCATGAAAAATAGCTAAAAAGATTATTCGATTATCAACATAGTTGCTGATTAACCTTCTGTGGATGGGCTAATCGATTAGTTGACAAATTTTTGCAGCTCTAAGGCAAAGGCTACCTGAGGTGTCTCTAAAAATATGTTCTTAATCATGAAAAATGTACAGCTGGACTTGTATGAAATTTCGGTGTTTTTAAATGAATCTTATTAAACTAATTTATTGAAATGGGTAATAGAAGCATTGTTTATATTGAAAGCTGCAGCACCTTATACAAAACTTTCTGTGTATATGTCTATGTGTTTGTCATAAACTGAACATGAAGTTGGCCCTACTGATCTCTTAGAAAGTGGACAGAGGTCTTGATCTAATGGTAAGATAAAGGAGTACTTGTCTAAAGATATGTTGATGAATATGCCCATTCATTAACCTGCATTGAATATGATCTTGGAAATCTGTTGGAGATAAATGTGTCATCAACCCTGTCTGACCAACTGTAAAATAACCTATATGGACACTAAAATGGATTAATGGAGTTGCTTTCTCGATGACTTCTTATTGTTTCCTATTGCTTATTTATTTCCAGTATCTCTATCAAAGTTTGCACTGAAGAAGTAATTGATGGAGATCATTAATTAGATGACTTGATCACCTCCAAGCCACAACTTGAAAATGTCAGTTTGATGCCTCTAATCTAAGAAAAGATGCCCTGATGAAAGTTGTTCTGAATGAAAAGAAATGGCTTTAAAATATTTATGAGAGAACTAATTGATCCAGCTCTCCGTTCTCTGAGCCACAAACACCATCTGGTCTTTTCACAAAGCAGTTTGAATGTCAATAATACCTGTCATCAGCCATTATTAACATGCTCTCCATTATGCATGAGAAGTAAAGAAGGGCAATGCAATGAGACAGGTGAAGTAAAGACTTTACTTATCACCGGTGACCGCGCGGTGACACTTAAGCCCAACCAGGTCTGCTATCGGAAACGGTCGACAGTAGGCCTATACATTACCACGCTTTTGTACTCATGATGCACCCCCAACAAAGTCAAGGGCTCTATAGATCCTGTGTCACTTTGAAAGTACCTGTCAACATCTTTTGAAGGGTTGAAACTCCAGTAGCTTCGCTCTATTCGTATGTAAATTATAAAATCCCTTAAGCAATTCGTCACACACATAACAGCTACGTAGGTTTACAACAGAGGATACTCGATACTTTTGGAAAGTTTATGAGGGCATTTTTATGAGTGTGATATATTCTTTTTTCTTGGCCTTAATGTTGATTTACATCTAAATTACTACGTCTTTACATCTACAGTAATTTCTGGCCTGAGAGAGTGCTTGACTTTCAGCATATGGTATTTTCTTAAACAGTGGGAATGATTAGCCTTAAGCTCCTCTAATCCAATAGACTCTAAGTCCTGATTTAAGCAGAGAGAATGGCAAGCCCGAGGGTCGGAGCGACAACTTCAAAAAATTAGACTAATAACTGCATTTAATCAGAGGTTTCCTATTTTTATTAGGATCCTACAGATTAAACTGACATTTTGAATTAAAGTACGTAAGCCTGCCACCTAGAGGCTTCCTTAGAACATGTTTGGGAAAATAACGGCCCTGCATATCTGAAACTGGAAATGCTATTTACCACAGGCATGACAGAGAGGATGTTCCCAGTTGCTGCTTTCTTACTACGGTAGCTAAGACAGAATGAGCCAGGCTGGGCTTCATTGAGCAATGTGTATTCATTCACAAAAAGGCTCAGAAAATGAACATGTGACTAAGTCCACCATAAAGGGTTGAATATGGTCCTATTTCTACCTCTCCATATATAAAGGAGATGGCTATTTTTGGCCCTGATCCCTAGTAACTACTCAAATTAATTTAACCTCCTTCCCTGATGCGATTAGACAGTTACACGCTGGAAACTCTGTGGAAGTATTTATAGCTGTCAAGCAGGGTTTCCCTGTTTCACATGCTCACATGTTTAGTCATTAATGAGGAGCAGTTCTGTCACAGATCTATCTTGTAGCTGGGCAGCAGGGTGGGTCGTATCAGAGTAGAATTCAGGAGTGGTAATGATATCCCGCTGACCTTCCAATGCTACTTGACTTAGAGTCATGGATTTTTTTTGTAGGGCAAGTGGAAGAGAAATTTACTTGCCCCACCGGACAAGTTCAAAGTCATAAATAAATGAATAAATAGACCATGTGTCTTCACGTTATGTGCCACTCATTACTCTACTCGCTATTTGATTAAATGAATACATTCAGAATAACAAATGCATTTTTTCCCCCATGATATGTCCAACTCAGAATGGGATAGCTCAGTGCGTAGGTTGTGTGTTTAGCGAGGTTGTGGGGGGTTGCCCTCATGTTGGTGCACTTAATACCAGGAACCACACTTTTTATTTCTCTAAATGTGTGGAAATCTGATGTTTTCACATCACAGATGTTGAACAACAGCATATAAGTCCCAGTGAAATGGAAGTTACAGCGTCTGTAGCTTCTGTACTGTCATTGTTATCCACACAAGTGACTTTTGTCAAGCCCTGGTAAAATAAAGTTCAATTGAATTATTCTCATCTCACTGTTGATGATTTGAAACTCAAATAGGGGTATGCCTTTTTAAAATTCCATTTTGTATGGATTAGGGCTTCAACAAATGATTATTTTTTTCTTATCAATTAGCCCATTAGTTGTTTGGGCTATAAAATGTCAGAAAATGGTAAAACATATCAGTTTCCCAAAACTCAAGGTGCAACCTTAAATGTCCCAACCAACAACAATCAATAACCCGAAGATATTCAGTTTACTATCATAGAAGACTAAAAAAACGAGAAAATATTCAAATTTAAGAACCTGGGACGAGAGTATTTGGACTTTTTTTTTCTTAAAAAATTACTCAAAACAATGATCAATATCAAAAAAAGACCAATTATCCAAATAGTTGAGTAATTTTCTGTTGATTGACTAATCAATTAATGGATTGGATGCAGCTCTGGTTAAGGATGTAGTGTGATCCCACAGACTATAAGAACAGAGAAAGCCAAAAATAAAATGTAAATAAATAAATAAAAATGTATAGCGAGTACTACAGTGTTACACCATTTTATTGCCTGTTTGGAACTCTACGATTGATTACAGTGCACATAGATATTTTATGTTGAACGTTAATTTTCTTATTTAAACAGTTGGGAGAAAACTTCCCTGATGTCACAGGATTAATCGTCCTGTTATAAGTAGCTGCATCACAACCACTGAGGTTACACCACAGTCACATGAGTATTTGTGTTGCGCCCACAAGCTGAAAGCATCTCCTGTATTTCTGTTTAAATGAGACTATAATTATGACTTTGATTAATACAGTGTGTGTAAAGAGAGCATCAACCTAGTTTGTTAAAAAGCTGAATGTAAATTTGACAGAACATAACATAAATCATCCAGTAACAGACCTCAGCGGCTAATGAAATTGGTACAGAGTGCTTCAATTAATGAAATGCTGAGCAGCAGTGCATAGAGGAGATATAAAAGCTGTCTTAGTAGCCGTTCATGTATCAGTCAGGGGTCCAAACACTGCTGGAACTCATTTTTTGTTTCAAGAACTTGTTTAAGAAAGGATACTTGTCTGTTCTTTGATATGAGATGGCATATAGGGCTGAATATTCAAACATTTTATACTTAAACTTGTATAGAGTTTGTACTTGATTATCTGTCAATCAAACAATGACTGTAATATTCTGTCATTTTAACTGAATTGTAACAACACATTTGGTGCCCAGTATGCGGATTATGACGTGTGAGTGCAGGCAGAAATAGAGACGTAGTGGACAAAAGCCGTGCCTTGTGCCAGTAGGATTTTCTAGCTCTCTAAATCCTTTTATAGTCACATCCTCCCCTCTTCCCCAGCTCATCACAATACAACAAGCACTACCAACCATCTTTAGGAGAGATTATCCCTGCACTCTGGGATCAACGGAGACAAACACCTTACCAATGTTCTGAGTCATACTAACAGATTAAGACTTTATTCTATTTACAGATGCAAGAAAGCATGTTTTTTCTAAATATAATTGTTTTAATCTAAGCATAATTATTTTAATCTGTCTTATCATTCTTTGTTTTTATAGTTCATCCTCTGTCACTTTTATTTTATTTCTCCCCCCTCCTTTCTTTTCTGCAGTTTCCTCTGGGAAGACGAGCAGCCTGTGATATCTACTGGCATGGTGTTTCCTTCCATGACAATGAAAATATTGTCTCAGGGCAGGTGAACAAGTTCCCAGGTATTTCACTGCCTCCTTACTCCTTCTTCTTCTACACTTTCTCTTGACATAGAGCATGTACATGCTTGGAAGGGGAAGGGGAAGAGGAGGAGGAGGGGTATTCAGATGTTTGCAATCTGCAACCTCACCACTAGATGCCACTAAATCCTACACACTTCACCTTTAAAGCCTCACTGATCCTTGATTGCTCCAGTGCTGACCTTTTCACGCCATAGTAATAATCATTACTTTTGAGACTCTTTAGTAAGAAATGTACACCCAAATCTACATCACTTAAGTATCCTGACTTGTATTCATCTCTGAGACTATGCTTTGTGCATTGCAGGAATGATTGAAATGCTGAGGAAGATCAACCTGAGTCGCGCAATGCGGACTATGCAGGAGATGTTCCCAGAAGAGTACGACTTCTATCCCCGTTCCTGGATCCTACCTGAGGAGTATCAGCAGTTCGCCACACAGGTATCGTGTACACACAAGACACCCTGTTTGCTCCAGAGCAGCTGCAATAGTTACATAAATGTAATGATAATAAAAGGGTTATAGTGATGATTGCACTTCTGGAGATCTGTGCAATAACTAGATACTGTGTCTTGGCTGAGCAGAACTGAGCAGCCATGTAACTGTATCATAAAATATTGCATTGGCTCTGATCACACGGATAAGATGACAAAAAATATGTGTATACAACAATGCATAAAAGGAGATTTAAAAAAAGTATGTAATGGAGGTTTTTATTTAAGAATTTATCTTTATTTTACCTGGTAAATTGAGGTCAGAAATGTACTTTGCAAGGGAGACTTGGCTAAGATGGCTCCATAAAAAGTTGCAGAAAAAAATGCAAAACTCAGGCAACAGATAAAACAATACTAAAAAAACAAATCACAATGCTAAGAAGGGTAAGATAAGCTTAGAACAGAGATGTAATTTAGCATATAATTTATAGAAAATATCAAAGTTCTCAGTAAAACTCCTTTTGCAGATTAATCCAGGTTACTATAGCAGAAACCATTAAGGCTGTCTTTCTCGTTCTGTCCTTAAATTAAGGACACACAGCAGATATGTCTTGATAGAAATAAACACAATATAAAAATAAGGCTTTAAAAATATCAATGACCAAGACGCCATAGGGACAGAGATGGCTAGTTTCTTTTTGCCATCTTCCCTCCTCTCTGTAATCTGAACTTGCATTGTGGAGTGTGACCTGCTTTGATTTGTTGTTTCATGTACTTGCTTCGTTGCTCACTTTCCACAAGGGCAAAAGACAGATACTTATTTATGGTCTGTCATCTGGCACCTCTTAAAGGATATGGTTGGCAATTTTCTATATTTTTCTTTTGCAGAGCCAAACCACCAATGAACTCATCCTACTTTAAAGTAGTGTGTGTGTGTGTATCCAAAGCCTGATATATCTTATTCCTCTGTGGCATAGACCTCCGTTGTTGTCCTTGGCGACGGAGAGTTTGGTCATGTTAGTTTGTTTAGAAACGGCTCCAAAGACTAATAACAGTGATCATGTTTTCAGTCTCCAAAGAGTAGTTCCTTGCTACATATTACAACCTCTTAACTTTATACCGAAAGTTATTTAAAATGTACAAAGTAGTACAAAGTCCTGAAGTTGCCACCAGCCATATCCTAACACATGGGTGAATGTAGTAGGATTATCCATCAAAGGAAATACAGTATATTTAATATACAGATATTCGTCCAGTCATCCAGACCAAGGCATCAGGTTTTCAAGAATAACCTTTTAAAATCTTGCGCTTTGTTATCAAATGTTTTTCTCAGTGCCGTGAAGTCACTGACTTTTACTTTAGGTCAAATATGCAACCCTTAAATTTGTAATCTTTGTAATCTGATTGATTTTGGCAGGAGGCAGATTAATCTGGGTTTCTATTGACAGTAATGATATCATTGAGGGGTTTTAAGTTTTCAGTGATGTATTATTGGTGGAGTAATTGCAAGGGCAGATGGTCAAACGTTCTGATTCAAGGAAATTATGAATTGCAACTATATATTTTGTCCAGCAGGGGGCACCAGAAGACTGCAAAACTACTTCTCACCAGACAGAGCTATTAAAGTCTAAGGCTTTCCTTCCTTAATTAATTAAATACTTGTTCTGTATGTCACAGTGTCTATAAATCAGCAAGCATTAGACACTCAAGCCAAATAAATATTACATCTATTAGTTTTACAATCTATCTGAAACAGAAATATTTATAAGGCTTGGCTTTGACTTTGCATGATACATGCACTATTTAGTTTTATGATTCTGTAACATTTCTGGAGAACTTAAGCTTGTAGGTAGAGATAAAGTCCAAGTGAGTTTATGCAAAATGAGATTATTATGAGACTTATTCAAAATCCAAGTAATCTAAAGCCTTGATGACTGCTGCCTGGTTTACATGGATATAGTTCGGCTAGAAGTTAAATTCATTTAACCATGTAATACAGCAAGGAACTCTTTGAGGGTTCAGCTCTGGAAATAAGTTAGCTACAATTTCTTCTATATAATGTTGGCTTCAGAACTTTGTCATGTTCTCATGTCGTGTTAATGTTGGACATTTGTTATTAGACTTAGAAGCAAGTAACTAACATTAGTAAATAATGAATTTGCAAATTTGGAAGATAAAAAGTAACTTAAAGGTGCCCTGTGGAGTTTTCCTGTAAAGGAGCAAAGTTTCTTATTACAGTCTGTTTCTCATTAAAACACATTGTGTGTATCCCTGAAGTCTAACAAATTTGTTGAATGTATTTCTTTCCTCATAAAGCATGTGCAAACCTGATTTTTTTTATTTATTTATTTTTAACATTTCGAAACCTGCATTGTTTACTTATAGCAAGCCTCTTCTTTGCTGCCTTTTGCCTTCTTTGCTGCCTAGTGCATTACTGCGTTCCTTGGTGCATTACTGTCACCTGTAGATCAGTGGAATAGTGTGAACAAATTGGCAGGAATGTGTATTGCATCACCCGCACATGTGTGTCCTTGTGTACAAGACAATCAAAACGGGGACCCACTCAGGAAAACAACACTCCGAAGCACTGTCGGTAGTCAAAAACTCTATAGAGTACCTTTTAGCTTGAATGTAAAATTAAATCTCTCCTGTAAATGTAAATGTAACTGTATAATTATATTGTCACATTTTAAATTCTGAGCATTTGCAGTTTAGTTTGGTTTGGTTTTGGATCTTGGTTTGAAGGAATGTAAATCAAGTGATACCAATAGCCGATGAAGATTTTTTTCTTCTCCACTCCCACCTCTGCTATAGATTCGCATGGTGAAGGAGAACGATCCTACACTGAATCCCACCTTCATTGTCAAGCCAGATGGAGGCTCTCAGGGGGACGGCATCTACCTCATCCGTGACCCTACTGATCTAAAACTCATGGCGGGCTCACAGGCCAAACAATCTGTAGTCCAGGAGTACATCCACAAGCCGCTACTCATTGACAAGCTCAAGTTCGATATCCGCCTCTACGTGCTGATAAAGTCCATGGAGCCATTGGAGATCTATATTGCCAAGGAAGGCCTGACACGCTTTTGCACCGAACCCTACCAGGTAGCCATGACGCCAGCAGGTTCCCCTTAAAGTTGTTAATTTGCTTTGATGCTCTGAAACATTGGCATACAGAATTCAAGTAATCTGATCTTTAAAATCACTCCTCCTCTGATTTTGTAGGAGCCAAGTCAGAAGAATCTGAGCCACGTCTTCATGCACCTTACAAACTACTCCCTCAACGTCCACAGTGGCAACTTTGTCCACTCAGACAGCCAGAGCACAGGCAGCAAGCGCACCCTCTCCAGTGTGCTGTACAGGCTGGCAGCTAAAGGTGTCGACATCAAGAAAGTGTGGTCGGACATAATTGCTCTCGTCATCAAGACTGTCATCGCTGTGGTGCCTGAACTTAAAGTCTACTATCAGGCTGATATACCTCCTGGTAAACCTGGACCTACATGTTTCCAGGTGAGTAGCCTGTAATTTACACTTTGTTGAGGGTAGAACGTAAATTCTTATGTAAAATACATCTAAGATGAATGTATTTAAGCATATGTTTGTGTCTCAGATATTAGGTTTTGACATCTTACTGATGAAGAACCTGAAGCCAGTATTACTAGAGGTCAACTCCAACCCTAGTATGAGAATAGAGCATGAACAGGAGGTAAGAGTGAATGTCAACATCTGTACAATAATAGTATTGTCATCATTATTATTCACTTTGTTATAATAAATGTTTGTGTGTATTCCAGGTGACACCAGGAGTTTTTGAGTATGTTCCCAGTCCAGTAGATGAAGAGGTCAAAGTGGGTGTGATCAGGGACACACTGCGCCTTATGGACCCTGGTCACAAGAAACCCTCAATGTAAATACACACTCTTGCACACATGACGTATAGCTTGAAGTTGTAGTTCTTACATCCTCCGCCCTTTGCCTGCTGCTCTTAAGGCTTTTACACACTTTTTGGAATTGTTGTTTTTGTACTTTTACACAGAACATGAATATTAATGCGGTGAAAAAGCAATGTACTTCTTTTCAGAATGAGGTTGATAAAGGTATCAACCAATCACAAAGCATAATCTGCACAGACAGCTGTCTGTCGCCAAAGCCCAAGTGTGGTGTTGATGCGAAATGTAAATATCCCGCTGTATGTGTTTTGAACTTATTCATCGTATCTACATTGATTGATTGAGGCTCCTGGTCTGTCTGTACGCTCGCCTGTTTACTGCAGGCAGACAGGTTGGCTCACTCGCTATGGTGGGCGGGGACATAAAGCCAATGAATCAATATATTGATTCATGTATGATGTGTCATCATATATATCATCATCATCATATATTTATAAATACAAACACTTGTCGATTTCTTCCCGTGGAGGCTGTCAGTCAGCTTGATGAAGGCAGCTGTCCTCTCAGCTCCCCGGGAGCTGCTGCTGACAGACGGCTGCCTCTGTGGACAGACGCTGAACATAGGTAGGAGATCATCATCCAGTGATGATGATCTTGTCCTACTTCCTCCTCACTCGACAAAAGGAAGAGGAGAGCATTATATCCGTTCAATCCGCACCAACTCCGACCTGTGTTCAGCGCGTCTCTGTCCACAGAAGCAGCCGTCTTTCAGCAGCAGTTCCCGGGGAGCTGAGAAGACAGCGGCCGGACAAACTGCCTTCACCACGCTGACTGACAGCAGAATGAGCTGTTGCAAATTCGTGTTTCTGTGTTTCTGTTGCAAATTCGTATCGCTGCCGGTATAAATAGTTTTAATGCGAAATATTCTCAGGCGAGTATTTCACATTTTTGTGTCGTTTATTTGTCACGTCCCCAGTGTGTAAAGGTCTTTAAGAGTCCACTTTTAAGGGCATGATATCTTACTCTGCCTGTCCCTCCTCAGAGCCCAGCTCTGCAACTCTCTCACAGCTCTCCATAAGCCTGTTAAATGGAAAAATTAAACTCAGCTGAGCCATGGTGAAAATTCACACATTACTGTACAAGTCTGGTGGCTCAATCTCTCCAGCTGACTGGCCCAGTGTGCTGCCTGGCAATAAATCTCCTCTACCATTCGGGTTTGTTTTTTTTTTTCCCCCTTTCTCAATCTGTTTTTCTTCTATGACAAGAGGATTTACTGTTTCTATTTTACTACCATCTCCATTTCTTGCCTCTTTCTCTCCTCCTTCTCCCTCTTTCTTTCCTCACTCCTTTTTTTGCCTCCCTGCCAGATTATCTTCATATATCAGATATTTGATCTGCTTTCTTCTGCAAGTGAGAGGGATATATTCTTGGGGATAATACCCACTTTACCATTATATTCATGACCAGTAATATATTGATATAATCCCCCTATAATATGTTTAATCCTCGTTCCCCCTGCATTGCTACCATATATTTCCACATCCAGCTAGAATCAGCAGAACCATATTCTGTTCTTGTCTATGGATGAATTACACTGCAAGGTAAACTACAAATTTAAAGTTATGTTCCTGTCTGCATACTTTCAGAGACCCCTAATAAGATGTTGACTTAGATATCAGGGATTACTTAAAACCTGTATCTGTATCTTCACATTACATACAAGGGGCAACCCAAAAAATCTCTTAATTGTTGAAAAAAAACTTTCATAAATCTTCTAATCCCCTTCAAAGTACTCTCCTTGAAATGCAACACACTTGTCCCAGTACTTCTCCCGTTCCTGGAAACATTTCCTATCGTCATCTTTTGTCACAATGTCCAGAACCTCCTGCGTTTCTTCCTGGATTTCTTCCACGGTGACAAATCTTCTCCCTTTCTGTCCCAATTTTAGTTTCACCAAGCTGCAGGCTAGCAGTAAATCTGATAACTACTCCCGTGCTATCCATGGCTACCAGGAATGTTCGGGTCCCCCCTCGTAGTATAGCTTAAATATTTAATCAATTACTCAATTGACAGAAAATTAAGCTCCAACCATTTATATAATCAGATAACCGTTTTCAAGTAAAAATGCCAAATATTATTTTGTTCCAGCCTGATACTGTGTGTATCTAGTTCCATGTTGTTCACTGCTTTACTGTAGACGCAAACAGATACTTTATCTCCACATTTTAAGCCTCCTCAAGCTATTTAAGTAGTGGCAGAATATCTTTTTAGAAAATCCCAAAGTTAGACAGTATTTACAATCTGCAGTCATGTGGTGAAAAGAGCTTAAGTTGTGTAAGTAAGCTTAAGTGCAGATCGGGGCAGTGCACATCATCAAGGCAACAAGTGCAGTGATCTTTAATAAGATTTAATTCATTGTCTCATTAAAAGTGTATCACAGCTTACAGTGAGCTGGAGAGGAAGTAGTGACACCGACAGGAACAGGGTTTATAATGTGAAGGACTGAGTGCTTCAGGAAAAATATAATTATTTCCTAAGCATGTATATTTATAGACAGCAATGATACCAACAAGTAATTCTGAAAGACAATAATGACATAAAATAACAAGTATCAGTAGACAGTCAGGTAATTGGGTGCAGGTGTGTGTGAGATGTGGTCAGAGATCTGGGATGCTGATTGGATTTCAGGTTTGGCTGGTGACTACAGGATATCAGAACAGGATGGTGACTATCATCATGGGAGCGTCGGTCAGAATGCCAGTAGAATGAATAACCAAAATTCAGATTTTATTTACATACACAAGGTAAAAAAACAGACACACATGGGCTGGTGAAAAGTTGAGTATGAGGATCAGTATTCATGCACAGAGACAATGCTGCCCTGTGAGAAAGAGAGTGAGGGGAAAAAAAGCAGCAACTTAAGTAGGAGTGAACAGGTGCACACAATCAGGTAAATGAGCGGAGGCAGAGATCCAGGTGCACTATGATCAACTATTGAGGGACCGTGAAGGGCACTACATAGAGTGGAATGGAAAGAACAGGGAGTAAAGGAGTCAAACAAATAGGGAATGGTGCTTTCTTCAGTACACTGATTATTAACAGTCTCAGCTATTAAATAATTAAGACTATAAGACTAAAAAAAACGAAGGCCAAAACATTTAAATAAATCTTTCTTCATGATAAACTCAAACTGCAGTAAAAAATTCTGTTGTGATTCAACATAATTCTGAAAATCTGTGCACCCCAAACACAAAGATTTATTAGTATTCATGTCAGGTTGTGATTGCAGAGAAGTGTGTACTGTCAGCTTTGCAGATAGCGACTGAGTCATGTGGTTGAGGGGGTAGATATGCTAATTATGTCCCAACTAGCTAGTGCTAATGTTTATTAAATTATCCATTAGATTGGATATGCTCCGAAAAATGTAATCATCACTGTGGCCAAACAACTTGGGCACAAAATAAGAAGTCATTAATCATTCAGTTCCACGGTTTGTTCTTTGTGTGTTTGCATGGGCACCAAAGGCAGACACATTGCACATACATGTTTTGTCTGATGGAGGACACACTTGTTTGCAACATTTGTTGAATTATTTTAAATCAAACCTTTTTTGTGGCACTGCTTGTAGAAGCTGAAACTAAAACAATCTATCATCCAATATTCACCTAACAGCATGACAAGATACGATATGATGATGATAAGGCTGGTGAATTTCTATATTTTTCTCATTGTCAACAAATCTCATGTTCAGAGCCAAACCAACAATGAATTGATCTACTTACAAGTATTGTGTGTGTATCCAAAACCTGATAAATCTTATTCCTCTGTGTGGTAGACCTCCGTTGTTGTCCAAGAAATGGCTCCAAAGACTAATAACAACAATCAAATTTCCAGTCTCCAGAGAGCAGTTCCTTGTAAGGCAGACACAATTCTGTTTACAGAGCTTCGCTAGCTTATTGTGCTACATATCACAACCTCTTGACTTTGTACTGAAGTTCTTTTGAGAAATTTACAATGTAGTAAACTTACCGTGACCATAATCTTTGCAACAGTGTGGCTCATTGATATGTTCTTAATAGTTTGTGGAGGTCTATGGCACAGAGGAATAAGATACTGTATGTTAGGCTTTAGATACAAACACAATACTTGTGAGTAGGATGATTTCATTGTTGGGTTGGCTCTGCATATCAGATTTTTTTGACAATAAGAAAAATACAGAAAATTCCGAGTCTTAAGAAATGAATAAAGCTAACATAATTGATGCTAGCTTTATGGAAAATTTGATCGCTGATTAAAACTTTGTGATAGAACTAAACAGTCTTTTAAATGGCATTTTAAGAGGTTTGATGCCATACTATCACAGAATAAAATCTCAAGGACCCCAGTGGATTATAGCCTTTAATAAGAAGAAATGACTGCATTCACATGCATAGATTAAGATTTTGATTCAGTTAAGTTGCATTTTAACAGGGAAGCAATGATTTTGTTTTTCTTTTTGTTCTGCAAACTTGTAGAATCATTACCAAACCGTCATTCGGAGCACAAACAAAATGTTCTCAGCATCGTTGTGGGAGGTTAAGTGATTTGTTTACTGGACAGATGGTCTACCAGTACAGTAAGTAAATATACCTGCGCTGTTGTTTGCCAACAGCTGTTCTGCAGTGGGATGGATGAGATTCAGTCATTTAGAACGCAGGTTTTTAGACTAAATTCACTGCCTGCATGAATTTCACTTGTCAAGATGAAGTGAAAGAGAGGCGAGAACTGACCGGGCACACAATACGACAGTACAGCTGAGTAAAACAAACAGTGAGGCTGTTTAAAGGAGACAGAATGAGAGCTTATGTAAGAGAGATAAGTAAATACAAAATGGCTGAACAAAGGGGGTAAAAAAAGTGGCATTTGAGATAGATGGGGAATTAAGAGAAGGAGGGTGTGATGATATCAGTGACTCTGAGACATGTACTTCTGTCACCCAGCTCATTAATCCTGTGTATTATGTCTCAGAGGGTGATTTATGAGACATTATGTGAGGTACAAGGGTAGGTGAGAACAAAAAGAGGATATTGATATGTATACATACCTTCAAATTGGGTGCGAGGGGCATGATTACAAAGGCATCATCTGCATGAAAAAGAATAACAGATGCCGAGGTGGATTCGGTGCAACCCAAGGTAACTAAATGTTTTCAAGCTACATTTTAAGCCCCAGTTTAAGTTCTCTGATGATGCGGGTGTTTGGATAGGAATGATCCCTTGATATCGTAATGATTAGTAATATTAACATGTTTTAAGGCCTTTACGTGTACAACAAAAGCTTATTGTTACCTGTGGGAGACTATTTTCCTTGTGTGTGTGTGTGTGTGTTTTGCTATGACTCATACTTTGAGAAAAGCTCAGGCAGTCAATTTCTGATGTATGTCATGGAGATAAATTTACAGACACGTTGATTTCCTTTCATTGACTCTTGACAGGGCGCGGTACCTTTTTCGAAGATTTATTCACCAGGAGGCCAGAAATAACTTTCATGCAGGTTAATGACAGCTGAATTAGGGCTAGTCCTCCTTGTGCACACTCAACTAACATTTGGCACCTGGCCTCTGTATCTCTTTTTAATAACCTGCCATCCTTCACCTTTTACCCTTCTCACTCGGCCTCCATCATCTCCTTCTGTCCGTCCGCTGACAGTGTTTGTAGACGTTCCCCTCTCTCTCTGTCTGTCTGACTGTCAGCTTCTGTTGAAGACGTGTCCGTTTTTAGCCCGAGCTCGTCCTGTCTAAATAGATGTGGGTGGTGTCCTTCTGGCTGCTGTGGGATGATTGATTCTATTAAACATTCAGCAGCGCTCGCTCAGTGCCATTCACACTGCTTACTAATTCATGGAGAAAGAAACTGCCTCATAAAAGTCACCAGTACTGTATCTCCTTGATGTGAATATAACTCTGTGTTTCTCTTTGTTACATGCGTGTCTTTATGCACATATGTGTTGATAGGTGTAGTCCTTAGGGGCCTTGCGCACACACACACACACATATAGGTGTTTTCAGCTGTTCTCGCTTATTAGACATCACGCTCACGTTAAAGGTGTGAGGTGCTATAACGGGAATTATGTGAGGTCACAGGACTCGATGTACTTGTAAGAATGATAAAGGTATAATTTTTACTGCTCTGACAGATGCAGCAAAGCTACCAGGAGCTATCAGGCGAAAATCATTTAAATCACATGTGTGGGTTTACCACGGATGTATTAATAAAACTGGATACTGTGTTCCAAGATGGCACACCAATCATTCCAATGAAAGTCGCTTACCATACACCAAAAAAAAACTTGTAAGCTTCCACATCATTGGGCTGATAAGGTACGCCCATGAGAGTCCTTTTTTTTGCGGCTCCCTGCACACATGAATACCATTAACATAAATGATTCTGCTCTTTGAGGATTCTTAAAGGTACCTTGTTCAGTTTTTGACCACTAGTGGTGCTATGAAGCTATACACATCCCTGCCAATTTTTACACTACTTCACTGATCGACAGGTGGAGGTAAAGCGGCAAGAAACTAGCAATATACCAGCAAAATACAGGGAAGAAGACCGCCGGCTAGCAAGCGTGGATGTAAACAATGCAGGTTTCTGGATGTTCAAAAAAAAATTGGCTTTGCAAATATTTCATGAGGGGGGAAAAAATGCATTCATCATGTCTTTTTAGGCCTTAAGGATATACACAATGCATTTTGGTTAAAAAAACAAAAACATAACTTTGTTCAAAGGAAAACCTCAGGACACCTAAATTTTATTGGATTACATTCTGTGACATTACATAAAGTCACCTCAAAGCATTTGTGATGCTCAGAAAGACTTTTTGTGTGTAGACTGCCGAACATGTAGAATGCAATGCTACCACATAAATCATTCGTAAAGCCTTCTTGAAATCTTTTGAAGCCAAGTGGTGCTTTATTTATATAGAAGTCCTACATCTTTGTGCCTCTTAACCACCTTTGTGCTGCAGTAGAGTGATAGGCTGAATCTAAGGTTGATGGAGCTCTTATGGCCAATTTAAACCTGCAGTGCAGAACTTTTGTCTTTACATTCTGGCAGTGAGAGTAAATAGGAGTTACCTGGATGTAAGGACAGTCTGCCCCGGTTGACAGTCGCAAACCAATCAATGCTGGTTGATGTAAGACACATCATTACAGGTGTGCCAGTGTGGGAATGTCATACCAGACACCAGGTTTAAAAAACTCTGTATACTGTGAAATACAGAGATATTTATCTGGCGGTGATAGGCTTAATCAGCATTGTGTGAACTCATTTGGCAAAGGCTTGAATATAACGGATGTTTATTGATATGTTAAAGTCCCACACTCCAGCTTTAAGTAACTAACTTAAGTGCTTTTATATTTCTGCTTCCGTCTGCATTGAAAGTATCAAACATGATTAAAATAAAGAACCTCAAAACGCACAATTTGTGCACCATCAGTAGTTGCAGTGCAATTGGCAACATGAGTCTTTGTGTAAGCACAGGCTTTATTTGAATACTGTCCCTCACTGAATAAAACTGCAGAGAACTACTGTGGTTTTTCAAGAGCCATCACCAGGGTATACAGTGTTTTATGAGTCACACTTCTGCCCTCATCCCAAGTCGCCTTCCTCTCTGGGATTTGTTTCACTCTATTATGTATCCAAACTTGTTGAGGTGTATCAGCTTTCTCTTTTATAAGAATTAAACACTGCTTTCTAAATGTTAAGTGTCGAACCTCTTGCTCCTGATGCAGGTACTCGTCAGTACAGTCAGTGAAAAGGCTGTATGGAGGTTGTAAGATGCGGGAATGGAAAAAAAAAAAGAGTTGAGGCCAGGATTTATCCTTCATACAACATTATTCTTCCTGTTTACCCTGCCAAGCCGGGCTGTAAGTGCAGACTCAAGTGAAAAGCTCGGTGCATTTATCTACCTCAGGTGGTTGGCTGTAACTCAGCTGACAAAAGCTCTCTGGGTTGGCCTTACGATCTTGTGCTTCAACCCCGTAGAGCCTGAAGGCCATTACTCAGCCCTGCTGCTAGACAGCACAAAAAGCAATAAATATATATATATAGAGCTTTTGCTTTTATAGTTGTTCCTTTGTGGAAAGACTTCAAAGCTGCTGGTAAAATGCTCGGTCAACTTGCTAATAAAGCGAAAAGAAGGGTCTGTCATTTAAATACAGCGCGATAGATTTATAATTCTCCTTCCTGTCTTGTTGTTATTCTGTGACAAAAGTTCTCAACCAAAGGCTGGTGGCTTTGAACACGGGGAGGAGATTCCCATGGAGGCGGAGTCCCAAGACAGGAACCCGGATGACGGAGGAGCTCTGCCCTCGCTGTGTCTGAAGCAGGTCTACCCCAAGTACACCAAACAGTTCAACTACCTGAGGCTGGTGGAGCGAATCGCAGCTCTGTTCATACGCTTCCTCGGGGTCAAGGGCAACATGCGTCTGGGTCCCACCGCCTTCCGAACCTTCATCAGGTACGAATTATTTCAGGTAAAAATGAAAAACCCAAAACATACCGACTGAGATATAAGAATATTTTCTTCACTGTGTTTAGGACCTGTAAACTGAGCAACAGTAACTTCACCATGGCTTCAGTGGACATCCTCTACATAGACATCACACGACGTTGGTCAGGAGCGATGCCCGACTCTAGAGAAGCAGGTAACACTCATATATATATATATATATATATATACACAACACTCAAACAAAAGTATCCCTGGGAAACAACATGTAGAGGACAGAGAGCCCGGTATCCTTGAGACTCGGAGTAAATAATGTGCTTGGAGATAATTGCTTGTCATTCTTTGTCAGATTTCTTTCTGACACTGTGCTCCCATAATTGAAATGAGCTGAGATCACAATGTGACAGCGAAGAGACTCTCCCGACATGAATTATTCAGACATTGCACCTTGCAGGGAGTGTTTGCAAGGCATAGCGGATGGATGGAGATCACATGGACCAGGATGGAAAGGCCTGTACAGAATTTCAAATGAGCTCATACGTATTCAGGGAGACTGGAGTCAGGGTCTGTTATTTCTGTGTATGTGCACTGGAGGATTTACAGGGAATCAGGAGGATTCATAACGCTCGCAAAAAATAAACAGTTATGAAGTTTTTTTTTTTTTTTTCAGTTTTGTTTGGGATACGAGACAAAGTTTTAGAAGGACACATGAAGGAATTTATGTAAATGCTCCCCTGCACTCCTCCTCTGATCTGTAATATATATCTATATCTATATATATATATATCTATATATAATATATGTTTTTAGTTCCACTGCAAATGACCTACCAACTTATATTGGTCCAGTGCGAATCAGCATTTTATTAATGTGGTGTTTTTATTCCACTCCATGAATTCCTTGATCCCTCTGCTTCCACTTATAATATAGAGAATAATAGAGACCGCAGTAGAAAATATTAAGGAGACCTTTGGGTAAATATCAGCTCTTGCTCGGCTCATGCTCTCGTTATCTGCCACCCACATGTGAAATTATGGCAGCGTATTGTTGTCATTATTTCGAAACTTTTTCTCGCGGGTGTAGGTTACAATATCATGTCTCCAGGCACTGACTGGATCTTTTTCTTGTTTTAACAGCGTATGGAAGTTTCTTGTTATAACAACTTTTATGTTATAATGAGAATTTTTTTTTTTTTTTTTAATGAGATATGTTCATTTTGTGAGATAAAGAGAAAGTTATATAACGTATAACAAGATAAAGTTTTATGTTGTTAATACAAGAGAGTTTCTATTTAAAACAGAATCATTTAGTATCTAGTACTGAGTAAATAATGTCACTATAATAGGAAACTATCTTGTTAACACAAGAAAAATATCTTATTATTATCCAGTATCCATTATTATTAATGGTGGCAGCAATACAATGCTGTATAAAATAAACAAAGCCTTTAATAAAATAAAATGATTACATCAGTTCTTCTAATCATCTTTAACCCTTTAAAAGCAGCAGGCTGTTAACTTTTTAATGAGCCGAGAGGAGAGTCCAGGCTGTGGCGAAAACACACAAAGATTAATATATAGCAGCATATTAGCATATATTATATTAATATCTGAAATGTTATTATACAGAACTTCAAATTTCAATACGCAGCATCCCAAATATGTTTCAAGGGCAAATGTTAAATTTACATTTCAAAAACAATTTGTGATGATGGAAACCAGTTTTAGGTGTCCTGTCTGTTGACTATATACTTTTTTCATTAGTTGATTAAAGAGGTTATTATCATGCACATGAAAGTGTATCCTGATATGACTGTCACTATTGTAAATACTTCAATCTGCCATTTTCCGTAACTGAGAATTCAGTAATAATCCTGCTGCAGGCCGACAGTAAAAGTGGTAAAAGTCTCGTCATCCAACAAGCTATGAAAATGTCTCACCAGATGTTCTTAGAAGATGTAAAAGTGAGTAAAAACAGCATCATGGAAGGTGTTTATACCTCCACAGTTTGCATATGTAACTTTTTTTTATGCCTCTGTGCTGGTGACAGTCCGTCCTGTTCTCGTTAACGCGATATCTCAGCAACGCTTTGAAAGAATTTCTTCAAATTTGGCACAAACGTCCACTTGGACTCCAGGATGAACTGATTAGAATTTGGTGGTCAAAGGTCACTGTGACCTCATGAAACACGTTTTTGGCCGTAACTCAAGAATTGATACGCTAATTATGACAATGTTTCACACATATCTCTAATAGGTTAAAATGATGAAGTGCTGACATTTTCATATCCAAAAGGTCGAAGTTCAACTTCACTGTGACATCATGATGTTCTGCACAAACACTTTTCTGGCCGTTATTGGCTGGCCGGAGATTGTGACCATGTTTCACATTTGGTGGGACACTGAACTGGTGACACTAATCTCGGCTCCCACCTTGAAACTGTGGTGATTGTTTAGATCTTCTATGCTGCCGGGTTGAAGATGTGTGTGAAGCATCCACGTTTTCACGAATTTGTAGCTTCTTTGCAGCAACATCCGTATCTGAAGCATCGTCTACTGTCACGGCTACAACTTTATATTTAATCAGAATCAGCTTTATCGGCCAAGCATGTGAACACATACAAGGAAAACACACTTAATACCTTTTTATTAAATTCCTTCAAAGTCTTCACTACAAATATTACATGAGTCTGGACAGACATGGACATAACTGCTACTTGACTGGTCGGCGGAGTCGTACAACTGCAGTATTTCTAGTTTTTCTTTCTTCCATCTGTCTCCCTCAGCAGCAGAACGCCTCTAGCATTTGCTAATTCTGCCACTGATTAGCATAATCTAAAATAGCTTTTCCTTTTTCTTATAAACTGTGATGGCCGCTGTTTGGACTAGTATAATTGATTAACTAGCAGCAGTATGAAAAATCCTGGAAACAGGTACAGTAGTGGTATCACTGACTGTGTCATTGACTGTATAATTTCTTCTTTTTAAATGGCAGTTTTCATGTTTACCTTTCCTCCTCTGTTTTTCAGGTATGGGACTACAAGCGTTCGTGGAATCCTTTTTCTACCTGGCGGGTCGCAGGTTCAAATCCCTGCCGCTGAGGGGACAGGCAGCGTCACTGCTGGAGCTGTGCGAGGCTCAGCTCGAGTCCCAGTCGGGCGTCGAAGACAGACGCTCCGTGAGCTGCAGCAGGGCGTTGCCGCGAGCCATCAAGACTCAGACGCTCGGCCTCACCAACCCTCAGCTCTGTTCCCCGGCTCCCCTACGAAGGGCGGCCAGCCAGGACTACCGGCTGCATCAAAGACTCAAGCCTCGCACTCTCAGGGCCAACGTGGAGAACTGACGAGAGATAGGGCTCCAACTAGTCGTCCAACTCCCAAACACTACCTTTAGCCTCCTCCTGTAGAGCTGGGAAATTAGGTGTCCATCTCTCCTCTGCAGCTACAGCAAAGAGGGGAGGTGATGGGAGGTGAGAGAAGAACTAGTTTGACTCCTGCTGGCTGACTTGCAGGAGGACAGTTCTCAGCCTGATTGCTTTTTCCTCAGAGGAGGAAGTTGTCCACGGGGGGGGGAGGGGTTGGAACGGTAATAGAGAAAGAAATATAAGGAGGTTGGTGCATTTCTTCCTCTTCTTTCTGGTGTGATCATATATGACCAGTGTGGTCCAGTCAGGAAGAGGATTAAAGGATTGCTTTTAATATACTTACTGATTCTACAGGGCAGCTATTTGCTCCCCTTCACCTTTTGTCTGGCAACACTTAACACTGAAACCAACTTTCTTTTCAGGGATAATATTAGATACTCCGGCTTCACATTCAACGCATTTTACACGCATCACACATAAATGGGTGTAAGGGAGTGTCCTTAGTATGTATATTCTTGACTTTGCACAACAACTTTGCACAGAAATGGATGTGAGTGTGAGTGTGGACATATTGTGTGTGTTTGAGTGTGTGTATGTACTCTACTGTACATATATATATATATATTTTTTTTTTGTGTTTAGCTCAATGGTGAAAGCCAGTGGCTCAGCTGTGCATCCCAGCTCCTAGAGCCCATTAGCGATGAGTTAAGTGAATTCAAAGGGAATATTCAAAAGGAGAAAAGGTCACGTCGCCATTTATCCTCTTTCACTTCTGCAGCTATTCCAGTCAGGCAGCCTCAGACCTCCAGCGATGAAGTAAGAGAAAAATGTTTCTAGGACAACTACCTTACAGCCACAAAACTGCCATGAGGGATTAATTATTTCCCCCCAAGTAATTGCATGGCACAGAATTTCACAATTTAGACCAATGCATTTTTTTTTTTCTTTTTCTAAAATGACAATTGTAATAAAATCTTATATCATTGTGTGATGTGGTTGCCAGTTACACATAAAATGACCACTGGTGGATGCCAACCTGAAAGGTCGTAGATCGTTACTGTAATTTCAGCTTATTTACACTACGGTTACTTACTGAACAAAAAATGTTTGAATTGTTTGTTCTCTCTGTTAGTTTTATACCAAGATTGTTAAATTAACTTGTGACATGCAGACCAAGAATCAAACGTGATGTGTTACACTTACTTACAAAAGAACACTGAAGCTTATTTAACACCTGCAGCGTGGGCAGCTGTTTAAATACATACAGGGAACTAAACATGTAAAAAAGATCTCTGCTATGCATACTGTAGGACAAAAGTATTTATTACAGTATGTATCTGAAAACATGAAGTAGATTTATAAGATTATTCACAGTGATGGATCATATGAATGAAATGTATTGATAGAACTGCAAAAAATCAAATAAAATTAATTTTGCTCTTTGAACCGAAGATGTGTGTGTTGATTTGGCTTCTGCTCTGATACTGGACATTTAATTTTATACAAATTTAAGAGTAATTTTCAGGTATTGCATGGTTGATAGGATATTTTACAGAGAGTGGTGGAACTTTGTACAAATTATAAGAAAAAGTATTATATTGTTTAGTTGGTAAGTGCAGATTTTATTTAGGTTCATACATAGTTAATTTGCAAAAATTCTTAATAAATTAGAAAATACTTAGTTTTCAGTGTGAAGTTTTGTGTGTCAAACTACATATTAAAAACGCCATAATGAGTGCATTTCCTGTGTGCTACCAAATGACATAAACCTTTCAAAGAAATGTCCTATGAAGTCAATTACACAGCAGCTACTTTTAAGAGTTGTCAAGTGGGTACTTAATGACTCAACACTTTTTTGTTTTTCTTTATAATTTGTATAAAATTGCATCACTGTGTCTGTGAAATGCCCTCAAAATTAGCTGTCGCGTATTTGGAAATTACTCTTCCAACTACTGCTATTTCTGAGAAAATAACACAAAATTGCGGGAACTGTATAATGTCTGTCTTGAACAGGCTAATAGCCTGAAATGGCTCTTTTTCTACATGTTTTAAGACCTTCGAAATGCTTCACAGCTCAACCATCTGCCAATGTTTTCTCGACCTTCTGTTGCAGACGCTCTGTGCCAGTTGATGCTGTATCTCCAGTGTCTTAAGTTTTCATACTTTTGTTTTGTTGCCCAGCGGTGAGTCACACTGTTGCACTGAGTTTCATGTTCCTTCATTACAATGAACATGGGCACCGTAGTTAATTTTGATTCAATCCAACATAAACCAGCCTGCTGCTGGAAATAGTCACAAGAGCACCAAATCCACAGCTGACAACAGTCCCCAACAAAATCATTATTTCAGTCCTGTTTGACTAAAGTTTGCTGAAACCTGCAGTTCCCATCTGTCTTTGGAGATTTGCCTTTCCCAAAAAAGGTGGAACTTTATATTTGTGGTACATTTTTAAAGCTGTCCTAGTCAGTATTTTTTATACAAAATTAAATTAAAAGATTGTGTATTGTTAAAGGGACAAACATAGAAAACTATCATCAGACTTTTCAGTTCCTCTCAAGTCTGGTTTTAGCAACTTTCAGCTTATTGTTTTGGTTTTATTAGCAAAAAAGCAAAAAAAAAAAGCTTATATATCCCCATTATACACTACCTACCCAGCACCAAACAACAGACAGAGCCACTAACAGCTAAATATTTCCTCAGCAGTGAGTGGAGACCAAACAGGAGCTAGAAAGAGAGTGAACTAGACTCGCAGCAATTCACTTATAAGTAAGAATTTAGAACAGAAAGGTAATTAGAAACTATTTTAATAAGCGACTCCTTGGGTGTCTTCAAGAAGATGTCATCTCAGGCTCTGGGAACGTGCAGATGAATGTTTTTCACTATATTCTGACATTTTGTAGAGTGAACAATTTATCTATTAATTAAGAAAATGATCAGCAGGTTAATTGACAATGACAAAGGGGACATACCTTCATCAGGTGTAATAACTGACGACTCCGAATGAATACTAAAGTCGCTCCATGTCTGCTCGATGTGTGAAAAAGCAACCATTCACCAACATGTTCACCATTCAAACTTTAGAAGTTGATAATATGTCAGTGTTGTGTTTACAGCTTGTTGCACCGCCCCCAAGTGGCCAAAAAAAGTACTTAGAGTCGGACTAACATTTGTTGACAATAAGATAAATATGGAATTTATTCATTCAATATAAACTTAATTAAGTGACAAAACAGATTAGTCTTTTAAGAAAGGTGCATTGAGCAAATACCATTTAGTACATGTGTATCCATTCACCAGCTTTATGTGCATTTTTTTGCATCATCTGCACATCCCACTGTGGCTCATTTTCCTTGGTTTTAACAATATTTAGTTTAGTATAAAATAGATATTCAAAGCACACATCTCTGATTTGGTTTTTCCATTTGGAGATGTTTTGAAGTGGAATATAAGTGCACACTTCTTGGCTGTTGCACTGCTCTTGGCGAGAAACCGTCTTTCCATCAACAAGTGGCCTTAATATGTGGCTATGTCTCCTCGCCTTTGATACCTTCGAGCCATACAGGGGGAGCGTTGGAGAGTGGTAGGACTGGTAACTTGTTTTATTAGCTTGATGTTCTAAATGCATGTCTGTGCCTCGGGGAGCCTGTTCTACTTGGCCAAGTAAATAAGTGAGCCTCTCAGGGAGCAATTAACAGCAGGAGCTTCCTTTAAAACACACATGACGAGATCTGCTGTTAATGAGGTCCACTTTCCCCTTTACTATCACATATAATCATTTTTAAGAGTTTCATACTGCATATCTCTTGCTTTTGAGCTACACTTAGAAGCAGTGTGATGCATTTTTATGAAACCTTGAGCTCAATGTTACTCCTACAGCTATTGGGGAGACATTTTGCTAGAAAATCCTCTCCATTTCTGTTGTGAAGGCCATTTCAGGCTTTCTCATACCCACTGCAGGGAATAACAATCAGGCAGTATGTAGGTCAGGCTTGCTGAGAAGTAGGCATCAGTCTTTCACATCCCTCCATCATACATACCCTCCTTTGGACCCCGAGACTGAGCATATGTTCATTCTAGCTGCTTGTAATCTATCTAGGACTGCTTGAGTATGTAATGAATGCAATTCATCTCACATGCACTCAAATTAAAGTTCATCTACATTTCATAATAACAAATCGTCACAAAGAACAATACGCAAAAGGCTATGAGAGACAGACACAAGGGACAAAGGTTTAAAATAGCTAAATAAAACTTTAATAGGTCTAGTTGCAAATGTACATAAATTGCACAGCCACAGTTTGTCAACACAAATTCCTCTGTACATTATTGTTTTGTCACTGTCGTCAAAGGAAGCAGAATCCAGCAAATACTTTATACTTTCAACATACTTACAAAAGTATTTTCTACAAGATAATAGAAAACATACAACATCTTTTACTTTATTTATAGCTTTATATTTTTGATTGATCTTTCTGACGGACTGGCTTAACTGTGTGAGGAGTGAGCTCATGGTTTTTTGACTCCGTAAACTCAATAAAATTAGATCAGAGGTGGGAACACGGATGGGCTAAAAGAACTGATAGCTGAGTACTTAAATTAGAAACCAATATGTGTAGCGATATATATGTGACAGCCTTTTATCAGTTATTATTGTACACTACAGTTTAAAGTGAGACTGTGTAACTTTTGCTGAATATCGACCACTGCTAAATGCTAATCCGCTGTCATGCTAATGAGCAGTTTAGCATTTAGCTCAACAATTGTTTGGCATTTAGCGAAGAATTTGGCTAAAATGCTAAGCTATTGTAACAGTAGCAAGTGGAGAAAAGTCAGTGCTTTGAATCATGAGCATTATACAGCAAACCTAAAATTAGGTAACATTAGCTAACCTTAGCCACCAAAAGCTACTGTTTATAATAGACCAAATAAGGCTGTAGCGGTCAAATCTTCGACTGTTTAGCAGAAAAATGCTAAGCTATTGTAACAGTAACACAAATAAGTCTGAACTTTATCAGTATTGTGCCTTATACAGCAAAATCTCTGTAAAATTTGCTAATAGCCACCAAATGCTAGTGGTTATGACAGTGTGTGAATTGCGTTTTATTGCTTTAGAATTCAACTTTTTATTCATGAGAGGCAAAATGTGTTTTTTCCTTCTGTTAAAAGTTACACAGTCTCATTTTAAACTGCAGTTGTACAATATTGTTTTGGCACTGAATGCCTGGTAAGATATGATGAGGAGAAAAGTCCAGTATCTTCAGTTTGAGGCTGTTCTTTTCTATTCAAACAGAAAAAAAAAGCTAAATAGTTGTGTTTGCACTGATATAGCAGTTTGTGAATAATCATACCAAAATCCCTTTCTTTCGGTTTTTAACTTTAACTTAACCAAGTTTTTAAACATCTCAAACAGGTTTCGTGCTCAAAAGAAAAAAAAAAGAAAAAAAAAAAAAAAAGAAAAGCTACTTATAAACACCAACCACTGAACATAAAAGTGCTTCGAGCTAGACTGATGAGAAATACAGGATTGTGCTTGCGAATCTCATCGAGACTGGACTGCTTGGCCTGAAACCAACGAGGCGTCCTCCACGACTTCCCAAGAGTCAAACTCCTACTTACCTAGTCAGCTTTTTTTTTGGCTAGTGATATTACACTCTAAATACAATAAAAAACAATAGCTTTAACAGGGAGAACACTGAAAGGTTAATTTAATTGTATAGTTCTACCCAGTGAGGACAGGTGACCGACTGAGCTATTTTGTATTTACAATATCCATAATGATACAGCAGAGTTTGAGCACAAGATACATTTACAAAAAGCTCTTGTTAACATTAGGTAAAAATAGTGTGAGCATTTTATTTACACTTTCCCAGGCTGTCCAGCCTCTTGATACACTCAGTTATCATATATATTTACTGTATATGTCTGCAGCAAGCCATTCATCAACATCATCATCATTATCATCATCATCATCATCATCATCACCACCTTCCAATTGGCAACAAAAGAAAACAAATAGTGATACCAATGCTATCATTGGTTCTAGAGCAAGGATGAAGCATGCAGAGCCTCACACTATAGTCTGTTACAGGTAAGAAAAATGAATACAAAAATATACAAAATACAGATGCTGAGATGGAGCTATGGGATCTGAGAGCGATGACAGGAACGATTTGAAGGACCTCTTTAAGACCGACTGTGAGTTAGCATCTTCACATTCAGAAGAACCGGGTGGAGGGTTGGTTGGGTGGGGTGGAGTGGGTGGGGTGGGGGTAAGAAAAAGAGACAAAGACAGGAGATGAGAAGAGAGATGATGCCACTAAGGTTAACAGAGTCACAGTTTGGATGCAGCATACTTCATTACCACTGACAAACAAAGCAGTTAAAAGAGAAATATGTTGTAACTAAGGAGGCCATTAGCACAATGGCTCACCAGTCCAGTGTATACTATGAGCGAGTGCGTCCAAAACACGTCTCTCTCAATAGCTCTTGTGCTACTAGAGCAAGAAGACCACACACACACGTATATATATATATATATAACTCATGAGCCAACCGAAAAATCTACATCTGGGTTTAACTGATCTGTCTTTGGGAGCAGTGACGAGCACCAGGAGAAGAACCGATCACTTGACGGTGCAAGTTGTGCAAGCTACGCCGGAGGTGTTTGAACTACTGTTACAGAAATTACTCTTACATGTAGCGCGTACTGTATGTAAAGGGTTAAACGTCTTGGGAGTTTTTTTTTTTTTTTTGATGGATTGGCTGAGGCGATGGTGCTGATCACTGCTCTGGTGTGGTCTCTTCCTCCAGGGCTCTAAAGCAAGCTACACACTACAGTCTTTCATCGTCAGAGAAAATAAAACTAGATCTCACTCCTAAATAAAGGGCTGCTTTTATATTTGAGATTATCAAATATAGGTATATGTGTGTATATTCTATAGAAGAAAAAAAAAACAAACAAAAGAAATGCATACATCTATATTAAATTTCATTAATATAGTATCACATAGAATTCATTTACTTTAGTTTTCATAATACATTTAAGTGTGTACAATTTTATTTTTGTATTCTTTACAAATCCACAGTATAAGTTGTGCCTTTTTTTTTTTTTTTTTTTTGCAGAAACAGGGGAGAAAGTCGAGGTGTGTTCCTTACTTAAGGCGTTTCATGTACCAATAGCTTTTCACAAAGTGCACTACATAGGTATGGAGGGGGGAAGCAAAGGGGGGGAGGGGTAGGGTGGGGGGGGGAAGTGGGACGTTCAGGAACACACCCGAGGAGTGAAAAGGGAAATAGAGAAGATTGTTTTGGACTAAAAATATCTTTTTTTCTTTTAGCTCCTATTTGGTTCTTTATAAACAATGATTTTCAAATAAAGCACTAGAAATGAATCCTCTCCAGACAACTAAAGTGATAATCCTCAATGTGTGTTATTGTTATTAAGTGGGTCCACTTGGTCGTCAAGAGGAAGAAGAATAAAGAGAAAGAGAAAGAGAGAGAGAGAGAGAGAGAGAGAGAGACGAGGAGAGGAGGGTTGCTAGGGCGACCGTTGTCTGGCGGTCGTCGCTGTGTGTGGTTATATAGTGGTTCGTCCCGGGCGTAGGCAGGGTCTTGAATTGTCCCAGCGACTGCATACATCCACTGGCAAAGTGTTTGACTGATGGACAGCTTTGAGTTTCGTATGTACAAGCTCTGCACCGCCTCCTCTGGCCGTCGCCCTCGTGATGAAGGCCGTCTGGTGATCTTGTTCTCTTGGTGATCTGTCCGTCATGCCAGATCCCACCTCTTTTTGGCTGGCTAACCCCCCAATCAGAGCGAGGTCCTGACTCCCACACTGTGTCCAAAAAGTGGAAATGTCTTCCAAAAAAAGTACTGTCCGCTTTTAAAAATACACACACACGCACACGCACGCACACTTGCACACATCTTGGCGGTCTTTCAAAACTGGCATGCATCCGTGCATGCACGTATAGACGTCCTCTCGTTTATTAACTGTACACACGCAGGCACGCGACACTCACTCGTGGGCAGATGCCAGTCTGTCTAGCAGTTGCTGCTGTTCCTAAACTCTCCGTTCTCAGTAATCTGCAGTTTGGTGGGGTTGGTGGGGGAGATGCCGTTGCGGGTCTGCATGCTGTAGCGCTCCTTCAGCTGGGTCAGCGCGCTCATCAGACGGGCGTTGGCCGCATCCAACGATGCTATACGCTTCTCCTGCACACACACGTATAAATACAGTCAGAGAGACAGTCTTAACAAACAAAAACATGTCATATATATAGCTCATTTCAACAAGATGAACGCCTCTCGTTCATGGGTGGGTGCATGTTTGCAAAGATTTGATCTTTTGCTTCAACATCCCCGGATTTCTTCTTTTGTTTCATTCAGAAAAAATGTCACAGAAAAAGTAAAAAGTAAACTTCACAGTGCTGAGCTTCAAGTCCTGCTGTGAGGAATCAGCAGGGGACAACAGTGTCAGTAGAAGCAAAAGGGGAACTGAAAGAATTAGAAAATGTTATTACAGCTGTCAATGTTGCTCTGCCACAGAAATGGCACAGAAAGGAAGTTGTTTTGCTAAAGGAAAGTGGTCCATGACTAATACTGGAGGTGACCAAAGGGACACGACTATGGTCACGACCTGCATTAAGACCTTGAGGCAGCTGCGGCATAAGATACTTTCAAACTGTAGTTGTTAAAATATGCCGATAAAACCATAAAATCTAGAAAAAAAAAGTTGCAGAAACTCTTCAGTATACTGGCAGTTTTATATCAGATTTTAACTTTTATTTTACTTGATTTCATTCACTCATTTAAACTCCAAATATCTTCACATTAAAGCATTTTAATTCCTGACTCAAATAGGTGTTCATGACTCTTACAACAGGTTTGCACTACTCATAAATTTCATTTGTACCTAAGAGAAAATTTTAAGTAAAATCAGTGAATTCTTTTACTCGTGCCACTTCAGAACGGATCTGTTTGAATGAGTGCTTCTTGCATAAAAGCCTTTATATCAGTTGTATAATGGCGGCGGAGCTGAACCGCGGGAGCGAGCTTCCCTCAATGTCTTTGTAATGAGCTTTTCATTTTCATTCTGTCTGTTTACTGTGGAAGACAACTTATTGCCTTACTGCGGCGTGTTTGTTTACAGATGCAAAGTCTCATTACTTGGAGCGTGAAGGAGATTAATTACCTATGCATGTTCGCGTCTGGCTTTGTGTAAATGCCATGTTGTATTTTTCTTTCCTGTTCTGTTGTAAAACCACTAATAATTAATCTCCAAAGATGCACATATGTGCTTCACTGTGTGTGTTTGCTTATATATATATGTATAATGCACACTTTTTCAAGAGTATACATGAAACGGTATCCAGAGACGACTGTAACAAACACGCACAGCAGCGTTTAATCCTTTATGGCAACACTTCTTCCCACACAATCACTCTCTGGTTAGTTTAATATTATATTCCCAACAATCAATATTCAGAATTCCAGCAACATTTCCCTTGTTTTCTAAGAAGGATTTTAAACACGGTTTTATATGAATAGGAACCACTATGGATTATAGAGGAGCTACATATTGGCAGAAAAGATAAATGTATAAATCTCTGTTTTATAAGAGAGAGAGAGAGAGAGGGGGGGGGGGGGGGGCTGAGATGTTCTGCTCAGCCATTCAAGCTTGTCAACGCCAGCGCTGAGACAGCTATGAATTAAACATCTCTTTGTATTTCAGTGACCCTTTGTCTCCTCAAGCAGAAAACAAAAGTGACAGCACATACAAATGTGAAAAACACAGACAGAAAGTACTGACAAAATTAGATGCAACCTGTGACTAGCGGGCGCTTGGATTTTCCTGTCAGTCAACATATTGCGAAAGCCTAAACTGACCTGTGCGTCGATGATCTTCTGTTTAGAGTCCACCACCGCCTGCATGTCTGAGTGATCCTTCTTCAGCTCCTCTTCCACTGACATTAACCTGGAGATGTAAAGAAGAGGATGAAGTCTAAGTAATAGAAGCACAAAGCTGCATGTCAACAGAACAGCATCTTCCTCTTCCTACCTGCTGATGATGCCCTTCATCTGGAGGTCCTTGTCGTCCTGCTGTCTGCGCAGGCGCTCCTCAGACTCCTCCAGCCTGGCCTGGTACTCCATCAACACCTTCTGGGCCTGCTCGTCCTGACCCTTCAGACGGGCCTCGTACTCCTCCAGCTTCTGCACCGACGCCCGCAGCTTCTCCTGCAGCACCGCGATCTCCTGCTGGTACTGAACAAAGAAGAAGCAGAGAGAGAGGAAGAGATTATCATCATCGCCTTGGTCGTTATCGTAATGATGATCATCATCGTCATCATCAGCCCTATCGGCGGGCTCGTCTTCTTCGTTACAAAGCTGACAAGAACAAAAAAAAAGGAATCTCTCAGCCAGACCTGAGAGTACAATTTCTTTTTCGGATCTCAGGAAATCACACGGTTCAATTACGAGCCACTTTCATTAAAGCACTTTTATACTGAACTTGTATCGCTGCAAAACTTTCCTCACATTTTTTTTTTTTTTTTGCCTTTTAAACTCAATATATTTTTCCTTCCAATCAGGCAATACTTCTACTGATATTGATAAGCTTTCATCATTACTAGAAAATCTTTCAGCTCTTAATAAATCCAAAAAAACAGAATTAAATTCAACTGTTTTCCCCTTTGAAACAAAGACTTTCTGACCTGTTGAGAAGTTAAACTGGCAAAAAAAAAAAAAAAAACAGATAGTGAAAAAGAGAAGGACGGTTAGACTGAACGAAACAAAAGGAGGGGGGGTGAGAAGGGTGGGATGCAACCTGTGAAGTAGGAGTATAGCCTGTGAAATAAGCCCTGAAAATCTCTTCCTGGAGTTTCTTTCAGGCGAGGAGAAAAAACGATTGTAGGAATCAAATCCCTTCTGGATAGAAAACAACACATTCCCTATAACTCTGAAGGATACTGTGGTCAGTCAGCGTGTCACTGGAAGACCAGTGAGAGTGACATCACAGACAGGACGACCTGACAGTGATTAAGGAAGAAGTGATAAAACTTCAGGTTTGATTTGACCAGTTTGCTTGATTTAGTTAAACCGTTGTCTTTAGTCAACGGTTTAACTAAATGTCAATCGTAGTCTGTAGTCAATTGTGGTTTTAGGGAAACCTGTTACATCCCATCAGGCTTCATTCTTACTTTGTTTCCTGATAATGTTTTTTTTCCACTTGATCCTGTCACAGAACAAGTGGACCAAAAGAAGTCACCAGACTAAACTAAAAATGACGGCTGCACACTATGACAAAAAAAGGAATTGTTATACCGTACCTGAGGAAAGTCTGGTTTTAACGAGATTCTTTTCATGTTACAATAATTTTATATGAATTATTCCATTTTAATCAGAAATTCTTGTTGTAACAAGGTATAATTTAATGTGGTTATATCACAAAATGTTCATGTTATTACACAAAGTCGATAAATCTTGTTTCTCATTATAACAACATTCCAATTTATCTCATTCAAACAGGAAACTTTTCACCTTATAACTCGGTATGTTGTTATAACACACACACACACACACACACACACACAAAGACAAACAAGATCCACTTCCTGCCTGAAGACAAGAGGTTTATTTAGCCTTCACTGGCTTTATAATTTAATAACGACTGGCTGTACGGTTCGATTAAGTCTTATTTCATGCTTGTGATGAGACACGTTGAGGTTATCGTTCGTCTGTCCATCCTTCATCTATCTACGTGTTGAACAGGTCACCAGTCTATCACAAGGCTGATACATACAGACAGATAATCATACTCACATTCATAGAGTCAAGGTGTGGCTATCATACATATATTTTTGTCCAGATTAAAAACTGTATGTAAAACTGTAGTTGGAGGGAATAGAGAGAGGTAGAGTCTGTGTTCAGGACCGCTGACAGACAGACGATGGGATATCGGCCTTTGGTATTTATGAGAGGCCGTGAACTGAACGCACATTTTAAGCACGCCATCTTTTCTAATGTCATCTGGCCTTGTGCTTATTGCTGGCGCTGTCAGGAGCAGCGACTGAAAGGTAACAGATGTCTGTACTTGTCAGGTAACAACTGCATCACCGCGCAGGCTGTTAGCAGCTCATTTTCACTCAATCACAGGTTTAACCCGACTGTGCACACGGTAACGGCTCACGATTATAATACACCCGAGTGTCTTTTTAGGCGCTTTTTCTCAAATTTATCAGGTTATAACGAGTAGAGTTTCTTATTTTAAGGATAAATTAGAGATTTGCTTGTTTTGTGTAATAACAGAAAAGTTTCATGTTATAACAAGTGATGACTAGAAATGTTTCTCGTTACAAATTGGGATGTAATTTGAATAGTAATAACAAGACAATATGTCATAATAACATATAAAATATAAAATAAATGAGAACCTGAGCAAGTATTTTGTTGTCATAGTGAAAGTAATACAGCAAGTTTATCTGCATATTACATCTGAACAAACTCCAGATCATTACTCAGCAATAATTGATGGAGAACAATGTGAAAGACAAACTATCAGAGCACCCTGAATGATCAGAGATTCAATTACACACTGTGAGGATGCTGCTGGGATCATTTATCTCTCCTCGTCACCTTCTCTTATTTTTCCCGCATCACTCTCCCGCCTACCACTGGGACATTTTTCCCATCATCCCTCTCTTCCCAGGAGGAAGTGACCTCAAAAAGATTTATCTTATCGGCCTCCTCGACCCTTTCTCCATCTCTAATATCCCCCCTTGCTCTTGTCATTACGTCCCCTGAGAGTGAATGACATCTACTGTATCTATAGCTGCCTTTGTCCTGCCTCTCAGTCCCTGCAGCGATCTCCCTCGAACACGCGACTCAGCGACTCTGCTCGGTAACCAGCGACGTCTTTCTCTACGCTCTTTTCTCTTACCTGCAACCTCCTTTTCTATCTTTAACATCTGATCTCAACTCAGAGGAACCTTTTCTCTCTGAATTGTTTGAAAGAAAAACTCCAATTAATCAGATGTTAGTGAGGAAGGTTTTGCTGAAATATAAAATTGTGTCTTTATTTTTGAGTATTTTGACCTTGCACAGTGTCAACAATCATATATCTGTATACATTAGATGATAAACAGTGTGCCATTTCATTGTTTTTCAGTGTTACAGTTGTTTGTTGCAGATGTGTATTTGAAATTCAAGCGACTAAAGAATATAAATGTTGTATACAAAAGAGAATGGAGGATAAAGGTCATCTGCACAGATGCAGCTCCGTCCCTGCTGTATTACATTTGATGAGAACATCATGGAGTAAGTAGATTTTATTTCAAACGATCCTGACACGATTATCAAGAGACAGCACCATCCGTCCTCTGCATCATGGATAATTAGGCTCAAATATCAAATATGCACAGAAAAAAGATCTGCTGCAGTCCAACAGATCCTTCCACATCAAACTACATTTATTTTTCAATAAAGTTAGACATGTATTTTTGAACTAATTTGCTTCGTTCACTAGTTTCACATGTGCTAATAAATGATGCAATTAAGCGACTAAAGACTTTGTGTAAATGTTTTATGTTGCTTTATTTATCGATCGATAGCGTGAGTTAACTAGTGATTCATTATAACCATAAGCTTCTCACAATCCCCTTCTTATGTGTTTTGGTATTGTTGATTTATCTAAGATTTAATATTCATGCATGTGCTTGTTTTTCGGGGATAAATTCTCCCAGAAAAATTCTCGTTGCTGCTCGGATTGTTTGAGAAACTTCTTCAAATAGCAGAGCCGTCTCTGCGAAATCTTACCGTCTAACAGTTTTCTATGAATGTTCATTTCCTTGAGGTTAGTTTCTCTGACTGAAATGTTGAAACTATAGTTCTTTTGTTCATCTGTATTATTCTTGAATGTATATCTTATATCTGTATATGCAAATGAATTTGACCAAACTATGGACCATTAGCAGGAGCATGAGTCTGAGCTGCTGTGGAAGATTTTCTTGTCGCTGCTCTGGTATTTTAAGGTTGCTGCGGCTTCTTTGTTAGACTGAAGTTATTGCCTTCTTTGGTTGCTCTCCCTGCCTGGGCTTCTGGCTTCCATAAAGTATGAGCTATATTAGGATGACAGGTTTGTATTCATTATGGATGGAGAAAAAAAAAGAAAAAAGAAAAAAAAAGAAAAAAGGGGGAGCATATGGCAGCCAATCAAAAGCGTAGAAGCGAAGCTGAGGGGTGAATGGTTGTAAAGGTTGCTGAGAAGAGAAGCGAGCGGGAACGTAGGCAGAGGAAGCAGCAGGAAAAAAAAAGCTTCTTTCTGTCTCTCTGTTTTCTCACAGAGATGCAAACGCACACAAAGCTCAAACACGTCTGTGTGAATGTACTGCATGTGCATACACACACACGTACACATTCACACACCTGCTTTTGGCTATTAAGTTCATTCCACAGATGGTAAGAAAGAGGGAGTAAAGTAGTGAGGGGTGTGTGGCGTTCCTGAGGTGGAGGGAGGTTTGTTTTTTTTTTTTAATGAAACTATAATATCCATTATTGTAGAAGTATCAAATTGTTTTCCATCACCTTCTTTAGATTAGCTCATCCTACGATACACAGAATGTTGTCCTGAGACAGGAAGTATATTAGAAACCATTAGATGTGGTCGTATTTTCGCTACTGGCACATGCTGATGTTCTCTTCTGGTTATATTTAGCCTCATAATTATTTTGCCTGTAATAACCGCTTTCTGCCATTACTGCTGTTGCTATGACTTCCCTGAAGTTGACAGCTGCAACAAAAGCTCTCACTGTTGGTTGTGAATCAGAACCGATAAACAGCCTGAACGTCGGCGAAAAGCCAATTTCACAAAAACGGGGAGATTGACGCATTATAGGGTCACATGCGGTGCCAGACTGTTGTACAATGCATCCTATTAACTTCAGTTTAATGATATAAACGCTCATATTATGGCTTTAAGTGATAATTTGGGTATGTCTAACAGACCTCAGGCTTAGAGGAAAGGCGAGGGCGAAGTGGGGGGGGGGGGTAGATACAGCAGATAATTAAGTGTAGAAGGGGTGTTTTGAGGGAGGTATATGAGGGAGCTAATGAGAGGAAGAGGAGAGGAAGGACAGTTAAGTGGGCGAAGGGCTGAAGGTTGAGGTGGTTTGTGAAAAAGGAGGGTTGGTAGAAGTCAAAGGTTGGATGAGGAGGCAGGTTACCTTCTCCACCTGAGTCAGATCCTCTCTGTTTCTCAGTGACTCTGGCTCCATCCCCTCATGGTCTAAATACTGCACATTCATATTCAATAGCCAGGCGGCTGTGCGGTCCAGCGCACTGGGGTTCACTGGGGAGGGGGCCTAGTAAAACCAACACAACACACACACACACACGTACATGAGCTGAGTGCAAGTGACGGGGAGGAGGAGGAGGGGGAAGGGGAAGGGGAAGGGGAGGGGGGGGAGTGGAGGAGGAGGAGGAGGAGGAGGAGGGAGGTTGCAATCACAGCACAGAAACAACAGAAATAAGCTTGAAATGCGCTAACTCATCTGGATTGAAAGCAGGTGGGATGGATACGCACTCCTGTTCTGCAAGCTCACACATACGCCGTAGCACACACCTCCGAGCGCTGATTTAAACACGTGTGAGTGAGCGTGCGCACACCTACAGACACATGTACGGTGTCATACATGAGGAAGGTATCTACTATAAGCCCTGGAGGCAGATACTGGCAGGTGAAGTAAGGTGCGTGTGTGTGTTTATATATCTGCCAGTTATCGGATGGACAGATGAGTAGAGAGGGTGGCTGTGGGCTGTTATAGTACATGAGAGGAAACGTAGGATGTTTTTATGCTCATTTGCATTGAAAGCTTTTTCAAAAGGCTGAAATATTTGATTCAGGAAACGGAATAAAACAGAATAAAAGTATAAACTTAAATAGACCGTAGGTGTCAAAGCCCTTTGTAGTGACAATTAATTGATGACCTGTTAGAAAAAAGTTCATTTTAATGCAGACAGATTGAATTAAGATATGAATTCACATTAATTTAGGGTCAAAATCCTGCTTTCTGTTAATAAATGATTTTATCTCGGGCTACGTCACCCATAACATTACATTACAATGGGAAGGACTTTAGAATTTAGAGTTTGATTCATTAATTAGTTGATAATCAAGCTAAAAATAGCAATAAAAATATAAAAATAATCAATTTAATAATAGATTAAAAACACCTAAAATCATTTCCAGCTTTTCATATGTGAGCATTTTCTGCTGTTCTCTGTTTTATATCATTATAAACTGAATATCTTTGGGTTTTGGACTGTTGGTGGAACAAAACAAGATATATGAAGATGTTACTCTGTGCTCTGGGAAATTAATGGACAGTTGTCCTATTACTTTTTGACATTTTGCAGACTGAACAATTAATTGATAATAAAAAAAAAAAATCAACAATAGTTGCAGCCCTAGTAGAATTTAAATCTGACCTGACAACACTCATTTTCACAGATTGTCTAAAAAAAACTAAAAACAAAAAACTTTTAAAGATACTATGATCACATAGAGGTAAAAATCTTTAAAGTCCTCAACTTAAATGTACGTTCATTATCAGTAGTTGAAGCAGCAAAGCTAAAGTTCCCTAAATGTACAAATTAAATAAAGGATTGGTGCTGTTAATTAGCCAGTTAATCTAATGGCAAGAGAGCAAGGCATCATGGTTAATATGCAGATGCCCTTCAGCCAGTCACCAAGGGCAACCATTGACCAGTGTTTTTTAATTAGAGCCTATAATCATGACCTGCCAGTAATGGAAAGACTTGACGGTGAAGGCATGGGAAAGAAACCTCCCACTGTGTCCACAAACACCGACACACACATTGTTATCTATACACTGACTCAGTGATATATCTGTTTGTATCCATGCGGTCTGTTTTTCTGTTGCCTTGTGCGCACGTGTGAGCACATACTGTATATCACTAGTTAATAAGATGCTAATCGTGCCTCCGCCACCCTCATTCTCAGCCCATTAAACTTGACCAGTAAAAACAGTGGTGAAGTGATGAGCTGCCTGTATGCAAATTACTGTTATTACACGCACAATAACTGTAGTTCATTAGGGCACAATGTGCAGTGTCTGTGCTGAGTCCACCCACACAGCCCTTCTCAACATGCTATGAGACAAATGGGCGTTTTTGTAATTGCAACTTTTTCTATCACTGTAATTTCTGGTGATTACACGGACTGAGTCAGCTACTGTATAGCTGACTGTCTTGATTAATGTCCTGATCACTATCGTCCTCAGTTGTTGTAAGTTAAACGTGTGTGTGTGTGCGCTACTGTCGATGCTCCGCGTGTCCCGTACCTGTTTGTGCTGAGCCCTCTGCTTGGTCTCAGGACTGTCACCTTTGGAGGAGGAGGACTGCTGTCGTAACCGAGCCCCGCTGCCCGGCCAGTCGGGTGACGATGTCATCATGCTGCCGGAGGACGGCCGGGGGTAGGGTCCGCTGTTGAGCAGGTTTGGAGGCGTGCGGCCCCGCGTGATGCTCTGAGGTGGAGGTTGGTCTATCCTCCGCTGCGGGCCGGCGCTGTTCTGTCTGGGGACGGTGGGCTGGTGCTGCATTTCTGTCAGGGACAGCTGTCGGCGGTTGAACTCGCCCGAGCGCCTGGTGTACTCGTCCCCGCTGCTCCCGCCACCGCCGCCACCACCACCTCCCCCGCCGCCGCCGCCTCCTCCACCGTGGTTCAAGAAGGCGTGTTTCCCTCCTGCTGGTCCGTCCTCGTTGTTGCTATGGGAACTGACGGAACTGTGGCATTCGGAGCCTGAGTCGGTCATTCCACGAGGGGACACGGGCAGGCAAGCGGCCATCTGGTACACTGGGTTCTGGAAGGACAGGGGGGCTAGTAACTGGGCGGGTCGGCCTGGGGTGCTTTCTGTACCTGGGGTGGTGGGGGTCTGGCCTGGCCTCCTCAAGGTGGGACCTCCAGGGATGTTGCCCTGTGGGACTCTAGCTGACCAGCCGCCACCAGGGGCCGGGCCTTCACCCATGACGTCTGAGGTACTGGGACCTGGGCCACTTTCCAGACTGCGGGGGTCTTGGAGGTCCACCATGGACAGACTCTTGCTGCCATTGGCCATGCCCAGGTCAGGCTCGTTGGTCTCAGAGTAGCTCGAGCTGCGTGCTGGGGAAGGCTGGATCCCTGAGCTCCTTGTCACAAAAAATATGTCCTTATTTTCTGGGGTTGGGGAGGGTAACCTGGTGAAGTCGACCAATCTGAGAGAGAAAACATAGAGAAACAGACCAAAAATAAAATAAATCTGGATAAATCTGGATAATCTAGATAAAAAAAATGGTTCAGATAGCACAAAATATGTCACCCGATCAGAATGAAACAAAATATGTAACGTAAAACCAAAGGGCAGTCTAAAAAACATAACAATAAACAATAAAAACAAAGAAGACCAATCAAACATATCAAACAAACATACTGTACCACTGGAAATTTGTAATCTGAAAAATTTCAATATGTGTGGCTTCTATGCTCGTTCGCTTCGTCCCCTCACCTTCCCGTTCTTCCTTCCCTTCTGCCAGCAGATGGAGGCTTTATTGCCAGTAGACGATTACCTTGACAGACGTGATTTATCTTCCAATAATCTCTATCATTCACATCACGCTCGTCTCCTCCCTCTTTTCTGTGTCCTTCTTCCTCTGTTCCATTACCCTTCCTTACTAACTTCTTTCTCCCCTTCATTCTGCTCAATTTCTTCCCTCTTTTTTTTTCTCCCAACCTTGGTACTGTCTCCTTTTCATTCTCCTACTTTTCATGTCACTGGTCGGCGGACGAAAAGCAATTAGGTGAGAAGGCAGAGCTCATTCGGATGCTGTTTCGGTCTCACGGCATGCTGATGAGGATACACCTCACGCACGTCAATATATAAGCAGACAATTTATTGCGATAAAGAGAGTAGGCTCTGACATTAAGTCATATAGGGACATCACTTTATGCTTCTATTGATCGTGGCCTCCTGATGAGCATAATGATATCAGCTGTCTGGCTCTCTGGCTTCCTGTTTCTCTACTTGTCTCCTCTTCCAGTACAGTATTCTCTCATCTCGTCTGTTCTCTTGTAGCGGTGTATTTACCGGTCTTCCTGAAGCACAGTATCGTTACATTCATCAATCTTTCAGTGTCACCTTGCCATTGTTGAGCCAGGGAGCAAGAGGACTGGAGATAAGTGAGATAAGCTGCTGTCTGAGTGTGTATTCATCCACAGGTGAATAAAAGAAAGGTTTTTTCCTCTGGCTGATGTAAACAAGCAGGGGTGACGCTCTCGCTGTGTCACGGCCTCACATGACAAAACGTTTTAACACTCGAGCAGAATAGGCGGTGTGAGGGAGCTGACTGGTGTCTAGTATCATCGTTGGCTTCGTCACAAATGATGCATTCAATCAGTGTGTGAAATATCCTTTGACGACCGGGGATTCTTGTGTAGTTTTTGTATAAAGTCTCTAAATCAATTCCAGACCCGTAGTTAAAGATGCCAAGAACCGGCTGCTGGCGTAGGCAGTAAAGGCAAAAAAACTTGGAGCACCAGGGAATAAATAAATGATGAAAAATACTGTAAATAAACACAGGTATGTCAGCAGATTGTAGAGGAAAAAGGCTCCGGGATTTAATTGTAACCGACCTTCTAAAAACCAGTGAGCTGTTCCAAAAGAATCAAAGTTTATCTCATTCGGAGAACAGCGGCCAAGAAGCAAATCTTTAAACCCCGTTTGTTATTTGTTTGTTTTGTGATATAAGTGCTGTTCAAGGACTTTCTGTTATATTTTGCACATGGACTCATATGTATTTTAGTTATTGGACTTTTAAATGAGTTGTTTTTTTTTCAAATATGCAGGAGGAGGAACACAACAGCAGATAGTTTGCACAGCTATAACTGGCAGCTCTGATATCCAAGCCAGCAGCTGTGGCCACATTATACATTAGCTGTCTGTTCACTGTAAGATGACCTTTATTGTGCTGCTCAGTTTAAAAAAAAACAAACATAATTAGCTTCATCTTTGAGAACCCAACAAAATGTTTAGTGGGTCTGAGACACCATATTTCACACACTGCTTCTACTAGATGAGATATTAACTGTTTCTTACCCTGACAGATCGTTGTCGATGACCATCTTCTGCAGGCCGGTCGAGATGCTGCAACTTGCCTCAGCGGTAGGCGAACCCATGTGCTCTGAGGACTGTCCGGGTGTCATCTGGACACAGGACGGGTTAGACAGAGCTGTGTTCACTTCCCGCAGGATCCTGGGCAGAGGGCCCAGCTTGGAGGCGGCGCTCTGTGGAGAGAAACGAGAACATTTAACGTGGACATGAAACGTGCATGTTTTGGCGCTGGCATTGCCCAAGTCATGACCCCAATGTTTTCGTAATTTCTACCTAGCTATCTAGCTAGCAAGCCGCCATTTTGGAGTGACATCATTGCCTATGTAACAGGGTTGGTTGGACACCGGGTGCGCTCCTTTTCCTGCAGCCGGGGCACAATCCGGTGAGACATCTCTTAAACGATGTGATCAAGGTTTATTGTGTCATTAATTGTTGATGAGATAATGATGCAACAGTGAAAAAATGATACCAGCAATCACCTGCTGGCTGCTCTGCTGTATGTTAAGTGTTATGAAAGTGTTGCCTGAAAGATCTTGTCCTCTATGTTGACTGCAAACCCTGGAGTCAGTGCCCATAGGAGGGCTCTCTCTGTTTTGTCCTTGTCTTTGTCTTCTTCTGTCCTGTGGCTCCCCAGTCTCTATCTTTCACTGTCTCTACCACTGTATCTGTGGAACTCGGTCAGTCCAACCAACCCTGTGATGTCACAGGTTATAGTGCTGCAAGATGGTGGCGCCCTTGCCACGAAACATATAACGCAGTTTGTCTTTTCTTTTATACGTTTATATTTGTCAAATTTGTTATATAATTGTTGATTAGAGTGGAAATCCTTTTAGTAAATTAACTTCATTGATTGCTTCATATCAACTTGAAGTTTCAAGCAGTTTGAAGTAGTTTGGTTGAATTTCATGTTTAGATATATTTTTATTTAAGTTATTTCCCCTATGCCATACAATCTCTCTTATTCGGACAACATGCTGAATAATGAAATAGGCCGGCCAGTCTGACTGACTGGAGTTTTAACCTGAGTCACTGTAATTTCTGAATTATTGAAAAGACAAGGTTTCTGAGAGCTGCATGCTCTATCGTTGATAAAAAAAGGAACATGGATCTACCCTTTATCTAATTATTACCAACTTCCAATCTGCTACCACAGCTAATGTAAATGTCCTTCTAAATCCATTAATATGCCTCACCCAGCCTCCGAGGCTTCGCAGTGGTCTCCCCTTGTGCACTGCTTATGCAATGCAATAATAAATTATTGATTGATGTACGATAAACATCACCTAATGTAGTCTAAGCACGATTCAAACCCTGAAGTTTGTGATGATGCACTCAAGATGTTTGGGCCTTCAGGAACAAGTTGGATCTACAGAATATCCATCCATCCATCCATCCATCCATCTATCTCTTTATCTCTTTATCTGTATATTTTTTACGGAAACAAATGAATTACAGTTCTCAGTATAAGAATATGGAATATTGGACCCTGCAACAACAAGGTGCTGGCTTTACTACTATCATTTTTGCTGCAAGTGTCCCTTATGTAACACTAAATCCCCTTAAAAATATTCCATCATATTCATTACCCAATATTACAAAAATACATATTGCTACAAGCAGAACTGTCTGTACCTGATCCATCTGAGACACCACCTCAGAGAGGAGGGAGTGCAGGGTGGAGAGTTCCCTGCCGAGGTCGATATACCCCTCAAAGCCTGCCGTGTTGGAGATTGTCTCTGGGTTTGAGATTTCCAGCAAGAAGCGCTGCATATTGGTCCACTCGTGCTCCAGGAACTGGTTCATGAAGGACATGTACTCTTCCTTGTTACCGAATCTGAAGACGAACAAGGGCAGAGAAAAGGTTTATTTGGCTAAAAAGAAACTGATTCAAACACATGAATAAAAAAACAAGCAAAAAAAACAAACACTCACTTGGTGAAGTTGGCCAGATTTTGGGTGACTTTAGCGATGAGCGTGAGCGTACGTGCCGTGCGGTCATCGGGGTATTCCTGCATCAGATTGAAAAGTGACGGGGACATGATGGCCGGACAGAGAAACCGCAGGAACAAGGACGCACTGATCAAACGCTCGCTGATGTCCGGTCGACCCCGGTTGCTGCATTCCTGCCGCCACGACGCGAACACCTCTTTCAGTTCCCGTGGAAAAACGCTATCGAGAATGAAAAGACAGGACAGATATTGTTAAACGATCTATACTTCACAGCACATGAATGGGATTTTAACTGTAGGTATACAAAAATGGTTCATAATAGCTTGTATGTCAACTTGTGTTCCCTGTTCCTTTTTTTGTCAAAGCAGTTTGTGTGTGTTTGGCATAATTCCTCTTCCTATTGATGTATTCTCAAAGCATAATTCGAAGACAGATGATTCGACCATTTTGGAGCTCTGGTGGTTGAGTTGCTTTAAGATCCTTCAGGGCTAAAGTCTCCTGTTTCCAGGAGACGATATGTAAATTACAACATTTTCATGCTGTATATTTTTTCTTCACATTTATATCGGAGTCCATGCAATCAAGCAAAATAGACATCATTTATTGTGAAGTCTGGTGCAGTATGTGCCGTTAGTCAACTGCCTTTAAGAGTAAAGCAAAACGTTTATGACTCCGTACTTATTGTGTGCGGATTTCTCCAGAAAAAACAGAATTGTGTTCCAGTATTCACCAGTATGAGTTGATGATTTTGCAGAAGGCCAGCTCACAGCACATCTTCAGGTTACTCTGGTGTTCTGGCAGGTCACCTGATGAACATTTGGACGGATCCACCTCACAGTTCTCATCTGACTCATACAGAGCCTTGATAAACTCACCTGAAAAAAAAGGAAGTAAGAAGTTAAGGAACGAATGGCTTTTAAGGGATGTAGATGTCAGTTTCTTAGTGTATCTGTGAGGCAAATACAGCAGGGAAAAGGAATTGTGATGACTTTGGTCTGATATTGTCCTAACCACGAACCAAAAAAAAGGAAGTAAGCTTGACCTATGACGATAAACACAACGACCGAAAGATCCAGAGCATCCCATGTCTTTTTTGTTCGTTTGGGTAAAAGCCTGTAAAGGGTGACCATCTTTGTTTGTCATCCCACTCTAAACAGAATGATAGAAACGGGGATAGGAGTGTGTCTGTGCTGTCTCTGGTGGTCTCAAGTGAGGCTTGTCTGTCCTTGTGTTACCCCAGTTGCAATTTCAATGATTTCAATAGTTTAGCTTGACACCAAACAAGAGAAGCTCCACCAGTGCGGTGATGCATAATTTACCAGCCCTCAATATTTCTCTGAAGCAACCCCCGAGAGAGACATGCAAGGAAACAAGGCAGCAAAACATCACATAAACGTGTCTCCGTCTGCAAAGACAGCCAAGAAGAGAGACACACGCAGAACGGCGAAAAAACACACGTCGAGCATTAATATAAGCAGCAAACAGAGAAAGAGGTAATGACTGCCAAGAAGGATGTGTGCCGTTTGTAGATTAAACTACCACTGAGTACGTTTCTGAATCGGGCAGGGAGAAAAGCACACAGAGCATACAGAGTGCTTATTGTTGGAATTGCAGACAGACAAACACACTTGATCTAACCTTGGATTAACATTGTAGGAGCGAGACTAGGAGGGTCAAACAATCACCTCATGATAGTTTTCAACAACTGTCAGTGGTTTAGAGTACCTGCAATGCTTGTCACAGCTGGACAAAAATGTATTTCATCTATTTATTTTCATATTTGCTGTAGACATTTTCTTCTGTTTGTCTCTTGAATCTGGGACTCCATTTGAATTACTCCTGAATAATATTCCTGATCATTTAATTTACTGATGTTACACTTATGTAAACAGTTTCTAGATGGGGTATAAACAGAAATCAGAGGAAAGCTCTTGGTACATGCAGTAGAACAAATGGAAATACATTAAAATAGTATCTTCAAGTATGGACACGTCGTGTTTTTTTTCCTCCAAAACTATTTCAGCCTTTTCTGAGATGAAAAGCGGTAGATTATAGCCTCTGCTCCACTCACCGAGGGCGTCCTGCAGGTACTTCTGTCCCACCAGCTTGAGGTATTCCTCAATAGCCTTTGTTGCTAATGTGTTCTCTCTGAAGATGAGGTGCTCGTTCTCCCCGCAGCGGTCCACCTCTGACATCATCAAGTCTGTGAGGAAGTCCTGCAGAGAAAATAAAAACAAGACAAGAACAGGGTCAACTGCGAGTCCCATAATTCTATGTGATTACCTACACTTAAGAAATAAACGGATACAGATGTCTGTTTCTTTATCGTGTGAACTGAATGCTGCATTTGAACGGAGATTTTTGCTATTTGGAAAACAGATGAAAAGATATTAAAAAAAACAGAGTTGGTGGTGGAAGTTAATACAGTAACAAGAGGATTATAATGGTCTGATTATTGTAATCTGATTCATCCTCTTCCTCTGTTTAATCTGTTTACATTACTTAGATCTTCTGTGATTTCAGACACTGTTATTCCCCACCTGTGCTTTGCCCCTTACAGTAACTGATCATCTGATCAGTCTCTTGCCTGCACACCTGCTCCTAATCACTAATCTAACACAGCATATTTACAGTCCTTGGCCACTATTCATCCGTTTGCCACACTGTACTTAGTTGCCGTAGATCTGTAGTGCTTCTGTTTAGTTTGTTGGTTCATGACTATCTGCTAGTTTGTCAATCTAGTAAACACTTCCTTACCTGACCCTGATTCTTTGGGGGGTTACAAGTCTCTTGTGTTAAAGGAGGGTGTCAATTAAATAACTTAAAATCACTGCTAAATGATTGAATGATGAAAAAATACACAAGTGCATAATTTATCCCTGCCCCTAAACGAAACATGTGATGAACACAAGCCTGCAAACAAACTAGCTTGAACGTAAATGAAACTATTAGCTTAAACCTGCAGCGACTGTAACTGTATTTTGGCCACTTGGGGGCAGTGGAAACAAACTGCAAACTAAACACTGACTAACTTTAAATTTTGAGGTTGATACGGCAACTTGTGAAACAGTTGCTAACTCCTGCGGGAAATATCCTGCTATTCACTTTCTAACTGCGCCACTATTTTCACCAGCTAGTTGCTAACTTAGCCTGTCTGCTATGTGGTGCTGGGCAGGTAGCATATAATGGGTTTCCAGAGCTTTTTTTTTACTGAAAGCTGCTGCTTACGTCAGAAAACTACTCTGATGAGCGATGAGAGTGAACCAAACAATAAGCTGCGGGCCATAAACCAAAAACAATGAGCGCTACGTAGAACTGAGAGGAACTACAGAGCTGGGTGACAATTCTCTGTGGGTTTCTCATACATACACATGGTCATTTAATCCATTGTTAATATTACAGTTGTTTATAACAGCTTTAATAACATTATGTTAACTAGAAAATCTTAATCTTTCCTTCGGAGGCTATAAAAGTTAGCAGCGTGGCTCAATAAGTCACATGCAGAATGAAGCACTTTCATTAACTCCTGACACAGCGGGCCATGATAAGTCCTGGTATCACTAATCACCTTTATCAGTTGCATCTGCGCTCTGAGTGTGAGATGGAATAAAACTGTGTCTCAATTCACTACACTTCCACGCTGCGACAGGTTTTAAAATCACATTTTTATGACCACCGAATGGGAACAAAGTGGAATTGTGTCATCACAACAAAATGGAGTGAAACAAAATTGTTCTATTAATGTCATGCCTTTGAATGTGACATATCCTGGAGCTAGAACTCAGTATGCAGAGAAAGAACCACATGTTTACCACGAAATAGGCAAAAAAAAAAAAAAAATGGTGACAGGACTCATTTTTTCATATAATGACAGCAAACATTTTCTTCACTTTCATTCAAATGCTCAAAGGGTGATTTCTGGCACCTCTTTTGCTGTGCAGTGAGTCAATGAAGACGGAGAAAATGCTAGTCTGTTTGCCACTCATGGAAATGGAGAGTAGCAAATAAATAAAGTCAACTGACAAAAATACGGATGTACTGTACGTCATAACCAGGAAGCTACACGACCCGAGTTTTTTACCAAAGTCACCATCACTTAAAAACAACACGTCAAACTTAAAATGTGTTTCATCTTTCTTCTTAGCTGGAAGTGTGAATTATTTAGATTGAATGCTCTTATTTACTTATCTTTGATAAAATAACTCTCTTAAAAGTAATATCCATAAGGAATATATAGTATCCATCAGGTGAAGAGAAATAATTGGTGGAGACAGGCATTAAGGCTCCCAAAATCCAACGTCTGAGAGAGAGAGAGAGAGATGGAAACGGAGCCATCTGGGGATGAATCATCCCCCTGTTTAGATCCCTTCAACAAATTTCTGGGTGTACTCTTATGCAAGTCCCCTGGCATCTTGTTAAACTAGGGAAACCAGCGTAGCAGTGAGGGAGGGAAGAGAGGCAAGTGACAGATGTACAGAGAGAAATAGAGAAGGAGAGGAAGAAGAGACAGACTGGTGGTCTTTAAAGAACAGAGAGGAGGAGGTGGAAAGAATGCGACAGAGCCTCTCAGACGGTTTCTATAGCTGCTGCAGGAGCCTGTTATCCGGCTAATCAAAGATACACCGCGGGGAGCCAATCATCCACTGATGTGTAGCGAAAGGAGGCTTTTTGGTTAATGCATTAACACATTCCGCGCATGCAACCCCCCCCCCCCCCCCACACACACATACAGTAAACTTAAGTTGAACAAATGCGCATATCAATAAATATTTAAATGAAATCCAGAGTGCAGCATTAGAGAAGCTTTTTGAGTATGTTTCAGCGTGTGAGTTTCTGGTAATGAGACAAATCAGCGTTACAGTCTAGGTGATGTTTAGCTGTTTCTTGATACAAAGGTGTTACAGCAATGGTAAAAGAATATTTTCAACAATGCATCTGACATCTCCGAGTCGTATTTTGTCGAGAACTCGCTGGACAGTAAGGAGTTCGTGCCTTATTATAAATAAGGCATTCAGCAGAGAACAGCACACATAACACACAGATGCCTGAGGAAACCTGACCTTTTGTGGTGTATGGACACCCATCCCATCATTAGACTAGGGGTCTTGTTTCTTTCTTTTTTTTTTATTGGAAGAAAATGTCATCCCAATTATGATCTTTCCTCAAACCTCTACCCCTCTGTGGCTCTCTCTCTGCCTCCCTCCTCTCCTCTGTCCTCTCTGCTCCGCACTGCTTATGTGGCCACTGAAGCGAAGCAAATCCAGGCCTGATTAGAGAGGATGGTCAGATGAAATGGAAGAGGAGAGAGACAGAGAGAGAGGGAAACTGAGAGAGAGAGAGAGACATCAAAGAGACAGAATAATAACAGAATATTTTTCTGTTGGTAGTCTAAAACAAAAAAAAAGAAAAGAAAATGACATCCAACCACCTCTGACAATAATCTCTTGCAGTGACCCGCTAAGGGTAGACATTTGTTGAGCCTACCGACGTCTAGTGTGTTTATTCATGCCAGCTTGGAGCTAAAAAAAAATAACACTACCGTATCGAGAGATTAGAGGGACTATAATGGTGGTTTTGCATATTTCTGCTCTCCTTCAAGTACAAACCACACATTATGTCAACCAGTTTTCAACATATATATGTTTTTAAGATTGATTTCTTTGCTTTCAGTTGGCAACTGGTTTCCACTCATTCCAGTTTGCTGTTTGTTATGACAGCATGGTAATGCAGTTGAAAGCAGGACTATTGTGACAACTCTTGCATTCACAGACACATCAACAACACTAATTTCTGAGAGAGTCTGCAGCACTGACTGAAGCTTTGTTGTAGGAAATTCAAACCAGGAAGATTATTGTACTGTGTTAACAAGTCTACAGTCACGCTAGCACACTCTGTGAGGCTGACAATGCTAACATGCTGATGTTTAACAGGTATGTTCACCATCTTAGTTTAATGTTTTAGAATGTTAACATTTGCCGCCAAGGGACGACAATAGAAATAATTTGGGGACTTATCGTTATATCCCTGACAAAATCTGATATGTTGTATCTTATAAATATAGTAGAATGGTGTCAATAAACCAAACAAATGAATTAGCATGAAACACAAAAGTACAGCAGAGGGTGATGGGAATGTTATTAGTTTTGCAGGGTATTTGGTAATAAACTGGACTATCAAAAATTTTGACCTCATGATGGCGCAAGAGGAGAAGTCAGGGGATCGCTAAAGTCATTTGGATATATTGCCTGTCTACCATGAACACCTGTATGAAATGTTTAAACTTTTCTAACTAATAAAACACAAGCCAAAGTACAGTCATTGTAAAAGATACCTCTGGTATTTCTACCATAGTGACATCTGTGGAAACCAGTGACTGCCTGAAAGGTAGGAAATCAATGAACAGTAACAGTAAGTAAATATATGATTTGTAGTTACAACATGCAGAACCACCAGCATGATTATAGAAGTCTCTCTTTCACTGAGCAATCGTGTCCTAAAAAGATACTGGAACTCCTTTCTTTTCCCTCCAGTCATCCTTCAGCCTCGTCACTGACTCCCTCAATCCTGCAGCCAGCCCCTCCTCCTCCTCCCTCTGCTTCAGTGCTAATAAGGAGAAGTGGAACGCTCTCTGTATCGCTGCCACATCTCATCAGCTAAACCATGCCTCAAAAAACCCAACACCCCCCCAACACACAGTACACAGAGAAAGGAGGTTGATATGAAGATGGGGTCGGGGTGGAGGGTAGATAGTGCAAAGCGGCTGATCATATCTAATAAATAGCAGGGAACAGAGTCCTGTTTGAAAAGATGAGAAGCTCCCTGGAGATGGGCTTACTTGCCAGGAAAAACTCATAAAGTCTTGTCCATTGCACCCCTGTCTGTGCAGTGCTTACATCTCTATTCAGCAATATTCCACTGCACATTGTGCAGAGGCCTCATGTTTTGGAGCTGAACTATAAAAAAAAAAACAACTCCCATACTGAGTTCAGAAAAGACAACACAATTATGATCAGAAATCTCACTGCAAGAGTCTCACACGCACTGAAACACAATCAGACATATCTGAACACAGAACAGGACACGATGATGTTCGTTTTAATTGACATGCTGTGCCTTGAAAAGCTAGGACATTGAGTCTGTGAAAGACAAGAGAGAGAAAAAAGTAGCCAAAAAAGAACCTATGCTTTTAACCCACCCAGATGTTTTTCCTGTGTTTCTATGGCAATATAAAGCAGAGAAATCCAAATGTGAGAGCAATACAGCACCTTAAAAGGATAGAGCAAGAGCAAGAGAGAAAGGGGTGAAATAACATAACATGTTCTTGTAAATTCAGCCTCATTACTAGAAGAGTGCACTTAGTAGAGTGCAGATTTCCGCCAGGTGTGTCTGAGGGCATGGGTTCATCTAACTTCACTTAATAAGGTAACAAAAACAGGGCAATAAGTCCAAACTTCTTGATTTAAACGTTGTTATTTATTAAGAACATTTGGTTGTAACACACCACACAAAATAAAAGAGTTGAATCTCACTCAGTTGTTCCTTCCAGCTCAATGACAGTTAAGATGGTGGCAAAGCTAACAAAAACAGGATTTATTCATCTTGTATCGTGCTTAACTTTAGTGGATCATAACATATCGGGTATGGAATTAATCTGCAGATGCTCCGGTTCAAGATGAGACCAAACTTCTTCTACGGATATCAGGTTTTAAGCCACAACAAAGGCCAAAACATGGCCTGCAACAGACTTGTTTTTAGCCAAGCCGATTGCTGGAAATGCCTTTTGCTGCAGTGGTTGATCACTTGCGGCCCCTACCGGCTGATTAAAAGGAGCGAGGAATCAGCACTTAGTGGTGGCATAAACGTGTTATACAGTAACCTCTGGGGCTGAAAAATGAAGCCAATGTAGAAGTGCCAAAACCTGCAGTTCCTCGAATAGCCACTTGAGGCTGGCTGCAAAAGTGACTCAATCCCATAGACCCCCATGTTAAAATGTCCAACTTTACAGCAGAAATAAACATGTTTACAACCTGGTACAAAAAACGGTTTTGGTCTCTATAGCTGATTTCCCTGTTCATGACAACTGTACGGGGAGTGAACTTTTATATAACTCACCCGTTTAAAATTTATCTAGGCTTGAAGTTATGCATAATTAAGGGCATGGCTGCTTTGAATAACAGCTGGGTGCCGTCACAGGCAAGTCACTACCACAGCGCCAGCATTGATTAGGTAATGTAACCATGGTGTAACCCCAGATTCACAGAGTACAGGCGTAGCCGTCACTATTTCAGTGTGTTTTCAGTTAATGAAAGTTAGTTGTAACATTTTAGTCGCCTAAAAAATAATTTTTCAGCATTCGGTTGTACTAAAAGACTCTCTAAAGAGTCGGATGCTCAGTCTTTTCTGGTAAGTACATTTTGTCAATGGTTTTAAGCCTGCTTTTCACTAGTGAAAATAAGCATTAGCATTATCACAGTTAACCATAGACTGTAAATGCACCGTGCTAACCAAGCTAGCAGCTAGCATTAGGGTCAGCTCTACCCTCTCGTCCAAATATGGTTACTTCTGGCTCCAATAATCCAAGATGGCGATGGTCAAAATGCAAACTCAAAGCTTCAAAATGGGAATCCACAAACCCATAGGTATTACAGTCTATGCTCCAGGCTTACAGCTGGCAGGGATAAAAACTGTCCTGGAGAGTATGTGGATGTCTACAATATGCATTGGAATTAGTGCACTGTATATTGTGCAAAATGTAGAAAAATGATGCTGACATAATGGCCGAATCATGTTTTTTCTTGTGTGGTCTATAAACAAAATATTAAAATGTATTCCTACTAGAGCCTACTTTTCTTTTAGATTGTCCTCCTGTTGAACTATTATTCCAATATAAGAAAATGTGTTATTTGTGTATATTACATTCCAACAGAGCATGAGTAAACATATTCATTTTAGCATAAATTCTAACGTCTTGTTCATAGATTGTTTTTACCTTGTGAATGGATAGAAACACCATTATTGGAAAAGTCATGGACTGTGGAACTAATGGAATTCATTAGAAAACAAACAAAATGGAAATTACCTTATGATGCTTTGAGAGTTCATATTCAGGTAAATATATATCCCACAAGGCAGCAAATACACCTATTTAGATCATTTAAATAACAAAGTTTGGGTTCAATAATTGGTAATTTTATCGCAGGTAGGTAAGACGGCGACAAATTGAATGTGAGGAGGAAAAAGAAACCCTATTACATTAACAATTTGACTGATCGATGAGTCTGGTTTTCGAGCCTTGGGCAAGGGCTGAGGAGAGACTCTGGGGAAGAAAACAGGAACCACAGCAGCCACTCCATCCTTTCCTCTCCTCGTCTTTCCATTTCTCTCTCTGCCTCCCCTGGTCTTTCTCCCTAGAGACTGGTGGCTAGTATTACAGCGTTATAGCCTGCAGCTCTTCCTGTGAGGGTCACATTGGGTTGACGGAGCGAACTGGAGGCTGAATGGAAATGGAAGCGGCTCCTCCCGTAGGCGCAGAGGCTTGTCATTCAACAGAAAAAAAACAGGAAAAACTGTAGCTTGCTGAGCATATTCCCTGTGAGTCTGTGTTTCTGTGTGTGGGCGTCTGCTATATTAAGTGTTGATGTCATTAGTCTGCAACATCCTGTAATGCATATTTGATTATTAAATGGAAATTTTGCCCACTTCAACATCAAGCCTCGTATTAAGTCTTAAAATCTTATTTGAAATATGCCAGTTGGTTAACATATTTCCACTTGTTTCTATTACATTTACATTTTTTTCCAGGGTTTTCGAGAGGGGTGTCATCATTTTGGCTAGAATAAGGTATACTGTATGTTAAATTATCTCACACAAATGGCTCATTATTTCTCAAATACATGTTTAAAAACAAGACTGAGAGTCTGTGAGGCTTCAGATAGGCACAGTGGTGCTTTGAGTTAAGGTTAATATGTAAACATTTTCACATTGACATTGATAACATGCTGATATTTAGTATGTATAGTATAGTGTACCATGTTCACCATCTTAGTTTAGCGTGTTAGCATGCTGCCATTTGTTAAGTAGCACTACAGTGAACACAAAGTACAGCTGTGGCTGATGGGAATGTCTTCAGTTTTAAAACAAATGGGATTTATCTTCTTATTATTTATCGTGCATGTTGTATGTCTTCAGTTTTGCAGGTGTTTGGTCATAAACCAAAGTACTGTGCAAATTTAACTTTTGAGCTGATGAGAGAAAAAAATCTTATAATCATTCATCCTGAAGGGGACGAACTGTATATATGTCTGTAAAGAATTTCATGGCAATCCATCCAGTACTTGTTGAAATATTTCAGTCTGGACCAAAGAGGTGGACCAATGGACCGACAAACTGAACACTGTCATCCCTACGAGCCAAAAAAATCCCCCAAGTTATTTAAACATTAACTTTTATGATATCAGCTCTTGTCACTTGACAAGTGCTGCACACTGTAGGTGCTTCAAAAAGAGGCAAATTGTATCCCAAAGGTTGTGCTGTGATGGAGTCCTGCAGGCAAGAGAACACCTGGATGATCAAAAGTGACCTGGTGCAAAAAAATGTGATGAATAAGATAGCTAAGATGAATTTGACTTGGGGTGAGGCTCAGTGCGTTGTCAAGGACAGGGAACAATTGAAGGAACTCTTAATTTATGTATGAACTACTTAACACCGGATCTTATTCATAAATTTTATTTTATTTGTGTGAAGAATCTATTGATTTTCATTTCATTTTTGTATATTTCAGGGCTTGATTTGTACGCCTTTCTTTGCATATGTATGTGATAAATGCAAAATGAACTGAAAAAAGACAGACACATACACAGAGGAGAGACGGGGAAGAAGAGACAGTGTGTGTTTTCTTAGTGCCAACGCAGCCGACAGGAGGCTTCCAGATCAATGTGTCGAGAATCACGTTGTACGGCTGAATGTTTTCCTCTGCAGCCTGCTGCTGTTTGGCACCACAGCCAGAGACTGTGTTGCTGCAAGGTGAAACTACATTTCTCTAAATGCTCCCTCCCTTTTGTCTTTCCCCCCCTTCTCTTCATCTTAGGTGTCTTCACCTTTCTCTGTTTGGCTGTTTCCAGCTCTCTTCCATCACTCCACGCTGTCAGGGGATAGTCAATATAAATCATCCGTGAATTATTAAACAGTCTGGGAATATGATGCACTGCCTTTGTAGTACAGATTTTTACAGGAAAGACTATGAGGAGAGCGAGTGAGTTGATGTGCTTTGAATTTATTTCCTGTTCTGGTTGGAGCCTATAGATCTGTGGCTTTATGACTACGGTAGCTGACATCTTCTGTTCTCTATGTGCCCTCTTTCTCTCACTCAAATACACTTTACACACACACACACCCACACACACACCGTACGTCTGTCTCCTCCAACATCTTAGTTCATCACAGGCTACACTTCTTCTGTGGTGAATGATACAGATTACAGCTATTAAAAAACTCTGGAAACTCAGACAAAGCTCTATATATGGAAGAAAAAAAGACGCCAGCACATACTGTACTGGAGAAGCCGATTGTTACTGTCAAATATAATAAAAAAAAAACAATATTTGCAACTTCTCTGTTACTAGAGAGAGTATTGACGAGTGGCTAGCTTGATACGAACACTCACTGGCCCTCTCAGGGGACAACTGATTGAATTCAAAGCCATGTTAAAAAAAAAAAAAAAAAGCCCAGAGGAATACAGAACTACCAGAGCCCTTCATGTCATGTTAATAAATCATTTGTCACACCATATTATGTGCGTACCACAAACTATCGCCCGTGCGCCACAGCTGTGGTGATGAGCATCACTGCCCACCGATGACAGCGCCGAATGCATTAATAAGATGCTTCACATAACTAGCGGAGAATAACTGTGCTGCGGGGCTGGCGACAATTTACCACAGAGGATGTGGAGAGGAGAGACTCATATTTTTTGCCCTCTTAAGCAGGGCCGTTAGTTTACCTTCAGGAGCAATAACATAAAAAAAAAAGCAATGGCATAATAACCAGAACACCACCCTCCTCTGGCCAGTTATCATAAGGATAAATCCTCCTTATCGTCGCTTCCAAAAGTCGGTGCGGCAGAGAGGAGCAAAATTAGAACATCATCTTCCTGAGGGCTGAGGCGTCGAGAAGACTAGATCAATAACGCAGGAGGATTCATGCCAGGAGTGGATATTTTCAGATGAAAGAAAGGTGAACTTCTGCAGGCAATTCCAACACAGCAGAGGGTTGCTATTGTTACTGTGGGGCTTCTAATAGTAATGTTTGGGTGTGTGGACATAACAGCATTTCCCACAGGGCAGGAGACGGCCCCCGTGTCGTGACCTTACACCGCTAGGAGATCTGCAGAAATGTTATGGTTAGATTTCTCTTTTTTTTTTGATTTCAGCTGGATTTACAGTCTTAAAATCAACCCACACCCATAGGATCACATAATCTCCCACCACATATATCTTAATACCACCGCAGGCCTACTTGTTCATGCATAAAATTGGATAAATGACCTGCGATCACCTGCTAATGTCTTGTGACTACACATAGGTGTGTGCGTATAAAGTTAGCATCTGTGCGGCGACGCGGGGCGTGCCCGTCGTGCTCACCAACGCATCTAGACATCAATACAGCATCGGTAATGACATCTCTCCGGAGAGCTTTGGCCTCGAGACGCGACGAAGCGTGAAAGAGAGATGAGGGAAGACAAAGACGGAAAGTGGGGAGAGAACGAGGGGAGAAAGAGCGAGTGTTCAACGGAGCAGAATGTTCAGGGTGTAATTATTCGGTGATGGGTGATAAAGTGACACAGGAAGAAACAGAAGTCTGGAAGTGTTGCATACTAATGACCGTTACGACCTGCAATCTGCATCTCTTAACAACAGCCAGCTGCAATTAGAAGCTGCTCCCCACCTGTACGCAGCTGATTTAGCACGATGCACATCAAGCAGCAGAACTTACTCCATCCTTCAGCAGAGCTACAAAGAGTTACTGCTGCATCTCCCAAAAAAAAAAATAAAAAAAAGCTCACCTCCTGTTCACCCCTGCTGGATGACAGGAAGGGTGTAACATCTTATGCAAATATAACGCAAAGTCTTCAGCTCTGACCTATACGAAACAGACACTGACGCATGGATTTCACTTGAGACTGGATAGCTGGAAGACTACGAGAATACCAGGGAGGGGGGGGCTAAACAACCAAGGGCTCCATTACATTTGCAGGAAAACAATATAACCAGGCTTACAGGATTTTCCATAGTTTATCTTGGACATTGCTCGATTCCTAAATATAACTCACCGATGTTAGGGGAGGCCGCACCCTGCTTGGCAACGGATGAAAAAAAAAAGGACTTAATCATCGGGATTGTAAATGAATAAACCATGCAACATACGTCATGATATATGTATATATGCTCCATCTATGCGGCATCAAAGGATGTCTTAATTAGCCCTTTAGAATATTTTAGAATAAGTGGTTTGTTGGTAGGGCTGTGTGATGCTGTATTTGGCATGACTTGACTGCTCTATCCATCAAGGCTGAAGCGAAAACACGCACTCGAGTGTGTACGCGAGTGTAGTGCCTAAATATGTCAGACCACTTCACAATGTCTCGAATGATGAAAGTCTTTTTTTTAAGAAAAGGAAGCTGCAGTAGCTAACAGCAGAAACACTCGACATTTCAACACAGCTTTCATTAATTCTTCCTGTTTATGACTAAAGAAAACTGTGGCTCTGTAATAACAGCCCCTCAAAGGTAGAATTGAAAGGGTTTTTTTTCATGTGCGGTGTCTTGAACACAGATGTGGTGAGGACATTATTTGAGGGTCTCTCTCATGATAAGCAACCTTGAGATATCATCTCTGTGCCAGCCGTGTTTTTTTACAAGCATCCAAGTGTCCCCGGCTTCCAGAAACCTTAGCCAGGAAGAGAAACCAGGAGGTGGGGGAAAGAAGTAAAAGTTTTAGTGCTTTTGCACAGAAGGTAGGGATTAATTGAAAGTAATCAAGGATGTGACTGTCTCTCCAGGGAGCTGTAGAGGCCTTCTCCCCCCATCAATCAGCAGCTATCAGTCCCGAGCCTAAACTGGCAGACTGGCAGTACAGTGTGGATAGATATCACTTCTTAAGCACTAATCATTCATCATTCCGCTGAGCCCTGATAAAGACGGAGAAAGTTTCAAAGCTCTGTTGACGAGATATCGTCACGAAGAGCTTAATTGAAGCACGAGTGGTCGCTGGCGACTGACGAGGCAGAGAGGACGAAGATGATGCTGCGGCGATGAAAGCAGCCTGAGTTATTTCGGTCTTCAATGACGAGGACAACAAGATGCCTATTTCCTGTCCTGATTTTTTATAGTTGGCCAAAAATACTTTGTCCGTTGCAAATGCTTTGGAATTGAATAAATCCATCATTATATTTATTTATTCAACATTCATCATATTATTAAACTTCTTCCAGACTGAAACTAATTCTTTTCATGAATTAATCTGCAGATAACGTTCTAAATTTATCAGTAAATTGCTTCTTGGTCAGTCAAATACCAGAAAATAGTGAAAAATGTCCATTTTTAATTTTCCAGAACACAATTTGACGTCTTCAAATGTCTTGTTTGGTTTGCCAACAACAGACTGAAGCCAAAGAAATTTAGTTTACGATGATGTAAAACAGAGAGGCGGCAAATCATTTTCACTTAAATAAAATAACTTACACAACTAATCTGTTATCAAAATTGTGTCTGACTTCCTGATGATTCATTATTCGACAAATCAATTCAGCTCTAAACTTTTACATCCTTTATTCATTAGCAGCCAATAAGATGACTTCCCTTCTCACCTCATACTCTGCTGTTTGTGTATGCAGGGTCAAAATGATGTCAACAACTGTTTCACCGCCCTCCAAAGACAAAAGTTGTGCAGTCAAAGTAAAGTAAAATACAGCTTCGGATCGATGAAGATTATCTGAGTCCGACGGCCTGCTGTCATGGGAGACCGGGCTCCTACTGTGGTAGACTAATCTCCCCCATGCTTGCGATGCTACAGACAGCGGTGGATATATTGTGCTTCTGTCCTGCATCGGTATGCCGTGAAGCACTGCAGGGGATACATGTAAGGGATTAGCTTGAGTTAAAAATGTAATACAGGCTGGTGCACCGAGAGGAAATCACCTGTCTGTCTGGTCTTTGTCTGTGTGTTATTACGGCTATGGGGTTCAAAAGTTCATAAGATGAGCAGGCAGCTGAGGGGTAGTTAACCTCACTGTACTTTATAATGTCTCGTCAGTACTCATGGCGAGATAATCGTCCGGAGAGTACAAATGTGGGGAAAAATGGAAATAAATCTTGTTATTGGTACTTTACCTTGGCCTTGCCAGTGCTCTGTAGAATGTGCACCAGTGCACACGCCATCTCTTCCTTGTTCTTGACGCTAATCCCGGGCTCAAGCACCGAGCACAGCAGCATGTAGTTATTGGTGGTGTACTCTGCAAACTCCTTGTACATCTCCATGGGAAGGATGTTCATACTCTGATAGCGTGCCTTGATCCTGATCATAGGTCCAGATGTCTTGCCTTTAGGGGGGTTGGGTGTGCTGACTGGATACCACTTCTCCACAAACTGTCGCCCGGTAACAGCTGCGACGGGGATATTAACGAGTCCGATGTAATTATTTTTATCTTTCTTTTTCTTCTTGTCCGTGTCTTTGTAGAGGTGGGCCGTGATGCTCATGACAGCGGGCAGGTTGTTGAACTCAAAGTGCTCTCCCCAAAAGACGTTGTCAGCCTTGAGCTTACAGGTGGTGCGGGCGTAGAGTGAGTCATCCAGACAAAGCTCGCAGAAGTATTTCTTTTTGGCTGGCAGGTCCTTGGCCTCGATGATCCACAGCCTCAACATGTTCTCCACCCGACGGCTGTTGTCCTGGAGACAGAAGATGATAGATAGTGGTTTAGTAAGGTCTTTAAACACAGTTTTGCCAACAATCACACCACTGGGAAGTTGAAGAAAAAATTTATTTCAGCGGGAGGACATGTACTGGATGACAATCACTGACCTGAGAATGAATCTAACAACATATTAAGAAGATCTTATAAACAAAATAACTCAAACGCCGTCCGCTTCAAACCCTGATTTTGAAGTTTCACCTTTTCAAAAGACAAACATTTCAGAAAGTACTTCATCACTTCACAGTAGCGATTCAAAATCCGCTCTCTCTCTCCTGTTTCCAGTCATTAAAGAGCTACGAAAAATCTCACTCCTACATTATTTCACAGAGTACTCACCCATTCTTATGTCATCAATTGATTTTGCCAGGAGCAGGGCATATTTTTGGGCCATTATTCAGATTGCCTTGAAAACTACCTCGGAAAATGAGGCAATGAAAAGAGGAACTAATAATTACATTATTAAAAAGAAATACCAGAGCCTCTAATCGCAAGGAGAGCATTGGGATGTTTGAACTACTGGTAGCTTCTCTTAAGAAAACTCAACATTATCTGGATGCTTTTCATGCTGTCGACAAAAACACCGTCCTGTGTAATACGACTGAATTTATCTCGAATGCTTTTATGGCTCTTCATAATTAAATTCTGTCTCATATGAGGTGTTTCTGAACATTTCATCTTATCTTTAATGCGTCTGCGGGTCATTCAAGGTGTATCCTTATGAGGTGAAAGCTAAAAGTCAAGGCATGAAAAAAAAAAAAAGGTGTATAGGCGACTCTAGTCAAACATCAGGAGATGTGCGGGTCAAGAGGATCGTGTCTCACCGTCACCTTCTTGTAGAAAGTAGAAGAGATCTCATTATCTGTGAGAAAAACTAGCTCAAAGAGATAGCAGAGCCTTTCCACAGAACTCTCCAAAACATTGCAGAGGCATTTTTCATAGCTCTTAAAATAACAAGTCAGGGCCCCTAAAAGAAATATTTATTTCCATCCACTGTCCAACAAAAAAAAAAAAAACTCAATTTCCCTTCACTCCCAATTCCCACATTCTCCACACGTTTATCCACAAACACCACATTCATCTCCTAATCGACTCTCGCACCCGGATCTCGAGACGTTTCGAGTGATCGAGGTTCATCCTACACAAATCCTGAGAACAACTCCTCCTTTAGACATTGGCAGTGATAAGCAACCATTTCCCTTCCTTATTTATCTCTACCCGAAGATGCCTAAAGATTTCATGTGCTGAGTCAGCCAGCGCGCCCTAATCAGAGAACAGCTCTACTAAATAGGAAATCAACAACGTCTCATCAAACACTGTGTCTTCTATTCTGCTTTGTCCCTAAACGTCCTTCTTGTATGTAACATCTACATCTTTACAGGCTTACACCCCTTGAAGAATGATGCATTAATCCTGATGATTAATTTACTCTTATTGTCAAGTCAGTTTGCCTTGTTAGAAGTGTTACCCTCTCCAAATGTATGTCTGTTGACACAACCGAATTTACCTTACCTTTACTGTAAATAAAGGTGCTCCATACAGTCAAATAGAAATTAAACCTTGTTACGTGTATCTCTTCATTCACCCTGAAGTGCATTTGCTATCAAACACCATCCCGCATAGATGATACCCTCTGTAAATTGCCTATTATCATAATTACCCGTAATTATCCTCCCTCTTATACAGGAGTTGAATTGTGCAGGTTCAGCGTTTGGACCACCGTGTGTTTCATTTACACTGATTATCTCTGGCAGATAGGTATTGAACATGACTGAATGTATTTTTTTTCTTTCCTTGTCTTTACTATGTGAGCATCTCCTTCCTCCTACCGAACACCAGCAACAAGAAAAGGGCGAGGTCATGGTATCAAATATTGACCTGCAAATCAAAAAGTCAACACGGTTGAGTTCTGAGTGTATCCTTCTTAACAACCTGTCCGTTTTTTTTCTCTGTTGATCGATATGTGCTCTGTTATTGTAGATCATTATAGATTAAGATTTAGTCCTTTAGGAGCAAAATATATATTTCAGTGAATAAAATGACTGACTTGTAAGGTTTCTTGAATCGTTTTCTTGTCCTCCCTTTGCTGGAGATTTCATAAAATTACAGAGAACTCCAAATAATTCCAGTATCTGCTTCCATTTTTTTTACATTTGACAAAAAACACTGCATCTAATCTCTCAAAATCATACAATAATTAAAAATGCACGTTAACATAGAGGAATAGCACAGCGCTGCAAAAAAGAGCTGAGGACGACGAGGACTTAAACGCCATTAGGAAACTTTTTTGCTGAAGTTCTAATTAGTGAGTAATTTGCTAAATAATGACAGATGAAGGAGCAAAGATGCTGTGAGATTAGGATTTACTTCTCGGCTCGACATGTTTGCCACTCTCCCTCTGACACAGCTGTGTTTGTCGAGATTGCAGATGGTGTCGATGCACAAAGGAGAAAACAGTCTTGGTATTTTTCCCTGCGACGTGTGCCCTCTGCTCTCGAGGTGCACGGTGCAGGAGGATCGCAGCTGGATTTAAAATGATCAGATTGCATTGCTGTATGAGTTACAACACCGTATAGCTCGCTGCGTTCGCCCTAATCAATGTAGCAACGTGTGGTTTGGAATTGGGACACTTGTATATACTCAAGTGTTGATTGCTTCACACAGTCTCATCCCACCTACTGTGTATTTACACACGTACCTTGTTGGGTTGTACTGCTCTCCTCAGGTTCTCCATCCATTTGTCTCTCTCGGCTGATGAACGGCAGGAAAAGCATTTGCTTCCTGTGGAGGTGGTGACCTACCGCCGTGACAGAAGAAGAAGGAGGGAAATTAATATTTTAATAATCAAACTTCATGCAAAACAACGCCAGAGAAAAAGTGGGACAGAAACAGTTTTTTCTAAACTTATTTCATTAATATTACAATGACAAAGAAGCACATCAACACACACACACACATATACAAAAGTGGATATAAGGAGACTGAAGATGACTTGGCAGTGTTCAGGGATGCCTGAGTGGTGTGAACGGACGGAGGAATGAGATGAGTGCTTGGCATGATGGGTGATAACTGGATAATTTAAAAAAATGCAGAGAAAGAACAGAGAGCAGGAAATAGCATAAAGACACAGAATGATGTAATCAGCCAGATAACAGTGGAGAGATTTACGGTGTCTACAGTAGGCAGCGTAAGATAGAAAGTATTCAGGGATTTCTGTCTCCCTCAGGCTCTCAAAGGCTCCCAGCTGTGGCTAACAGCTACAGCTGCAACTGTCTGTTTGTACACACATCATGCTAACACTTACAGTAATTAGAAGCAATGTCTTTCATAATCTGTTGGAAATTACACCACTGATGATCACGGGGATGTTGCTACTTAAAGAATATGGCTGTCGATTTTGTATTTTTCTTATTATCAACATATCTCATGTGCAGAGCCAAACCGACAATGAATTGATCCTACTTACAAGTATTGTGTGTGTATCCAAAGCCTGATATATCTTACACCGCTGTGCTGTGGACCTCTGTTGTTGTCCAAAAACTATTAAAACTGTGGCATCTGCCTTACACAGAACTGCTCTCCGGAGAGTGGAAACGTGATTGCTGTTATTAGTCTTTGGAGCTGTTTCTAAACAAACTACTGTAATCGTTATCTTTGGGGTGAAGCAACATGTCACCAAGTGCAGCAGTCTGGCACATTGACGTGTTCATAATACGGAGGTCTACAGCACAGAGGAAAAGATATATCAGGCTTTGGATATACACGCACAATACTTTTAAGTGGGGTCATTTCATTGTTGATTTGGCTCTGCACATGAGATTTGTTAATAATAAAAAATATATATAGATAATCATCAGCCTTATCCTTTAGGTAAAGGATTGGAATACTTCTTCCACTATTTTATAAGCCTCAGCCAGTGTTGCTATGGTGAAGAGAGCAAATCACAGCTATAGCAAAATTTTAAAATGCTTTGTTGTTCCCCTTGGGAGCTAATCACAGCATCATAACTTCATCAAAAATTAACCCAGAATCCAAAAGCAAACTAATTTAAACTGCTGAATGTTTTATCAGCCTTCTACAAAGCGTAATCTTAAGCTTCTGCTAGGCATTAGTGATACATGCGGCAGAACTTACAACGATGGCAGCGGAACAAGCTTCAAACACAACATTGACATATCATCTCCTTCTTTAGTTATGGTCAAAGTGTCAGCAAACAGTTGCCTATTAACACATCCTGCGGATATGGAGCGACATTATCATTCAGTTGGAGTGGAGGCGTCTGTCCACCCGATTGAAGTCCGATATTCACTCTCCTTCCTGCTCTGTTTTTGGTCTCCCCCAATTTCTGGAGGAAATATCCAGCTCATTATCAGCTAAATGCTCCAATATGTTCATCAGCTAGTGAACTAAAGTGAACTTTTAGAGCTTTTGCTGCTGAGATGCATGCAGAGATATAGTGTCATGATAATTCTCTGTGGGTTTGTTACTATGGAAAACCCCTTTCACATTACACTCAGTCATTTGACCCATTATTTATACAAAAATATTGATTGGTGCAGCTTTATGCTTGGAGATTGGATGTTTCTGACCGTGGATAATGAGTAACTGTGTCTGCATTTACTCTATGTGCGTTTGCGGCACCTCACCTCAAAGCAGTAGTCCTGCCCGAGGATGCTGCTGTGAACAGGCTTGATGATAACCTCGTCCTCCATACTTAGGTCCAGGGCTTCCACAGCGCTGCTGGGGCTGAGCAATGACTCATGGGAGCGAGACTCCTTCAGCCTTGGCATCAGATGAGATCTAAAGGGAGAGAAGAAGAAGAGGGAGATAACTGAGTCACCCTGCAGAGGAAGTGAGAGAGAGGAAGCATATGTATTGCGCATATTAGCGGGTGTTCATGGTGAGTGTGAGAGAAGAAAGTGTGAGGATGACGAGGAGAGGATGCATGACTTGCTTCTAAGTCAGCGAGTCTTCGGCATGACAAGCTTGCACACTGTATCAGCACATGCTCATGCACTCACTCGCTAATGGATGCTTTGTGATTTCTCATTTACAACTTGAAACATCAATGAATGAATGACAAAGCATGAAAGATTTGAATCAAGCTGTACTGCAAACCGATGCGGTGGAACCACTATAAATGGGAAGCAATTCATATCATTGATTATCAGGTCAGGCTTGGACAATTTCCATATTGTGATAATGGCCGAGTGCTTCACAGTGATAAACCACTTGCTATCTGTTTTGTGGAGCATAATTCAACAAACACACACCGCAGAAACTGCACTGTTCTCATAACTCTGTCAACTCTTTCTCCCATTTTCACAGGAGCTCACCTCATAAAATGTTCAATATTCTGACAAAAACAGCCATGGAGCCTGATTTCTCTGCCATTTTTTAGCCAGAGAAGATTAGGAGACAAAGTAAAGAGCTTTCCAATGTTTGCTATGTTTGATGTCGCCCTACTTCCTGTGTTTTTATAAGAGTTAAGAGTGAGTGACTGTCACTGGGAAAGAGCAAATGTCTCCATGCAGTGTACAATCACTAAGCACTTTATTAAGAACGCCTGTGCAATCCAATGCAGGGTGTTGGTGGTGGATTCAATTGAAAAGTATTCCTAACATTTTGTTTAAAATACACGAGGGTGTCAAAATATTAGGAACACCTTTCAATATAATGCATTCCAGTACACTACCAGCACCCACTACCACCTCAATAATAAACATAAAGTAGAATTATCACCTTTCTGATAATGTCAACAAAAACTGAAAATGTATAAGCTTCATCAAAGTAGTATTTATGGCAGAGCTGTTGTATTTGATTATATTGGATATTTGGACCAACATTTTGCTTTTCTAACCATCTAACCATCGACAACTACCAGTTATGCTGAAGTACTTAAATTTAAAGGATAAGGCTGGCAATTTTCTATATTTTTCTTATTGTCATGCAGAGCCACACCAACAATGAACTGTGCCTTCTTATTAGCATTGTGTATCCAATGCTTGATATATAATTTTCCTCTGTGCAGAAGATTATGGTCACAGTCGTTTGTTTAGAAACAGCTCCAAAGTCTATTAATAGCGATCATGTTTTCGGTCTCAGGAGAGTAGTTCTGTGTAAAACAGATGCCACTGCACATGCGCAGGAATGCGGCTCAGTTTACAGTGCTTTGCTAGCTTGTTGTACCACATATCATAAACCTCTTGACTGTGTACTGATGGTCTTTGTGAAATGTACAATGTAGAACAAAGTGAAGAGATTGTGATATGTAGCACAACGCTGTAATCTTCAGGGAGAAGGAAGATGTCACCCGATGAGCCAGTGTTGCCTATTGACGTGCTTTTGGACAACAACGGAGGTCTACCATGCAGAGGAATAAGATATATCAGGCTTTAGATACACACATAATACTTGTAAGTAGGATCAATTCATTGTTGATTTGTTGACAATAAGAAAAATATAGAAAATGGCCAGTCATATCCTTTAAATTATTCTCCAAACATGCCATAAAGAGAGCTAAAAGTGAGTCATCTTAGGTCACATACAGAGTCAAACACCAGCCCTCTGTGCTCTTGCGTTTCCATTAACCATCAACCTTACCCCGTCGTCCAGTCAGCCTCACAGTCATAAGAGGATGAAAAGCTAAATATACTAGTGGGGGATGTAAGCAGTGACATAAACATTACCCCCTGACACTCACACACTGGCAGGATGAAGAAGACAGGGGTTCAATTACTAGTGTAATGAGTGAGAACGTTATTTTAATAATGCCCTCTATGGAGGGCTTACACACTAATCCCATGTATGCGTGTGAGCTTGTGTGAGTGTGTGTGCACTGTACATCTTTTCTGTGGACTAAAAGAAGAGCATTCCAGGAAAAAAAAAAAAAAAAAAAAATGCAGCAGGCGTAATGAAAGATTAGTGACCGCATGCGGCCCTTTGTACAGTCAGCCAGCTTTACTGTTAAATCCTCTGTCCAATGTGAAGTAGACAATGATCTCAACTCTCTATGCCCCTTTTTTTCTTGCTCACACACACACACACACACACACACACACACAGAAGCACATTTTACCCTCTGAAAAAAAACATACAACCAAAAAACACATATGTGCAAACACCTCAAGGATAGCTTTGCAATGAGAATCCAGTTTTACTAGCTCCTACTATATGCCAAAGCACAGCTGCAGAGGAAGCGTCTTTGCATCTAGATCTGCTTTGTGATTGGCTGACTGGGTACTGGGCAGAACAGAGAGCGAGTCAAGTGAGCGGAGAGGAGCGGAAACAGGGGCTTTCTGGTGGGATGTGCTGTTGTGGAGACAGGAAGGGATGAGAACCTTATACGTGAACCTTGGTCAACAGACCCCGAACCTGCATGATGATGTTTCTACATCTCACAAACAGACTAATTGAGGGAAACATTTATATAAAATGAGCTCAGGGATGGTTGAACAAACTGGTCTTCACTATGCCTGGTCCTAACTGCTAAGTTGGTGTTTGTTAAGACCAGTCTTTAGGATGGACTTTACGTCGGTTGCACCAACCAAACTTAAGCCTAGTCTTAACTATGCCCGGTCTTGCGCATCCATGTGAATGCCCATAAGACTATGGCGATTGCCTAGCAACACGTGTTGCTAGGATACATTGTTAACAATCTCCTCTGTCTTGCTAATTTGTAGCTAATCATTTCTAATTTGCGGCAACATTATGGAAGATCAAAGAAAAAGAAAAGGCAATTTCACAGACATTTAGATAAGAAAATTAATAGAGCTGTACAGCCAGCTGACTGCCAAGCAGTCCAAAATAATAACAAATAAGACGAAGCAGTTGACTTGAAGAGAAATAACGGAGGCCGTAAATTATTGTTCGGACTTGAGCAGCCTTCGTTCAGAAAATGATGTATGGAAAAAGTTGAAAGACCTACGGAGTGAGGCAAAGATTTTGACTTTATGCCTGCTCCTGACTAGGCGAAAGATTTACGCCCGGTCTTAGAGAGAAGAAGGCTTAAGCCTGGATGGTGCAACCGGCGTATTAGGCCTATCAGGTTAGGACATAGAACACCGAGTTACGATCGACTCAGCTTAAGACCAGGCGTAAGCCCTGTTGGTACAGCCGGCCCCCAGCAGACCAGAACACAACTCACAACTCTCTGTGCAGTAGTCGATCAGCTGTGTGTTTCTTTCATTAAAAAAAAAAAGAAAAGGTACAATGCAATAAATGTTATCAGACATTTTAATTAACTAGTAGCACATTTCTAACATTTAGCCACAACTAATCGGAAGCATGTAAGCATTTTTCCTGTGAAAATGGACTGGAACATGCTGCCAGAGTGGCTTGCCAATAGCAGCTCCTCTGGAGTAATTTCCCGCATGTAGTACAGAGAAATTGCTACAGAAAGAGGAATCCAATCTCAAAAATAAATATATTTTATTCTTCTATTATGATTTTCTTTTTCTCTCGGCATATCGTATTATAAGAACATTAGTGTCAGTGGAGATGGTGGGAGACTGTGAAAGTACGAACTGATGAATAATAATGCTGCCTGTCATCTGTATGGCGCTGTATTAAATTGTACTGTAACGTGTAATTTACAGCCTTTTGGTCGGACACTTTGTAATAATGACAATGAGAGACTGTCTGGCGTGTGAAATCTGCTCATAACTTCTATATCACCCGTTTTGACACACTGTTCATGTCAGCCACCGCAAATAACAACTCGCATTACAAGAAGGGCTCGCTGTTCTCGTCTCCTCGTTTCTCTATTCTTTGGTCCCCCCCCCCCCCAAGCATCTTCTATTCTCAGCAAAAGTCCTTCTTTGTCCTTGACAATCCTCCGATACTCTCTGCCTGCGTTTCCCTTCTATCCTCTCTTTCTCTCGCTCAGTGTTTACCTGAGGTGGGAGGTCTAGTTTATATTAGGTGGATTCTTTGGTACACTTCTTTCCATCCCCGCTCGCTCCTCTTTCAGTGTTCTGTTTATCTCTCGCTCTCTGTTTATCTCCTGTCTCCTCTCTTGGCGACCGATCAATCTATCCCTCTTCATCTTCTGGACTTCATTCAGGCAATCTAAATATTTCAGATGTTATGCAGGAGATACACGGGCATCTGACAGTTCAGAAACTTCTATACAGCTTCTATACGCAGACCCAACTATATGCAACCCTGTAGTGAAATACATAATTAAAAAGGTCAAGCCATAAAGAACAGTCTTTGTAAAGAATTACAGGTGATGTTGCAAAGAGCACAGTTCATATTGTATCTATAATGCCTTATACCTGGACACATAAAGGGACTGCTTGTGTGAAGAGTGTGTTTTGCATTTCATTTATTTTCCATTAAAGTTAGTGAAATTTCAGCAAGATAAGTGTGAATTGGTGCGTGTTTCCATTAGGTATGTTTATGTAAATACACTTAAAAAGATGTGACATGGTTACATAATTAATGGAGCACCAGTAACATCATGGCATTTCATTGCTGCCTCCCAACTAAATGGCATTTGTAGCTGCGGTGGTTTTTTATCAGTGATAGTGATAGTCAAATCTGTTTCTGTCAGCCTTTTTGATGTTGTTCCTCTTTCGGTATGCCAACTTTTACACTTTAGTCAACTGCAGAATCTTTTTTTTGCAAGATTTCTGGGGATATTTCAGAATTCTCCCATCGGTTTTTTTTTTTATGCACAAGATGAAAACTTAAAAACGAGTTTGAAAGGAGTAGGGATGAAGAGTGAAAATGCCCTCGATAACTCTTCGCTCGGTGAAGGCCACATGCCGCAACACAGTTAAATAAAGTAGATCTTCTTCAGTGGTGCTGAGTTATCTTTTACACTGAGATTTTCATCATCTGAACACTTAGTTGGCTGCTGAAGTAAATGTACGTTCACTATTTTGGAATTTATGTCACTGCATTAGGCCAAATCCTATCAGCACGGTCTGACAACTAGACGCTCTGTGCCCTGCTAAGGTTCAATAGAAACTCAGTTAGGAGTAAGTGCCGGGGAGAGTAGAGCAGAGTAATGGATTCTGAGTGTGTCTGGGCTGCACCCAGCATGCTTTGTCTCTGCATCCTGTAAAGAGAGTTCATCTGATAGCCTGTCTGGGATCTGATATAGTCTGAAACCTCAGGCCCATATAGGCGTCAGAGCACTTAGACTTCTAACACACTGACTTGCTGGCTAGCTGGCTGCACCACAGGGGACTATGTTTGTACTGATAGCTCAAGATAGGCTGAATTAATGTACTGCAAATCCAAATAACGGCACTCTGAAACTCTACATCCTGTGAGAGTATGCGCTGTTTCGTAACAATCACATGTACAACAACAACAGCACATTAAAGTCCATGTGAAGAGGTGCTAATCTTCACATAGGAAATAACAGCCTCTTTGTTCTGAGCTTCAACTCACGTTACTGTAATAAACAACAGGCGTAATTGCCCTAATGACCAAATCTAAAGCTTCTGACAACATAAAAACAAAATGAAGTATTAAAATTAAGAGTTAAGTGGCCCTGATGAAGTCCTCTTGCTAACTATGTTTACTGTGGTTACAGCCCTGCACTTTGTTTACACAGTATTTTGCTTTGCCTTTAGACCGGCATTTACACCGATCGATACACTTTCCACTTACAGACTGGCACAGCAATTATTTGTTAACTTTTGATGAGCCACAATTCTCTCTGTCGAATAAAACACATGAGAGTATCCATGACGTGAAGGAGAAGGAGAGGCTGGTAGTACCTGCAAGGTCAAAATGTTGCAAAAATGATTTTTTTTGCTAGTAAAAATTAGGGGGAGGGGATGTACTGTAAGGAGTGCCAGCGCTGGTATTCCTATGGAGGATAAAACTAATCGACTTAAGACAGATAGTCTGCAATATAGATATAATGTCATTTTAAAGGAAAAAAACCTGAATGAATGAGTTGAGTAATGAATGCAGATGGCTACATGAGGTTTGAGGGGTCCTTGGCTAGTTTGATGAGTATGAAAACGATGTGAATCATACACTACGGGCTTCACAGATGACAGACTGTCACCCGATTCAACACCTATGGGAGATTTCGGAGCCATGTGTAAGACAGCACTCTCTACCACCATCATCAAAAATGAGGGAATATATTTTGAAAAGCAGTTCTAGAGGCAACACCTCACTAAGAGTGTCTGTATACCATTACAACATCTTAACATGTTTTCCACGATGCGAGCCCGAGCACAAGCATGAATATCGCCTTTTACAGTGTTAAGAGACAAATCTGGTCTTAATGAGCTTGGCCAACATGTAGGTATGAAACCAGATGAGATGATTTGGAAAGAACTGCGGCGCAGTGGATAGACAGGTGGTTTAGTGTACTTAGGGCGAGGTTGCAAAGTTTTCATCATGTTTGTCCTTGCAGCGTTCTCCTAACAGCTGGCTTGGCTTGGAGATGGTGCTTAAAATCGAAAAAAATCCTAGCCAGTCGGCAACACCGACCGCTCTGTAAACACCTGAGCCCTAACTCCAACATCAAAGCGGAAAAAAAAACATCACAGTTAACAGAAAAACGCACACACACACACACAATCACACAGTAATTGTTCAAGCTTGATTATGAAACACATGCACTGCAGAGACAGGCAACCGGACAAATAAACCATTATTCATGCATCAAGCCTCACACAATGAAGTGTCCATTATTCCCACTGCTTTGTCGCTGACTCAGTGGAAAGGACCACAGGCCGCGATGAAACAACTAAGTGTCTGTCACATTGCAGAGTGCTCTGTCACGGGCCTGATCGCTCATTTGATCCAAGCAGATGTGGTTGGTGTTTCTCAGTGCTCAGCATGAATAATGAGGCACTATCGGCTCAGAGAGCAGCTTGCTGCATATAGACTCAGAATTGTACCTCAGAAAGACAACGGATTTAGTAATCCTGTAAAAAAAAAAAAAGTGTTTTTTGTGCATCAACTCGCCATCTGTCGATTGTCATCTGCGCCGAAGTGAACAGGTGGGTGATGGGTAGTGAGAGAATATAGACAACAAAACAAAACAAATGTCTGGCCCATGGCGAGAGGCTGAAAGAAGTGTAGTCGAGAAGGGGCAAAGGAGAGAGACGAGGGGGATCCTGTCAGTTGCTGCTGGTGCAGAACGGTGGATGTGTGAGCTGAACCACTGACATGTGGCTGCCTTGGAGCCCAAACACCAATCAGGACGGCTAGAAGATCCAGTCAACAGAACAGCAGAGCAAACCTCATTCACTGTCAAAGTCAGACACACTGCTGGAGAGAGAATGATCTCCGGAGACCGAGACAGGTTGAGATGGATGGGGAAGCGAGCTTGAGATGCAGCAGTTAATGTGACGGCCTCCGCTACCGGTCCCTCTGCCGATAAGCCTAAGAGGAAAATTTCCACACATCACATCAAGACTGACACTCTAAATCAAAAAGCTCCCTTTCTGCTCATCCATCCGTGACCTCCGTGAGTCTTGATTGGCTGTGCCGTATGGCTATGAAAGCGATAACAATGACAGAGAAAGGAGAAAAAAAAAAAAAGAAGCAAAAATGTTCATTTAGACAGATGGGCAACATAGATGAGCGGGCACAGTCAAATCTATGTTGCTCCACATTTAGTGCATTAGTGCTTTGCGGCACCTGTGCTGGTTGATGGCTTCGGCTCTTTGGGCTCTCGCACTGCCAGCGGTCTAATGCATACAAGACAAAAGAGAGATTACGCTGGAAAGAGGGAAGAGAGAGAGACGCTGCCCCCGGGCATCAATGCACCAAACAAGAGGGAATAAAAAACTGAAGCTATGGTGTGACCACTTATGTGAAGAAAACTAAGGGACCTATAGATGGGGGCGCACATTAGCTCAAAGTATAGAGGGAGTCCTCTAGGCCGCACAAAGACGGCCTTTCATTTACAGGGAGGAAGGAAGCTTTTAAAGGCAAGAATGAGGCACATGCAAACACACGCACACACCCCTCCCTGCTAAAGAAACACACATACACAGGAAAGGACGGAGCTAGCTTTAGCATTTGGTATCTCCTAAAAGCTCCTTCCCTTTTTTAGGAGTCTGCAGGGATGCCTGACTCAGAGCGCTGGCAGACGCGCTACATTGTGGGAAAGCTTGGCTGGTAACTGAGATCAGGTGGTTGGAGAACAACTGTTGGAAGAGCTAACACAGCCATTGAGCCAGGCTGTCTAGTAACACACATACACACGCATGCACAGCTTGATTACAGTGAGAGAGAGCGGCCTCCCTGCTAGGCTGGGAGGTAATTCAGTGTAACATCTGCTAGGACACTCACTGCAGGAGACCAATACGGAGCGCTGAAGAGCTGCTGTGGAGCAAGGGGGACGGGCTGGGGTTTTGGCTCTGAAGTCATGTGCTGAATGAAAGAGAACAGAACAGCTGGCCGCGAATATAACCGCTGGATGCAGAAGATCGCGCTAGCAGCTGCGAAACTTAGCATGCCAATTACCTGTGATGATCTGTGCGGACGGTTAAGTTTTTAACATTCGGGATGATTTCATCGGGGTATTACTTTGTGCCAAACTCTGCAGGATGTCAAACATGTGGCGAATCCTTTTCAATCATCTTATTTCTCTTATTGAGTTTTAAGAGCCAAGAGTCAAAGGGTCATCGGAGCACATTATGTAGCTTCTACAGTACAATAGACTGTGTTACATCCAATGAATGTCTGCCTGTGGCTGTTTGTCCAAACATTGCAATGACAGAGAAATTATAATGAGGTCAAAGGTCACACTAATGAGTGACTCTTTAAGTAGCAGCTAAGGACAGAGGAGAAAGGTCAAATGTCATATAAATGACTAATGGTCTTCTGGGAACTCAAGCATCAGTGTGATTGGTATATTGATGATTTAAACAATGCACTTTATGTAACATGTGAGAAAAAAAACGCATAATTGATTGAAAATGGCTTCATGATGAATAAACACAGTTTGTTTTTTGTCATACAGCCCGGTGGAATACTCTTGTCTCGCGACTTCATGTCCCTGCCTGGCACAGTTTTACCCACACACACATTCACACACCACGCTGCCAGAAATGGGAGGAACAGAAGAAGAAAATACAGCGTGTTCTTTAAAATGCTTTCGCCTTTAGAAACTGTGTTACAGTAACGCCTCACATATGACCCATGAATTATTTATCGCAATGAAATGCAATACACAGTATTTACAGAACAAGCATATATATGAGTGTTTGCATCACTACAATGGTTTAAAAGACATTAAAGGATAAGTTCAAAATAAGTTTTACAAACAATACTCACATGTCCGTATGTAAGTTTAAAGTCTTTTAGTACAATACTCTCTGTTTGTGTTACCCCTCCACCGTAGCTCAGCAAGACATCAGAAATGATGTCTGGTGGAACAAAAGGCCTCATATTAGCTTGACAGTTTGCACTAAAGAGGACTGTGGATTTTGTCTAGTGCTGCAACTAATAGGTTTATTTTCATTATCGATTAATCTGACAATTATTAATTGATTAGTTGTGAGAGTGGTGAGAAATGTCAAATACTGTTTCCCAAAGCCCAAGGAAGCCCAAGAAACCAGAAAATATGAATTTGTATTATATTATATTCATTTAAAAAGGTTGAAACCAGAGAATTTTGGCAAATGATTATCAAAATAGTTCTGTCAATCGACTAATTGATTAACTGACTAATCGTTGCAACTCTAATTTTGTCCCCCATCTCTTACCGTGGAATTGCATTAGGAACAACTGCAGTGACCAATAACTCTTTCAGTGTACAGATGGGCATTCAAGACGGACTTGAAAAACTGTAACATTTATCTAATTCTATTTTTCTTGGAGGACTGAGCAGAAGAACTGAAAAGAACTTTATTCCTCTTTTTTTTAAATCTCTGTCCTAAATAACTTCATTACCAAAGTTGAGGAAAAACAAAAAACTTTTACTTAACTTACACTATGAATAATAATTTGAATGTGGGAATGGTGAGGTCATGGGCCAGAGACTGATTATTTCATCAGCAAAAAACATAAATAAAATATTCTGTAGCTATTGTTTCTTTGTTAAATTTGTGCCACCTGCGCATTTTATAATACACAGCAGCAACCTGACTGCTAAACAATAAATACAAATATGAATAACTGATTCATCCATACTGCAGGGACATTAATCAGTTCTTAATAAATCAGATATCTGACTTTCTGAAATATGTGTTAGACAATGGCTGCTTCCTGAGTATGCAATTGTGATAATTATAGACGCTTTTAAAAATCAGCCACCTCAACCCGCTTTGAAACTTGCCAACAAACAACCTTGACGGGTCAGGTTCTATTCATTATTTCAAACCTAAGGAAATGGATTTTTACAACAAAAGAAACATCTTTTTTTTTACTTTTCGCTTTGTAATTCAAAGTACTTACACAGCAGCATAAGCACTCATTAAATTCTGCACTGAAATACCACAGCAGAGTGAAGAGTAGAAGATAGAGAGGCAAAGATGATATAGTTATCACCATAGTAAGACAGGGGGATAGTGCAAAAAACGCTGGCCTAACTGGGCCAATCTCTGTCCAATTAACTGACTTATCCTCTGGCTTCGGGCCATCCAGCAAGCCTTACTGTCAAACCCTGAAGGGCACCGACGTGTCAGAGGGGGTTTGAGAAGCTGCCCTTCCACGTTATAACCTGACTTTATTAGAAAAAAAGCAGGAGAAAAGACAATTTCATGGCGCGAATCAGTGAAATATCACACTGTATATATGTCGTATTACTAACATCCTCCAATAGCATATACACTCACACAATAGATCTATTCTACTCTGAGTTTTTCCTGTTCTTCTTCCTCATTGGCCGTTATCGATTTGTCATTTTATTACACCAGCTGTGGAATTAGAAGTATGCTTTAACCAGACAGCGCCACAGAGACAATAATTAACTATTAGGGGCAAGACAAGTCACATATTAGCAGGTATGACTCAGCCTTGACCGTGAGGCTGAGAATACTTATGGCACGCTAAGGTCAGAGACATGGTGTATGTGTGTGTGCATCTGTGCTCATGTGCTTGTGTGTATGTGTGTAAGCTTATATGATACCGCTGTACGTTTGCAAGGAAAAGAAAAACCAAACTGCATCCAAAAAATGTATAATTATCATTCCGATCTGTGTGGCACGAATTGAGAAAAAAAACCCCATAAATTAGTTACAAGCAAGAAAGCTTTTTCTCTTGAACTATTGCGTAACTGTTAAGTGCTTGGGGAACTGATGAACTATATGTGCAAAAGAAGTAGAGGAGATGAGGAAGTGTGTGTTTTTCACTTCTTGACCTGAATATTCAAACACCCCCGTGGCATTGGACAAAGAAACAGGCAAACACTCAAGTTCACAAGGAGAAAAAGAGGGCAGAGACTTCTCTTCCCACACAACACGGCAAAAAACTCTTGACTGCAAATACAATATCTAGGTATTTGAAAACACAACCTTTCCCATTTTGTTCTGGTTTTTATATTTATTAATATCAGATGTAGACAGGTGAGGTTGCTTTAGCACATAATTGCCTCTAAATTGTAGAGAGTGCTGTCAATACTGACATCTTATTTGCACTCTAAAGCCAAGATTTGCCTCTGGCACTGAATAGTTTTCATGTTCAAGTCTGAACGTGTCCTCCTTTTTCTCTCAGCACCTTCCTCTCCAACTATTCAGCTTTACTGCAATATTCCTCTTTTTTAATTAACTATCCTGACCTTTCTATACATTCCAAACTCAGGCAGAAAGTACTTTATGGCATTTTATCAAGCAAAAAAAATAGTTACTCAAAGCCACACTGCACAGTCCCCAGTGAACCGTGGGGGTGGATGCAAAGACAGAGGTTACATGAATAAAGCGTTAAAACAAAATGACACTTACGATCTACTGAATATGTGAAACATGGTCCAGCAGCAGAACCTCTCCTAGCTGGATCCCTTAAAAAGCACGACTTCTCTTTGGGTCGCATTCCTCGCTAGTGGCTGGTCTCAGTGTTTTCCCGACTATTTTTGAGTCTCTGGGAACGTGGCTGGAGCCTCTGCCCTCTGAGTTACACCACACCGCTCCCAAAGGATGTCTGTTGCTACGAACACACCCCTCTCCACATCTCATTTAAAAAGACAGCGCTGTTATATAGGACGAGCCTGCCTATACTCTGAGGAAACATTATATTGCTATGAAGTAATTGCGTAAACCCTATCGTGCCATGGATTTATGAAGGTAGAGGTGGTTAGAAATACAGCTATTTATAAGAGAATACTTTAATGTAAACATAATTAATTATCAGATATATCCTACTGCAAATTAGTGCTCAAGTGTGCAGCTTTTTTGTAAGTTGGAGTCAGATATACCATCTCTGTGCTACTTATATTAAAGGTCAGAGCTGACTCCTACCGTCTTTGTTCTTAATAGAGGGATATAAAATTAAACCACAACAGGGTGACAAAGGGAAGAGGATGACAGCTTGTTATGAAGTTATTTAGGTGCTACACACTGTAGAAATATAATAAAAATCTATATCGTTAAAGCTGAAGTGTCAGTCCCTGTGATACAGTTGCTCTGTCATCATCAGATCTGTCTCCCCTTGCTTTTTTTCTCACACTGACATAGACCCCGAGCTGGCAGCCAGGAAGTCAGCCTGCCTCCTCCCTCCCTCCCTCCCTCCCTGTTTCCCTGTAGCAGGAAACAATGGCTCAGCCTTCAGCACCACGCTCTGTGGGAAAATTGCTGGATCCTTGGACTGTGGGGGTGAGGGACTCCAGGAAAAGGGAGGAAAAAAAAAGGAGGAAGGCCAAAAAAAAAAAAAGGGGAATGAGGGAGTGAGAGAGAAGAGGAGAAAATGAGGCCAGCCAGGTTTAGGGAGGAACTACCAGATGTATCGTATAGTTGTTTTCGCACAGCTGGCGTCCATGTAAGGGAAGACTGATGTCACAGCTGAGACACGCTGTCAGAACACACTTCGATGTTTGAGCTCCGAAAAAAAAAAAAAAAGCCAAAAGCCCCAGAAACGCCAGTCATTGCCTGTGAAATTATTATATGGAAACAGGTCCGGTTTGACATGCACCAGTTTCAGTATTTCTTATTAAAAAAGCTTCCTGGACGACGGGGGAATAGTTGAGCTCAATCATTAAACAGTCTGCAGATATTACATAGACGTCATTATGTAAAAGCTGGTAGCAGTCTCCTACCGTAACAATGGAATGAATTGTTAACTCAGCAGCGGAAAGGTCCTCGGACCCCAAAGGTGGACAGGATCTTCAGCTCCAAAACATTATAAATATCATTCAGGAGGTGAAACCGGAGGAGGTTTTGATGTACTCGCTCACCTCAGTGAATGCAATAGACTACAGTTGCTTGCTCATATCAAAAATAAACAGACCTGCGTGCCTTGCTGTCGTGGAGACTGGGCTGGTTAAAGGTTAACTACAAAGCCAAAGCAAAGCCTGGAGACTAAATACTCTAGGGGATTTCCTCATTCCTCTGGTCTGGGTTGCGATAATATCATACCTCATTGAGTTATTTGGAGTGTGACTGTTCCCAAATATAATGTGGGACAGGGCGAGGCTATTCTATCTATGGTATATGTTTGTAATCACTGTAGCAGGAGGGGAATGCAGAAAGGCTATCTCAAAATCTTCATTATTCACAGGAAAATGCATTTCAAACAATGGTCTTCTGTACTTTATGAGTCATGTGGCTGCATGACTTCTTACATTTTGCATGTGTTTATGTGCGTTAATGTGTGGAAACAAGCTTTCCGTGCACACACACACATACGCATGCACACACAAAGAGAAATGCATTTGTATTCCATGTGATTTTGTGAGAAAAATCCATGTCAAATCGTGCCAAGGAGCGTGTGGGTGGGTATGCGCGAGGTCATGAGCCAAGTGTACAGCAGCAGACGGCAACAGCACGGGGTCATGAGAGAGGGTTGGAGAGACGGGGGCCCTCTCTGCTAACTGTCTGTCTGTAGGCAGTCCCTGAGAGGCCTCGCCTCTGAGAAGTTATTCCCCTGCTAACCACTAACCTGCTTAGTAGAGCACCACCTGCCTGCACAGAGGTAAAGAAAAAGGAGGGAGGGGAGCGGAGGAGAGTAGTCGTGTGGATACAGTGCATTCCAGGCAAGCTTCCACAAGTCTGTATTGCTGAGAGAGAGAGGTGGGTGGCGGATGGAGAGAGAGGGTAAGAGACACGTTGGACAAGTAGATGTTGATAGAAGGCAGGGAAGAGGAGGGCAGAGGGAGAAATAAAGATAGAAAGGAGCAAATGAAGAGACTGACAAGACCGAGAAGAGCAAATGCAACTCACATCAACACTCCAGAGACTAAAGTAGAGAGAATATTAATATTACTGCAATGAGGAGGACTGCAAGATCAAGAATAATAACGTTTTACTGCTATGGCACTGAATCTGGCCTGGAAGTGATTAAGTTTCATTAGACACCTCTGCTGTTAAATTTAAAAATGTAATCTCTCTTATATGTAGTAGGGTTGGGGGGAAATTACAATACATAGCATGCTAGAAAGATTTGCTATACCGTAAATACTGAGATAACCATCCCTTTAATATCTCTGGTTGTATTATACTGTATATTATATAATATGGCTATATAATATTAGATTTTGAGAATGTTTGCATCAATGTAATGAAATATCTTGACAAAACAGGCAGCTAAAGGATAGGGCTAGCATTATTATACATTTTTCATATAGTAAACAAAAGCTATGAAAAGACCAAATCTGTTGTTTGTCCCTCAATACTCTCCGTCCTAGTTTGTGGCTATCGAATGCTAATACTTTTTTGGCGCTTTTTACAGGCAGCAAAGCCACAGTGTTATTCTCACAGTCTCTGATCACACCAAATTTCACCTGTACGTTCAACTCGGCCTTCGATGATGTAATGTCCACAATGTTGTGTTCACCATTGGCTGTTTTTGTTTTCAGGTCATCCTTTGTGATCCGTTAGCTGTTAGCCTACATTGCTGTTTCATCAGTGACTTCCTATTGCTTAACCGGATGTGATTTGAGGGGTTAAAGATTGTGTCATGGGCATTATTATTCAACTGGTTTAGATGCTTTATTTTAATTTGTTTTATTTAATTTTTTCCTTCTCTTGTTGATTTTTTTTGTTCATTTTTGCCTGTGATTTAATATAAATGTTACTTTTTGCAGATTACCCAACCAGGAGGTTTATGGCACAGAGGAATATGCTATATCTATAATAGTGACATCAGTGACTTTGACGGCGACATCGGCTCTCAAGTGGGGGTTTTGTCTTTGTGAAAGAAAGATATAAAGACAGAGATATCAGGATGAGAGAGGAAGGACAGAAGAAGACATGTAGGACTGCTGCTTGAGAGCTCTCCTCTTCTGTTGATCCTATTGACTGTTCGCTACGGCCTTCGGGGCTAGCAGAGAACGAATGAGTGATTCAATTATTGACAACGCAGATCGCTGCCCCATCATGAGCATATGCTCCTCTTTCATCCTCTCCCAGGCAGGCAGGCAGGGTTGAGGAGATCCAGGATAATGTTAGTGAATGTCTTTGATGCGAACCGCTTGAACCATTTTTCATTCACAAAGGCGATGGCAGGCTAGCTGATATTCCAACCTCTGATTTGCTGACGCACATCACAAATTTTAAAGCGTTAAAGTCATTGATTGCAAGCTCTTCGAAATTAAGGCATGTCATTCTCTCTTTCTTTCATGCTACATTTTAATTTGCCACTTTAAATCCTTCTCAAATTGATTATTTTGACCAAAACCGGCCTAAATGTGTTTTTGTGTGTGTTAAAGTGAATCCTTTATGCTTGAATGTGATTGTTTGGTTTTAAATAAAGCATTTAAAATGTGTTACACAAACCTGTTAGTGAGGGCTACAACAAAGGACTGTATAAAACTTATCCTGTAGGGTTGGTTCTCATTCCAAAACTTTGCTCCAGGTGTGTCTGTTACACCACAGACACAAAAGACTTATCTCCCTTTAAGACTTTAATGAACTTGAGCAACAGTACAACAACATGGGTGTGGTTATGTGTGTACGGTGCTGAAAAGAGAAATAAATAACATTGTGCAAGCTATCATATACAATACATAGAGCAGCATATATACTGTATAATATAAATGCACTAAATCTTAAACCCCTAATAATTGCATAATCTTAATGCAGTGTAACTACTTTGGCATGTAAACAATGCACTCAATAATACAAACATGGAGAAAGGGCATTCAGGCAATCACTACTACCTAATCAACAACCTTCTAGCTAGCAGGTGCAGAGTCTAGCAAAGCATGTTAACTAATTTAAGCTAAATCGCCAACGCTAACATAAGGTCACAAGAATTATCAACTACTACAAAAACCGTATTCGATCAATCGCAACTGACTGATATAGTCTCTGGACGGCAGACGTCAACCTCTCTCCTCTCTTCACTCTCCACTCTCTTCTCTTGTGTGGCTGCTCTAGGTGTCCAGCCTGCCCAATAGACAGCCTTTTGTAAATTAAAATACAGGAAGTTTTTGAATATCTGATGCAAAAACTGATACAAAAACCACTATGCACTGAAACTTAACTATTACTGCTGCAAATATAAACACCAAACATGTACACTGCACATTAAAATTGCATATAATACATTGGAAAATTAAGAAAAGCTTGAATTAGATAACTGTTTCTAGAAAAAATACACACACTAGCCGTGAGCAATACTTTCTTGGATGTTCATGATTGTGTGGTCATGTTGATTAAGTGTTAACCTGTGGCTGTTTCTCCCCCCTCCCTTTCTAAACCGCCAATGGTTAAGACCTCTTGACCCCCCCAGTCGAGTAGCCCCCGGGTGCGGCGCTGGCTCGCTCCTCCCTCTCTCCCTCTACATGTGTCTGATCAAATGCTCTGCTCCACTTCATCAGCTCTCAGTAAATCAATGGACATCACAGAGATGATCTATGACAGAGTAATTACACAGAGACAAAACACTCAGAATGACTCGGAGAGATGGGAAGGAGTAGCAGAAAGATATTGTACAATGGTAAGCTTTATTTTTGCCCTTTTCGTGCATACATGCTTATAAAGGATTGGATTATATTTACCATTGTGTTTAATTTCATAAGATGAAAGTTGTACATTACATAAGTTCAGTCCAAGAGCAGAATTTGAGAGCAACATCCTGGAAGGTGAATGAATATTGCATAACAGGTTTAGTCACCCAGAATGAACTGGTACACAACATATTGGGGCATAAATTGCTTCCTCTTTTCCACCATGTTTCTCCACTTCATGTTTGTTATAACCACCTCTCCCTCTTTCTCCAACTGCATATCTACTGTAAGTCTGTAAAAATGACTTTCTCTAGGTTACTGGTTAGCAAGACCTGTCATAAAACAGGATTGTTGGAACACACTAAACCCACATGCTTCAAACATATGCATATCTGCATACAATATGTGCACATATATCAATTCGCGCAAAAAAAACATTTGCACATGCATGCAAGCAGATGCACTACCCGAGGCTAGGGAAAAAAAAACAAAAAAAACAGGAATCACACTGTTACTGCATACAAACACAGACTGACACAAATGCTCGTAGCGTAATATGTAGAAGTCGAGCTCTGTTTTATTCTGGAGGGCTCGACAGCAGGCTACAAACAAGAGGACCACCAGCTGAGCTCTCTCACAGCAACGTATCTGCATACTGCAGTAAACAAGCAGGAGAAAAACCATCAAACTATCATTTATGTGTTTACTAAACCAAAGATGACTTTCTCCTGTGAAGCTACCTCAGAGGAAAATAATTGTTTGGTTAGATGCTGTTCTGCGACGGAAACTATTTAACTCTTCCTTCATAATGTGGCAGGGAAGCCTGAACAGCCACTGACAGCCTCATTGTTGATCTTTTTAATGAGTAATGCATAAAAATAAATAACTAGGCTATTAATTAACTCTCCATGTGTGGCTGCTGTATAATGTCATGCATGCAAATAGCGTGTACAGTACGGTTTATGTGATTACTGCTGCAACTGTATATGGTGTGTGTGTGTGTGTGTGTGGTGCATTAACTGGACCATGAATATTTGTGAAAAAAAACATTAAATCATGATCCGGAAATGCATTTAAATAAAATGTAAATAAATCTTGGCAGCTGACATCTTAATTTGTACTGGTAGACATAATACAATTTCTTAAAACGACATAGCTAAGAATATTAGAGCATAGCAGATTACAAATACTTACTCACTGGAGCCTTGACGAAACGATGACTAACCACCGAGAGTAGCCTTTCCAATCATCTCATCCTTCCGTATGCAGACAACATGATGTTTCTATAATGGAATGAGCTGTTGCTTTGTGAGGCTCCAAAAACACTCCTATCCTTGGGCCACAATCGCCTCTTCAAACTGCTAATTGCCTCCAACATACAACTAGGACTGTGGATGCCAGTCCAAATCAGCGGCTGACCTCACAGCATGGCCCAGTCATCTGATTTGTGTTAGCTGGCTGCCCTCCGTCACACAGGCCAGCTTTGTGTGATGTTGCTACATTTAGGATATGTTCAGCACTCACAATTAAAACCCCATCCCTGCATCGCTGTCTCTGGTGTTTAATATCAAATATACTATGAATGAAAGCCATTTGGGAGTTGAAGCAATTATATAATAATGACTGAGTATCCTGAATTAACGCTGGATGTAGTAATGTGTGTGTGTGTGTGTGTGCACAGGAGAGCAGCCTCCCTTGCATTGTCACTGATAGAGAGAAGCGAAAGGAAGAAGAGGACAGCACAGCTGGAGTATAAACAGCACACAGAGGCAGAGGAGTGTAAACAGTCTCAATGAAGCATCCTCTACACGCAGAGTCCACATTTCTATCCGTGGACGCACATTCACAAAAAAAAAACAAAAAACATAATCTCCCACTGCATTAACCCAAGCAAACCGACGCACAAAGGACAGCGAGTGACATGTGAAAAGCAGAATAACACTCACCAGGCATTGTCAGAATTCCACAGAACAATCGAAGGCAGGCGGAGAGAGAAACCAAGGCTGAGCCAGAACAAGAGGGGAGAGAGGAAAAAAAAAAAAAAGAAAAAAGAAAAAGAAAGGCAGGGATGGATGAGGGCAGAGGCGCTTTCAAAGCTCCATTTTTTTTTTCTCCTCCTGCTGCCGATGCAGACTGCCGCTCGCCTCTCTTCTTCTTTACTTGTGGTTCTCTTCCTCTTTCTCTCCCTGACTCCTTCTCTCTTTCCTCCCGCTGCTGCTTTAAGGCGAGGGGTGGAGAATAAGCGCTACAGTGCTCTCTCTCTCTCTCTCTTGCTGCCCCCTCTCCTCCTTTCTCTTTCTCCCACCCTCCCTTGCTCACCCTGCACAGAGCATGCCCTACTTCCTGTGTTGTCTCTGAAATGGGACACACTCTATTCTCTCTTCTGTTTGTTTTCCTTCACTCCGCGTGAATGAATTTAAGGGTACCCTGACACTTGACTCTGATTTGGGAATGACAATGATTTGTCCCCCTTTCTCCTCTGCTGTCTCTCTCCCCCCTCTCACTAACTCCAGCTAAACCTCTCCCTTTCCTCTGTCAGTGATTGACTGCACCTCCCATCTCTGTCTCCTTGCGCAGGGAGGAGCCTGCATATGGTGTGCGGGGGATCACATGCATGTGTGTGTGGTGCAGCCTAGCTTGGCCCTGCCCCCCCCCCCCCTCTCTCTTGTGTTGCTCTGGTGGGAGTGTGTTTGTGCTCTTTGTCCTGTCAACTCTGGTGCGAGGTGTGCTGCTTTCCCTGCCAGCTACTACCGCTGCTTCTGCCACCGCTGTTGTTGGGACCAGGGTGCGGTGGGAGAGTGGGCGTGTGTTCGCATGTGGTGCCAACCGGCCCAGAGCGTGGACTCGGTTCAGCTGGGAGACTACGACTCATGCTGGGGCTCAGACAGAAAAAAGGACTGTACATATGAGGCTGGAGCTCAGCTTTGGCAAAGTGACTTGGCCGATGGGGCCAGCCAAAGGGTTGGTAGTAGTGAGGCTGGAATGTGGGTGGGAGGGTTTTACCATGCTCAATTTGAGCTAGGATTGGTAGACTGGCAAAGGAGGTAGGGTTGAGACTGAGGCTATTTCTAGAGCGTACACACTGGCAGAGCTGGCACAGGGGGATAAAAGGCCAAGCAGGACACACAGATAAGGCAGGGCAGCTGTGGAGAGCTAGTTCAGAAGCCTCTAATCTGCACTCCCTGCACGTCTGCAATGATGTCATCAAATATGACATCACCCTTACCCCATATTCTCCCGGACACATGACGCACACACATACACACACACCAGTGTGAGTATACACATATTGACCACACAATAGAGTGTGGAGGAGGGTATGGTAAGTATTGAACTCTGAGTTCACTCCCATTCTAAACAAAGGCACCGGTCACGGGCACATTGTATGGTTTAAAATTACAAAATCATAAAAAGCATCTCGGTAGCATGCAGCTGGCCACCTGTTTCCTCCTGAAGATGATAAATAAGAGTTCTGCTTTAAACGTCTCTAGTGATGAGTGATTATAATTTCACACAAAGCCCGTAAGGTTTGCATTGTCATTTTATTCCCCGAGGTGTTGTCTGTACAGTAAGTATTAATACAACTTAGATGTGAAGCGTAAAGACTGTAAAGTAGATAAATACAAACAATGATTGCAAGTTCATTAAAGCCTGTCTCAGAAGACTGCTGAGAATAAAACTACTTACTGTATCTGTAACAGCATCTGTACTTACTGAAACATTACAACATCTTATTCTTAAAAAGCTTTTTTACTTTATTAAATAGTAATAGTAGAGTCATGGACAGGAAAGGTAGGGAGAAAGACTGGGATGCAACAAAGGTTCCCAACCGGAATAAAATTGGGGACATTGAGGTTATGTGGTATGTGTATGAACTACTCAGCTACTTGATGCCCTGCAAATATCGATTTTTATGTAATCTCAGCACGGACTGTTATGGATTATAGATTAATTATTTATCCTTACAGTGAGAGCAGTGTCAGATGCAATCAAGTGCAAGAGCCCTGCAACTGAAGTATTCAAAAGTTTCTTTTTTTTGTATTGCATTTCGTTAAGGTAAGGTCTTTCTTTGATTGGTTCGCTCTAGAGACACATATCTGTGAGCACATTTTTTTGAAACTACATAGGAGAATTTCAAACCTGTCATGCAAAACAACTGTGATAGCTCAGCCTAGCTGTGGAAAAAATACATTTACTAACAAAACTTGAGTTATATCATTATAAATTGCAGCAGAAACATTTCACATTTGCAGTTAGGGCTGGGTGATGTACTGTATTAATTTGCAGGGAAACAAATAAACTCCTGAATCGACCACAAGCTTGAAAAGAATTTGATTATATTTTTTGGCCATAACACTCAGCCCTATTTGCAGTCCATTCTCTTGACTAGATATTTCTTTTCTTTCTGCAGTGTGCAGTAGGTAATAACTTTATTGATATATGCACATACAATTAACACACAGTATGCACTCCCATTTCCTCAGGATTTCAGGTGAAAGGTGATAATTGTATTGATATTATTAAAATGTGTCAAAAAACCCCCCTTCCTGCTGATTTTAACAATGAAGGTTTTTATACCACAGTGAAAGAAATGCTTATTATTTTAATGCCAAAAATCTGTTCTCACTGTTAATAGAAGCATGGCCATAACTATAATGGTTGTAATGTTATGTCTGGCTCCTTTTAGGGTCTCTTTTTAAAATTGAGCTTAATGAGGGTTTTATCAGGAGGACTTTTTCATTTATAACTTCTCTTCGCAATGCCTCTTGGCTCCTGTCCGTTCACATATACAGTTTCCCTCCATCATTCTATCAGTTTAAAATCTAGGAAGCAACTCCTTTCTGGTTCACTTAATCCAATTAAGTAAGCCTAAAGCTACCACTCCTCTCACTTCCCACACACGAGCCAATCGCTAATCACCATCCCTTTTATCAGTCCAATTAGCTGCACTTGTAGCACGCCGCTTCCAGCTCCTGCAGCTGATGCCAACATTCAATCACCACCTTCCCCGCCACCACCAGCATCAAGACTCCATCTACAATCAGAGTGATGATGATCTGGTGGGTTTTGTGTGGTGCTGGCCAGTCTTGTGGTTCATCTCTAAATGCTGGGCATGGACCCCAGATATCAATTTTTTACCAACAATGTTTTGTATCTATGAATGAGTCTATCCTGATTTAATTATCATAACATACATGAAAATGTAATGAAAGGAAAATATGGCTGCTCTATGACATTACCTTTTGATGACCAAACCATTTTCAATTTTAATTTCTAGGCCATCATTGAAATTAAGTGAGTACTGAACAGCATATCCAAACGGCTGCCGTCAAATCAGATTTAAACATTGTAGCCTCATTATGTTAAAAGCTATCTAATCACAATTTTCCAAATACCTCTGAAGGTAGTATTGGTCTAAAAATATACTCTCTATCTGCACAAGTGAAATTATGAACATAAACGCATCTAGAAAACTTTCCGCAGTTCAACAAAATTTTCATTTTGATGATAGGTCAAATAACTGTAAAAATGTGAAAGGTGTCACTAACAGTTAATTAATAAATAACTGCAGGTCCCTTCGACTCTATATTGGAGTATTTTAGCATCTTTAAACTAACTGGTTTGGTTTTAAGGCCAGCAATTTTACTGTTTTGCTTCAGTCTTAACACTCTTTCAGCTAAAAAAGGTCTGATAAACCCACTCTATGCTGCATTGAACTGCTGAAGGAGTTGGTGGAGACCAAACCGGAGCTACAAGGAGAGTGAATATTAGAATTAGATCCGCTGGGTGGCCAGAAACACAGCTCTAAATTGATGCTAATGTTGCTCCCTATCTGATGGATGTGCAAATGTTTGCTAAAACTTTCAACATTATCAACTTCATAAGGTGGTAATATGTAAATGTTGTGTCTACAGCTTGTTGCACTGCCCCAAGTTACTCTATAAGGTGTGCACTACTGTAAAGTACAAGATATTTGTGAAGAGTGAAATGCTAAGCACTCTGTCACTGTATTATTAAATGTAATTAAATGTATTTAAATTGAAAAATATGCTCCATAGAAAGGACACAAGTGCAGTTTGAGTGCAGGGAGCTATTTGAGAAGGTTTGTAAATGCATCCAAAGATGAATGTCTGACCCAGACGCAATCCAGCTCACAACGACAGCACACAGATAGCATAGCCTTTAAAAAGGTTACTGAGATCTGTCTGTAGCCGTCTCATCTCTCCTTCACTACAGTGTTTGTGCCTGTATTTACAGTTCTCCACGGAAGAGCATTCACTGCAGTGCAATGACAGTCATCAATAAAGAATGTAATTTTGGTTATTTTGTAAATGTTAATGTGAGTGACATGAGAGCACACGATAAAACTGAATACACCTTTTGACTTTTGAAGTAACCCAATCACATGCTAAAAGGACGAGCTATGAGCAGGCAGAGAGGTAAAGCAGGCAGCTCGGCACCTTGGTGCTTAAATGTTTGTTTCTATCTAGGTCAGACTGCACCAGCGGAGCTGTGCTGCTGTTACGCCACATACACCACCAGCTTCTCTTTTAATTGAGTTTAATTCCGTTGAGCCATATGAGGTAAATATTACGCAATAGTTCTGACTGAGCAAGTATTAGTTTTTTATCAAAAAGAATGACAAATAACGGGCAGTGCCCATTATTAATCATTATACGAATGTGAGTCTATCTACTATATAGATGTGTGATGTGATGGTCATATTAATGCCTAGAAAAAAAGGCTACATTTAAGACTTAATAAAATAAGACTAAAAGATTTAAATAATAAAGAATATAAAATAGCAATACAGAGTACATACTGATTACAGGACCAATATCAGTATTACTGTAATTTTAGCAGAGTTGATCCCAGTTTAGCCTGTTCTTCCTCAATAACGACAGGGGTCACACTGACTGTGCCTTAATGCAGACACACCCACACACCACGACAGTCTGACCTTGATGAGGCGCCGTCTGGAAAAGGCACAGTGAGTGGTGGATAATGAAGCACACCAGAAGCCCATCAAGCTTCATCACTGCTGAATCCAAGTTTCAAGTGCTCTACCACACCAAGGTTTCGTCTTTATAACATAACAATATGAGATATCTATACAGAATAAAAATAACAGCAGTGAAAAAAAAAGAGTTAAGAACACAGTTGATCTAGTCAAAATACAGTGGGGAGACATGAGTTTTACAACTTGAAGGTTTCCAGTGATGCAGCATTGCTAACACAGACAGGAAGGCCATTCCAAAAGAATGAATGATTTTTTTTTTTTTGCAACTGGAGTCTTGTGAACAAAGATTGTGCACTGACTTGTATGAGGTAATACAGTGTGACATGTAGTCAAGTGATTCCTTGATCTCCTTTACCCAGTTTGAGCACACGTTTACTCAGAACATCCAGAGCATTTAGAGAGGCTGGCCTGTCTGGACGAACAGAGCAAGAAGCATCAGACTGTGTTTTGTTGCTGCAATGTGAGCTAGCTGTGACTTGGATCAGTCCGTGTAAACTCAAAAGGGACCGGTCCAAATTTGGATGGAAAGCTAGCTTGCCTGTGATGTGCAATTGAGCAATCCAGGTCACTGCTGACTTGCATCTGCAGAAACACAAGCGAGGGTGACACTTATCAGTCTGCTGAAATCTAAAAAAAGAGGTTGCCTTTTGCATATTATCTGAACATCCGAGATAGGCAGATGGTAACTGATAAAATCCTTCCTTCCTCCAAGTGCTATAATTATAGTAAATTATGATGTTGTGCAAATTTCACCTGACTTTTGCTCTTAGTATCATGTTATGACATAGTTATTACTCTACATGGTCTTCTTCTCTTCACACAGAATAGAAGTGACACTATGTATCTCCCAAAGGCAAAATCTCTTGAAGCCAGTGCCTCACATCTCCATCTCCACACAGAATCATATACTTTACTTGCAGAAAACAGAAACAGAAACAACAACAAAAAACAAACTACTTCTCTGTCAATCTTAGTTTACATTTCCTGCAACTTAGCCTAATTTTTTTGCCCCATTAATACTGTCAGAGTAAAAACCCAGATGTAAGTGTTGTAATTTTAAGATATATCATTTATTTGGATGACCCACCAAAACTGATTTGCCAATAAATTTATTTTCTTTTTTTAAATTTTATTTGTGCAAGCATTATTTCTATCTTTCAAAGCTCAGCTGGAAATGCAAGTGAAGCTGCCAGCACGTCCTCACAAGAAAAATGACAGTATAGGTCTAAAATTAAGGCTGGCAAAAATTACCTATAGTTACTTTACTTCATAGTTACTAGAGGCTATAATAATTATGACACAGCTCAGATGACAGCAATATAAATTGACTTGATAAGATGATTTTTCCCTTGTTAGAAGGGTTGGGTGGATGGTTAGGAGATCACTGTTCGCGTCCCATTTCCAACTACGAGTGTCATGTTTCCAACCGCGGGTCGGAACATTTTTTTCTAAAAACCATAAGGTTGTGGTGTTTACTGTTGCCATGATCACAAAGGCTCAAGTCATCATTTTTAACCCAAAACATGATCTTTCCCTACACCCAACCAAGTTGTTTTTGTGCCTAAACCTAACCAGACCTTAACCATAATTATTTTTTAACAGCAATTTGTAATGCTTTTGGAAAGCCAGGGTGCATCGCTACATCGGCTAGATGGAACGTCATCTAACCATAAGTTGTTTTTGGCGGTCTGAATTTTAGACCTATATTGTCAGTTGTTTTTATGAGGATGTGTTGGAAACTGCAGATTAATTGAAAAGTCTGATATGCTATCATACTGTACCGACTAGAAAAATTCCGTCTCTAATTGGATGTTAGCTCTTGAATGCAATGATGTTTTGCGGCAAGTTCTCAAGTGATTAATATGTCATTGCTTTTCATCAGCACATTATCCCCCTTTAGGGATCAACCACCCCAATAAATCATCAACCTGTTGAAAACACTGGTGTATCTGACTCTTTACTCTTTTACCATACACTTTACCTCTTTTCCTTTAATTTTCATAGAGTGAAACTATGACAGAGATAATGACGCTCCAAGAAGGCTACATAGTTTCTAATATTTATAATATCTGTGCATGATAAATAACTAAAAATCCTGCAACCAGGGTAGATTAAAGAGAGGCATGAATGAGTAAATGAGTGTTTGCATGCGTACTGAGCAGTCCTCTAAAGGGATGCGCAAGGCGCTGCTTTGATGGGGCCCTCGGTATTCTTGTCACGCCCAAGGCCCTATCCATTACAGCTCATTACCCGGGAGAGAATGAAAGAGAGGAGACCCTTGGCCATACTCGCCCCAGCTCACAGAAAGCCCAGCAGGGTTAAACATTGACTGAGCCACCAAAACCCACCATCTGGGCAGGTGTCAACACCAATAAGATAGCTCCAGGTATGATTCTGCTGCAAATCATGCAGACTATAAAGTGATCAGAGTAGTAATATACAATAAAGCTTCCTAGATTACTAACATGAGACTCAGCTGTCACAATGTAAATCTCACACATTCTGTCTATTTACTATAGGGATGAAGGATGCACATTTTCCCTTTATGGGAGTAAATAACAAGCAAAATATTTTCTTACTATGCTGTGCTGAGAAGTGGAACCAAGGCCATGTGAAATCTAATTGCACATTAGCATATTATAATGGCACCTTCAATTGCAAAGCTTTCTTCGATTTCTTGGAAGGACTATGCTTACAGCTGTTAGCTGAATCTGAAAGGATCTTTGGGGGGTACAATTTGTGCATCACTTAATTTGTTCAGTGTACAAACAATACTTTAATACAGTATACAATCACCTTAATAAGCTTCTAGCGTATTGTTATTATTATTATTAATAAACTTTTATCTAACCAGGTGAATCCCATTGAAATTACAAGATCTCTTTTTCAATGGAGCCCTTGCCACGATAGCAGCAAAACAGTGTTTCAAACAACATACAAGCAAACAATCGAAACACATAGAACAAAACATACAGCGGCAACTCACAGAATCATGCGCCTAGAAAGACAGACAGGAGGAAACGGATCTAGCCAAGGAAGCAATTACAAATTCCAATTGAATTTGCCTCTAAACCCTTCACTATATTTTAAATGCCCTAATCAGGATCAGCTCATCTAGCTGCAAATCTGTCTGTGTGTGGTTTCGGGCTGCAGGGCAGAGAACATAAAGGCCTGTTTGCCAAATTCAGTGCAAACTTAGGGATGGACAGTAAGAGGGTGCCATTTGAGTGCAAACAATAATTACTAGTTTTGAGTGAGATATACCCACAAAGGTAAGAGGGGAGCAGACCGAGGATGGACTTATAAATAAATATGTACCAGTGAGTGAGTCTGCACAAGGCCAACGAAGGCCACAGAACTCTGGCATATAGGGTGCAATGGTGAGTGAGAGCTTTGCAGCCTGTGACAAACCTCAGAGCGCTGTGGTAACCAGTATCCAGCCAATACAAGCACTGGGCAGGAGCTGCATGTACAGCAGATCATCATAGTCAAGCAAGGGAAGGAACGTAGCCTCAACCAGTTTTTTCCTGGCAACATAGGAAAAGTAGGATTTGTTTCTAAATTAAAAACTTAGCTTAAGCTTCAGTTTCCTTACTAAGTTTTCAATGTGAAGTTTAAAAGTTAAATGATCATCATTTAAAATACCTAGATACTTGTACTGTGACAGTAATTCAATCTGACTGCCCTGCAAGGTTACAATGTTAGGAAGAAAAGCTAAAGTCTTCCTGGCATTAGACAACAACATCAGTTTAGTTTTTGTAGTATTCAACACAAGTTGCAGATCAACCATGACTCTACAATACCAAAGGCAGACTGCAAATACTCAAGTGATTGAGCAAGGGTAGCACCACAGCAGTAAATGACGTCAGCATAAAAATGAAACTGTGCATTAGGAACATTTTGATCAGGTTGTTTAAATGGATAGTAAACAAAAGTGGACCCAAAACAGAACCTTGGGGGACTCCTGACACAACATGGCTTCCACTGGCCTCTCTCAGCTGTGGTAGATGTCCACTTTCAGTCGCTGAATTGAAATTTTGTGATAGAGTGAGATCATTCAGTACATTTTCAGAAATTTGAACTTTGATACAGACATTTTAATATTCAACAGCAAAACTTACCGCTTTCATTAAGCTGGTTCTGATGCTCTTTTTATGAGAGTGTTTGAACAACCAACACATGCAGTGACTGAAACAAATCTCACTCTGAAGACTGACTTTATCTTAGTTAGTTAATTTACTTTAGCTACTTTGAGCACTCTATGTACCAGAAGGTCTAACCTTGGATATCAGTTTAGTTCTGTTTGACTATGGCAGAACACTAACAGAAAAAACACACATACACACACACACTTGTGCCTTGGTGTTGCAACTTCAAAACTGAATAGCTATCTCTATCCTTGAAACAAAGGAAGAGCACTCTGTTTATGAAAGCAGGACAAATCAGCCTTTTCAAAACACCCACCTCTGCCTAAGCACCTGAACACCACATTACTCTTGGATTAATAAAATCCTCATTATAATCTCAAGTAGAAATAGATAATGCAATGAAGCTTTGCTTTGGTAATCATCACCGAATTAGAGGCATTAAGTTTTGAGATGCTATTGATGGGTTCATTTAATCCATTCTTGTTTGTGTGGGATACAGCTTAATAATGCACAGCGGTAGAAGAAATCTGCTCAGAACAACACATTGTTATGGAGTCACAGGAGTGCCATAAAAAAAAGAATAAATCTGTAAAAGAATAAGAAAATAAATGTGGAAATATAAAGACAAATAACAAAAATATAAAAGAATAATTATAAGCATTTTCATATATTTTCACATTTATTTGTTCATTTATTTCTGTATATATAAAAATATATAAATATATTTATTCACTGCATATATATTCCTCTTTTTTGGTATATTTTTTATTTATTTATTTTATATAATGTCATTTATTTATTTATATTTGTCCCTTTATTTTTCCTTATTCTTTTTCCTATTGCTTCCTGCCCAGGCTGAGTAGTCAATTCCTGCATGCATGAATGTTGCTTTGGCGGGAGCTTTTTAGCCGGACAACAGGAAGTAGACGTGATGCGGACTTGCGCATGCACAGTGTGAATTTGGTAGTGGTTTGAATCAGGGAAGGAAACGTCATAGCAGAAGTGGAACAACAATTAAGGAGAGTTGTCCAACAATTTCTTCTAACACTTGCTCAGTTTTGAACTGGACTATATTTTGAGGATGGTAAAGATGTCATGGAGAGTCTTGGGCAAATATCTGCACTGACCAATACCTACATTGATGAGGTTGTGTGGTGCAATCTTGAAGAGTGCGCACTGCACTGCACAAGTCTGTGTCACGTCTACTCCCTGTTGTCCATGCTAAGAAGTTCTCGCCAAAGCTGGATTGATGTGTGCCTGAATTAACTACTCAGCCTTGACAGGAAGGCCCGCCCAAAGCCGGCTGATTGACAGCTTGGCCCTTCAAGAAATAGCAAAAGCAACAGGGAACATAATAAGGAAAAATAAAGGGATAAAAATAAATAAATTACATTATATAAAAATGAATAAATAAATAAATTTTAAAAATATACAGAAAAAAGTTGAGTAATTTATCTGCAAAAAAATAAATATATCTTTTTAAAAATATATTAATAAATATATACATAAATAAATGAACAAATAAATGTGAAAATTTATAATTATCTTTTATATTTTATTATTTGCCTTTATATTTCTGTATTTATTTATTCTTTTATTTAGTTTATTTGATTTTTTCAGTCATTTTCAACTTGAACAACTCAAATACAAATGTAAATAAATAATAAACTAACATTACTTTTGAAGCAGTGACATTTATTTCTCTTTATATTTCCATATTTTTTTATTTACTTATTTATTCTTTTACTTATTCCTCTTTATATCTCCACTTTTATTTTCTTATTCTTTTACAGATGTATTCATTTTTATGGCACTCATATGACTCCATACTTTATTACCTTAAGAGCTCTGTGTCATCTACACCAAATCATGCTGATGCATTGCAAATGATATAGCGAGAAGGGGTAGGAAGCCAAAGAGAGGGAGAAACATGCACTCTCCCTCTACCTAATTATACTGCTGTAATGAACATAATGAAAGCACTGCTGTTGTTTTTCTTCAGATTGGCAAAAAATCTGTAATTGGGCATTTGATTGTTGTCACTAGTTATTACTTCTCTAGACAGTGTCCAGGCCTATAAAAAGTGAATGGACACAGAACACAATGATCATTTCACATCATTTACTGATGTATGAGAGAAATTTCAGATTATTTTCATTATCAAATAATCTGCAGATTATTTTCCCGATTGATCACTTAGTCTATTGAATGTTAAAAAAATAGTGATGTTTTGAGTCTAAAACCTTAAGATATTCAATTTACTGTCATATATGACAAAGAGAAACAGAAAACTGTCACACATGAGAAGCTGGAACCATAAATATTTGGCATTTTTGTTTGAAAAATGACTGGAAATGATTGTTAGATTATCTTATCCTATTAATTTTCTGTTAATTGATGAGATGACTGGGGAAAAAGGAAAATGAAGTGGTGGCAAAGAACGCATTTTTGCCCCCAGAATAAGAGAAGATAACAAGCTTGAGAGTAAGAAAATGATGACAAATGTGAACAAGAGCAGGGGTGAGGAGGAGATTGTTGGTGCAGTGGCATGAAATGAAGTAGAAGAGGGCAGAGAGAGGTGAGAAGAGGATCTAGGGACAAATGTGTGAGCAATGGATTGGATTTAATGTAGCAGAAATCCACCAGTGAACTGCAGCTTCAAACAACAGCTCCAAACCTAACTATGACTATGAGAAAAAAGGAGGAAATTTTGGGGAGGGGACAGAAGATGTAGAGAGAGGGATAGAGACAAATGAGAGCAAAGCAAAAATGGGCCAGAGACAGAAAGCAAGAGAGTCAAATGGCTTATAATATGAAGGGATAATAGATACTAGGGGCTGGGAGAGCAAAAAATGAATGTCGGTAAGTAAGTGAGTGAGATGGTGGTGGGAGATAGGAAGAAGAAAAAGGGAGGAAGCAATAGAAAAGGTTGGATATTACAGTCGGACCACCTAGGGAATGTTTACAGGATTTAATAACTCTAAATGTCATCACTTTATTGGATTTATGGATGGATGTCTCGCTCTCTCTCTCACTATTCTGCTCTCTTTCCATCTTTCTCACACACACATGTACATACACACTTCGACACCCCCACCTGCAACAATTACCATGGTACCCATTGCAGCTTTATGGAAAGATGACAGGGGGGGGTTGTATCAAGGGCTCTGGAATCCTGTTACAGGCCACCATTCAGAGTTATAAGGGAAAGCTTCTTACGACATGCTGATAACACTGCTTCACTACTTTACTGTATATGGTCACTGAAATTCTAACATTATTCCTGTCAATCCAAAGCAAGATAAACTGAGTGTTTGGAATAGAAATACAACTCTTAAGTCCATACTATTAAACAAAATGACAAGACTCTAATTAGTGTCGGTGTCAAGCGGTAACCTCCGGCGCTGAAAAATGAAGCTTAAGCAGAAATACCAAAAACTGCAGTTCCTCGAATAGCCACTTGAGGCTGGCTCCAAAAGTGAGTCAATCCCCATAGACCCCTGTGTTAAAATGCCCAACTTTACTGTAGAAATAAATATGTTGACAGCCTGGTACAAAAAATGGTTTTGGCTCATGACAACTGTACTGGGGGTGAATTTTTATATAAATCACCCATCTAAATTTTATTAAGACTTAAAATGATGCATAATTAAGGGTGTGGCTGCTTTGAGGCAACCATGCTAACCAAGCTAGCTGTTAGCGTTAGGGTCAGCTCCACCCTCTCGTCCAGATATGGTCACTTCTGGCTCCAAAAATCAAAGATGGCAACGGTCAAAATGTAAACGCAAGGCTTCAAAACAGGAGTCCACAAACCAATGGTTGACATCATGGTGTCATGTCCTATGTCCATTGTTTTTTTTACAGTCTATGGTCTATGCAGATATGCAACACACCTTTCAATGCTACTATGACTACTACTATCATGTCTCAAGAGGAATTTTGATCTTCTAGTCTTTGCTATTTTCATCATATCTCAGAGGAGCAGTTCCAGGGTTGCTGCTAGCATTGAGGAGATAGAGATCATGTCTTCTGTAGTGTTTGTGGATATGTGGGTGTTTATATGACATGAGGAGGAGTTTGTAATTACACAGAAATTACACATGGTGTGTCTATCTTTAAATATGACGATAATTATTAGTAATTTAAAAAAAAAAACAACAGGCATTTTATTCCTGCAACTGTGGATCATGTAGGAGAGATACAATTCACAAAAAATATTACTAAACAGTTAAACAAATAAATAAAATGTGAAAATAATTTAGAATACTACTGCCTTGAATGTTTCAAAATAAAGTACATGGTGGACTTTCCCTGTGCTTTATGTTGGTGATGTCATGTCTTTGTCTTATCTTAATTGTAGCTTGAGCTAGCTTCATTTTCTATATGTTTTATCTTGTGTTGGCAAAAAGCAGGGTATGTCCTGGACAGGACATCACAGGGCTGATACACATTGACAGAATGAGAACTTACAAAAACATGACTGACCTAGGAGAGCAGGAAGGTCTATAACATCGATCAGCATACAGTATAGGATTCTATGCAATGCAAACATATTTAATTAAAGCTTATGCTGAACAAACTGTCTGAGACAAGTGACACATGGAGCAGAAATGAGGAGAGAAGTACGAATGTAATAAATCATTTCAGCCATTTTATCAATCTGCTCACATTTAGGGCTGAAGTCGTTGAGTGACGGCAAAAAAAAACAAAAAACAGCTTCCCTGCTGTGTTACAGGAGCAGTCATTTGATAAAAACACATGAATCATTGGTACCCACAGTGCTCAGAAGTTCAGTTACCCATATACAGACACACACACACAGATATGCAAATAATTACAGACACAGAATCACGAACACAATCACAATCCGTTCTATCCAACCACTACTGTGGCCACAAAAGTCCCACAAGGCAAGTTTTCCCATTACATAATGAGGAGCTGGACAGACAGGAAGATGGGTGTTAGGTGCTATCGACAGCAATGATGTAATAAGTGATTTGTGTGCACTCAGGGAAGCTGCATGTATTTATTTACATAGAGGGCGAGATTTCATAGGTGTGGCAGGATGTTATGAGCCCAGAAGGAGCAGTCAATGTCAGTCAAGACCCCAGTACACAAACACACACACTAAAGCTCTGCATTCTTGTGCACTTCATGAGACAAACAATACATAAATGACCCTGAATTACAATAGCCAGCAACATCTGGCATGATGCAACAGAGGAGAGAGTGTGAGACAGCGAGGAAGGGAAACACAGAGATGGATTTTTTTATTTATTATTAGATAGGCTTCGGTGATAATTAAAAGCGGTTTTCTTGTAAGCAAACAAAATGTATTTTTACATTCAGTGTTTCTCCACAAAACATACTATGTGTATCCTTGAGATCTAACAATCCCGTGTTGTTTACATCAATGTTGACTAGCCTAGTCTTCTTCTTCTTCACTGCATTTATTGGCACACTTTTGCGTGCTACTGCCACCAACAGTCCATCAGTGGAATAGCGGGACACCATCGGCAGGAATGTGCAATGTGTCGCTCGCCTCACATGGACCCGCTTATAAAAACAAAAAACAACTGCTCTACAGTGTCATGAACTCCAGTTTGAAGTATTCATTTCTATTTATAAAAGAAACATTCATGATAAAAATTCATATCTGTCAAGTTCTGGGGAATATCTGATACGATCAACCCCACAGTGGACTGTCCTGTCCTTCTAAAGATCTCTGCTCTCTCTCTCTCTGTGTGTTCAAACCACTGTGATATTCATCAGTGTATCAAGGCAAGGTCGGTGTAGATCAGATGAGGGAGCAGCAGCTAGAAAGGGTCAGATCATCTCTGATAAAAGTACAAGCTGCAGAGAAGATCACAGAGCAGCAGAGAGCAATAAGAGTACAGTGCATCATGAGGTTGTACCAGGCCATAACATACACACACCTTTTTAAGGTCACAAGCACGGGATAGTATTAATCAAAGCCTACAAAGGTAAACCTAATGAGCAAGTTACAGCTGCAGATTAGCTCATGAGTTTGATATTTATGAGGTATCTATTGATGGGTGGGGATTGACAGGAGGACTATGAGTTTGAAGGATTTGAGGAGGATAATACCCGGTCTCAACCATCTACAATCATTACATCTTTCTCTCAATGTTTGCTCTGAAAGGTCAGACTCATTAAAACTCAGTCCAATGTCTGTAATTAGTTTTACAAAAGCTGAGCACCTGTCAGTTTATTATGTGATTTAACATTATGAATTGTCAGTTATAGCACACACATCAAGTCAATGTATGGTGATACAGGAGGTATATCCTTTTACAGGAAAACACACAATTATTAATGATTTATTGTCATTTATACCTATAAATCGAAGCTGTCACGCCACAAACCATAAAATAAACCTTGACTCACAATTACTTCCTTGTAATGGTTAGAATTGCTTCCTCATTTCTGAAGAGCCTTCTTTTTATAAGTAACTCCTGAACATTTTCTACAATTATTTCACTGTAACATTTATTGCCTAGTTCCTCATCCTGTGGCCCTGATAATTACCTCGACCGCCACAGTGAGAGCTAAAATGGAAACTGTGCACCCTGTCACGATGCCTATCTCCAGGAAGTACACCTGAAAACAGCGATTTCACTATATTTTAAAGATGCATTCGACGTATAAATAGATAGTGTGTTTAATTTAGGCGAAACAACCCCATCGTTTATTTTGTGTGTGTTGCTTCGTGCGTAAACACATCGCTGTGTTTCTGCTTTGCTAAAGATAGAAGTGTTACAGGAGTGTCCAACCTGTGATTAACGCAGATGAATATTTCATTTTAGTAGTCCAGCTGCTCCTCATCTGCAGGTCTCTCTCCTGAGACCGCCTCGGGCTACAAGGCCAAACAATGTCATCACAGCTCACCAACACACCGACACTGTGTGTGTGTGTGTGTGTGTGTGTGTGTTTACATGATGCTGTGTATCTGCTCTCTCTCTCCACATTATTATGATAAAAAAATATGTGCAAATGTAATTGGAGAATATATTAAGAATACTGTGCGTGGCAATCAACTTCATCTACAGTAAATAACTGAAATATATACATAACTCTCTTACGAGGCATAATAACGGTCAGTGTTTGCGATGTGAGCTGAATACTAAATCTTCTCTGAACGCGCTGCATCTCTCACATTAAAAGGCTGCATATCTGCACACCGGGGAGTTTTCAGGGTATAGGATTCCCTCCCTCCATCCCGCATCCCTTGTTCGTCTGATCATCTCTCTTCCCTCTTCCTCCGGTTCCCGAGCCCTGTCTTCTTCCGCAGTATTTTCTGCCCTGTGGGGAGGCTGCTCCCAGGCTGACAGGGAGTGTCACTGACTCCTCTCGCAGCACCATTACTCTCTCGTTCTGCATCTTTTTCATGCTTTCTCCCTCTATTTCACACATACACAAAAGCGCACACACATAAACATGTGCTACTATGTGCATCCCTTTTTCCACATAACATCCTAAAAGAGTGATAGCGCTGGAGTGGCGTTTCTCTCTTCTTCTACAATATGGGTATATGTGTGTGGAGACCTGTCGTTACATAGGAGTCAATGTGTGCATTTCCAAGTGAGGTGTGTGTGGTTTGTGTATTCCTGTGTTATACCAGGTGAGATAAGACACCTCCTGGACGTTCCAATTTTCTGTCCGATATTTGCCTTCTTCGCCGTGCGCTTTATCAGCGGGAAACACATAAATGCTGATAGGTTAGGAAACGTTACTACTGTTTGAAAAATAGAGAAAAGGAGAGGGAGGGAGGGAGGAGGCGATGAGGATGAAATTGGAGAGTGATGAGTTTGAAATGGATAGAAGGGAGCGAGGCTGGAAAGATAGTCGCTATAAAAAAAAAGGAGTAGAAGTGGGAAAGAGAATGAGAAAAGACAGTGGGACAAAGAGGAGGAGGTATGAGCTCATTTTGTCCGACTTGCACCGGGGGAACAGTTCACCATGTTCCACGCTGAACAATCGGTAGTGTTCCCTTGTGATAGTCTTGACAGTGATGTTAATGCCTCATTAAAAGTACGGAGAGGGACAGCGACTCAGCTCCGAGTTCTGAAACCAAAAGCCGTAGAACATCTCTTCAAACGAAGCCCCCTTCCATTAATTAAACCTCACAGATGGACACCTTGGCTTTCTTCCAGGCGCAGCAAAGATAGGTGCTGGAAATGATAGCTGTTACTCGTGCTTGCATGGAAAGACAGACTAAAAAAAAAAAATCCACGGTGAGCAGGCGGTGCGATTAGAGGTCAGCATAGCTTGGTCTGGAATCCTAATTGACATCGTTAGGCGGGGCAACTGTTTGCCAAGAGGCTGAACTCCGGAGGAAATTAGTCGAAGTTAGCAAAAACTGGCAATTATCACAGCCTGAGGCAAGACACCACCTCACGGGTAACGCTGTGGGCAGGAGACACAACATATTGCAGATACTGTATAGTTTAGACTCTGATGCTAAAGATGGCCAGGACTGATAGAGATGTATGTAATGCGGCATAGTGAGCAAGGGAAGAATTATATGTATTATACGTGCTACAAACAGAAAATCTATTTAAATAAATAAATGAACATAACTCCCACAGTGTGAAGTGTTTACTGCCAGGGAGCTCATATCTTGGGTATGCTGTTATATTTGACTGTGCTTACTGCCACCATGTGTTTGGCATTTAAAAAAAAGCATTAGCATGTGTGATGTGTCTATTATTGGGAGGAAAAGCAGATTTGACGGCCTCGCTGCTCGTTCCTGAGGACGGGTCTAACAGCTGGTGTCTTATTAGTTGGTGATGCTTCAGGTGATAAACTTTCCTTTTTCCCATCTTTGTTTGCACAGGTTTTCAGCTTAGTTAACGTTCTACATCTCCTATCTGCTTTGTGTCAGACTTTAAGTGGCCTAGGCCTGTTAAACTGTCTTATCTTCTTTATGGTCGGGGTTGTTCTGACTGTTTGGGTGTCCCTTTCTGTGCTAAAAGTTTCCCTCGGTGAGAGCTCATCTCTCTTGACGACTATACGTCTTCTGGTACCGAAACAATAGCGTGTGGTGTATTTGACTCAACGGACTTCGCTGTAACTATTTTGGCATTTCCATATTGAAGACATTTTAGGACGAAAGTGATCATATTGCCGAGGTCTAATGCTAACACAAAGCAAAATAAATCATACTTCAGCATTGATGCGCGGTCATGAGTTGAATGCCGCAAAACCCGCCATGCCATGACACTGCAGAGGACAGGACATTCAAGATGTATTACAGTGAGAAAAAAAAAGAAAGAGCTGACAACACTAAAGAAAAAATGTCAACAGTGACCTAAATATCTTGCCATCAGGCAAAGAAAGGCACCAGAACAGAAAAGACATATGGATACTGGAACATAGAGCGGCGTCACCACAACGCAACAAACACTTACCTGTCATTGTCGACGCTCCTGAAGCCAGGCAGGATGTGTCTGAAGCTGGAGTTGCGGTCGAGTTTGGGTTGACTCTTGGTGCGTTTTATCGAACCCTTCAACCGTCGACTTAGAAAGCCCTGACGGAAAGAAAGAAAGACAGACAGTCAGTAAAACAGCGTCCCGGCTGGTTTCTGAGGGAAGTCTCCGAGATGTCAATCATCATTCTCAACTGGGCAGCGGGACAGAACATATTAATACCGACATTTACACTCAACGTCCTAAATTCGGTGATGCCAGATGTCATGAATAGTTAAAAGGGTAATAAATGAGTATAGATATTCATATCAGAGTCAGAGTGATGTTCGCAGTCGGAGAAGTCGGGACAAGGTCAAACACGTTACATGAATTCAAAGTAACATATAATACCAACACATTCAAAGACAAAACCTCGACAAAAAAGAACACTGTCAAAGATGACAGACGTAATAAGCTGGTAGGTAATATTTCTGGCAAAATTATAGATTGCTTCCCACTTACCATGTATGTGTTTGTGACAAATTGCGTGACGTACAAACGTCGTGTTTTGTAATCATTTTCATATGCTAATTCGACGGATACACCCCTTTATTAGTTTTCTCAGTCTTCTCTTCCTCTGAGTATGTGTGTTTACTTCTCCTAACATCTGCAATCACACTCCCCAAGCACCTCGCCGTCTCCATAGCAACTGTTGGCTGGCATTAAGAGCGAGAGAATATGAAAAAAAAAGAGATGTGGTGCAGAAATGGCAGGATGTTCTGAGTTTTTGGACACAAAAACCTAATCTTTTTTTTTTTTTTTCCAGCTTCTTTTTTTTTTCTTCCTTCGATTTCACTGCAGGGAAGAAGGTCAAGAAGGAGAAGAAGAAGAAGAAGAGGGGGACGAAAAAGAAGGACTGTGAATAAGAAGGCATATAGGAGTGTTGATAGAGCAACTTAGGAGGGCGGCACGAAGAAGACAGAACTTAACAAGTCAGCCGGTATGCAGGAGAGAGTACTAAACCGGGGTAGCGTTCAGCCTCAGGTGTAGCTTTTCAATACAAACAAACAACACAGCGGCGGATTCGTACGCCGAATAACAGACTGAGCGCCTTGAAGAAACACACGTTTTAACCTTAGAGACATACCTACAGTGCCTCAACCTCGTGTCAGTCTTATGTATACACATTTTTGACAAGATGGCGAGAGGCGACATGCGGTGAGAAGACCTCCCTCCCTCCCAGTCAGGCCATTAACACACCTGTATAATTACCACCTACAGTGTGAATAGGTCGCCCCAGGCAACAATGGAATAGAGATAATTAGAGAGGGGCTTTCAGACAGCCTGCCAGCTGATCACAGAGGAGTCGCTGCAATCTGATGAACAACACCTGTCATTAGGAAGCACTCTGGTCTACGGACTGTTGTCTGTGTTTGAAATCACCCCCTATTTACTATATAGTGCGCTATATGTAATGACCGCCATTTTTATGTGAGTGCACTAAATCTGGTTTATCCAGTATATAGTGGATAATTATATAGGGAGTAGTGAAATCAACAAGTGAATAAAGGACTTGCTAATGTCAGTATATTTAAGCTCACACCAATCGTGGGAGTTTCATTATTGTCTGCTTATGTGACCAAAAACAACTGCTGTGCCCCTAATTCAAAGTTTTGAGTTGCTCACACTGCAAAACTGACAATATTAAAACTCCAAACAGTCAGTACTGACAATAAAAAAAAGGCTTAAATCTGAAGTGTACTGTGTATGTTCAATATTGTTTTGTATGCTAAGAATAAACACAAATTGCAGAGTGGTGGTGAGACAGCTTGTGGAAGATCTTGGAAGTTCAGTTTACTTGACATGGGGAGCGCTACTCCGCCTGTGAAAACAGTTGTGTAATTCTGTTGCTCTGGAGAGAGGGAGCTGTCTAAAGTCAAGGTAAAAGTAAAAATACATCACACTCAGTTTGAACTGGGAGACAACAGATTTATAACGGAGTCTATGTTACAAACTGGGGCATGGAGTTTGGAAGATGTGGGTATTTACCAGGCGGGGTGATGCATTATAGGAAATGTAGGATCCGGCATGACTGTAGCTTGACCTATACTAGTGGCAGAAAATCAGGATGTCTTGGCCCTTTGCTGCTTTGATTTTGACCGTTCTTTTTTTAAAAAAAATATGTCTCTTGCTAGCCTCCAAACTTTGTTGAAGTCCGACGCTAAATTACTTTAGAACCTCTTTAAATCTTTGCCTTCAGAAGCATTCTCACGTCAAGGTTTGATGTCTGCTGGCATCAGTGTTGTATAATTTCCTGTTAGCGCACTGATGTCTTGTATTCTAACTGCAAAAATGTGTATACTGTCTGAAAACTGGACACAGATTATGTCTATGGATGTGCTGCATGGTAGCCGTAAGATCTAAATTCTTATTGTCAATTAAAGTAGGGGCGGTAATGACGTGTAACATCAACAAACAGACTCAAACATAACAGAGAAAATGAATTATTTATCATTTTTCATCATCATCATGCAATGACATCAGCAATAGCTATTGTCTGCATGCTGGATAATGATAAGACTTTGGGGTTTTGGTGGTAACTCTTCATTTATAGCTGAATCTGACAAGGTATATGAAAGCCTAGAGATAAGTGGGCAGCAAATGGCTATACTATTGCTACCTGCCACCGGTGAACTCTGTTGAAGGGCTATTAGCTAAATGAATAGGGCTGAGTCACCGCTGTTGCTATGAGCGAGACACCTGGGGTTCCAGTCAGGGTCGCTTCCTGAATCTAATTCTCACTCCCTTTCTTAACTATTGGACTGTATTAAAAAACATCATTTACTCCGTATGTGCATGTGAGTACGTGGGCATGTGGTTAGATTAGCACGGGCGTCATTCTAAACAATGAGAAACATGAGTCAGACTGTGCAGTGGGAATGTCGTTTCCGTTGACTGTATTTAGCATCACCCTGAAATCAGATCCTTCAACGACATGACAGAAGGACCTGAGGAGAGGCAAAAGATTTAGACTTTTTTAGATGCTAAAGACGGCAGTGCGGTAGAAAATCGATAACATCCACACATACATGCAAACACCTTCTCTCATTTCCGCATATCATCATTCACAATCCTCTCCAAATTCATAGTAATTCCGCGCCCCCCCCCCCCCGTAGCCCTTAGAGAGTGTGTGTGCCTTCTGCTGTTGGCATATTCACAGCTAACAAATTAAAATGCTTCTCTGTTTCCCATCCGCAGAAATAAGTCAGTGAATAGAGACCTGTCCCTGCCGGCGAGGTGGATTGATTAGTGGCTGCTTGTTCTGTTTTTACTTCTCTCCTTCCACTGATGGATGGACTCTGAAAAAAAAAATGGAGGGAGAAATAGAACGGCAGGAGAGTAAAAGTAGAAGCTATAATTTCTCTGATTATATTGTATTCTTTGCTCTCCCTTTCACTGCGGACAACAATGTGACATTAAGGAACACCGCTCTCTAATTCAATCAGCCCTGTCGAGGGCTTCTGCCAAGGGTAAAGGTTAGCTGATATGAATGGCCTATTTTCTCACTTATAATCAGTCAGTAAAGATGACTGATGCCTATATTAACACCGAACCCCACGGGAGGCGAGACACGCTGGGAGCTCCGCAAAATGTTAGCATTTAATTCGCCTTCAGCACCCGCTCGTATGAGATGACTGAAGAGAGCGAGAGGAGGAAAAAAAAGTATGCAGGAAGAGGGATAAAGAAAGAGACATATAGAGAGAGAGAGAAAAAAAAGAGAGAGAGGACAGAAATAGAGGTGAGACCAGTCAAAAAATTGAGAAAATTACAGCGAGTGCCTGCCCAGAGAAGAATGAGCTATAGGAGCTGGATAAATGGGAAAAAAAAGAGGGGAGCACAATGTGGAGGTGGCAGAGCATGAGTTGATAGAAAAAAAGCAATAAAATGGAACTAAATGAAGGGGAAAGTGAGGAGAAAAGTACAGCAAATGAGTGACAAGGTCGCTGACAGATCGGGGCTCAGCAGAGGCCACGGCGCTGACTGCACGGAGAATCTGAGAGAAGCCGGAACAAAAGACGGTGAAATACAGTAGAGTGAGGTTTGTCTCTGTCTGCGGTTTATATTTCAGTCGTTATCTTAGCGGATATGTCCATATAAAAACAACGTTACGAAATGCCTCACACGGGGCAACAAATTAAACACATACATTTGAAAGACAGATAAAACCAATTCCAGTGTGAGATCAAACGAGAGGAAAAGAAACAGAAATAAAAAGTCAAGTAGAATCAGAGATTTAAAAGAAGTCGCTGAGTCACCATATGACACTACTCATAACATACAAAGGAAGAGATGTCTGACATTGGTTACATAAACTGATATGTACAAAGCTTGACTTCTCCCTATTATGTCTCGCTGTACGTGACTCATTTTTAAAAATAACATGACCAGTGACTCCAACATGCACAATTGACACCTGATGAACTATCATTGTTCTATTGTGTGGTACAGAAATTTGCAAATTGACCTACGGGAATACAATTTCCCAGTGTGCTTGGGTGAATAATACCTATAAATCACAGCGTAGTGAGTTTGCATGAATGAATACAGGATGTAAATAATGTTGACATCCCCCCCTCATTTATTAATTTCTGACATCACAATGCTGTCCCTTTTATAGAAGCTTTCATTTAGCAAACACTTACTTATACACAGAAACATGATAAGGCTATAACATCCAGTGCAGCATAACACGGGGAGGGGGGGTGGGGGGGCATTACAGCGTCACATGTTAGCGTGAATTTCAATGAGCTCTTTAATTATTCCACATTTTCTACAGTTGACAGCTAATTAGAAGAAGGAGGGGATGGAATAATCTGATTCAACATGCGTCCTCGAAGGAGAGGAGAGGCTGGTATTCAACCCGAAACCTCCAACCCCCGTCTCTCATTGTGCTCGCTCCGGAGGGAATTCGACGGGGGGGGGGTTGTGGAAAGAATGTGTTTGTCCATATTTACTATGTTAGCTTGTTTACATTGCAAATGTGTGTAAGTTTACTTCTGCGCATGCCTGTGTGTGTGTATATGAGAGAGAGAGAGAGAAAGAGAGAGAGCAAGCATAACAGACATGCATACTTGATTATAATCTCAGTCTGCCCAAACCCATTAAATCAGCACTAAGAGGACGGCTCAATTTTACTGCTTTGCTTTTTTTAGTTTTCTTTTTTTTTTTTCATGAAATTAAAGCAAATGCTTGCAACAAGTTAATTCTATTCCCTTGGCTTGGCAATTCCAGGCTTCCTTAATGGGGGCTGATAGAATCAGTGCCTGGACAATCAGCAGGGTGTTCCCTGCTTCCACATCAACCTCTCTTGTCCTCCTCTAGTACAACCAGATGAAAACAAGAAACCTACCTGTCCAATTAGACCCCCCGCTATTATCTGAGAGGAGAAGAGAGGTAGGGAGAATGGAGTCAGCTAGAGATTGGATAAGAAGCTAAATCACAATTGAGAATCAATCCAGTCGGCTGGTTGCAATCAGCGGGACGTGGAACGTGACAGACTTAGATAAGGTTTGTTTGTCTGCTCTTTAAACAAGCGGAGAAGAAGACAAACTAGCAACTTGTAACTTTTATATTTAATATATGCAATCCTCTAGTATTTCTGAACTGTCTGTTGAAGATTAAGCTTTGGAGAGATTTTTAGTTTCTCTCCATACCTACTGGTGAGGAATTGATTTTTGGGGGATGTGCTTCTGTGTGTGTGTGTGTGAACGTGGCATCCATTTGTGTGTTGGAGACACTGTATCTAGTCTCTGCGAAGAACATGAGAGAAAAACATTTTGACAGATTTAGCTCAAGGCCTAGGAGGGGTACTTTAGATGTCACCACAACTCTTTTCACTGGAGGGAGAAAAGTGAGGGGTGGTTTGTCATTACTAAGTGGGAGTGGGAGATGCAGGAGAGAAGGAGGAGAAGACAACCGCCTGCATGCACGTCTTCCTGTTTGCATAGTTGTGTGTGTGCCACCATGCTTGTATCCTATAGTTGTATCTATCTGCTTACTTTATCTCCTTAGTTTTTCTAATTATTTATCCTTAAAATGCATTAATTTAAGCAGAAACAACATTTTGAAAAAGTTAATGAACAGTTGCTTTGGTAGGAGCTGGCTGTGCTACCGTTAAGAGGCCAGAAGGGGGCAGTATGACGGAAAAGTGCAGGAAAGGGTTCAACACTGTCTGGGGAAGCTTTGTGCAAGAAGTCACTGCTGCTGCCTAGCAATAAGCTCACACAAGTAAGTGAAGTGGTCATGTGATTGAGACAGGATGACTTTGCTGCAGTGCTCCGATTCTTTTTCCCTTCCCTGGAGAGTACAAGGAGCTGCTTAAGAGACACTTAATCAATATTTAGCCCCACTATCTGACCCTTTCTGTCTCCTACAAGCTTTCTTTTTTTTATATATATATCTATATATATCTATATATCCACTCATTCATGTCAGGCCTTATCAAAATAGACATAAAAAAAAGAAAAAGAAATGACTCAATTCACAGTCTCTGTGTAAAAATGAATCTAAAATACGATAAATCTGTCAGGGAGACAATAAAAAGAGAGAACACATTCACGCACACGCTGACACACACACACACACACAGCATGTAACAATTCATAAACCCTGGAAACACAATTTCCGCTGTTTTATATGAACAGATGAGAGTTCAACCATTTCTAATCAAATCCCATCAAAGTTGTGGGGATTTTATATGTTGACTTTAAATGTCGGCGACTCCTAAAATCAGCTTCGACTGTTTTTAAGTCATGAAACGCTTTATTCTCGCTCAGCGGGTGGTCCGACGCCGGTCTATTTGTTCTATTTTCTGTGGGCTTTTAACAAAGCTTAAGAGACGTCCCGATTTGTTCTTTTGTAGAGACTGAACGCTATTTTTTTGGGTGAAACGTGGTTGATGATGGTGATTAAAAAGGAGATGAAAAAGGAGAAAATGAGAAAGAAATACAGGAAGTGTATCTTTTCTATTTTCAGAAAGAATAAAATATCTTCTAGCCCTGAACTCGACCCGTCAGTTTACCTGCGGAGCCGTTACAAAAGGCGGAAAGTTTACAAAAAAAAGTTGGCGGATTGTTTATGAGAGACTGATCGTTCACCTCTGGGTTGTCGTCTCCCCGCTCATTATTTATTAATGGAAATATGCACTGCTAATTGCTAATTAGCTTTAAATTGATGACTCATGGCGGAATTTTTTGCTTCATTAACTGGCTGTTTATCTATTGAATTAAACATGGCAGAAAGCATACCGGATTTGAATTAGAGCAAGATGACAGACAAAGGCCTGCTGTGTGTGTGTGTGTATGTTTGACAGAGAGGAGGAGAGACAGTGTGCTTAGAAGTGAGTGAGTGACCGTGTCGCTCGTGCACAGGTGCGGGGAGTGTGCGTGCGTGCGTCGGCTTACTTGAAGCATGTTGCCGTTATTCAGTGTGAAATGCGATGAAAAAAAAAATCACACAGGATGTACAAAGGCAACGGAGCACAGTGCGGTGAACGTAAACTCGAGATGTGTAGATGTGTAGACGACGCTAAACATCAAAGGACCCGTTCCAACTTCTGGAGTAAATGAGTTTCAGATTGGCTTGGGTCCATCTGGCCGCCAGACCGGGGTTTTTGTAGACATTGATCTATAACTAACAGCCCGCAACGGCGAACTGAGGCGGTAACGGAGACAAAGTCAGAGAGTTTAAAACAAATAGAGAAGACAAGAGACGGAACATAAAAAACAAACTCACAGTACTCACGGTGACTCTGAAAGGTGTGGCGGCGGTGGACGTGGCCTCCATGGTGGGTGCGGCCTTGTCTGAGGCGCTGCCTGGCATGCTGCGTCGGCGTCCTGTCCTCTCTGGAGGAGACTCTGCGAACACAGAGAGAGAGAGATCTTAGAAACTGCAAAAATTGGCACTTAAATTGTGAAAAATATATGTTTTTTAACGAGGAGATTGATACCACTCCTGTGTCTGTCCATTAACTACACTTAGCTTAGCTTAGCTTAGCTTAGCATACAGACTAGAAGCAGCCATCTCTAAATCTCACTACTTAACAAGTGGCATGATCTAAATAAACAGGATATAATGTGTTAATTAGTGATATTTGAGCTTGGACAGGAGTCAGGTTAGCTATTTCCCCCTGCTTCCAGTCTTAATGCTAAGGTGAGCCAATCACCTGCTAGCTCTAGGTTCCTATTTAGCATACAGACATGAGAGCAGTATCCAGTTTCTCATCTAACTCAATTTTTTCCCCATAATTTCAAACTTCAAACATTTTCCAATCCCCACGAAGCACTCTGTGTGATTGGCTGTGAGTGTGTGTTATCACTCTCCAGAAGCTCCAGTCCACTTGACCTACCTGTCTCTACGCTGTCTGAAGAATCCAGAGCACCCAGAGGAAACTCACACAAACACAAGGGGGAGAACGTACAAACTCCAAAGAGAAAAACAACCTAAACAGAGCTTTAAACTGAGCTACAACGCTGAACCACAGGCACAGCTTTGACACTAACAGCGTGGTGGAAATGGAAAAGGGTATAGAGTTTAGGGTGCCACGTAGGCTGGAGAGACTGGGTTCAATTTCAAACTTAAAGACGTTTTTTTGTGGTGCAATGAAAGGTTGCAAATGGGTGAAACTTGCTTAGAAAATGACAAACCCAAAGCCTAGGATGTTTAAAGCATTCAACATGTTCACCTTTTGACTTTATATGTGATTTGATTCAAAGAACACTACCTACTGTATTCCTCCATGAACATATCTGTTAACTCACATAGGGAGTAAAACACTTTTTCCTGTGCTTTCCATTCTTTATCTTCCCATCCTTGCCCCAGTTACTGAACTTGTCTGTATATGTTATCATTCTATCTTGTGCATACATCTAATTCTTTGCCCGAACCAGACAAACAGTAGAGAGCGAAGTATCACATCAGCGTGAAAGCGATGTTGAAGAGTTCTGGAGTCAAAGACTGAGCATAAGTGTGCAGCAAGCAGCAAATCTGGACATGTCCGAGAGGAATGCGAGTGATGCTGAGCATGCAAGTCTCATGCAAGCAGACTTCAGATAGCCATCATCGCTAACTATAAGCTCATAACACAGAGCGAACTAACAACATGTTAGGATTTCTCATTTTGGGATACCACACACTAAAAAGTAAAACAGAAAATGTGTATCATGCTGATTAAATATTGGCACCATCTACAGCCCTTTGTGAAACACATGGGGTCATGCCATCGCTGAGGCCATGTTAGATTATATAAATGAGACTTATGACTGCGACATTGGAAACTAATCAAATTAGTATTAAGTATGTGTTGCAGAGTGACTCTAAAAAGGATGAAACTGAGTTAGGAAACATATTCCTCACACACACACACACACACTACACTGTAGTACAGAATGCGTATCAGGAGTGTTCATCATTTTACTGGGAACTCCATGCAGACTGGTGATTCAATCATCTCCAGATTTGGTAAGCAACATCTCTGGATGCCTGAGACTAAAAATTATTGATCAAGCACCATAAGCTAAACAAGTTTCACTTCATGAACAAAAGAAAAATAATGAGATGTAATTAGTGAACACTGCATATAACCTCAGCATATCAATCATCAGGACGTTTTTGGATGTGGTAGTACTCATTACTACAACTGTTTTCTTAATTTAACACTTCAAACTAATCTGTAAAATCAACATGCAACAAGATGTGGCCAATACATGGTACAACAGTACTGAGGTTGACAGTGCTTGGACACCAACTCCAGAAAATGTAACTAAACAAAATCAAGAAGCACTGATTTGCATATTCTACTGTAAGTGTAAAATGAGAAATAATTTATTCTTTTGGACTGTACTGACTGAAATTGGATGGACAAAATATTGTGCCAAATGTATTTGCGCCTAACATAATATTTGCATTTAGAACATCTCTAATAGATGAGTACACAATTGGAAGATGTTTTTGTCAGAGCTATCCTGTCTATTAGCTTGTCAAGCTGAGCTGTGCTAAATTAGCTGTCTGCTGTTTAACAGGCCTGTTGACTGAATTAGCGTAGATTGTCATTGACGAATGGATGGAGGAATAGCGCTTCCCGCCATGCAGAGCGCCGGCTTCCGTCTCAACCCACACAACTCTTCAACCTAACATAAACATGGGGGTCCGCAACAACAAACAGCTGACGAACACAACACGTTCTGACACCGAGCAGACGTCCTCTCCCTGCAAAATCAAATCTCCGTAATTGAAAACTGGAACCATCTGGATGCTCGGAGCGGTGATCCGTTTCTCTGTGGCGGTGAGGAGGATTTGATTTTAAACTAGTTTAGTCTCTGTGTCACGGAGACGTGTTAAGGCTTTCTTGGTTGAAATGTACCAGAGAAATTTGGAGTTAGAGAGAGGACATCTGTGTTAACCTCTTTAACTACATTGGTACATAGAAGGACACAATACTCTCAGGAGATGACTGATAAGAGTTGGTTCACTCTGGTCTAACTGTATGTACGGACAAGTTGTTTGTTTCAACTTGAGTGAAAAATTTGTGCTTAACCCGGAGCTTTATCAGTCTGTTTCATAAACGTAGAGATAGGAGAGGAAAAGGGAGAGAGTCTGGAGGGAAATAACAGAAGGAACCAGAGTTACTGCTGAGTTCTGAGTTCAGTCAGAGGCTGAACTGAACACAAACACACACATCAAAAGACATGGTTGGTGCATCCATGGCTAACTAGTTTACAGCTAATGTACAGATGGTATTTTGACTGTTTGGGGGTGAAAAAACACAAATTTTCAAACGGGGGGTCAAACAGGGGTCTGAACACACCACACCTATTAAATATTTAAGGTGTGTGGCCATACGAGACTTATCTGTTGCAGTATTTTTCTTTTTAGATTCTTACCAGTCAAAACTAATGTTTTTATTCACAAGTATCAATTTTTTTAGGGTGTCAAGTCTCAGGTAGCTTAACTTAATTAGCTTAGCAGTCAAATCAAAGTCAAGTAGGTCAAGTCTCAGGTCTACAGCTCTGACTAAGGCCCAGAGGTCGATCACAACATGAGCAATGTATTACTAAACATTTTCACATTTTGTAGAAGGGTGACCGGGCTGTTCATGTCTCATCCTGGAGGTTCTGTTTTATGCAACAATAAACTTTCCACTTGATGTTAGGAAATAACTGCTGTGGTAAAGTGGGCCAATGGAAAACCCGTCCGATCCATTTAATAAAGACTGGTACAACAACAGAACATTTCAAATACACAAAAAAATACTTCTTCATTGTAACAAACAAATATGGCAGCACTGAAATATCTGCTGCTGTGATTTAATCCTTTTAAATCTTAAAATCATTCATGAGCAAACAGGGCTGATAAGGTAATCATGAAAATTGACTGAATTAAGTCGGTGTGAACTTCTGTGTCTCTAGTCACTGGATTTACCCCCTCTAGTCTGCTTTACTTCTTAACGGATATCTCCCCACTTGTACACAGCTGGCTGCTAAAAGCGCTCAGAGGAAAACTTGCACTCTCTCTCTCACACACACACATACACACATCATTTTGTTGTGAACTAATTGTTGTGTGAAATTACAGTGCATGCTTCCACATGATTTTGCCATCTGCGTGTAATGTATCTCTACAAATGCATGGAAGATTTCCCTTGCTATAACTCGTTCCTGTGTCTGACTCCAAGCCCTCTAACCAACAGCAGATAGTAAACGGATCCGTGCACATGGTGCTACATCAGATTGAGGTCTTCCATAAAACTTCAATTAAAAGCACAAATTGCCCAAACTGAACCCTGAAGTAAATCATCAAAGAGCTGTTTTGCACGGCATGTGCTGGTTGATCTCAGATTGTTAACACCTGTTTAGAGGGGCCTGCCTCGCAGTTGTTGATTAGGCTTTTTCATTATCTGGAGGTCTGCGCTGTAATTGTATGTTGGGAGGCATCCGGCGTGCAAGGCTGCATTTTGTACGGTCAATCAAAGGGTTAGAGGGCCCGCAAACAAACTGCTGTTGTGTCAAAAGGTTCAACCGCAAAGTTGTAGCCTTTAGACCATCGACAGCAGAGGTCAGCAATTAGGTTCCACCATGGGCCTGGTTTTTCACGATTATTCATTTGGCGGCCATTATATTTTGTTTATTGTAAGACTGATTTATAACACTTCAGGATTGTACTGGAGGGCAGATTTGGCTAAAAATGACTCATTTTCAAATAGATGTTCTGTGTTGCACTTCAAGATTAGACAAATACTTCATTGGTTATCCATACATGACAAACATTGGCCTGCTTCATTTATGGTTGATTGAAAGTGCTGTTGAAAAAGATTGCATTGACACACCATTACTGGTAGACTGCCCCATTTATGTGTTTGTGAAGAACAAATGGCTAAAGTTGTGGAATTAAAACAGTGTAAGGATTCACATATTAAAATGTATTTTCAGGTAGGTTAAGTACATAATGACAGCAACATGCACTGTTCAAATATCATGGTGCAACCATGGTGTCAATGTCTCTCCTCATATAGGGGCAGTGTTTGATGTAACTAGGTTATATTCATTGTGATTTATTCGGTTATCTTCAGTTGATTTGTGAAAACTTCTGTAGAAGGTTTAATGAAAACTATGATAGTAAAAACTTTTCTTTTTCTTTTTTTTATCAGGGAGCCAAATATATTTGCAGGAGGGCTCAATTTTCCCCAAGAGTCACCATTTGCCTACCACTGATCTACAGTTTTTTTTTTTTTACATTAACCTCCTTTCCAATTTATTCCCTTCCTATACATCATGCTCTTCATCCTCTATTATCTTCTGCTTTTTCCCTTGACCCTCCACCTTCTTCTCCTTATCATGATCGTATCATTGCAATTTTCCTTCACAAATTCCCTTTCTTCCCTCCTGATTAATGTTCTCTTTAAACCTCTATCTCTGACTTTTCTTATCTACAGAAAATAGTAACATTGGTGCTTTTCCTCTTCATATCCTAAATCCAATCAAATTCTCATCTGTCGTTCTTCTTCGTTCCACTTCTCTTCCTTTTTATTACCTATTCTTATAAACAGTGGCCCGCTTCATTTACGGTTGATTGAGAGCGCTGTTGTCGTTGCCTTAGAAAAAGATTCCATTGACTGCTTCCTATTTGTGTTTGTTACCCCAAAAACCCATACCACCATCTCTCCATCTACCATCTATCCACAAATAGAGCCTCTGTCTCTCTTCCACTTTCCTCCAGGCATCCTCAGTAGGTTAATGGGACCCTGAAAGTGCCAGCGAGAGCCCTGCGGGGCCTAAAGATCTATCTATCTGTGTATGTATCAATCTAAACCTTTCTTTCCTTCCTTCCCTCCTTCCTTCCTTCCATTAACATTCAGTAATATAGGTCAAACTGCATATTTCCTTAGTGCTTCCCAACCAGGCGTGCTCCATCCAGAGACCAGTGCCAGCTGACCTTTCCTTCCTCTCAGACCTGAGCAGCACAGGATATTCAAGCTTACAAAATGACTGTGGACGAGGGTGGGAGAGAGGAAAGGTTCAAATCTCTCCTATACTTCTGAAAAATAACATATTCGAGCGTTGAGTTGTGTAGAGACACAGTCTGCTGGGCAGGCAGGTGGCAGTGTGTCACAAACACTGATATAATACAAACAAGGCAACTGATCCAAGAGGGAAAAAACAGGAACGATGACGAACATTTGGCATGAGAACTTATTTTTAGTGTGACTGTGCCAAAAGTGCTGCGCTGGTAGAATGATAATGATGGTTGACTCTCTAAACAAACATTGTTCTTTTGCCTGGAGTGATGTGCTTTATGATCTTTTAGTGCTGGAGGAGTTGGCTGTGCTGAGTGGCTCTGTGTCACGTTTGTAATCATTCGGCAGACTTGGAGTTGGATGATTTCTGTCACATGCATAACTGTATTCCAATTATGCGCACACGTCCGCTAAAAAGCAATTAGACTTGAGTTTCATGATCTGCGTTTTACGTGCAGGTTGCTGTTTTTGGCGTCCGACCGGAATCGTTTTTGTCCAGGGACACGTCACCGTCCGAACAATTTTTGCTGGGTTCCCAAACTCATGTCTCTTCCTCACGTCTCCAAGCGAGGATGTGAGAGGGGGATGCGAGGACAGAGGAAGTGAATTCATCGAACGAGACGTCCTCACTCACTCCGGCGTCATTTTGAGGAGACGACGACTACTCGTGACGTACAGCATCACAACCGTCGAATATGTAGAAGTCGGCTATCATTATATGTAGCAATTACTAAGTAACAGTTTAAAGTTAAAGTTTAAACATAAAACTCATGTATAATTAACACTTTACACTGTTAGTTAATGATATCTACGCAGTCATAGTGATAGCTGGAAGGAAAACATCTGATAACTGCTCTTTTGTATCATTTGATTGTAGATCTATAGCAGCGTCTGGCTGTTTTAAGACATAAACAATTAAAATCTGGTGATTAAAGAAAGAACAGAACTGATGGAAAGGAGCAATAAAAACAGCTGCAGCCTACAGAATATGTTTAAAAGAAATATTGCTTATTTAGTTTGTGAAAGTCTGACATCTTTTTCAGGCTCAGGATGATTTTATATGAGAAACGCGACTGTGTGGCGTCATATTATTTTCCTGAAGGAGCTGAGACGGAAACGGAAAAAACGAAACGGAAAAGAAGAAAGGAGAAGCCTTTGGCTTATGAAGAAAAAATGAAGTTACAAGAGCGTTTTTTTTTGTTGTTGATTGATTCACAGACATTGATTCATGATTAAGTCATTTTTTAAAGTCATATTTTCCTGAAGGAACTGAGATGTACTTGAAATGGAAAAGAAGAAAGGAGAAGCCTTTTGGGTAAATGAAGAAAAATAATAAGTTACAAGAGTGTTTTTTATGATTGATTCATGATTCAGTAATTCTTATTTTATGAACACATATGAAAAGCTGCTGTTGGTGTCGCCGTTCCTGTTCCACGAGTAGTTTTCCTGATCTGCTGTATTACGATCATATATATTAATATTACTACATTAAAGCCTGAATGTTAACTGTCCTAATATTCAATCAAAGGGGTGTTGCTGTCTGGTAGGATACACCTGTGGTTCTTTGCTCTAAGCTCTTCAAAGAGACTCCTCTCTCCTCACCTCCTCTGAGGTACATTGAAGGGTTTGGAAGATCCACGATGATGACGGAGGGAGAGTGATTTCACAGCCGGAGAACGGAGGAGAGAGGACTCGAGGAAGCATAAATTAGCTTAATGAAAAGCACCCCAGGTTTGCTAGCTGATAGTCTTCTTCTTCCTCCCTGCCTTTCCTGACACAATGCTACATTTGTTGGCACTTTACCTCCACCAACTATCAATCAATAGCATGAAACTGGCGGCAGAAATGCGTATCGAGTAGCCTTCATCGAAACATTCCTCCCTAGTGCTATAAGTAGTCAAAAACTCACCATATTATCACCATTTAGGTTGATAGGACCAACGAGTTATCACTTATTTAACTCCTGAGGAAAATATCTGGCTCTTTAGCAGCTAATTGCATCACTATGTTCACCAGCAAGTCTCTAACTTTGTCTGTCTGCTACTTATTGTTGCATGACTTTTATTTATTATATTATTTGCCTGTTGTGGCTGAAAAAAAAAAGGGCGGTGACAGTAAACCAAAACAGTAAAGTTGTTGGTAGTAAAACCAAACACGCTATAAAGCTCTGTAGAGCTGAGAGAAACTGCAGGGTGGGGTGAAAATGATTGGCGAGTTCATCGGTACCAGCGACGGCTTTCACATACAAATAGTCATTTGATCCATTGTTAATATAGAATATTGATTATAGCTGCTTTAAAGTGTGTATTTAAAGTAGGTAGAAATATAATCCAACTCTTGTTTGTCGAGCTTATGAACAGAGAGTGTGAGTACAGGGCTCTGTTATCAATAGCAGCACGTGTCGGCATGTCAAGATGTCTGTACCCTCAGGGCTGAAAAATAGCCTCCGAAGAGAATGCCGAGTTCTTGTGTTATGACAGGAGGGAAAAACAGAGGAGAATTCAAACACACACACATATGCATTTCTCTGTGGGCCGATGAAATGTACTGCAAAAAAAAAAAAAATCACAGACTGTCAGGCAGTGTTTACTGTGTTCTCTCTACCTGGAGGGCTATCTTCTCTCAGTCCGCCCTGGCCTTTCATCCTCCCTCTTTCACAAATACATCACTTTCCTGTTTTTCCCCCCTCAAGTATGAGACAACTAGAACTTGTCTTGACTGGCTGATGGTGCTGCGTCTGTCTGGAATATAAACTGTGAATTAACATCGATCAAAGAACAATCTGCAAGAGAGAAGATTTATTTATTTATATCATAAGAAGGCATGGTCTCATTAGGTTGAATATCTGACTCCCCAGCTGGACGGTGAACCATGTAATAGGGGTCAAATACAGTAGAACAGGCGGGCACATCTGTATGTTTTAGTCTAAAAAAAAATGTTGAGAAAAAGAGGGGAGAGAGTGTTTCCTTGCGTGTGTACACAGAGACTATGAGTTAACGCTGAACTGTGAGGACAGCGCTGGACTTTTGACCCCTGAGATTCAGTATTTACTCAGCGCAGAGATGATGGGGGGTGATAAAGAAGTGTCTGCTCTGTCTCCTCGGAGCGACTCTGTGGACACCAGGGAGTAAAAGAGAATCGTTTCGACCTACAACCACCACTAGAGCAGATAGTCAACAGTCACTTTCTGCTAACATTGAGCCTTTACCTTAAAGTTGACTGTGGGCTGATAAAACAAAAGATCACAGCAGCCTAAACTTATACTAGACTTCAGTATTGACACCTCAAAATGGAATATGACAAACAATATAGTATATAGTAGAAGATACTGGGAGCATGAAGCAACCTTACAAACTAAAAACTTCTATATTTTACCATTTTCAAGCGATATCCAGAGAGAGAGAGGCTCTGCTCAGTGTTTAGTTTGGCATACGCATGCCTTTGTCTCAAGTGTGTTATGGGAAGGGGAGGAGGAAGAGGACTGCGAAAAAAAAAAGGAGAGTGGGGTGCAGAAGGAGGAAGTTTGTGTTTGTGCAGAGGGCGACACAGCAGCAACATTCCTGCGACTGCTGACTGAGATCCTACTAAGTCCAATAACATCGATCAGCAGACGCGCAGATATGAAGCACTGACACCATGTGCGGGCTCGGTGTCAGTTGATAACGTTACCGAATGACATATGACAGCTCTTTGACATGTTTTCCCTCCAAAAAGGTTGCACGGGGGGATGCTTAGAGAATGACAGGGCCCACTTTATTGGCAAAGTTGTAGTTAAGATGGTGTAATCTTGAATATTTGGGGCTTAGGGATTGGTGAACGCATTTAATAAAATTTGTTTTCATCCCTTTTCATAGCATATTGTGGTTACATTTTATTCTGTCCCTGTGTGTTTTTGTACATATACAGTAAATACATGTAAAAATAACTCTGCTAGCTTGCACATACTGTCTGCTGTATGTTAACAGGCTGTTTTTAGGGGGGAGCGATGATGGAAATGATCTTCTATAGTTCCACAGCTATTTCTCTAAAACCCTTCCCTGGCTCTGCCTTGTAATCTGAGTGGATATCTATGGATTAAGGGGGGGGGGGATTAGCCTGCACCTGTCCCCCCCACCTCCCTCCCCCCCGTTATTGGACTCTTTCGGGTGCTCCGAAGCACTGCGTCATCTGGCCCCATCTCCAGATGATTCACCGGGCTGAGGGAAACGAGGCTAGGCGAGGACACAGAGACTCCAGAAACGTGGATTAAGATCAGAAAAAGTAATCCTGGGTTAAACACTGAGATGATGTGGAGAGAGTGATTGCTATATTCACTGCCTTTCCCCTCTGCCTTGCGTCTCTGCTTCCTCTCTTATGATCTCAAATGCATCTAAAATACGGAGCTGTCTTCTCCTCCTCCTAAATCAAAAATGATCAAAGAATTAAGTTCTCTGTTTCGGTTAGTGAAGCCTTTGTTTTACTAAAACATGATCCAATCTGAAAAAAAAGGATGTTCAGGCACAAACAGATCAAAAGGCTAATGTGTTTTAGAGAAAACAGGAAGTGATTAAATTGTCTGTGAAGTTAAGGTCTGAACTTGACACCGCATCGCTCTGAATCTCCCATCGTGTTAATATTTAAAGTAGATTAACACTTTGCAAATTATTAACACAGATGTTTGGGGGGGGTTTTTTGTGGCTAATTATTAATACAGATGTTTTTCCAGACTTCCTATGTTTAGGTGTAAGTGTGACTCTGGCATCCGAAACTGAGTCATTCTGTGTTGTTGTGCCTGTGTTTCCCATCACTCGGGATGATTTCTCTCCTCACTTCCCATCAGCAAAAACTCTGGCTACATCATAAGCAGCTCGACAGAAAAAAACTAAGCATGACGCGGTAGTCGTAGATCAGAAGTGTTTCTTGGTAATGACCCTCTCAGAATACGATTACGTGCAATAACTGTCAGAGGTAATGCATTATTGAGTTGTTATTGAGTAGTTCGAACACTGTCTTGCGAGCTGCTGGCTGTAACTCTTTTTACTGTTATGTGATATTTCTATGCTGTCGTTGCTTCGCTTCTGGTGCTGCGTAATGTGACGCGTACGGTCGGTGCTTTCACTGGAAGCGTCACAGAGCAGCCCACATCTGTTAGTACAGGTGTGTTTAAAGGATAGGGGAAAGAACAGACTCACTTCCTGGAGCTTCAGGCAGATTTTCCTGGACCTGGATACTGGTCTTGTTATATGTAAATTGGACTTGGTGTAATCCTACTGTTGGACTTTTTATTATTGCTACAGCTTTTGTTGTGTGATTGTCTTTTTCCCCTAATTATGGCTCCTACTGAGTCCAAACTTCCTGTGTAGACTTTTCTTCTTGTTTTTTCCCCTGTAATTTTTTTCTTTTGGTTTTTATGTAGTTGTTCTGAGGCAACCATTGTTGATTTGGACCTGTGAAGCCCTTTGGAAGATTGTAGGTGATGTTAAGCTATGCAAAGACTTATTTTCTCTACTGTGGCTGCTTTAATGTTTTATTAATAATGGATTATAAACTTGGAAGTATTGTGGCTTTAAGATTAGATTGCTAGGAATATAAGCAGGTTTTATTTAGAGTAAGGGTTAATATGACTTTATGGTTAGATGAAAGTTAAAATGACTTTAAAGTTTAGCTTAAAAAGGTTTAAGACTGAGAAGAAAGATGAGACAGATGTGTGTTACCAGCTGGTGTTTAGGTGATGCGTTGCCACTTTTTATGTAAAAATATGGGTGTGCGAGAATAAAGTGTGATCAAAGGAGAAAAAAGGAATGGCAAGTTATTTATGCCAGACTTTGCATAAAAACACACCTCAGGGCAGTCTGTCTGATAGTGTTCAAAACAATATGATGCCAGGATGACATCTCATGGCAGCCAAAGTAAGGAATCTGTCAACATGAGAGAGGAAATAAGAGACAGAAACTTTGACTTCCACTTTTTCAGAGACCTAATTTTTTTCCCACCATCAAGTCTTAATAGAGCTAAGACAGCTTTCCTTTACAGTTGAAAACTGTTATGTGTTATACAAGAGCTCTGTCAAAAATATATATATAAAAAAAGGAAAAAGAGACAGATGATTAATTCTGTTCCAAAAAAATTACAGCATTCAATTCACAGGACAATTCAGAACAAAGAGTGTGATTGCATCAAGAGCTTCAAAACACGCCAGCATAACAAGTCAGATCACACAATGCCGCTCTCTCTTTCTCTGCTCGTCTCGCTGCCGTTCTCTCTTTGAGATAAGTGGTAATTTCATATGTAAATGTCACCGACTCTCGGCAAAAGACGGGGAAACAGATCCAGAGTGATGTGAGGTTAAACTGAACTGATATAAGATTTTCCGTTGGCAGATAACGACACACACACACACGCATACACACACATACTGTGAAAACAATAACACATGAGCTCATGCAACTGCCACCTGACCTGTCCCAGTGACGGTGAATACGTCAAGAAGGGGCTACAGTAACTTCCTCGAGATAAAACACTCACAGATCTGTTCGTGGCTGTGCTGAGAACAAAAAAAAAAAAAAAAACTCTTCGTATATATACTGCGCTGCCGGGCCTCAAGAGTGAGAAACATTTCTGCAGTATCACATCATCTAGCTTCAGGCAAACAGAACTGTTCACTGGAGAAAAGTTGCTTTTTTCACAGCACAAACCTCATTTTAATGAATTTGAGAAAACACACACACACACTGAGGGGGTGGACAGTGAGAATAAAAACTTTTATCATGGTGCATGTCATTATTATATTGTACTATGGTTATATATTCACTATATTGTGATACTGTATTGTGGGAAATGTTCTGGAAATTCTTCAGGAATTTATAGATACATAATCAGACCTGAATGTCTGTTAAATACCTCAATAATCAGAGTAAACATGGTTATCTAAAAATAACAAAAGCCAGTAGGTAGTCCTTCTCTATTTGCAACATGCAGTGTGTTTAAATGAACTTAAGTGACCTGATTACCATCTGCTTTCTGCAGGAACTTGATTTCACTCAGTCGATCAGTCATGTAAACGAGAAACCTGGTTTCACTGATCAGTATTGGGGGACTAGAGACTCCTGATTTCTACTATAACATGCTAGCTCATGAATTTGTGAAACCAGATTTCTGATTGGCTTTTCACATTACCAGATGTGTGTGACACAGACTTAAAAGATTTTTGGCCACTAAGGGGCATCGGAAACAAGATGTGAACACTGTACTAATGTGTTATAATATCTTATTAAGTTGTTATAGCCGATATATTTGCAAATAGATGCCTATTTATACAGATACGAGCAACATTAGTATTCATTTGGACTTGGGTTTTCTGGCCACCTGGTGAATGTTCAAATGTTCACTAGCTAGTTGCTAACTTTGTCCGTCTGCTGTTTGGTGCTGGACACATATCATAGCCGCCTGCCAGCGGTGGAAACAAGCCATGCCAGAAGGCGCCTCCTTTAGTGAGATACCCAGCGAGGTTTGAAAGAGAACAGTAAAGTTTCAGGCTGTTAAACAAAACAATGAGGTGAAAGATGCTGTAAAACTGCGTACAGCTGGGAGGAACTGCGTAGTTGGGTGATAATTCTGACTACAAGCAACACCTTTCACATAAATGTATGTATAATATGTAACATATAACGTCATGTGGTTGAAGTGCCAACCCCACCAAGGAACCTTCTCAGCTCAACTATTACTGTTTTACTATTTGTAAAATTCAGATATATTGGCACCTGCATACTAGAGCGCATGTAAATGTGCTGCCTGATTTCCTGTTTTGACTCTGCAACTTTTCTGTTTGCATGAAAATGTACTCACAGCCTACCTTCATCTCACAATTTATATGTGTTAAGTCATCTCACCCAACCGTACACACATACCAGCAACACAATTAGTGGAACTTAAACAATACTGCCCATGATGTGAAACCAAAGACAACCGCTCTAACATTCTGTTCAGCAACAATTTCAGTAATCACTTATCTATTCAATAATAATTCCTCTAGAGTCATCAGATTAGGACAAGTGAACATCTAATGAATTCAGCCCTCTAGAGAACAACTATTATATTCTCTCTGGAACATAAGCATTGATAAACAGTGGTGCACAGTTACCAGTTTCTGCTCCTACAAAAATCAAAGCGTGCATTGCTCCTGAAGCAGCGTCTCCTTCCCTGTGTTAGCTGAATTAATGCGTAGCTTGTAAAAGTTTTGTGTGGGGGATCTTGCATTTAGCCACAAAGATCAAGGCAGAGGCAGAGTGTGTTTGCATGTTTGTCTTTGTACATGAGCTCCAAATGCATGTGTGCTTGCGTGTTCTTTTGAGAACCGACTGATACAGAGGGAGAGACTTCAAAGCTCCTCTTTCATCAGCTAGAGAAGAGAAGAGGAAAAAAAAAAAAAAAAAGACAGACCGAGCACCTACTCTCTGACTGTCTTTCTCGCGTGACCGTGTCTGGCTTCGTCTATCTCTTCCTTTTGTCAAACTACGCTCACCTACCGTGAGAAAGATGAATACAAGCAAAGTTCGGTTTCAAAGAGAGTGAGTTTGTCTGATGTTTTCCTGACTGAGCTATTTGTCTCTAGAAACTTTGCATCATATTCACAGCAACAGATATGCAACACAGTTCTACTTAATATCCTGGTTGGTAAGTTATAGCAGCTTGGAAAAAATAAAAAAAATAAAAAATCCATAGCCGGTAGATTTTCAGAGATACTTCTTTTTCTCTCAATTCAAGTAACTTGAGCTAAACCCTGGGGGCAGACTTATCAATATAACCTTGCAGTTCAAACACTGCCTCCAGCAGTAAGTACAGCAATACTGAGAGGAAGCAGAAAAGCAGCAAAGTGAAGAAACAGAGTGCTTGAGGACATGGACTAACAGAAAAAGAAGTAGTTATGCAGTGCAAAAAAAACAACAAAACACTAACTAACTGACTTAAAAGCTTTTTCTGGGTTGCTAAGAAGCCAAATCTGCACAGGAAAAACTGCCTGAACAGGGAGGAACCCTGTGAGTTGACACTGAGCCGTCAGCTGTTGGTGGTGTGATTTGAAAGTAGCATCACCTTGTGAAGTGTGACGCCAAAGTGTCATCTCGCTCCCGTCTCTCATGAACACACACACACACACATATGAGCAAAAACACAACCCCGACAGCAGAGTCACAACAACACCATAAGCTTCTAAAAATAATGTTACTATAAAAGAAGTTCTCATATGAGCAATAAAACAGAGGAACTGGGGAAGCGCTTCTTCTCCGTGGTATGTTATGTTACTTTCACAGATTGCAGCTTACATGTGCAAAGAGAAATACTTCAACAAATGTGCACTTGCTATTAAGAATAAGACAAAATTATCATCAGCCTGTGATCTACAGCTACAGCTACAGTATGTTGTAGAAACAATGCTACTAGACTGTACTTGTGTTGTTTACCAGGCTAAAACTGCTGTATGGTGAACATTTTTTGCAGTAGTAGTAGTAGTATTTATTACCCCTGCTGGCAGCCGTCCTGGTGCGACTGCGGGACCGGCTGCGCTGACGCTGCAGTCGGGACTTGCCCAGGAATCTGTAGTAGTATGAGGGTCTCCCAGATCCCTTCCTAGAGACCCCAGCCATGGTGCTAATTCCTAGTCTGAAGCCCACACAACACAAAGTCTCAGCGGCACTGAAAGTCCTCTTGAATCTGGTATCAGCGCAGATAAACTCAAGTTGTCATGGACTGCTACTCTTGTTTATCGCAAACTTCACTTGAAAGTCCTCTCGGAGACACTCGGCTACTTAAATCCTCGTGGATTATGTCAGTGTCAAATCCAGTCCATTGTCAGAGCCTTTCCCATCGGAGTGAGAGGAGATCAAACCATCAAACATCCACTTCTAGCTCAATGCTTGCGTCCTGTCCTGCAAGCTGTGAGAGTTCTGCTCCACCTTTAAACACTCCCCCTCAAAGTTTCCCACAGAGAGATCCCAGAGGCATTATCCGGAATACTGTGTGAGTGTGTATCCTGACTGACAGGAAAGCTGTTCCTGTTCCCAGTTCCAGAGTACACTAAAGGAATTTTATAGATAGACAGAAAGACAGTCCCCCTGTTTCATAAAGCAGTGAATGAGTCCCTTGTAGCACAGTTATATGCATCTAGAAGCACTATCTCTAACTCTTGTGAGTCTGTGTGAGTGTGTGCAACAAAGAGAGAGTATGCTATGTAGTTGAGAACAAGAGGAGAAAAGTTTGAGCTGCATAGAAAACACGTGTAGATACAGGCTTGGAATGGAATGGAGTTTACAAGACAGGTATCAGATTACAACCCATCAACCGACCTAATCCGTTAGAGATGCAAAGACAAAACAGCGACCGCTTCAGTGAAGAAGTCTGACTCATAAATAATGTCACCATCCCCCGCTGCTATTGACTCCAGATCCAGTCACGGTTTCAGTCACATTCCAGGTTTTACAACATAACCACTTTAATTTGCCTCCCTTGGCAAGAGAGGGATGGCAGGGTGCGACAGCCTATCAGAAGCACATGTAAATAGGCTGTTAAGAGTGTCAAACGGCCAATCAGAGTCTGCTCTGATAAGAGGGTCCGGGAGCTGGACCATAGTCCACCAGAAGACACAATGACAATTGTGCACATTTGCATGGATGCGCATAGGAGTGCATTTTCACACTGTGATTCTGACTTCACAAGAAACTGTGACTGAACAGTTAAAGGGAAAATTCACTGTGAATGTGATGATTTCTTAAAACCATATATAGTAGACATGTTCAATTATTTTTGAAATTGGTGCCGAATGACCAGAGGAAACTGGGAAAAAGGCTGGTGATTCCCCATACAGCTCTTAAGGGGGAATCCTACAACAACCAGAATGCATTGTGTGCGTCCCGTCCAATCAGACTGACTGACTCTAGTGACGGTGTGTTCACAGTCAGCAGAGCATCAAAGACAAAGTTAGTGAGCAGCAGCATTATATCTCTGTACTGAGGCTTATTTTTATGTACAAAAAGTTTTTCCTCATCGAGTCTGGATATATCATATCAGTGTGCAAGGATCATAACACAAACGGCGTGCTGGAGTCAGTTACATTATGTGGATTGATGCAAACTTATCAAGTGCTACAGGGTGCCGCTGCAAGCTACAGGCAACACAGTCATATATAATATTCTGTCAGAACACCAAGTCAGGTTTACCAAAGCACTGCAAAGTTTGTTGCAGCACAGAGTCTGTCTCCTTCCTCCTCAGCGGGCACCGGTCGATGGTGCAGCCGCCTGTCCAGCTGCAGGCGCCTCTCTCTCGGCTGCTGCTGTTACAGATCCCGCAGTCGCTTCCTCCTCCATACTCTGTTTTGTCTGATTCCACAGCACTATATTTGGCCTCATAAGTTACATTATATTGTAAAGCTAGTTGTTTGCTTGTGTTAGTGTTTGTTAGGAATCACAGAGGAGTCAGGCTGCAGCTACAACTTCACTCTGGTGGGCACTTCCTCTTCCAGACTGTTGTGTCTGATTCAACAACGTGATATTTGAAAGTATTTAGTAGTATGATATTTTAGTGTCTGCTTTTCCCTATCACTTGCATATTATAGTAGGAGGGAGTGTTTTTGGGAGACCCACGTTTTACCGTCCTTGAAGGCACCGCTACAGAAAATGCGGAAACGTAATTCGTAGTCTAAAGCAAATCTCCAAAGTCTGCAAGATGATGGTTTTGCATCAACCGTTGGACTTTTGCCGGAAAAAGAAGAAGCTCTGGTTGCATGCAACATGGAGGGAAGTTAAACATTGTTATTTGCATATACTACCCTTTAAATATTGAACTTACATATATTGTTGTGTACTATTGTTGAGCTATTGTAGTGTACTATTGAGCTAATCTCACATACTACTGGACCCATCAGCCTAATATTTTCTGTGCACATTTATGACTGTATGTTCAAGGACCTCTCGTGGTTGCAGTAATTCACAATCTTTGAAAAAACAATTTTATATCACTATTCCTTAAAAGCTTATAGTAAAGCTTAGACTTTCGTCTTTTCAGCAGTCCTCGCCATTTTTCAATATGCATTAGGACATTGCAAAAGGCATTTCCAGCAACCAGCTGGACTAAAAACAAGGCTTACCTAGTCTGTTGCAGGCCACATTTTGGCCTTTGTTGTGGCTTAAAAACTGACATCCATAGAAAAATTTGGTCTCATCTTGAATCAGAGCTTTTGCAGATGAATTTCATACTCAATATGTTATGATCCACTAAAGTTAGGCATGATACAAGATGAATAAATCCCTGTTTTTGTTATCTTTGCCGCCATTTTGACTGTAAGGGAGCCAGAAGAGACAATTGACAGAGATTCAACTCTTCTTTGTTTGGGAGGGGAGAGGAAGGTAGGGAGGGGTTTCATTTTGTGTGGTGTGTTACAACAAAATGTTCTAAATAAATAACAAAATATTCTAAATAAACAATTGAGAAGTTTGGACTCATCGTCCCATTTATTGTTTCCTTATTACGTTTATACAATTAGACAAACCCAGGACGCTCAGTCACATTACCATTACACCAGTCTATACATCACAACACATATACAACGCTTCTTTAAAAACTTTGCATACATCTATATAAGAGAACTTACACAACTGGTGGAGATTTGCACCCTACTGAGTGCACTCTTCTAGTTTTCTCATGATATGATGTTGAATTTCTATAGATGTATAACATATGATGACAGAGTATGTGTTGGAGCTTTGTGTGGAGTGGCCATTGACCCAAGTCACACTCGGTAGAGGGCAGTCAGCTGGCGCCACTCACTTCCTCTGATTGGCCTGTTGCTTACAAAGCGACACAAATTCACTCTACAGCAAAGTAAAACCAATGGCTACCTTTTGAATGTTTCAATTTGTCACATATTTTTATAAACAGGAGGGTGGTTTTAGGAATTTATATTCAGCAGAATCAGAGATTGTGATTAAATGTCTGCAGCGTATCAAGCGACACACGATGTCCTTGTCCTGCCATCCCACAGGAACCCCCTGGTTCATTTCTGTCCCTGTCACAAACAGCTGGGACATTGTTTGACAGTACATATTTGTACATAACAACATTAGATGAATATAATGATAATAAAATAACTAATGAGATGTGGTTGAAAACAAGTGGAACTCGTGCTTTTTGTCAATGAATTCTACTTTTATCAAATTACCAAATCAAAACAAATTAGTGACTAAATTTCCATTAGTAGCCACAATGTTTTATTTAGGAGACATAAAAGCAGAACTGGGTATTTTGCATCTGTTAGCCACAATGGTCGAATAGAGGAACAAAAGCAACAGAGACCGAAACTTGAAATATATCGACAGAACATAAAATGACAGGCCAAAGTCACAGAACTGACCACACTGTGATTGGCAAGTGCTTTCTGGGAAGAACAGAAATAACACAGCGATGACCGCAAAGACATCACAGAATGTAACGCAGATAAAAATGGTAACAAATATGCATGATGGGAAATAAAGTGCAAATTAACTTCTCTGTTTTCAACATCTTCCAAAGTCCCGAAAAACAAATGAATTTATATGTTGATTGTATCGACGTCTTCCTCTCCTTCCTTCACGTACTCTCATTTACCTTCAGTGGCTGTTCAATTGTTAACTGCTTGTTGCTAGTGAGAGCAGGGGGGACCATAACGCTGCACGCTGTGTGGAGTTTTTTGTCATTACCTCAGCTCATAAACTCACAACGACAGAAAGCAGCAGTGTGCATATGTGTCTGTAGGTCTCTAACACAGGCTTGGACTGTTTCCTCAGTCCTGCAGAGAGCATTTAGGAGGAATATTAGCAGGTATACATCACTCCAGAGTGAGCAGGAGCCTCGTGTCGGGCAGCAGAGGGAACGTAAAGGCCTTCAGGCTTCACACTGATGCTGCTGGGCTCGTGAAACATCCTGAAGACGCTCTTAACATGTAACTCTCACACTCATGGAGAAACCAGTGATATACACACAGTGTGTCTAGGTTTTTTAAGACCTAGCCTGTAATTTCACATAAATACAGTTGAACCCATATGACTAACAGTGGTTCTTGTTCACACACAAAGAGACACGTGTGAGGCCAGGCCAATTTTTTAATTACAAAGCAGGCTGATTTGTCTTGCCTGCATAATAGTCACTGTGGGAATAGCTACCTACAATGACTTCTTGTTAGACAGACCAGAGCCCCATAGACAGACAGGCCAGAGAATCGGGGTCATGCAGAGTTCGAGTGCTGCTGCTGACTTCCCCTGGCTCGATGACAGAGACACCAGTGAGATGTGAGAGGGCCAATCAAAGGTCAAGAAAAAAAAGGTAAAGAAAAACCACAGGCTTTTGTTTTAATGTGAATGCCGCTGGATAGAGGTGCATCATCAATGATTGCCAAAATTGGTCTGTAATAGTGGATATTGACTATATTATAAGAGGCAAAATATCCTGCAGATGAATAATAGGACAACCAAGTAAATGTTGCACGTTAATCTATAAATCAGATTTGGATCTATAACATACCTGAGGATACCCAACAACATGGAAGACAAGGATAACGTGACTACGATGACATAAAGCTTGTTAAGCAACCTGCTGCCTTTCTTTATTCTTTTAGCTCTATTCAGTGCGGACTGTGTGCTATCTTATCACTATGCGCATTGCAAAAATGTAAAAACAAATATTAGAGAAACTACAGTCTTGTAACAAGCCAGCCTCCCTGCAAAATATATACCCATGAAAATCCATGCTAACATATGTTCAAGTTCATCAGATTTTGAGTTCTATTATCACTGAAACTTCCCTCAAATTCTTTAGTGTGTGGGTCTGTTACCCAGCGAAAGACTTCCACCAACTCTGTTCACAATGTCTGCCTGGAAAAATATCAGATAATGAAGAAACCTTTTGTAGTAGTAAGACATAACAACTTTGAATATCAATTCCTTCTGAAGTACAATATATCTATTGTAACAGCAATAAACATCTTCAAACTGATAAGTAGTGTAGTCTAACCAAAAGATAACATTATACTAATAGCTTGCACAGCCAGCCAGTAGAGGATAGCCTGCAGTAAACATGCTAGCAGATTAAAATGCTTATAACGGTAGAGCTAGCTTGACTACCCCTGTCAGTCATGTGACCTTCGCCTTTCAAGTCGTAGTGGTCCCTCGAGAGACTCCTGTAAGACACGCGAGGACGCTAACAATAGAATGTTAAAGCTTCTTAGCCTTTTCGCTAATACCCCTACAGTACATGACTGCTGTTAGCATACAACAATACAACTGGTTAAGGCTAACATGGTGTGTGTGTGTGTAGAAAGAACCTTCTACTTAAATGCTTGAATGAGGTGTAATAGTGATAAAGACGATTTGCAAGTTGCTTTGCACATTGATGGCATTACTTAAAAACCTAGCATTCCATTAGCTATTTAATAGCACATTTTTTCCAGTCAGTCAGCATACAGAGTGGAAAAGGTTTGGAAACAACAATGTCTTTGCAGGCAGATATAAACACACTAATGACTTGAACATACATTTATCAAGATGAATGCATTTAGCTGACTGAAGTGATCAGCACAGTCCATTAAGTGTGCTGAATGCGGAGTTTGCAGGTGAATTCCCCGCTTATCTATATGACCAAAACACCCAGGACTCGACCACAAAGGCCCGACATTATGGTGTATTGCAGCACGTAGGGTTTAATGATTGCATGTTACTCAAACACAACAAAAATCTGGAGGGTAGAATATGTCTGCCTGCCTTTTTGAGAGCAAAAAAGAAACCCTGAAGACAGGAGATGTAAAAGTAACCACCCACCAGATCTGGAACCACACAGAGACAGACAGAAGCAGATAGAAGAAATAAATGTCTTACCTGTTAAGGAGACCAGTGGAGAGAGAAGGGTCAGAGCCGACATGGCAGCAAACAGGAAAAAGAAAAAAAGAAAAATGCCAAGTTAGACAAGACTGGTATTGAAAAAGCAATACTTCCTTTGCAGGTTTTATTACACTGAAGTTGAGGGCACAATTCTGTAACCTGGCAAATTACTTTAACAGCAAGAGCTAGAAAAAGTAGAATGTGTGTAACTATCTGTACGCCTCAGGAACCCGAGGTATTATAAGTTTTGAAATGGTAGTTTTAGAACAATTAACATTTTAAACTACCGTGCGCATATAAGCATAATTCACATGTTCTCAGGGTTACCTGACATCATCAGTTTTGCTCTAGTTTCACCCACAACACCGGTAGCTCTCAACATCATTTATACATATAAATATATTTATAAGAGCCAAGATCTAAGAGCATTTACTGAGACATCACAGTAAAAAGCCTTCTGAGAGTTGCAGATATAAATTACTGAGAAAGAAAATGTCCCAAAACCAAAAAAAAAGTCACTGAACCTGTTAAAGCTCCGAAGCATTGCTTAGAAATGCAAGTTAGGTATCCAGCTGAGGAGAAAATGGAACTAATTCCGTTTTCAGAGCAAACAAAAAGACAGATGTATCAATTCTTAACACAGCTCACTCTGTTGTCTCAGCGTAGACGGTGGGCCTCACACACACACACACACACAGTTGCACATACCATATAGGCTATTGCATCTGAAATATAGCCAGCCATTAGAGCCTCAGAGGGAGTCACGGGGGGACTGCTCTAAAATAACAGACCAGACCCCGCATGTGATAATAAACCATAAAGACTCAAGGACTGGACGTCTGGGCAAAACTGGTGTCTGGAAATGACAAAACGTATTAGTATGGATTACGAGCGGCGGATAAGCCGAATTGATAGCTACTGCTGCTTGAATCTCCTTGGGCAGATCGTAGTTTACCCTCTAAGAGGCGACTTAACTTTATTACATATAATAAAGTCACGACTGCTTTGGTGTAAACAGCAACAAAGTCTCGTAGATGTTACACAGAGAACAGAGTTTTTTTTCTGTATCTCTTTCTGATAAAGGTTAACTATGTGGTGCATGGTGATATAGTGGAATAGACAGTGTAAGAATAGTCATTATTCTAGTATTTATAAGGAAAACACATGCAATTTCCCACAATACTAGCAATGGGTAGGTGAAATTTGTGTTATGTCATCAGTTAAATAGAATAGACAATGCAAGAAATATAACTCCCTTGCTTGGCAATTTGTCTTTTTTTTACTTAATGTTGTTATAACAGTTGAACAAACTGTAATTTTGTGGAACAGACATCTACATTTACATCATTTATATCTATACTGGGTAGACTCACAGTGAGCTCAATGGTATACCAAAACTGTATCAATACTGACCCCTTCTGGAAAACATGGGGACATACAACTCATGGCAGCACACAGTTTGTTTAACTTCCACGACTGAGTCATTGTACCACAGAACCAGTATTTACCGAAACACGTTGTATTACAGCACAATAAAACCTAAAATATCTTATGAAATTAAAATGACCACAGCTGCAATGAAGCTGAGTCTTCAATCTGATTCACTTTTATTGTTGTGGTTGGACTGTGGTTATACAGCTGTACAGTAACAAAGTTAGAAAACAAATAGAGGTAATGACATGGTTGTATAGCAGATATGTTATTGTGCTACATGTTCATGCTGGCTGCACAATATCTTAATAGTGATGCCCCATTCAAATCCTTATCTGCATGAATCCACAAAAATTTGGCAGAAAAGAGATAAAGAGGTGGACAGAGAAAGCAGCGAGCCATCTCTAATGATAGATAAAAGACCGTCTGTTCTTCAGCCAAAGTTTTCATCACAAGGAAAGTGGAGCATTTGAGTGGATTAAAGGGATGCCCATAAGAAAAATCAAAGCCTGTGTGAAATCTCTGGCTATCGGAACTGACGTCCAATGAATGCACAGATATTCGGGAATAAAAACAACCTCATATTTCCTCAAAAATAAAAGGAAAGTTTTACAAAACTGCTAAGCAGAGACAGGGGAATTACGGACGCCAAGATGCCTCACTTCCTTGTGCAATATCCATTTTTGTCCCTCTAGAATCATCCACCAACTGAATTATGTGATCAAAGTCAAATCTGATTTGTAAAACTTCAACGTACGCCGTAGAACTTTGAGAACATTGTCATTGACAGATGACAGATCGTTAAAGTTTACAGACACAAAATAAATTCTTCAAAGTCTGACCATGCTGACTAGTACTCCTGCTGCTATAGTGATAGACTGGTGCCATCTATCCATGCTGCCTTTTCTTCCTCCTCTCATTCAAGCCTCCTACTCCCTCTAAGCCCCGGAGTAAAGGCCAAATTGCAGAATGTCCCGTCCCAAGCAGAACTCATTATACAAGACTAGAGATAGAAAGAGAACAGAGGAGTCTGTGTGACACTGTTCGCCGGAGACAGATAGGCGAGATGGAGGACGAGGAGGAGGAGGAGGAGGAGAGGGGATGAACTCTTTTTTTTTTTTGTCATGATTAAAGGAATAAAGAGCACAAATAAGGAGCGAGGGAGCGGAGGAAGAGATGAGAGAGATCTCGCTAATGAAGCGACCACTTGAGACAACCGCGGAAAGTCAAACACGTTCATGCGCCATCATGCTCGGTCACAAGCTAGTTGGGATTTAAATACCGATTCTGTACACGCGCACACACACACACACACACGCTCCACATGTCCGCTGCTTGTGGCCGGCTAAGTATAATAGTAAACAGCTTCGTATTATCATAGAAAAACAAGTGATTTTGGAGAATTAGTGGTTATAGTGACGCAGGAAGAGCCACTAAGCTGTATGTTTGATAACTCTGAAATGAACTTAAAGTATGTTAATTACATTTGAATCACAATGAGATCTACTCCTGCCACCCTTCCCTGCACTTGTGGAAATTGACACTGTACATACTTAAAAAGCTATGTCAATGTAGATGAGATAATGTTCTGTAAATGTAATATGGAAACAACCTACCAAGCATGATTAATATAAGCATTAACTTTGAAATGCTCATGTTAAAAATGTCCACAATCCTAACTGCTAACATCCATGCAGTCATCCATTTCTGCAGTTGACCTGTAAATACATAAGCATAACTCACTCTTATCCATCTATCTTTCTCTCTTACTCACTCTCTCCTTTTTTCTCTATCAAAATAAAGCTTTTTAAAGCTCCTCTGCAGACATGTATTAAGACGTACAAAGATACTCTGCCTGGAACAATAATGTGTGTCTGATATGGTTTTTTCCATAAAAACAGGAGTATGAGTCTTCATCTCATCAAACTTCATCTCTGGTCTTCTCATTAGCGCAGGTAGTCTTGCTTTTAATTTGACAGGTTTAAATTACACAAGACAAGTTTACACTAATTGACATTGTGGGTTTATGTGATGTGCTGCTGTGTGTTGCTTTGTATTTTGTCTGGTGTGTTCTGTATTGTTTTTTGGTTTGTACTGTTTGTTGTTGTGCTGTTTTGATTGTGGGGGACTGCGGATGTAAATTAGCTTTGAGCTAACTCTGGTGCAGTGCATTTTTAATGTTAAAAATTGTACACTGTCCCGATAAATAAATGTAATCCAAAAAAAAAAAAAAAAATTGTAATGAAACACAAAAAGATGAGAGCTAAGTGTCCAGCAGATCTTCTCGCTGCACAGCCAACATTGCATCATGTAAGTAGCAGATGAACAACAACAATAATCAAACAGAACAGCTATTAAAACTGTTCTGTTAAGAATGCAGAGAAGAAAAATAACAGCATGAGAATATGGACTAATAATGAAAAAGTTATACTTGAAAATATCCTAAATTTTTAACACCTCTACCTCCAACTGCTACCTCATAGCTGCTTTATTTGGCAGCCCGGCTGTGTGGATTCAAGCTTAGCCAGAGGTCTCTCCGGCGGCTGTGCACCTATTTTCTTATCTCCCTCCTCCACTGGTGGGCTTCATATCTTATGGGGCCCCGTAGAGCCGCAAAACACAATAGTGAAGCTCACACCACAGAGGCAATCCTATGAGCTGATCTTACCGGCTCACATTACGTATATAACACGGCGCCGAACAATAGAGACAACACCTGCCTCCGACATTTGGACAAACGCTTGTGTCGATGCAACGAGCAGAAGACGGCCTTTACATGACTCACACTCTCAAAATCTGTCTCGTCGTTCAGTTCGATTCCAGTTTCGGTCTAATTATACTTTATTTTACAAAATAAATTTAACACATTATTATAGTGACGTGTAGAGATAGATGCAACAATGTGAAAATCAATCTCAGACTGTTTAAAACATTCTAACAAGGGCTGCAGCTAACAATTATTTGGATAAAAGTTTTTTTTTTTGTGTAAGACAATTGTGAAAATCCTCTTACATTCAATTTGCAATCATATTAAAACAGAGAAAAGCACCGAATCCTTCTGTTTGAGCAGCTGAGCCCTGAAAATGTTTGTTATTTCTGCTTGATAAATAACTTGATTATTAAAGTTGTTTATTTCAACACCGATTCTACCTGTTACTTTTACTACTGTCCCTCTCACGCTCTCGACGACACGGTTCACACACACGCACACACACACACACAATGAGGCCATACGATCCACACATCAAAGAGACAATGTCAGGATTACAGTGTGAATAGCCCACATTCTGTTGTTGACATTTAAGCGAATGCTTACACAGGGAAATCTGTTCCAATCAATCCTCTATGGATCAAACAAATAACCACATGGCTCGCGAACACAACACAGGGACCGGCAAAACAACACACACACACACACAAAGGCTGCTGGACACTTTGTAAAAAAAATACACCCAAACTCAGATCTGCATACTCATCCTCACCTAAGACAGACAGATTGAAGCTTCATTGATCCCTCTGGAGGGTTGGAGCCTCTGCACAGACACTCACGTAATACAGTGTAAGCCCCTTCACAGGTTTTCACTGTCCATCTCCTCTTAGTTCTTTTGCTTAGTTTATTCTTATTTAATCTACATGGCGGCTCCCCCCTTTTAAATCCCGGGTCACTATGGGAGAGGAATGAAAGAATAAAAAGGCATAAATCAGCGTTGTATTGTTTTGTTGAGGCAGATTAGAAACTTACCAATATGCCAAAACCATGTGAACAATCTGTTGTTATAATTCTCTGGAATAGAAATAAAACAAAACTCACATCTGTTCTCTTGAAGTAACGTAATCCGCGCTGTATTTTGAACATGCTGTACAGATGAACCTGGTGTCACTACGAGCTCTGCTTACCTAAAAGCAGTTTTATTGATTTTTCTCCTTGTTTTCTGGAATTTTGCTCAGCTGTAAATAAATTATGAGTTTATTCAAAGTGTTGAAATATTGTCCCCGTAATAAAGCCGAAGTCTTTCATGTGAGACATCTGTAATAGTCTCACAGGACAGGCTGTAAAGATACACTCAAAAAAAAAAAAAAAAAAAAAAAAAAATTAGAGGACGGCGAGAGCCAGGAAGCTGGTTTTATAGGTAACGAAACATGTCATTACAGAAGTGGGACTGTAGTGCTTCAATTATCCTCCTCTTAGTTCATTCCTCAGCCTTTTATTGCTGCCCTTTATAACGTTCCCTTCTCTTTTGTACATGTAAGGAAGAATCACCGTTTTTTTGTCTTCACTTTCTTTTCTTTTCCCCCCTGCTCGTTCACATTTAAAGACTGCACATAACTCTACTCTAACAAAAAAAAAAACAACAACATGTGCTTATATATACAGTGCATGTCTGTGCTGATATCTTGAGGTGGCATTAAGTGGATTAGCGGTATTAGAGCGGATTATCTTTAAATACCTACACATCTCATTTAAGTAAAGATAATATCTGATCTTGTTGCCTGTTTTATTCTGTAATACTCCGTGTTCTTTATGTTGGAATTCATGGAATTCAGTCACAGCCCACATAAGGGTCGCCACGTCCCGTTCAGCCACAGAGGCTCCATTGTGGATATGAACAATAGGCATAATTTGTTAAAATGGCCATGTGAAATTTAAGTGGTCCGCAGAGTCAGACTAAGGAGGGGGTTCCTGAGGTTTTGGCAGCGATACAGGCGATAGCGGAGCTGGCAGTTAACGCTACTATAAAAAAAACGTCCATCCGTCAACCGCCGGCCTTTTATATGTGTGATGTGTTGACTGTTAATTTAGCTCTCACCTGCGTGTGCACGGCCTGGCGCACGAGCACCGGCTTCCATCTCTCTGATTGTAGTGGCTACGGTAAGTCAGTGCACTGCGAAGGTTACTATGCATGAACAAAAACGGGCTCGTACAGAGGTGATCCTTTCAAACAAAGTCAAACAGATAGACATGTTGTGCCATATTATGACAATGACTTAATAAATGAATGAATGGATTATACACACTGTTTACAACTCAGTCATAAATATATGTAATTAAATTCTGCTTTTCATCTAACTTTTTAATCATAAGAACTACAGGATGATTATTTCTATGAATATCTAAGTCTGTCATATTGATGATACATATCTGCATCATCTCACCCATCAGCTGCCTCAACTCACATGTCTGCAAACCCGTATCTCCTCCTGCAAGGTTTGTGAGCCCCCAGAAACGAAGGTGTTAACTTCACTCCCCGTTTTAATATATATTTCTTTGCGTTTGTTTACAACAACTCCATACCCCTACAGCACAGACCAGGATGGAGCAACCATAAGAATTATCCAGTTGTGTTAAAAAAAAAAAAATATTGTACCCCACAGCCTTACATGCATATCCTTTTGATCTCTGCTCAATTTAAATTCACAGCGAGAATTTTTCTGGGCTGACCTGCAGGGTCAGAGTGTACCAGAAAGACGCTAATTAAAAACTAACAGTATGTTCGGTTTTTGGCTGTTTTGTGGTTCCTGCAGAATACGAGTTCGCAATGCTTTTTTTTCGTTAAAAGCTCCCCGATGTTTTCTTTTCAATATTTTGTAATGCTATTCCTGTTTTTACTGCTCAAACGGATAAAAAAAAACTGAATCCAATTTGGCATGCTTTTTTTTTTTAAGTGACTTCCCTCCTTGGAATGTTAAGCAAAATCTTAAATGCGAGCCTGCAGCTGCTTCGAAATAAAACACTTCCAAGAAGATGTTTTTGCTTATATTTCAATAATATTTTACAATATGTGCCATCTGACTTAGTGTATAGAGAAGGTCTAAATCAGTAGTATGCACTAGATTCATCTACCAATAAAGCAAACAAAATGGTTTTGGCAAGAACGCTTATGACATCCCCTGAACTACAGGAAGGATTTACTGTGAATTAGAAGCAGGAAGTGAATACTTAGTAGTCACTCTTGGCTGTCAAGAAGGATAATTAATTCCTTGCACCATAAAAGTTGGTCTCGCTCTATTTTTAGGCGCGTGCTTTGCATCATTCTGAAAGACTAGTTCAGAAAACAGCACGACTCCTTTATATCTGTCAGATAAACAGTTTAAACAGCAGGCTTCTAAGAGGCGCAAGTCAACTGGAAAGACAAACAGGTGCTTATTGCAAGTTTTGAGAAAACATTAAAGCTTTAACAACTGATCAAGCTGAACAAGACTTTTCCAATTCTCTTTTATGAGGAGACAGAGTTGGCAACAATCGTTCTGATCGCAGTTAGCACGCTGTAGGTAGCTTACTTAGCCCCCGTGGAAATCTGCTAACATGTCTGCACACATTGACAGACGGACAAAGACATGCATGAAGCAAAGAGAAACATCACAACTTAAAATGAACTCTATTTGTAACTGAACGTGGCCTGAACTGAACGTCCACATCCCAAGGTATAAACATTAATCACACAACCTCTCCCCACCCACCCGACACATGCTCAGACCCATTACGGGTGTGTTTGTGTGAACGTGTGAATGTCTGTGTCCTGGTAGTGAAGCCAGAGGCAGGAATACACAGAGATTCTGTATTTTAATGCATTCATTCACTCCATTCAGGGACTGCACCTTTTTCTCAAAGTGGTACAGCCTCGATGACAAAAGATAGTGCTTTGGTGTGGGTGTGCATGTGCCTGTATGTGTGTAGCTATTCAGAGAGATCGAGGGCAGGACACAGGAGGAGTACAACTATCTAGGACAGTGCAGTCTTCACAAGTTGGTTGTACAAAAACACTGACAAGCAACTAGAATGGGGCTATTATAACCTCAGCTAATCTCCTCTTTAACTATATGTTACAACAGCATATTTGCTGACAAACTTGAACACAAATTGCTGTATGATCAGTCATTAAAATAGCTGTGGGAAGTTTGTGTGTGAGTATGTATGCACTGGAGGTCGAGGAGGGAGGTGGGGGGAGAGTTATGTGACAGGAAGTGATGTACGTCGGAGGGAGAGGGGAACCTTTGGGAGTGGAGTTCTTCCCCCCCCCCCGTTTCCTGTTTTCTGTTTTGTCTCAGCACGTCAGGCCACCTACTTACATCATCGACGTGATTCCTCTCACTCCCACGGTGCCTGTGTGTATATGATAAACTGAGAGAAGACTGTAAGATAAACTGAGAAAGAGAACTGATAAACAAAGAGCTCTCTCCCCTCGGACGGTGAGTGCAGTAATCCGTCATGAAAGGTGTGTTCGAAAAGTGTCACGAACATATCTTGCAGTTGCTATCGGGACGCCCTCTCTCATGCATAAAAAAAAAAAAAAAAAATCCCCCTTGTTGTCAAGGAAATAAGATAATTTACTTCTATTTACAGGAAATAAACTTATGAAATTTAATCTGTTATGTGTCATTTGGTATATTAATCAGTCTCTCTCAGGAGGAAGAGTGTGTTTTTTTGTTCGGTTTGAATAGCGACTCTGTGGAACATCTACTGATCCCTTTGCTGGTTACCATAGAAACAATGAAATCTTCGTAACCCTATGCCTATGAAAAAAAAGATTTGGCGTGTGAATTATGTAGTTAAAAGTCTTAAATGTCGATGAACAGGTGGCCGTTTTGCTTTTTTTTTTTTATGTGTGAATGTGAGTTCATGTGATAAAAAAAAAAAAAAGGGGCAGAAGATCACGAGGGAGTTTTCTGTTAAGTTTGTCTCCAACTGTCTCCCAAATGTTTATGTAGAGCATACATCGGAGCGCAACACTTTTTGTTTGCTTTCACTGATTTAACGCGTCGTTGCTCTCTGAAAACGCTACGCCCTCGGATCCTTTCAGCGTCACCCTCCTCGTCGCACGAGTCTGATAGTCGTTCTGTGGCATCTTTGAAAGATCCGTGACACGAGACGAGTTAGCGAGACTATCATCTCAAGTTCAAGGAGCTTTTCATCTGCGGTGCCTCATAAGTTAGAGAGCAGTCAAAGGTACAGCTTTAACAGCAGCAGAACTATAATGCTGTAGTTGAAAAGCTTTTTTTCTTTCAAAAAAATACATTATCCATGTTGGATTTTTCAGGGCTCAGCACCTTACAGCACATCTGTAAGCTATGTCTCCAAAAACCCTGCATATTCTCAGGGAGTACAGTAGAAAGACGTGTGCTTTTTTTTTTTTTCCTGCGCTCCGGTTTCATTTTGTTTTGACAGCCAGAGGCCTGGTTCAGTGATGGGCTTTTGTCTCCACAGATTTTATTATTTACCAGTCTGTGTGGCCCTCTGTGATGAAAGCCTGTTCATCTGTACATCATTGTCAAGGCAGATTTGGAAAGAGGATGGAGAAATATAAATATAATATAATATAAAACAGCAACAAAACCAACAGTAAAGATTCAATAGTTTGCCATTGTAGAGTATTTGAAGTTATCAGTCCTAATCAATTACTGATATTACTTGTTACTTTACTTTCACTATTCAGCCATCAGCTCTGTCAAAATTTGCCTTTAAAAAACTCATAATCAAAAAAACCCTCCACATCCACATGTTGCATCTTTTGTATTTAACACATGTAGAAATTAGAAAATGAGACGTTTGTGGTTTAACAAGCAGGCAGGATTTAGAAGGATTTACCGACCATCCAAAAGCTAGCGTCAGTGTAGCCTCAGTCACTTCACACGGCGCTACAGGAGTCTCGACCTCTCGCTGCACGAGTCACACGCCCTCCGGTTCTGAACTAAACTAGCGTCAAGTGACTCCTGAGCGTAAGTGTACCCGTGGGTAACATTATAAAGCCAGCTGAGAAAACACAACATGTGAAAAAAGACAACTTTCTCCTCCTCCAGAGACCATACTGATATCAAACCTCCCTTAATCCCGATAAGTCAGCGAGCAAGCCCCCCCCTCCAAGTGTATTAAGCGACGGAGCATTACTGGGATTATAACTGTAATCTAATTACTGAACTTCAAATTGTAATCCTTTCTACTACTTGTTACTGAAAAAAGTGATTACATTACTGTCATATGTTATAAAGTAATGTCTTACTCCCTAACACACTTGCTGCCCTTGTGACACTCTGTACTGACATGTTCATAGCTTTGCAGTAAAAAAAACAAGATGACGTGTGAAGGATAACACAAATACACACACACTAACACCTGATATAATCCTTATCCTATAAACTCAAGAGACATGCGGTATAATCATCATATGTCGCATACCAAAAAAAAAAAAAAAAAAGTGCATACAAAACAAGTAAATTAGACACTGAACCACTTGTGAAAACTCACAGGCGAGAGACCTGAAATGTTTGCTTTCTTATCTCTTGGCTCATTGAAAACTCGATGGGTGGTCCAGCTTCATGTGAATCAACACAACAAGGCTTTATCAAATAAGACTATACATACAGGAAATGTCACCCCCTTTTTACATATACGCAACACAACTACACTGATATCAAATATGCAAATAAATGTACATAATCTCACAGAACATTAACTTCTTGTGAGACATTTACATCTCAGAATTGTCTTTCCAACAACTTTGGCATAGCAATAGCTACTGTTGTACCTCTGTCTGACTGTACAAACCACACAGTGGTTATGAGTCATTGCCTTAGTACTTCTTCACACATCATTTTATTTAAATTCCCCACATTACCATACCGTATCATTACTCTGGTGGCATTATTTTACATTTTAAATGTACCTTCATGTCCCATCCATTCATTATGTCAACTTTCCATTTCTATACTCTTTCTCTACAAACCTTGACGACGGACCTCCGCCGAAAACAGAATTTGTATAATTTCTTTACTGTTGCTCAGGACAGATTTAATTTGTGAGATTGAATTGAGACTCTGTTTAAGCTAACCAGCAGAGAGAGAGAGCCAGACTGTAGTGATGACGTCATTGTAAGAGCTGCTGCATAGACGGTGAATAATGGAACAACTCCTGGGACATTAATGAAAGTGGCTGCGGTGATTGTGCTGGGATATGAGAACGCTCACTGGTTCACAGCTGGAAGGTCTACATTCAAACAAAATTAATTTGGACGGGGTATGTCAAACAAAGATCCTATGAAGCAGGACCAGATTGTTAAATGTCAACAGACAAACTCCAAAAAGTCTCAGTTTTGCAGACAGACAGTAGACAGTTTGCTCCTTTTGCAGATACCGATTTTTACGGACTTCCCCATTAAGTCTTCAATACCACCATAAATATATTGAGAATATCGAAGCACCTAAACTGTACTGTAACTCCATCTGTATGCATCATGGTGGCACACAGCATACATGCTGACACTGCAATGTGCCTTGTCAAATTCTAAGCCTACATGAATACAACCAGACACACAGTGAGCCCATACATCCGTTTAACTGGCAGCCTCAATGGAGGGCGTGCATGTCAAAAAGCTCAGTCAGGGTTAAATTCATTGTTTAGGGCCACATCTGCTAAAAGAGGCCGCATCATTTCGTTTATGAACGACTACATATGGACTCCAGCTGGATTCATCACAAGAGACAATTCATCAACATATTATTATGTTATTATCTCATTATGAGAGGCGTGCAAGGTCAGCAGACATGTAAAAACTGAGTGTCTGACTAATTGATTGCACCGGGCCAAATGTGCAGAGCAAATTTCACACTAATCAAGTCATTTGTTTTCAAGATGTTTTGACGGATGAAGATGTGTTCATTAGTCTTTACTTTTTTAACTTGCTAACTTTTTAAAGGGGATATGTCATTGCTTTTTGTGATTTTCTGTTATTTTTGTAGTGCTATGATGTTGGATGTCTATGTTAAACTTGTTCACAGACTTATAACTTGAGGTGAACGTATGTAAAAATGCTCCTTGTAAGTCAAAAACCAGGGCTTCAGCCTGCTCTGAACACTTTGTTTGCGGTGTTACCTCTACTTCCTCCTCGTGATGATGTCAGATTGTTTGCACACGCCCACAAATGGCTGCTCCATAGTCTTTGGTACTAAGGTTATTGCTCCATTGGCTGTTCAAGTTGTCTCAAACATGTACAGATGTATTTGAGAAGTTTACATATCCTCCAGAACTGCCGCTAGTCTCTTGGGGAAGCTAACCAACCAGGTTAGGCTCATCAGGAGGGGAGCCTTAAAGAGACAGGAGCTTAAACAGCTTGTTTCAGACAGAGGCTGAACTGAGGGGCTGCATAAAGAGCCAATAAAAGATAAATCAGGAGTCTTTTGAACCGCAAATCATGTAAAGATGATCCAGTGGAGCCCCAGATTATAAATACACACCTGAAAACATGCATATACATCCCCTTTAAAATCAAAATAAATGTAATAAAGAATTTACATACTATACATAGTAATTCAATTTATTCACAGCAAGATTTATAAGTAAGACCTTAATCTTAATTGTACATCTCTGTATGTGAGTGTATAGCCGTGAGCAGTAGGGGTAATTAGTTGGTTAGGAAGGGGCAAAAAAAGGAATTTAGCTACACAAAGCCTAGATTTGTGTGGCCCTAAATTCAGATTCCCAGCACTCTGTTGCCACAACAAAGATGAATAATGATAATGAATAATAATGAGTCATTTCTTAAGAAATTCTGATTCCATCTTTAAAAATGTGAATATTGTCTGGTTTCTTTCGTCTTCTATGACAGTAAACTGAATATATTTGGGCTTTTGATGATGTCACCTTGGGCTCTGGGAAACAATGATCAACATCTTTCACTATTTTCTGACATTTTATGGACCAAACAACTGAACAATGAATTGAGAAACTAACCAACAAATTAATCAATAATGAAAAATAATCGTTAGTTGCAGCCCTAATCTTAACGAACAATAAGTACTAGTGTTGACACAGAGGTTACGGCTGCACCCACAAGCCCACACATGCACTCTTGAAAGAAACAGACATGAACTAAACATTATCTCACACATTCATGGCCAGAATCCACATACACAGAGAAACCACCCCTTGTATATTACTGTGAAACATATATCAAAATCCCTTCAGTTGTCTGTGATTTATGACTCGAACAAATTACATAGCTGTTCTTCAGAGAGGAGTGGAGGGAGGGGTGAAAGAAAGCTGAAAAGAGAGTTGAGTAAACGAGGGCAGGTCCTGTTCTGCAAAAACTCTGTGAGCTACAGGAAAGTGTTTGTACGTGAGCCACGACGATTTGATGTTACAATACAGACGAGCCTGTCGTATGACAACTAAGTGCACTTGTCAGTTTCTTCATGTTGAAAGTCCAGTATGCTTTTCTATTGATCACCTTCTTGTGTCGACTTCGAATCAACAATAGTCTCTACCAACACTTTTTTTTTTTGATTTCACAATCGTTGCAAAACATCAAAACAAGTACATTCAAGACAAGCGATGTTAATCTTTCCTCAGTAGTGACGTTCTGGTTTTTTTTTTTTTTTAGGAGACAGTTTCACAATGGCTCTGTTGGCTGTCTTTCACCAAAAAGGTCACTCTTCATTAAGCACATCACAGCCCGCATTCAACACTGTGCTACATAACTGCAGGGATGAAGGGAGTGACAGACAGATAAAATACAGATCGATGTTAAAAATCTTACCAGGGGTCACGTATAAAAGTAAACTGTTGAAAAAATGAAATGCAAAAACAGTCCACGTAAGACAAAATAAAAGCTCTTGTTACTGTGTTTATCTAATAGCATTGAACAAGAGGATATCACTGGAATACACACCAGAGAGTTACAGGGGAAGGACAGGTAGAGATAACAGAGATATGCGAGTAATACCGGGATGCCATTATCTCTTTAGCCAGTGTGGCTACAGTTTTATCACAGCAGTTGATCACCAAGCAATCACTATCTATAAGGAACCGCTTCCATTTTCACTGCCTGAGAACACTTAGGTCAGCTACACCGCCTGAGCCACCGAAGATAAAGATGTAACAAAGAGTGAATGAGCTGACTCAATGACAGATTATATTAAGTTGTATTTTTTGTTATCAACCTTTATTGACGTTGCTATTCATTGTACTCACACTGTGGCCTGTGGTAAAATATTGCAATTTCTAGTGAGGTGTGAAAAATATAGTGTTGAAACATAAAGCTGATTAGCTGATACCAGTGTTTTGATAATCGCTACATCACCAGATCAGTCTTTTATCGAGCAAAAGTGCAAAAAATTCACTGATTTCAGCTTCTCAAATGAGAAGATTTGCTGTTTTTCAATAGTAAACTGAACATCTTTGAGTTTTGGGCTGTCTGTCAAACAAAACAAACATTATTTTTCACTATTTTCTCACATATCGTCGTTGAAATATTCATTAGTTGTTTAAAAAAATAACCGAAACATCATTCATTGATAATAAAAAACTCCTTAAACAAATCCTTGTCCATAAATCATCAATTATCTTATCTATCCGTACAACAGAATGTATTAGTCCAGATCACTGTTGACCTCCAGCCTCTCCTACGTCTTTCTCCTCTAATGATTCACACTGATCCTTGTCTGCTGTTCTGGTTCACTTGTCTTCCTCGCCACTGAGTCGGCCACCTTAGGAATGCCATTCCAGAAGTCGGTGCATAATTCCCGCTCAGTGTTCCCAGTAATCCCTCTTCTCCGGCTGTTCTGAGCCTACTTCCTTCCCCACGCAGCTGCTGGTCAACCCGGCTTGCTCTAATAATAGGACAACAATGCCCGCCCCACGCCCAGACACACAACACTGCACTACTGTTGCACAAAAGCTCAACATCTAAAAAAAAAACCAAAAAAGTTGTTTCGTGGAATCTGTAATATTTTAAAGTGTTTCTCAAGTTTAACACAAGTGACCTATAACGGATAACTCGCTTTATACAAAAAGGTCATAAAATTAAGATAAACTAATGTCACTACAGTTATAGACGTCCAACTCCAAGAGAGCAACTTCCTAAATTGTTGACATTCAGTACTTCTGTGTGGGTAACACACTGCAGCATGTAAACACATGTTGGTGGAGGAATGATGATGAGGTTGCACATTCAAGTGAGCTATCTGTGGTAAAGGAGTCAGAGAAGACACTGTAATCATGCAGGAGCTGATAAATGAAGACTACATACTGTTTAAGTACTTAAACACTAGCTTCTGCTTTTGCTACAGTAGGGTTGAAATGGGAATACTCCACACACACACACACACAGACACCAAATAGGTTATGAATAAGTGTCACATTCATGTTGCATGGTCCTGTCAACACACAACCACCAAAGAAAGAGAGGCATTAATCATAAGAGTCTGAGAGCGCTAGACCGACTTTTCCTTTCTCATCTTCTTCTGTCCCGCTTGTAGAAGCACAACTTAGAATCACATGTTACAGCTCTTTGTGTCTTTGAGTCTGACATTTCTTCTACAACCTCCACCACGTCCATAAAAAAAAAAGATAGTTTGCTTCTTCCTACCTCTACTTTGTGTCTTTCTCTGACAGATCAAGTGTGATAATGTTGCTTCCCTGGCACGTGAAAAAGCTTCCCTCCACACCTCCTCCTCTCCTTCAACCCCCCTCCGCCATTCCACCAAGAGAGCATTCCCAACAGAAAAACCTCACAATGTGTAACTCAGACCATAGCTTGGGTCTTTCCCCCTTACCCCCCCCCCCCACCTTTTCCTCTCACTGAAGTATTGGCCGGTGAAAAGGAGAAGGGAAAAAAAAAAAAGAGTGAGGAATGCTAGCGCTCACCTCAGACAAGGTCCCACTGCAGCAGGGAAAACAGAAAGAATATCATCCTCAATCCGCACAGAAAAACCAAAAGCAACAAGTAGTAACTCCAGAGATTCCTCCTCCTCCTCCTCCCCTCTCTCTCTCGCACTGCTGCTTCCTTGCTCTGTTCCCCCCCTCTGCCTCGCACTCATTCAGCCTGCAGTAGCTGCAGAAGACTGAGCAAGTATGCGTGTGTGTGTGAGAGTGTGTGTGTGTGTGTCTGTGTGTGGTGTGTGAGGGTGTGAGTGTATGGTCCTGTGGACTCCTGCAGGGGTATTGACTCAGGGTTCAGCCCCCCCCTCACCACCCCACCACCCAACCCCTCCTTCTCAGGCTCACAAAAAAAAAAAAAAACTCACCCACACACACACACACACACACAAACAGAGGGCAGGAGAGTATTCTCTTTGTCTTTTGTTGCTTTCTCTCACTTCCTTACTCTGTGCCTTCAAAATGTTTGTAACTCCCTGCTCTACACCCCCTTTCATATGAGAAAGCAAAAGGGACTGCGAGTGTGTGTGCGCGCACGCCGGGCTCGTGCACAGGGAATGCCGTCGTTCCTCGGCGCTCGAGGCTGAGAGGAGAAGGAGGAGGAGGAGGAGGAGGAGGAGAAGAAGGAGAAGGAGGTGGGGTTTAGACCTCGGAGAGCTGAATTCCTACCTCACGTCCAACCAATCGGAGGCCTTGTTGCGGCTGACCAAAAACCGCGGGGCCAGGCCCGGGCCTCACTACCACACTCCAGCTTTAAAGCATTAGTTGAAGTTTGCTATGCACTTAGACTACATTCTACAGCAGTGTTGTTGTCATTACTGTTTTTAGCTCGGACAATTACTTCTCTGTGTTTACGGTGGCATTTTGCTCTGCCTAATATTTCAACATTAAACATCTGATAAAAAAAATATTAGATAAAACACATTCTATGTTTATTACAATGGCAAGCCAAGGAAACTCTCTCTATAGTCATTTAAAACACACATTACTCTGTATGCTGATGGCAGAAAGTAGTTGAAATAGACTTGAAAAGAGCTAATAAGTCTCACCTAGAGCTTCCTTTCTCTATGAGGTTCATTTACTAACACAGGTAAGAGGTATGTCAGTGTAGGAAGCTGCTGTGTGGAGATGTCTGCTTGTCTCTTCCCACGTCCCTCCCTCCTTTCCTGTCAAAGAACAGTATTCTCATGTTTCTGCTGCTGTCCTTGGCCAGACATTTGTCAAGCAAGGCATTTGTCCACAGAAGTGACAGCAGACCCTCCCTCCCCCCTCCCTCCTCCTCCTCCTCTTCTTCACACCAGTTAACTTCTGGCTCCTTCAACTTCAACTTTTCCCCTTCCTCCTCCTCCTCTTTTCTTCTCACCACATCTAGTCACACTTACTGTAAGCCTTTAGGCTGTGTGTTGAGAAAATATCATGATGATCTTTCTTTGCACTGAAACTGTTAAACTGTTTGTTTTTATTCAAATTCAGCCTATTGTTATTCATCAGCACAGTTTCTTCCTTATTGTCAAAATGTGTGATTTCATGTGTCAGGAAAAAAAATAACAGGACGGCAAAAAAATCAGCTTTTATTATCAATTCATCTGCCAATTATCCTCTTGATTGATCAATTATTCATTCGGTTTATTAAATATTTAAATACATTGTGAAAAAAGCGGTGTGAACATGTGCGCATACAATATGTATGATACACAGAACACAAGGATGAATTAGTATTTACATTTATTTAAGCCTTTAATAGACCGTTTAGCTCAAATGTGTGTAGAAGGTGACTGACGTGACAAATATCGTGGTGACAGGTTTCCTTTATTGAGCTGATTCATCTATAATTAGGGTAATTATAATTATAGCAACACAGCATTAACAGAGCCAACAGGTTAGAATAAACCGATGACAGACGGCTCCGTGTTTCCTCCACTCCGCGCGTTTAGCGAGCTTCCAAAACCAAAAATGGAAACAGCCATGTTTCCAAACATATCCAGTAAATGTGAAACGATACAAATTGTTCTGGTGCAGAAGCAGCCTGTGACATTGTTGAAGATGAGATAAATATGTTGATCTATTACCTTCATGTGTTTCTTGCTTCTGAGGCATCCAGCGCTATAAACCTCTCCGGTTAAACATCTTATTGTGAGTTTAAACAGATAAGTTATTTGACACGGTTTGGCGTGTGGTTAGACCTTTTTTCTTTTGTTTAAGACTGACCAGATCACTTTCACATAGCGGGCTTAACTCAGTGTTTTTGATGAGAAGTGGAGTCACAAGCTAGCTGAGTACAGAAATAAGTAAGACGAATGGCAACAGGTATTTGCAGGTGTGTAGGGGTCTACAGTATGTTAGCTGATCTGATTAAATAATGACAGCGAATGACTAAAACTTAGCAGAGAAATACTTTGAACACAACCTCCCAGCTGCATGATATTCTTATATCACATAGCACATATTCTTGAAACGTTTTTTTAAGTGTTGTGACTTAAAAAGTGAAGCATGTGGTGGTAAAACAGTCTTCTAGAGCAAACTGAGGTTGGATCACTGAGACGAGAACGCTTGTTTAGGGCTTCAACAAACAATTACAAGTAAAAAAAAAAATGCTGAAAAAGAGGAAGTGACAGTAAAAACGGGAGAGATAGAGACCCGAAGGCTGAGGTGACATAGTGAGTGAGTACTTTGGTATGTGGGCTATAGAGTTACAGAGGGACAAAAAAGTGCAAGCCCTGAAGTCCACTTGTCCTATAGACGACTCTGACACGCCTCTCCTTTTATCTCGCTCTCTGTTTGTCTCCCTTTCCAAGTAATCCTTCACCCCCTGTCACTCTTGTTTATTTTTCTAAGTCTATCTGTGTGTGTTTATGTCTAAGGACGTGTGAAAAGTTAAGAACATGAATACTTTGTATGTAGACTATATTTAAACCAGTGTGTGTGTGTTTTGTATATGTGTTGATTTTTGTGTATGTAATGTGTACTGGATGTAAAAAATCTAATTCTCAGGGGTAAAAGTGGCGGTGTTCTTCAAAAAGATATCTATCCAGAAACAGCAGATATGTTAAGAGAACAGCAACAATGGAAAAATAGACAGGATATACAGCAGATGAAAAAAAAAAGAGAGCAGTATACCAGCAGCGAGCAGAAAGTTAAAGGACGGAAAAGATCCGGATCATCCGTGACAAACAAGAAACAAACAGTCTGTCTAATGTGCATCTATAGTATCCTAATCATCTGCACCGAGAAGTCATTCTGACTTCCCGTCCTCTGTTGAGTGCTTAAAAAAAAAAAAAAGTTCAAAATATTTGTGCTGAGGCACAATAAAGAAAATGACACTGCTCTCCTCAGAAAGCTGAGTCAGAGAAAAATTAACACATAAAACAGTCAAACTACATCAATTCAAATCAGAGTGTCTGGCTCGTGATTCGTCTCTGCAGCTGTCTCTCGCCAGTAAAAGCAGAGAGAGAGAGAGAAAAAAAAAAAAAGAAGTAATGTGTATTTCAGTTGAAGGAAGAGTTGGATATAGGACAGTCAGGAATGCCAACATCTGCCATTTTGAGGACAAAGGCACTTGTGTGCGGCACGTGGGGTCAGGCCGCTACCATGCCTACCATGCCAGCAAGTGCTTTTTGTGGAAGGATTCCAAAGGGAATTCAACTTATAAAAGGGGGCTAAAGCTGGGTCACCGTGGTGGGCCGGCGGTCTGACATGCCTATCATGCAACTGACTGGCTTGTTCACAGGTACGGCTCCAAATATGTCACACATACACACCCAAAAAGCTATCCTAATGCCACTACTACTGCTTCTACTTCACTCAGGTTGCTGTTCTGCACTTAAAACTGCGAGCAAATAGATAAAAAGCAGTAGGCTGAGGTGTTGAAATCTTGTTGCTACCTCTTTTGTGCATGTTTTCACTGATTGAACAACTGAAGTTACAATTATTTGTTGGATTGTAACAGACTGTGTCACTGATGTCTTGTCAAAACCTTACTTTGGTCTACATTTGAGAAAATCTTTCGTACAGTACACACAAGAACATGAGTTTCTGTCAGTATAACCTCACGATCACGGCTTTAGCATGACTTAAAAACATTGCAGATAGAATAGACGACACTAGAAATCAAACTTCTTAAAAGTTTTATGTTGCTGCTTTTCCAAAGCTCTTATTTAAGGCTCAAATTACAGCGTTTTCCCATCAGCGTTGGTACTGGACTAAATACCCTGGTGGATCATTGTAGATCTGTAACTGGGTAAACAACATAAACAATGAGGGAGGATAAACAAAAACGCTGATTAAAATCAGTTTATCTTGCGTTTCTAGCATCCCGATTTGATTAGAATCTCCCAGGAAAAGGCTTAAGTCTGCGAATATTCATGCTCGCTCTGACTTAACTGGTTTCCTTTCACATCCTAGTAATTATTTTCCAACTCTTTTTCTTCACCTCATTCTCTTCTCCCAGCTCTCACCCTCCCTGGCACTCTCACTGCTCAGTGTGGGACCGGCGCATTTACGTAAGATTTACAGAGACGTGAAAAGCACATTCCCAACATAAATTTGTTTGTGAGTGTGTAACAAGCTCATGGCTGTGCTGGCTCGGTTTCTGCCCCCTCGCAGTCACTTCGATTTAGACACACATAACACACTTCCAGCGGAGATACATACCACGGACACACACTGACACATGAACACGCTAGCGCCCACGCACCTCGAGCCCGCTAACGCGCTTAACATCTACGTTAACATACGGCGAAGCCACGGTTTACGTTCGTACCCGCAGTCTAATTTTCCATAAATCTCTATAGTTTTATATACTCTGCACTGCTTTTCTCTGTTTCTTGTCCTTCCCTCCCTTCATCCGTCCTCTCCCCACCCTTCTCCTCCTCCCCTTCCTTGGCAGCGCTCTGTTGACTGACAGTCTCCCATCAGGGAGGCTTTCTGACAAATGGGGCCAAATGGAGTCGTGCCACTGTTGCTGCTGGCCGCGAGTCAGCTCTCTGAGGTTATTGCTTAGCTCTGCTCTTACAGTGTTATTTATATCCACCATCACCAGACTAGTTTTAAGTGTTTGATGAACTTTTCATGTGTCATCTCCCGTGTGGACCTTACAGCTGTGGATCTTTTTGGATAGCGATCTGCTAGGTTTTATTACGCTTCTATACAGTATATTCAGGTGTGTGGGAAAATGCTGATTTTTTTTTTTTTTTTTTTTTGTACGACTGAATTCTTGCCAAGATTTCAAATTGTCACAATAAAACTGTCAAAGTGCAAGTCGAAAATCAGCTGGTCAGTAGCTATGTATGAGGTTAGAGGAGACAATAATGATGCATTTTTTATATTTGATTAATTGTTTCGGTCATTTTAAAGCAAAGATGTCAAACATTCCCCAGTTTCAGCCACTCATTTGTGAGGATTTGATAGTTTTCTTAGTCTGATATGATAGTAAATTGGACTGTTGGTTGAACAAACTGAAGAAGCCACCTTGAACTGGTCAAACCGGTCAAACACAAGCAGTTATTCAAATTACAAACTTGTTGTACTTTTAGGATTAGGGATAAAAAAATAAAATGTTTGATGCTACTGATAATCATGTAGTCTGAAAAGAGCCCGATAAAGAGAGTCTGGGAAAGAAGGAGGTAGAGAACGAGTGAGAGAAACTACACTGAAATTCTAATCTATTTGCAAATTGCTTCATTGTGGTTATGTACTATAACAGAAAAAAAAAAAAAAAACACAACATCACATTCAGAGGATTGCTACTCTGGAGACAGACATCTTTGTGGTGATTCGCCGTCTTCACAACATCCATCACAATCACACAACAGTAAATTATGAAGAAAAGCATGATGACTTCAGACTCATCTATATTTACTTTGTGTGTTTGTTTCACCACATACAAAAAAAAAAAAAAAAGTCTCAAACCGAGTCACTTGTAATCTGTGATCAGTGTGATTTGATTCGTCTTTGGAAAGGCAAACACAATTGCGGTTCCCGAGTTTTGGTTCCCAAGTGTAGGTCTTGAGGCTCCTTGGTCTCTGGGAGAATTTAGCCAAGAAGCAAACTGTATTAGAGACTCAGTTGCATTCTGAAATGTCCCAGTATACTCATTCATTCTTCTGAAACGATCACTAGGCTTTTAAAGTCACAGGACAAGCTGATCATAAAGAGACAGCTCTAAATATCAGTGTGAAAGTACCCCAAAATTCACTGAGGGTACATCAGGACCTGATTGTTCAAGCCACATTTGCACATAGTAAGGTATGCAATTATCCAAATATGTAGTGTAGTAAGAGCACGAATACGTCCTTGACCTCCATGAAGGACCACCTAGTCAAGTTTGTAGTAAATTTACCACATACAGCTCAACAAAGCTAGCAAACATAGACCAATCATGAGGTGAGTTGTCATCTTCTCTCTCTGTGTTGCTCTTCATCATCATGGCTCTTTTGTTCCCGGCGTTTCCTTTCTCATTTTGAGGTTTTTTGGTGAAGTACCATCCATTATGCAAATAGCCACAGCCAACGTGTGTGATGTTCTTTTTTTCTCTCTTCAGAAACATCCACAGTTTTCCCTACAGATAAAGTCAAATATGAACATGAAAGCAAAGTCCCATCTCAAGCAGCCACTCCGGATACGTTGAAGAATTTGAAATCCAGAGGTGAAATGCAATCGGTCTCAGACAATCTGAACGCGTGCCCTGAGAGCGACAAAGGTTTCTCTAATGAGCTTATGGTTCAGTACTGACGAGAAGGTGGGAAAACCAATGAGTAAAACATGCATAAATTAAGGTAATGCACACCACAAGACATAGCATGTTATTTAAAACTAGTCCTGACATTCTTTTCCAGCCCAACTGATCCAGTGACACTTGCCTTAACCTCTGGAGGTGCATGACAAGTGGCGTGCCTCTTTATCTTTACATGATCATTTACTGTAAATGCTGTATGTATGTAGAGCTGTATGTTGGGAGTCTTCAGAAAAAGAGTGACTATGTGGAACATTACGTTAAACCAAATGACAGCATGTGAGAGATAAAAGAATCGGCCCCAAAATAATAATTATTCATACAAATTCTACATTCTGTATCTCATTTACTACAGATGGGATGTTTATTTTGTTTAAATAAATAAAAGTCTTTACAGCAGCGATTTAAATGTACTTTCAACGGTTCCAAAAGGCAGTGGACTGACAAGCTATGGCATTTAAAACTTTTAAAGCTGCAATAATCTATATATTGAATATCAGCACTGAATAAAACAACATGTAAAGGATCACTCTTTGCCAGTCATCAGCCAATTCAGCAACTCTATGAGACATTTAGCCTCTTTTGGTGCATTGTTTTGGTTTCACAGCCTTCACATTTATTGGGCAGCTATTTCCAGCAAAAAGGTTCTGATCACCTTTACACTACCTGTCCATGACAGACAGATACAGTTAGTGACTACCTGGTGAAAAGAGTCAGATATCTGCTACATTTAAAACCTGCTTTTGTGGAGAGAGTTGGTGTGGACCAAATTCTGCAGCTAAAAATATGAGAGTGAATATTGGACTCACGTTAATGAGGTGCTAGAAACATAACTCCGAATGAATACGCTGATACATGAATACACTTCTTGGAATGTGTTTGCTGACATGCTAAAAGAATTGTTTGACATTTTGGGGAAATATGCACATTCATTGTCTCCCTGAGAGTTAAACAAGAAGATCAATACCACTCTAATGTAGCTTTATGCTTAGCATAAAGACTGGAAGCAGGGGGAAACAGCTAGCCTGGGTCTGTACAATTAAAAATGAAAGTATAAAAACAATTAAAGTTAAAAAATCTGACTAGCAGCACTTTGTTTAATCCGTACACAAACATAAATATAAAAACGACAAGCTTCACAGAGAGTTTCTTGTTGTAACTAAGCAATGTTATGTAAGCTAATCTCCCGCTAGCTCAAGTTTAACACAGATATGAGAGCGCTATTAATCTTGTCATCTAACTCTTGGCATGAAAGTGAATAAAATGATTCCACAAAATGTCAAACTACTCCTTTAACTGTGTCAGCTACTATGTTTTCCTGTTTCACAATGAAGCCCATTGACTGACTGCTTGACATTTATTTCATCCCTAACCCTCTCCTTACTATAATCATAACTCCTATCCCAGACCAGTCCAACCCCTAACCCCAAAACCGAGTCAGTGAAACGCTGAAAAAGCCTTTTAAAAGACGTTTGAACCGACCAGCATGACCTCACTTTGACAAAATGTCTTTCCACTTTAAAACTTAAGATTTATTCTCCAAAAGCTGTAAGTAAATGAACACAAACATGTTTACAACTGGACATCAGACAGACTAAACATGTCTTCATCTGCGTCTAAATCCTTTAGACAACACTCATCTGCCAAGGCTGTTCCCTCGCAGGGGCGAAGAAAGCTTTGTACACCAGAATGAACTTGACTTAACCATGAGGCCTGGCGCGAGATAGTCTTCCCTCTGTTAAAACTAGATTAAAACTTACAAGCTGACAGCCCTGTTCCTAAATTTACACACCCTGTACCACCCAGCACCGGAGTCTGACTAGATTTTAGCACATGACAACACAAGCAAGAATAAATCTTTTATTAAAAGCTGAACATTCTTCAAGACAAAAGCCCTGCAGCACTTTCACCCACAAGACCACAGTTTCATCTGGATAAAATCTGGGAATTTCAAAAGTGTAGTCAGAAACCCTAATTCACTTCAAAATGGAAAAATGAAAGAAAAGCTGCTTGTTTTGTTTTTTTTTGTGTTTTTTTTTTTTTCACAAAAGATGCTTTATAGCAAAAGAGAAGAAATCCTCAAAAGGTTTAATCCCCCTGTCTAATGAAAGTTCTGTCTGACACAAGTACAAACACACACACACACTCGCAAAAAAAAAAAAAAAAAAAAAAAAAATGTCCCTGTGTTTTCTCCTCCAGTACATGAGCAGGCATTCAACCTTTCCTCAACTAGGACAAAAACACGCAGACCTATTTACATGTCAATGAAGGCCATGGATAAGGACTTTTTTTATGCCTCTCCCTTTTTACTTCCTCCCTCGAACTTCCTCTCATCTCTGTGAGCTTCTATGAACTAGTAGATGTTCTCATTTGAACGCATGATAAAGGGATGGGCTCTTGTAAAAAAAAAAAGAAAATACTTTCGGTTTAGGTTTTAATTGGATTCTCAGTTGATTCCTGACAAAACTAGTGGGTGCACACTCCAGACTTGTGTAATAAAACAGAATATTATAGGCATCGATATGCTTATTGGGATAATAACATTGACAAAATGCTATTATTTGAGTGCTTCAAGTGTCCAGCATCAGTGATCCTCTGCTTTCTGTGGATAGAAACAGGACATAGCTATCATTTACAGTGCCTGTGCTACCATAGTCAGCTAGATGCAGATCAGCACCTACTTCATATGCAAAATACACAAAGCAATGTGTAATATATGATAAAAACATGCATATAGAAATGCATCTCTACCACCAGCTATTCTGCTCTTAGATTTGTTCCGAATAACAGCGATGATGTCTGTGTATATGCATCTGTTTGTGTGAGAGAGAGTGAAAATTGATGCCTGCCAGGCTTAGGAAGCATGAACTCTTCCTGAGGGCTTGCAAGCCTGAGGTGAGAGTGTAATGGGAAGATATCAGATTGTTGCCTTTTCTGCTCTCACTTTTCTATTTATATTGAACCTCAGTAGGGATCTTCAGAGGCTGCGTGCAATCGGGAAAGACTGTCTGCTTGGTTTGAGTATGAAGTTTGCGTGGAGTGATCATTCTATGCTGGGAGACTTTTACTGTGAAGGTGAGAATAAAAGCTCAGTGTTCTCACTTATTTCGGTTAGATTATTAACAGAGGGGTTTTTTCCTGCGTCTCAGGAGATGGATAAAAACGGTGAAGTTTTGTTTTTACCAAGTTTTCTTTCCCTTTTCTTTGTCTCTCCTTCTCTGTCATGGCAGACGGCCCAGCGCATAAAGCAATGTGGCTTAGACGCTGGCGAGGAGAAACTACGGTCTCTTGGAAATATGTTCTCTGTTGACTCATTCTGTTAACCACATTCTTCATCAGCAGCAGCACAGCATAGTCCTTCCCGTCAGCCATGAAGACAAAACATCGTCTTTTCTGGCCCAGTTAATAATACACCATTTTTTTTTCTGCCTTTTAACTATCTAGTTTAGGCTATAACATTTGGAGCAGTGGAGAAAAAAAAAAAAAAAAGCCAGCGGAAAATGAAGGGGAAGAGAAAGAGTGAGCACTCTCACTGGCCTACAGTGCAGTCTACATCCCCCTGGATTTATTTGTGTACATAACTCTTTTCTCTTTTCTGTCTCTCCCCTTCTCTTTCCCTCTGTCTCCCACTTTCATTCTTTCGTGCTGCTCTGTGTCTCTCACACAAACACCCACATGCGGCAACCACTACACAGCATTACAAATAGAAGGATTCACATAACCATCAAATTATCTTTTTTTTTTCTTTCTTCTTTTTTTAAACAGAAATGGTACACCCACGGCCGTCACATATGCCACAGTTAATTATTCCATTCAAAGAGCGAGAAAAGAGCTTCCTGTTCTACAAAGCTTCCACCGACACAGCCAAAAAAAAAAAAGTGAAGACCAGGCGAATCCCGGAGAGGTAACACAGCATCAACATCATTCCACGTACGGTTTTGAACTTTCTTAGCTACGTCGAAGCCAAAAAACTCTATAACCCGGTTATAGTAAGGATGAAAATTCAGCACTCTTTAGCAGGATGTTGATTTCATCACATTGACATGTAACACCCCTCACTCCTTGACCCCCCTAACCCAACAGAACAGACTGAAGTCCTATTCATCTGACCACAGAGGCCCTAGTCAACAGCTTAAGAGCCAAACGGAGAGCATAGTTGTAGTAGCGAGCTAACAGGAAAACCATGTGACCTAACTCTCTTGTTCGCCAACATGCTCTTCAACTTTTTCCACAGTATCACTCTCCTTTCTCATCTTTTCCTCCCTACAAAAAAAAAAAAAATCTCACTCACCATGCTGTGCCTCTGGATGGGTGCTGGTGTCGGGGTCCATGTTAAATTCACAGTGTGATGAGCGCCCGGATCAACACGCCCATATCCTGAGGCAAAGTTGACTCTGTGACTGAACTGCAATATTGAAACTACTTCTACAACCGCCTGTTTTTATCTCCTCCGTCGCTTTTTTCCGCCGCCGATGTCGTCTCTCTTCTCTCTCTCTTGCTGTTCTCTCTCTCTCTCTCTCTCCAGTCAGAGCTGCTGCTGGCTCTGGTCTGGCCCCTGCAGCCTGCCAGCTCAGCTCAGGCTTCTACCGCTGTGTTACATCTGTCTGACTGAGCCTCTCTCTGGAGAGTGGGGAAAGAGAGAGAGCGAGAGAGAGAGTATAGCGGAGCACTGAATGGGAGGGAGGAGAGAGAGAGAGAGAGAGAGACGGACAGAGAGAAAGAGAGAGAGAGAGAGAAGCAGTTTCCATGTTGTGGCGGTGGAGAGGGAGAGAGAGAGAGAGAGAGATATGGGTGGAGGAGGTTGTGGCGGTGCTATGGCTGAATGTTTCCACTTTGATCAATTTTACACTCTCAGCATATTTTTTTTTTTTTCCCCCCATCATAAAGAGATGAGATTAGTCTGGAAAGTTGATGTTTTCAGTTTTGAAAATTGCCAGAAGAATTGAGGAAACTTATCTAGCGCTGCTGCCTGGATGAAAATGAGTGTTAACAATGAGTGCGGCTGTCACAGTGCTGGTTTTAAATGGCACATGCCGCTTATTCTTGACTTGAATGGACAGCTTGTGTGGAAAGTTAATGAAATACCATATGTACCGACAACATGGCGAAACGACACGACAACTAGTATGCGTTTAACGTAGCTCGTTGTGGCTGGATCCCAATGAAAAAGGTATTATAAACACTTGAGAGCTGTGAAAAGTTCAGTAATTTTACAACTCCATCCTCCACAGCAACTCCCTGTTACTGCTTCATTATCAACTGACGGGGGGATACCATACCTCAATTGCCACCTGCACTCCATTAAAGTGCCCTCCTCCCCTTCCCCCCTTTCAACCACTGAACACAGCCAAATGGAGCCCAGCCAACATTTACTTTGAAAAACATTTTATCACAACTATCTAAGGTCTTTCATAAGATACATCTCTGCGTATCTGAGATGTTTTGAGTTCAAGACATTGATAAGAGAAAAAAAACTCCATTATTTAGTGGTGTGCTGGCTGCAGCCACTGGCACGAAATCAACAAATAGCATTCAGGCTAATGATAGCTAATTGTAATTATAAACTCTAAGGAGAGAGATGGAGGAAAGCTTCATTAAATTAAACATCACAGGGAATGCTAAGATACCTATAACACATATGAGACAGTATTTGGGCCACAAGGTATGTAAAAAATCATTCTTTCATCATCCAGCCTTTGGTCAGTCATCCAGTATTTAATCCTATCTAAAGTGTTACAGCCTCAGTGAAAATATTTATGGAGAAGTTAAAAACTAGAAAATAGGGCAGCGTATGCCCCAGTATCTTTAAAGAACCAAGAGTTCAGAACTTTTCCGAAAACTGCAACCAGAAAAACAAACTTTTTACCTCAGTAAAATTAAGTTTAGTTGTTCTGGTGGGAGCATAACAGCGCTCTCCGTCTCTCTCTCTCGCGCGCGTTTGTGCCAAAACCTCGACGGGTTCAAAAGAACAGAGGAGGCAGCCGCTCGCTATTCAGTCGGAGGATGAGATGAGATGAGAGCGCTCTCTGATTTGTTGTGGATTCCTATTCATCTTAGCGTAGTTTTTATTCATCACGCTGCTTGTTTAGTGCCTGTGCCACGCAAGGACAAGAGCAGGTGGGGCCGATGCATAATTTAGTAAAACATAGACTAGAGTGTTTGTAGTGGTGTGATTATTTGAAAGCCGTACAGGTGCACACACAAACAAACACACACACACGTGCACAAATGCAACTTTCATAGGTTAGACACAGAAAAGGGGACTGAAGCATGATTTCCTGTTTGCTTTTCAGGGATAAAATGACCAACAGCCCTTCTGTCAATATGATATTCAAAGAGGCAGAAACCTGTTTTTGTTCATGAGAAATATTCATTTACCAATAATCACATTAAGTGAGTTTTAATGAAGCTCTAGCAGTAGAATTGATGAATTTACATAAAGTTAAGATAAGATTGTTTTTGCCTCTGGTGTTTCTGTGTTCACTCAATGCTGCTTCTGATTTGTAATTGTTATTTTTCATCGTTGGTGACCGCTGGATTCAAATCTAAATGCCACTGCAGTCAGGTGATTAAAGTAAAAAGTTTGCTGTGAAATATAAATTTGACAGAATACCTCAAAAGGTGACAAAACGGCTTGAAATTTGTGTTTAAACGGCTGACATAATAACAGCCACGACCGTAATATATTAATATATTGTAATATATTCTAGCTTGACTATGGAAATCTGAATCAGCAGCTCAGAAATTATCTTACATAATCATCGTGGAAAAGTTTCAGAATGTCACTGGCAGAGTTGCAAAGGTACCCTGTAATTAGTGATCTAGCTGGCAGACTGTGTTTATTCTTTTAGCCTCTGTCTCCTCTCAGATAAACAAAAATCAACCTAATCATACAGATCCAGTATGATGTTTTCTCATCATCATCATCATCTCATCACTTGTATCGGTGAATATAAATCGCAAAAAAGGGGATGCACGTATGTCAAAACTCTCCCCCTGCTTTTTGATGTTGTATATATGTGTGATTTAGTTCTGCAGCCCTTGTATTATTCTAAAGGCGAATATGTGCTATGCAGAGAATGCTGGGTAAACAGCCATAACTTTGAAGAGACAGAAGGACGTCTCTGCTTGTCTCATTATACCCTCATCATACCATCGACGAGAAAGAAACTTCACTCGGGAGATAAAGAGTGTGAGAGAAGGAGACAAGTGTCCAAAACAAAGCACAAGAAAGAAGAAAACTGGAGGCCTGCCAGGCGTTTGAGCTGCACATACAGAGTAAAATGAAAAAAAAAAAAAGGGAAAGAAGGGTGTGTCGAGAAACATCTAACACATAATAATGCTGTAACTAAAAGAACAAACCTGAGGAATAAATACATTTCTTTATGTTAACTAAGGGATAAAGGATTTGTAAAAGTTTCAAAGAGCCACTTCTACTCTTGTTGTTAACAGAGAATTAAATGGCTCCCTCTACTGATCAAGGTGTGGTAAACCTGCAGATATCACTGTATAACAATCCAGCCCCAGATTCACTGACTCACTTATTATTTATTCAGACGGATGTGGAAAAACTGTGTGACAATTCCCGAGCATAGAGTGTCAGCAAAAAGCACAATACTGTTCCCAGCACTACAACCACAATAGTAAACACACAAGAATCTCGGTTGAAATTGCTTACACAACACTGCCGAACAGAGTATTATACAGTCTTTGTGCTGTCCAGTAACACTGTCACAGGGATATAGAGGGTAACATCACCTCAGGGAATTACTAAACTTAATAAAACCTAAACTTAATGTACTGTACAGAATACAGGGTGTAAATAAAATAATGTAATGACATCATGAAAAAGCACTTAAACTAATTAACCGCTGAACTCACTGATTTAAAGGTGGGTCATATTAGGTTACATGCCAGCTAACAACCCAGCAACAGCAACTGAGGGCTACAGATGCTTTAATGCCAAACCTGAGCGCCACCTAGTGTCGTATTTCCGCTACTCCTGTGTGTTCATCCTCATAAAAAACACATCCACAGACTCCACCGGTTTGAGCAGCTCCAGTCCTTGTAGTGGCACATCCAGGAAGTGATGGTATTACACTGTCAACGGAAGTGTCACGTTACACCTTGCACGTTTTGTGCAATGTGACGATTTATGTGCAGGTGACACATTGTGTAGTTTGGATACACAAAACATTTTTTCAGTGGTTGTCTTGAGTAGTACTGTGCGGTACAATGAAGCTGCAAGCTCTCCATCTAGTGGATATGAGGTAGAAAAAAAAAAAAAAGTCTCAGCAATTTTTAAACACTCAGCCAGGCATGTGAGCAATGCAAGGCTTACAAGCAGATATAAGTGTTGTGGTTGTATCACTGAGGAGCAGAAAGAGGTGCTTCTCTTAAGACATGTTGCCTGTTTGACCTTTGCACAGCACGACTATCTGCATATGAGAGCTTCTGTTTGACTTTAAGTCATTATTTAGTGGCATTGGACAGAAGATTGTAAACCAGAGCTAAGCCAGAAAAACTCCTTAGTCTCCACAGTCATTAATTATATTATATGTATAACCATGTTGAACAAGTGTTTAATATTTGATTTCTAGGTTATTAGTCATTCTAATTTAATTAAATGGCTTCAAGAAAGCAATTCAAGTATTTCCAGTGTAGGAGAGAGTGTGTGTGTGTGTGTGTGTGTGTGTGTGTGTCTTGATTACTGCAGAGGTGTGTCCTCAGGCTACTCACCGCTCTCAGTGGACAGCTGGCTGTGGAACTCTGGAAACTGGGTTTCCACTGGAACGCTTATGGTGCGTCGCAGAAGATGGACCTTGCATGACGCAGAGCGCCTCTCCTGCAAAAACAAGGAACGCATCCGCTGAGAAAGAAAGAGAAAAAGTGGAGACAGAAACACAGAGCGAGAAATTCAAGACAGATAAAAAGGGCTGAATAAACGGATCGAACGGCACAGATACAGAGTAGGCACACGGTGTTTGTAGCGTAAAGAAGAGGAATGAAAGCTAACGGGAAGAAAAATGGTGCCTGTAAGAAATGTATGAAAAGCACATACAATAGTCACTGAGGCTCCTTATCTATGTTGTTGTGGTTATTATGGTCACCGTGTTTAATGCTGTGTCAGGCCAACAAGGCACAATAGGCTGTTGAGCTCCTGATAAATGAGGAGTCATTGGATAAAACAGAACAGGCATTAGCAGCGCATCAGTCTATGTCAGCCCATATCTTCCTATAGCTTGCATACCAAATGTTTGGCTCTGAAAGATTAAATAGACAAAGAAAAGAGGATGACCATGGTGAGAAAGTGGTGAGTCAAAAGAGAAAAGGGGGGAAAAGGGCCTGCTGTCCTCCAAGAGGAGTGATAATGGCTTATCAAACATCCTCACACCTCTCAACTCAATGCAGCACTTTGTCTCCTTTTCTCTGTCCCTCTCTTTCTGTGTCCGTCTGTTTATCTCCCCGTCTCTCTCTCTTTCTCTCTCCAATCCTCTCTGCAGGTCACCTCTTTACTCGCCTCCGGAGACTCGAGTTTAAGAACAGCTCTCACTGACACCGTCTGTGACGTAAAGACAATTTCTTGTGATCTGAGCCGTAATGACTAAGCAATATGAGCTGTAATTTGAGTCTCACTACTCACTGCAACAATTTGTAGTGTCTGGGATTTATGGAACAGTACTGTAAGGGACAGGGTCTTGGGCAGGGAGTGGAGTATAATTTGTGGCTTTGTTATAATAATTAATCATTTAATAACCCATTAATTCACACACTTGCAGTATTCAATTATTCATTTGTCATACTCAGTGAATTAGTGGTAATTTATTGGACGGGTGGGTATAACCTACACTTAGATGTCTAAAATATTAATGGAGAGAAGGAAGAATATTTAAAAAAAAAAAAAAAAAAAAAAAGGTACAGTCACTAATTAAAAGTAATCATTTTAGTAAATGTGTACTTATGTTGCTCATCACTGGTCTTAATCTGAAATAAATCATTCCAGTCTGCCAGTTTTAAGTTAAAGCAGCCTGTATTTTAGCATATTTCACTGCACTTTGTTAACTGATGTTAGGCTTGTGACAGTAAGGCCAACTATGATCCAGTGAATGAAAAGTACACTGAATGAATCTGGAATTACAGAAATGCATGATGACGAATGGTTATCATCCACTGCTAAAGAACTTATTTGCAGGAGCTCTTGAGTGAGGTAGAAGCTGCTCAGGGAACGACCATTTTACTGCACATTCACTGGGTGACCATGTGGTGCCACTGTATGTATAAGAAGTGTTTCCGTCTTAGTGCAGGAAACAGTCTCTGGATAATGGGTAAACATGTTTAAAATACAGCATTCTGATAAGATACTCTCTAATTGTCATTGAAAGGGTTAACTGAGGAAAAACACTACAAATGGTAAACAGTGACGTATCTCTTACGTCTCTTTTAATTCAGTTAAGATAACTGCTTTTACCATGCGTGTAAGCACTGATTCTAATTACAACAGAAACGCAAACTGTACAGCCTGCTTGAATGAAGACTTTATTGAAACACTGGTGCAGCCACTTTAAGTATCCTCATATTCAGCAGGAACTTTTGACTGTTGACTCTAGCATAAACAAAACTAGGTCAAAACCTAGTATATATGACTGGACTGTGTATGAAACACTTGGGGGGGGGGGCTTTTAATTTGAAACAACAGTTACAGGAAGTGGCGACACGTGGCAACCGAGCCCCCCAGGAAACGCACCAGGCTTTGACCGAAACCAATTCGACATAGTTCGACTCCTGAGTACAAACTTCCGAGGACGGGAGGATGCAGTACTATCATTCTGCAATTATAACAGCAGCGTACTTGCTGACAGCAGCAGCTCAGCTTCAACACAACTACCTGACTGTACTGTGACAAAATCATCTCAAAGCTCAACAAACAGCTCACAAAAAATAACCTCATTGACAGAGATGCAGTTATTCAGTCTATAATGTAGCTATAATAAAAATCCAAACTGTTCTGTAGCTTAATAAAATAAGATGGAATTTAATATAGACTGATCTGTTCATTTTAATACAGTTATATTTATTGAAATGTGATGATATCTGTACATATAGAGCCCCAGAGGCAGAGCTTCACTTTACATTCAAACTAATGTGGCAGCTACAATTGTTAGATTTCATCTGTTAGACCAACATTTTTCTTCCAAAAGGAATTATATCATATATCAAAATGACATTAGAGCCAGCAGTATATTACCAAAGAGTCGCACAGATCGGTTCATCAGATCATGTTCTCCCCAGGATGACGACCGACGTTGACCAGCTGGTCTGACCCGGCCAGGGGATCCTCACATCTCCAAAATCGTCGGACCAATTTTGCAAATAGGCATTATTTGGATAAATTGATAACATATTGGGAATCTAAATGAAATATTAAAACCTAATAAAGTGACATATTAACAATCCTACAGTGAAAATTACAACAGCCTGGCTTAAAATCTCCACCATCACTGCTGGTTGGTGTGAAATGCATTCTGGGTTACTTAGTTGTCCAAAGCTCTGGCCACATTCAGCCGACCAATGGTGTAACTTCATCACTCAGTCACTCAGTCAGTCAGACACAGTTGCGTTTATAGGTCCGGCCCTGCTGTTGCTGTCCAGCCAAAAGACTAATTTGTGTCTAATCATTAGTACAGCTTTTAAAATATAGATGAGAGCGAGAAATAAATTAACCTTGATCACTACTTTTACACACAGTGGTCTTTGTGGGCCCGAGGAACGATCGAAGGATTCCCAACAAGCTGAAGGTGAAAATGAGAAAAGTCTAAACCCCTCCGGTATCACACTCTTCTTTCAGTTTTATTACCTTCATATTGAACCCCTCAAGAAATGTGACTCACTTGCTGAATGTTGAGATTGTTATCTCCTTGCGTGCAGTTTTGCATTCACTCCCTGTACTCCTCCCTTTTGTCTGTCTTTGTGTTTGTAGAAGCATCATTTGTCTTACGAATAGGGAAGTGTCACGTTGGCTGTACAAATGGCCGAGGGCCAAACCGCCTCCGGCAAACAGAGCCACGATCATTTATTAATTACACATACTATTGACAAATAACAATAAAAGCATCAGCTCTTTTTAGTGATACTGCTCCAATTCTGTTTTCTCATTGTCTCAGAGTACAAGATAACCATGAGTGTAAGGAGGAAAAATAGAAACCGGCATGGATGGAGAAAAAGGGAGAGTAAAAGAAAACAAACAAAAAAACCCAAACAAACAAAAAGTCAAGATATTAAAAGAGAATAATACAAAAAGGGATAACAGAAAAGCTGAAACAAGTTAGTTTCCCTGAGGCAAAAACTCCTTCACAGCCATCAATCAATCAAAGCATTTGTACAGGCATTCTGAAAGTCTTCTCTTTCTCTCCTTTTCAAACTTTATAGTTTTGTTGACTCTGGCTTTTGCTCACGGTGGCAATGAATGGAGGATCTCAATGTTTGTAAGCTAATTATAAAGCTTGCAGTTGGCTGACTTAGTATAGTATAAAGACTGGAAACAAACAGCTAGCCCGTCTCTGTCCAAATGTAACAATATCTGCCAACCAGCACCTCTAGAGTGCACTATTTAACACATTATATCTTGTTTGTTCAACTTATACAAAAACCAAAGTGTATAATAACAAATCGCCATTTAACAGGGGTTATGTGCCGGACTATTTCTCGGTTGGGACCAGTAACTTCCTGGAATCTCCGATGGTTGCTGGGCAACTGGTCCTAACCGAGAAATAGGGATTAAACACACAGGCTTCATATATCAAAGCTAACGGGCGACTTCCAACTACTCTCAGTTTTTAATTTGTGGCTGAATCTGAATTATTTAAGTATATTTCACAATGGCACAATTGTTTTTAGACGTGTTGCATTATGTATTGTATGCTTGGAGATACATTGCATCACAAGGATAAAAGGAACAAATGGGTTTTCCTCAGAGGAAGATAGAGGCTTCTCCTGAATCGTTTTCTATTACTGTACCTCTGACTATAGATGATGCCACAATTGCAAACACGGAGGATATACAGTGGTAACTATAGCGACTGAATGAGTCTGTGCAATATTTTTGTTGTCAACTTCGAATCAAATCAGTAATTTTCTTGAAATAACTGAAAACCTGATAATGCCATGACATGTCCGTCAGAAGTGCAGCTAAAAGTTTGACCTCGACTGTGTGATTGCCTTTTCACAACACTTAATGCTCTTCACTCATTCCTCTACACCTTGTTTAGCTGTCTAAGCCATGTTACCGCACCATCATCTAGCAAGCCATTATAAGACAGCGTTGTTGTTTTGACCTACAGTTTGCTGACATCCCAGAAATGCAGCAGTGTTAGAGATGACCTTTCAGAGTGTGGGTCTCTAGATGGATGCCTTTACATTTAAAAGCTGTTGTTCTTTGTTGCTGTGAAACAAAAAGCACTCTAGTGGAAAGGCTACCGCTGGGTCGATTCAAATAATTCCTCCCTGCGATTATTGCTCTATTTCAACAAAGCATAACTTGGTCATTGTGGACAAAGAAAAACCCAAACCACACTTTTCTCACATTGTTCCAGCAGGCAAATCCAGTAATAATGCACTGTATGTGTGCTCTGGGACTTTGAAACAGAACCCCATGTTTGGGTACTAGTCTACCCACATAATGGTTCTCAGATAGTGGCATCAGTTGAAGTTGATGCACCTTGGGACCTTGGGAGACCCTGGGAGACCTTTTTCCATACAAATTCACTCATATTCAAAAATCACATATTGAGCCAGTAGGTCCAATATACAGTGGGGATATAACGATTCATCTTTTTCTTTCCTGATACCAATTCCAATACCTCAACTCAGGGTATGTGCTGATTTCCAATCCAATATCTCTCCAATAGCTCTCTTTTTTTCCCCAAAATACAGTATAAAATATTTATACCCGATTGCATGGTACTGATTGTAATCTGATGTAAGGTAACATGAGACCAGGGATTGCTGTTTATAGTGATACTGTCAAACAAACTGCATTTACTGGGGATTGATTGCGTCTGACAAGCACTGATACTGATCCAGCATGTCCAATATACTGTATACAGGTGTAATACAAAGATATTTTGTGAAAGAATTTTTTTGTTGCTCATGAGTGATGGATTTGGCCATAAACCGACACTAATGTGCATGAGTTTTTTGGCACCCACAGCAGACGGTGCTTTCGGCAGTGAGCAGCTCTCACTACAATAAATGGGCTCAGGTTAATGTAGGACAGAGGTATGCCACTGTAGAAACTACACCAACTGACCAAACTCTATGCAGTAATAAAAACTACAAAAGGTATAAACTGTCTAAACTGTGCACTAACAGGAGAGTGAGGGAGATGTCAGTCATGATATTTTTCAGCAAAGATGAATAATTGGCCATGTTCAACAATAATTCTTAAACATTTACAAAATGCACATTTTTTCTCAATAAAATGTGTTTTTTTTTAACAAACTGCGTAAGCTTGTAACCCCAAATAAAGTTGGTATTTGAACAAAAGATTAAATGAGCACAAGTAAACAGAACCTTCATCCAAAATTGACTTCCACTAACATCTGTCCTCCAGGCGAAATGGGTGAAAACACCAGTGTGCGACGTGGGGCTTTAAATATACGCTCACACAAAGCTGTAAAACAAGAACATGATACTGCACATTGAGCAATGTAATTTAGATTAACCTGCTGACTCCTGACTTGTTCTTAACAGGACTTCTAATCTCACAGAAACTTGTATAATCCGGCGTGACATTAATCAAAACAATGGAGGCAAAGAGAGCCAGACTCAGCTTGCTCTGCATAATCTGGCTACTGGTCTCCGCTGTGGGATGAATTATTAACAAAGTGAGGCAATGGGAGGCCACAACACAGCAACAGTGGAAAGGAGAAAAGAGGGCGATATGAGGTGTAAGTGTTAATGAATGGTGTTGATGTTCAAGTATCAGACTTGTCCACATGGTGCACCTGCCTAGGCTGTGTAAATAAGCCATATTTCAAATGTGATTAAAACCATAGCCTTTCCACTGAGTCTAAATTAAATGTTTCACTGACAAAGTGACACATTGCAGTCATCAACAACAGACTTCTTCTCTTCTTTCAGCTGTTTCCGTTAGGGGTCGCCACATCAATCCCTGTTTCCGTCTCTTCCTGTCCTCTGCGTCTTCCTCTGTCGCACCAACCATGTCCATGTCCATGTCTTCCCTCACCGTATCCATAAACCTCCTTGTTCTTTTCCTCTTGCCTGGCAGCTCCATCTTCATCATCCTTCTCCCAATATAACCAATATCTCCCCTCTGTACACGTCTCTTTTCTCCAAACCGTCCAACCTGACCTTTCCCTCTAATATACTCATCCCTAATCCTGTCCGTCCTCGTCGCTCCCAATAAAAATCTCGAAATGAACTGCACGACTGTAAGAATGTGTTAGAAAATGTAGTGGAGAAACGGACAGACAAGAAAGACAACGGTGAAACAGAGGGACATGACAGACTACTAGAGATTGTACAGTCTGCTCCTCACCACCTCCTCTTCATTCAGAAGCAGCATCTGACAGTCAGCGACCACACAGTACTTTGGATTCCTCATGGTTCGCTCTTCATAGGAGTGTCCGCGTGACACCCAGTGTCGCGACGGACACCGCGCATCTAGAGAGGACACAGGAGAAGAAACACAGTGACAAACAATTATCAGTTTTGAAGGCAGAGAAAAAAAGGGAAGAAAAAGGTTTCTGGAAAAAATAAAATATTAGTTCGTACACTTGATAATGGAGTGGAATGGAGAGTCACAGTTTCAATAGTGGTGTCCTAAAAAACCCTTGAAATGAGGGATTAGGAGGCAGAAAATCAGTGGACAATTAGGATTCCTGTTTAATGCGCCTTTCATCCGTGTAAAAAGAGATTTGCTTTTCAACTTGTGCAAATAAATGTTTTTCTCAGTGAATGAAAAAAAACTATTTTCTTAATTAGAAATATCACTCGAGAGACAATGAATACCACATGCTCTCCACTTCTCTCCTTCTCTCTCTCTCTCGCCACCTTTTCACTTCAATCGTTCTGTGGATGTCAGGTGAAGAAAGGATAAATATGAAACAACTGAGACAGGCATAAATTGGATTCTCCTGCATCTCCGAATAATGAGGTGACATAAATCTCAGGAAAGCAATACATATGCTTTTTTCACATGCGATCCATCAACTCTCACACCTGGGGTTACTGTTACGGAGACACTGTGACTACATCAATCAACGTAGGACTTAATCTAAGAATTTCATTACTAATCTGTTTTGTGAAACAAACCCTTATCAGAGCCTCAGCTTTACACTCTGACACTGCATACAGTAAGAAAATATGTGTCTGATGGCTAAACTCAAACAGCCAGCAGACACAGACAAAGAGTGCAAAATCAACTTTTTTGTCCACCAGCCAAATGGCGAGTTACGTTCAAATTTTACCAGCCACTCAACAGATTACCATTGTTTCTTTTTTTGGCTGGTGAGTGAAGCAAATCTACCAGACACTTGCATATTTTACCAGCGTTTGGCTGGTGACTGGTGCTAATTTGTTGCCCTGAAGAGAAACAAAGAAAACGGCTTCTGGTAGGAATCAAAAGGTGTGGGTAGACATCCAAAAAAAACTTTAAAACAGGTGCTGTACCAAAGAAACAATGTACAAAAGAAAGAAAGAAAGAAAAAAGAAGAACACACTGTGTGCAGACTTTCCTCTTTCTTCTGGTAGGAATCAAACATCCACTACAACGTTTCTATGAAGATCTAGATCACCTGTTGGTGCATCTCTTGCGAGTTGTGTGTAGTTCAGAAAAGAGGCTTCTAAGTGGAGTATGTGGGTCAGAGTGTGCTGTTGTGCTGCTCTTGCTGCCATGAGGGTAACTCCATGCAGAGGAGAAGAGATGCACTGCACGATGCTGCACTGTGTTTCATCATATGATATACAACATACTAAATGTGTATATAGCCATACTTGAACAGCCACTGAGAAGGCACTTACATAAGGTTGTTTTCAAAGTGTTTGTTCGTCCGGTAGCGACTTTGAAACTGGATGTTTTCATCTCCTTTCATGGAAATGTAATAGTAGGAAATAGAATATGGAACGTATCAAATATCAGCGTGGTTCCCGAGACTCTTCAGTCATGCAGAGTTACAGAGTGAATTTTCAGTTCACTGAGACATTTATTATTTAGATATTGAGACTGAGAGTTTTTTTGTCTTCCATTTTTTAAGTTATCTCACTGACAATACTGTGGAACTGCACTGGACACGAGTGTGTCTAATGCACATAAAGCACACATGAAGTTTAGCCTTGCCATAAGCCTGTCAGTTTTGTCTCTTTGATCATTTTCTCTTAGCAACTGCTTCGTATCTCAGGTAGCCTCCTCGCCATGCCATTAAAGACTAAGTCACATTCGCATTAATGCACATACACACATGCGGGGGGCAGAGGGACAGAGTACACCCTACTGCATACGGCATCTGTCTGATCAGCTTACAGTCACGCTGTGGACAGGGGCAGGTCAAGTACACAGAGTTTTCCATTTAGCACAGACTCTTTAGAGGCAGGTTTTTTAATCCTGGTGTTGATTAAATTATGCAATTCAGAATCAGTTCTACAAGCTTTAGACTTATGGGAGAGAGACAGTCAAGAGAGACAAGAGACAGAAATGAAAGAAGCCTTTGCTTGGTAGCTTCATTTCCTTCGACGAGGCAAAAGGGGCGACACTCATAGCTCATTTCTCTGAGTCTTTTACCCTTGTATATAACAGCAAATATATTCAGCATATACTACAAAAGTAAGTAAGGACAAAAATAAAAGAAATCCCTGGTAAGAACAACTCAGGTTTACCAATGCACTAAATTTCTCTGTTTAAATGACCTTCTCAGCAGATCTTTGACAGAACTCATTGACTCCAGTTGACAGACAGACCCAAGGATGACTTGCTGATGTGATATAAATTATATGGATTTTTTTTCATGGCCTTGCTGCTGGTTTATTGATCAGGCTTATGACAGGTACACATTCTGTTGCCGATCGATATTTTGCAGGCACTGCTCTCTGAGGTCGTAGGCTAGGTGAATATACACAAATTGTGTTTTTCCCCCCCAGAGCAACATATTGTACTGTAGTCATTTTGCTAACTGTGAGACTTAATGAGGCAAGACTAACTCCATGATCAGAGCTACAGTAATTTGATTAAAGAATGAGTAGTATGTTCAACCCTCTGTTTGGCTACATAACATAATGAGGATGATGCTTATTTTGTTAAAACAATATTTGAGAACTGTGGTAATTATGAAAACAGATTAATTAGGCAGTTCATAGGCGTCCATTCATACTGTTGTCCATTTATGAAATATATTCACTGCACAATAAATGGCATTAGAACAAGCCAGTTACTTCCTAAGAAGTCTGACTTTATGATTTGCTTTATTCTTAGATCCCTCCACACATGTTTTAAGACATATAAAAATGCAATGCATTGAACAATAATTTGTGTCTGGTCTGGTTTTTCCACAAAAAAGACCAATTATTTCCTCATTAAAGTTCTTAAAAATGGCATGAGCTCATTTTTCCTCCATAAAATTCAGATTTAAGGTGAGTATTGAGAAACTTTCCTCCTTCGGCAGATGAATGTGAAAACACACATGGTGTATATATTGTTCTGAACAGTCAAACATCCAACTGAAGGAACAAGAAGAAAAACACATTTTTGAGTCAACTTTCAAACTAATTAAATGTTTTCTGGGGCTTTATGCAGCATCCGTGACATCTGTGACGGATGACAAATGAAAACTCAAATATCACAGATGCTCTAGAGAGCATTTCATTGGTTTTAGGCTAACCCATTGTTGCTAACTTTGGAGCTAACCCCCTTAACTTTTCCAGCACTTGGGGAAACAACAGACTTGACTTTTTAGCGTTTATTAACTGTTACACTGGAGTCTGTACTGTACATTTACTGCCAGGCTGACAATTTACTTCTAACCTTTTCCTCTGTTCCGCTCACATCCACCGTCACTTTCCTGCCGCTCACTCTTTCCCACTCGCTACGCAAACATACTATGCAATGCCGTATTCCTTGACGGAGTTACGCTACCAATAGTTTCCCACGCAACGACACAGAGGTAGACTCACGTACCGGAACAACGCCCATGGATCCATGACAACGCCGCACAGAGACTCCCAAACGCTACTGATTTCCGAATGAATGGATATTTGGCGTTATTTTTGACATTAAAAACTATTTTTTGGCCTGGCGGGAGTTCTTGTTGTTATAATTTTAGGAGATACACTGATTTAGTAAACGTTCAGTACGTTCAGTAAACGTTTGGTAAACGTTAGGACCTAGTGGTCTCCATTAGGTTGGGCGAGTTCAAAGTTCTGAAAACAACGGGGGTGTTTTGAATACACCTGTTTTCACAGGTAATTTGTTGTCTGTCCCTCCCGCTGCAAGAAATGATGGATTAATCCTGGAAGGCTGTTGATGTAGCACTTTTCTCCTTATGAAAGTAATACGGCAATTATTCGACCAATGAGAATTTGGTCGGACGAGAGCATATCGACCAACTAATCGACCAGTCGACCAGGAGACTACAGCCCTATTAGATACAACAACTACAATTGGAAATAAATAATCAGAAGTAATCAATTTAGGGCTGCAATTAACATTTATTTTCAGTTTCAATTAATCTGCAGATTATTTGCTTGATTAATTGATACATTTTCTGTGAATAGTTTAAAAAATACAATTTACCTTTGCCTAGAGCTAGGGCTGGCCGATATGGACAAAATCAAATATCACACTATTTTTGACCAATACCTCTATATTGACATTGCGACAATATTGTAAGGATGTTCTTGGTGCTTTCATAAAATATTTACACAATGAGATTTTTGATAAATAATCATCTGTAATGTGGATATCATGACTAAGTGGGTAATAATAATACAAATAGTCAGAACAGTCTGGTAAGTTCAGAAATCACATCACTGGTGTGGCTAACGTTAATAAACACCAATACATTGCCAAATGCAGTCTATGTAAATAACGGTTACTGCACTCACATCACAGAAAACAAAAGCAAAATTGGCTTGCCCAGACAACTAGCTTAATTTAGCAAATTAGCTGACTCCTTTCCCTAAGCCCTGCTGAGCATAAAATATAGAAACCCACATTAATATGACACGTATTGTAAGTTCATATACACTTTCTTACCTGCAAACAGAGCAATAGGATAAACGAATAATGTCATAGCAGCTCTTCATTCTCCTAACGGTGCTAAATTCAGACATGTTTTAAGACTGTATAAAAATATGGACGTAGTTACCGTGACGTCACCCGTTGGTTCCTGAAGAGCGGTTTTGAAGCTCAAAGTGAGCCGCTCCGGCCGTCGCCATCTTGGCAGTACGTGACGCTGCCTAACTCCCAGCCAATCAAAAATGGGTAAAGAGGCGGGCCGAATGGCTGAAACAAGCCACCTAACGGCTGGCGGACCTGTCACTCAAAGCAGCCCTGTCCTTCATTATGCATAACTTTACGGCTACATAAAATTTAAACGGGTGAGTTTTAAAAAAAATCACCCCCGTACAGTTGTCACGAAAGGGGAAATTAGCTATAGAGACCAAAACCATTTTTTGTACCAGGCTGTAAACACGTTTATTTCTGCTGTAAAGTTGGGTATTTTAACATGGGGGTCTATGGGAATTGACTCGCTTTTGGAGCCAGCCTCAAGTGGCCATTCAAGGAACTGCAGTTTTTGGCACTTCCGCATTGGCTTCATTTGCCGCTTGGTTTTAAGGTGTTCATTCACAGTGCCAGTTAGACATTTGCCAGCCGCTGCTGCCATCTACTGGCGATAAATGCGACCACACTAGAGCTGCATTAGATGAATGCTAATGAGCTTGTCTGTGACAATCAGGCTTATATTATAGTCAGAATATTTATTATAGTCAAAATATTTACTAATAATAATTACAGTCTAAATATAACAAGGAGCTACAATAATATTACAATTGATATTAAACAGATCTACCCACACAAGTGTTTTCACTTATTATACCTGATTAGATCTCTTCTCAAGCCTGTATGGCGATGTAGAGTTTGTGATTGACACTTAAATCACCCTGTTAGGTTTTTTGCAAGCTCATTACCATTCTTAACATGAAATGAGTTTCATGTAATCAACTTTTTCACATATATTTGACTTGGCATAGCACAAGTCAAATGTACAAAGGGATATATGTTATTAAGTACACCTGCAGCTGTACTTTTCATACTGTGACAAGTCAGAATGTCTGCTGTGATTGTGAATAAGATCTATATCCAGTTATCTTGAACCTGAAAAGGGGTCTAATCAAACGTCTAACTAACTGGAAACAGCTGTGTGGGTTTGTAGGGCTTTTAAATATTGACACAATTGTCTTTGTTATAATGTCCAGAAAATAAAGCTGGATAAAGCACTGTTGGACATGATATGAAGGATGTCAAGCCATTTTCTGTAGTGGAAGATGAAGGCTTAAGGAACTTTGATGCAGGCAAAATAAAAAATAAAGTGGCCTGTGTGAGCCAGCTACATCTAAGGCATAGCATATGTTTTTACTTGTCACAAGGGCAAACCACAGAGCACATCTGTACACAGGCTCTTTTGTCAAATATTTGCCCTTATGAAGGTCTAGTGATTGAAAGCTTTACTTTATTATTAAATACTTGCATTGGACCATAGTATGCTTTCTCCATATTTGAATTTGATTGTCTTAACAATCACCAGGGTAAACTTTAAATGTGGAGAGCATCAGTACAGTACAGTACAGTAGGCATTCAAAATTGTGGGAAACAGTCACTGAGAAACTGTCTGCTAAGCAGGCACATGTGGGCTTGCCACAGTTAAAACTAATACAGGAAGTAGATACAGTACAAGATGGTAAAACCCTTTCATGTTGCTCAGACCGTTACTAAAAGGCTCAAAAGGGTGTTGTGGATCAGCAGAAATGGCTGCACCAGAGCCAGCGTCAATACCAAGCTCAGCTCAGCCATCATAGTACAACCTCTTGACCATGCTGAACAGCCGCTGTGGAGATATACAAGCACAATCATTTTTAGCACTCGTCTGGCTCAAAGACAACGGATTTAATTAAATGACAATGTTCCCTCAGGGATGAATTATGTCCACCCAGGTATTTAAAAGGTATTTAAAAGAACCACACTTGGGGAAGGTCAGAAAACACATTGGATTACTGGGTCATTTTCAAGGCTATCTACATGTACTTGTTTAAATTTGCAGCTCATACAATACACGTATCCCTCATGTATCCAGAGTACTGTTTATGGTTCAATTTAAATTCATAAAATATTAGGCTACTACATCTTTATATAGTCTACGTGTTTGGTTTCGTTGAGTGTTTTTCCCAAATAAGAGGGCATGATTCAGTTACACGAGTCTGCTCTCTTTGTATTATGTTACCTTTGATTGTAGGGCAGTTATGTAATCTAGCACATTTTACTAAAGCTCAAAGGAATAGCATGGGGAAAGAGACAATAGATCATGTTTTTCATTGGGCTTGCACAGTGTGTCCATGATGCCACGGTGTCATGGATGAGTGTGTTTCATTCTGTGTGTAAAAGATAAGGAGTGCTCCAATCAGATAGCAGCTAGATGCTCTAATCTAGCTCAGCTGACAAGCATGGCCTCGTATTTGCATATATTTATAGCCATGCTGTGCTGCTACCTCCTGTGTTTTACATATTAGTGGCTGACTGAGAATATCAATAACTGTACAATGTTTGCATTTTATTCCTTGCATCGATAACTGTGCTCTGCAGAACGACGATAAACCCCGCCTTTCACCGGACGCTACAGAGTCCTTCCGTCAGACATTGAACAAATATAAAAGGCCTTAATGGTATTGGATCAATACTTTTAAGTTTGGAGGAGATGCCTCACAAACATTTTGTTTCCTCTGTTTCCTGTTCCAGTAACAGAAGAGTGAGTGACAGAAATAAATGGGAGAGGATGTGATCCAACATAAGTTCCAGAGTGAAGCATAAACACAGAAGATGTGAGAGTATGTGGAGGCTGACTTGTCGATTTACCAAGGCGGCTACGGTTGGAGCTTAATCCGAGAAAAACTGAAGTTTAGTGAGATCTTAAATTTAACTTCTTTTTTGTGGATATTTTAAGGTTTTGTTCATGAGTATTATAAATGCTATGAGAACACAGAGGTTGATATTGACTTACCATCACATAACAGTTTCTGCACCTACAGTACAGCTCACCTAAATCAGACTTTTGCAGAGGAGTTTTGGGATACTGGGTGGAGATGCAATTCTTCACTTTTCCTTTTAGAATCAATTTACATATTTTAATTTCAAAGTCTTGCTTTTATGGAGAAAAATATTTAAATAATTTGTGCATACTATATGACCATCATGTATAAAATGTATATAGCAGGAGGCTCCAAAATTTAAGATTTAATCTTTTCTGGTGATACTGTCACCTCATATTATTACTTTCACCTTGCACAAGCTAAAAAAGACCTTTCTCATGGTAGACTTGCCAAACACATGTGTAACTAATCACATTCATTTTGGCTGCATTACATTTACACTGTAGGTGTGTTAGTTCTAGGACCCTCCTTTTGCGCATTTGTTGGCTGATTGGAATTGCTTCTGACACCAAAAATGGGAGTACAGCCATGATTTATTTTATTAGTCACACCTGTGCTTTTCCTACTACACATAAAAAGTGTACGGCAAATAGCTTGGGGGGACAGTGTGGACTGAACTGATATTAGTCTTAAACCTGCTTAGATTTTCTACATATTACTTGCTGCTATATTTACACTGTGTCTCCTGAAATCTAAATCCTAAATCCTTATTCTCACTTGTCAATGTCACACTTGACAAGTGGTATGCCAATTGATACGGCAATATAAATACTGCATACACTTTCTTTTTGGGCTTCAGAAATCCTGTTTGTTTTCCTCTGGTTTATATAATATAAACAGTAGTGCAACAAAATATTTAAACTTTGAGAAATGGACATTGAAGAGGAAATGGGGTCAGAATCAGATGGTATGCGCTCATCATAACCCACTGAAGAATCACTTAGGAAGAGATGCATCCATTTAAATAGCAAGCTATAAATCCTGCCTGCCTACATGCCGCTGGCTACACCAGCATGCTCTGATGCAGCTTTGAGAGAATGAGAGCTCTTGGATTCTCTGTGCTGCTGATGGGAGGCTTCATCTTGTTTTCTGCTCATACAAAGAAACGCTGCAAAGGTATGCCCACATGCAGAGGCTGTGATTAAACTTCCTCTCAGAGCTCTCCGGAAATGCCATGCAAGCAAATAAATGCCATGAGCTTGGCACCTGTAATTGTCCACTGGCACAAATCACAACTTTGGGTGCAGGTGAAACAGAGACAGAGAGGATCCAAGTACACACACAAACAAGAGTTACAGCAGTTATAGCTCTAGAGGATGCCACACTGCCACTGACAACCACTCACTCGTATGGACTCAAGGGTCTCACTGAGCCATAGTTGTCAGGTAACAGACTGAAAGAGACGGCAGTATTAAATGAGCTCTAAGAGCATGAAGATACCACTGAGATGAGGCTAGAAGAGCCTTGTCTACCAGTCAATGGCACAATGGAGCAAGCTGGAAAAAGCAGAAAATGTCTCTGCAGTTCTCTCTGCTTTTGATACTCAGGGCATAAATATGAAGCTTGAGCAGTTTTGTTACTCCTGGTCATCAATTAAAATTTAATCTACAGTTGCAGCCCTCGGTCAAGTGAGGAATCGATCAAAGAGCGGTGTTCCAAATATGAATGTGTTCAAGCTCTAATGAATCACTGTCGCTGTACTTGGCAAACATGTTAAGGACACAGGAATTTGTCTTGCAAAACACTGGTGCAGATTTAACCCAAACAACTGAGAACTTGAGAGGTTCCAAATTAAACTTGGTTCAATGACAACAGAATGTCATACAGTGCAATGTGCAAGACAGCTCTACCTTTGTACCACCCGATGAGACCGACCTTCATCTCCTGCAAGATTTGTTTGTGCTTAGCTGTTCTTTGTTCAGTGAAATGTAGTGACCCTCCAGTATACTGAGCATTTCTTAGGTTGAAAAGAATCATTACAAGGTCTGATGCACACAGATCAAGTCTGCACAAACATCACTTGAGTTACAAATATACAACAGTTAAGCAAATAACTCTTAATTTCTTGTTTTTCTATCTAACAGGATATTGCTTTATATGTGTTACTGCTTTTACAAGGACTCAAGGAGGATATTTTCGGTAAATGCTTGGCATTGGAGGGAAAAAAAAATATTTCCTGACCAAGACCATAATCTAGGATGTTCATGGTTAAACTTTTGAGTTAGTAAGTCTTTGCATAAAGTTCTATATAATGAAAAATGTTGTGGATAATCAGTCTTTTACCTGGAGACAGGGAATCTGGGGAAAAAGGGGAAAACCTTTCAAAACCTTTGAAATCACATCACCAAGTGTGATTTGCTGTAGTACCATGATATGGCAGAGAGACTGAGAGTGACAGCTGGTTGCGCCTTGGGACAAACGCAGCCACTCTTTCCATTTTCCAAATTTCTCTTAGTTCACGGACTACTATGGAGACAATGTCTGAGAGAACAATGCAAGCCAACATATCAACAATTTGTTTTTTTAAGTTCTCTGAAGAACAGCTGGACTGTGAAAACAAAATGTGAAAAAAGGACTCTCTACAAGTAACATTGTGTCCCTGTGTTTCTGTCACAACAAGGCCTGCTAAAATGCACTTGGTGAAAAAAAGTCCTAAAAACAGCAAACTAATTCAATTGAATTTTAACGATAAGCAGAGAGCAAAAGTACCTGAGTACTATAATATAAGACAGTTTCATTATAATAAAAACACACACAAGGATTGAAGCAAGTCAGTAAGAAAGCATTTTAATTTACATTTTGCCTTGTGGCTGTGAACTCCACTCACCTTTACTTTCAAGCGTAGACTTTTTTTTTTTTTTTATATTTTTGAGATATTTTTCTTTGCTGGCATGTTGAGGGGGAGTTGCGTAGGCACTTTTGGATGTGGGGGATGTTTTTGTTACACACAGTGACCTAGACTTTGAACTCTCTCTGTAGCTGCCAGTTTAATATCCATTGTCTGACATTTTGAAATACGGACAAGTATCGAAACTAAAGTTACTTTTTTCCCCCCCTGAAATTACTATCCTGCTTTAAATTAGTGCCAGGTGTAAGTTTTACATGTTTGTTGTTTACTGAGAATTATTGTCTCAGAGTTTAGGATGAATTGAATCTTTGCCGACAGAATCTCTAAATTGAATCAAATTGCTGCTAGAGAACAGGGAGGGGATGTGATACTTAACCATTTTTTCTTCTCTGAACACAAAAGACCCAGAGTTTAGATGATGATCCCCTGAAAACGGGAGGAAATGGAATTTAAAACCTTTCGCAAAGGATGGCTTTTGGATTCATTATTGGAAAATTAAGTAGGATTAGAGGAGTTACTCTTTCTGCAAAATTCTTGTGCAAATAGCATAGCTGTACAATACTGTCAGTCAAAATACATTCTTGCATAGGATGGAGGTAAGCTGAGGATATGGTGAAGCTACACTTGAATGGCTTCACTCATAATTTTAACCATAACCACAATTCATCCTTGATTAATAATTTCATGTATTTCACAGTTCTGAGGATAGAGGATGTGATATGACTGTAAAGCCCTGTCCATGCATTTTTGATTTTGGGAAACATAAATACAATTGACTTTATGATTACATTGCATTATTTACTCAAAAAAAGTATTGTACATCTAGAGAAGAACAGAAAAGTAGAAATCGACCCCACAGCAGTATAATTAATTTTGTGTGCTGGTGAAATGCAGACATGATGTGAGAATCAATCGATCAACACTAGACTCACTTTAATTCTATTTTTGGACTTTTATAAATTATTATTATAATATATTTTTTGTTGCAGGTACAGACGGAGCAAATACTTCTTGTGTGTGCTTCATCAGACATGCTCATGTTTTTCAGTGAATTGTTAGTTTCATTTTGTCAAAGATGAGGTTTGGCAAGTATAGTCAGTGTATGTTTGTGTGTGTGTATGTGTGTCTTTTTGTCCGCTGTTCATAAATGGAAAATGCTGCATATTTCAGGAAATGTCAGTTGCCAGTTCTTTTCAGTGCAGTTTGGCTTTTTGATTAAGAGTTTTGCATATTCAAACGGTTATAGAAATGGTGCCAAGGCAATCAGAAATAATGTATTGTCATCAGAAAGGAAACCAGAGTAGCATGCACCAGAAATGCATAACTACAATTGGCTGTGAGTGCTCATTATTTACCTCTGTGTTACATTAAAAGAGTCAATTTCATTGGTGGTTTATACTTCTTCTCACCTTTTAACTCTCTGTAAACCTTCACATATCTATATCACTCTCACACACATTATGTAATCCTGCTTGCCACCTGCTATTGTCACTGCTGTAGGCCAGCACAACACACTTCAGGGTAAATTATGCCTTTCTTGCTCATGCTGAGATCGCACTACTAATAACACCCATCTGTCTAAGCAGCCCAAGTAAAAGCAAATTGTGCATCTGTACCACAGTCACCTTAGAGCTTCACTGCTGTGTTGTTCTGCTGTTGTTTTGCTCGCAGATTCAGTTCAGCAGAGGAGATGTGAATCAACTGAAACTGAAGGATGTACAGATAATGATTGCACCTGGGAGCTCGGATAAAACTGGTGATGGGTGACAGGCGAGGTGTCAGAGCAGGAGTGATGTTTGCTGTGTCAGTAAATCATTAACAACATTCTGGCAGCCACAACAACATTATGTTTTACTTCCTCCAAATGCCACTGTGCAAGTTGAAGTCAGATTTTAAAACTTAGTATTTTTGTAAGTCAATTAAACAAACTCCAACTGTGGAACTCAAGTACAAGGTCTCTCGAGAACATAGTGAAGATAATTACTGACTGTTTAATTGTACTGAATCTTATCTGAAGTGAGCATGTGACATGCCAAGAAACAGAAAAAGAAAGTATAGAGATCAGGGTCTTTGTATTAAAGCAAATGTTTTTCTTCCATTGGTACCATCTGTTCATTTACAGAATATTCTTTGATTCTTGATAAGGGATGCAAGGTACACAACGCATCTTTCACTAAGTCTGTTTACAGCTCATACACAGAAGAAAGGAAAAACTGAAAACACAAAAAACAAATTGATTGGTAACCTCTTCAATAGTCAGTTTTCCTGTCATCATGAAAAAGTAAACATTTACATCAAAATGAAGATCTAATTCATTTTAGTGACCTTTGCTGTGGTTACCAGGCTTTCTTCTTCTCCTGAATAGCAAAAGATTCCAATAAAATGTGTCTCACAACAAATAAAATGCAATATAGTCAACTTGGGTACGAGACCAACCAATAACCAAAGGAGAAATACTGAGTGCTCTCATGGGCCCTCAATCAGGAAATTCCCCAGGACTGGATGGCTACACTGTCCAATTTTATTAAAAAAATTCCAACCACACTTGATTGGCCCATTAATGGAGATGTATCTATATATCATTGTCAAGGGTGTGTTGCCTCCAATCTTGCAGGAGGCTCTGATCTTACTAATTTGCAAGCCAGAGAAGGACCCCACCCTACATAGTTTGTATTGTCCAATCTCGTTACTCAGCAGTGACTTAAAGTTGATTGCAAATGTTATTGCCCTTAGATTACAGAAATATCCCCCTTCACTAATAAATGAAGACCAGACCAGGTTCATTAGAAATAGAATGTCAACTAATAATTTAAGATGTCTTTTTCACATTATATCTGAAGGAGGAGCCTACAATAGTGGTATCCCTTGATGCTGAAAAAACATTTGGTCGAGTAGGTGCATCTTTTCAAGGGTTTAGAGCATTTTAGTTTTGGGAAATATTTCATCAACTGCATAAGACTCCTCTATGACAATCCAAAAGCCAGAGTGAGTACCAGTGGTGTGGTATCAGATCCCTTTCTTGTTGGTCGATCCACAAGACAGGGTTGCCCCTTGAGTCCCTTATTGTTCACATTGACATTGGAACCCCCTTGCTCAGAAGATAAGAGAGCATTCTTGCATTGTGGAGCTTTTAGTGGGAGTAAAAGAGCACAAAATTTCGATGTATGCTGATGATATTTCAGTATATCTGTCGAAACCCGCTCTATCATCGAAGGCCCTGTTGAGTGTGACAGACACCTTCAGTCAGTTTTCCGGTAATAAAATCAATCGGCTGAAGAGTGAGGTCCTTCCAATATCTAACTCAAACCCCCCTCCCTCTGGATCATACCTACCTTTTAAGATCAAATCAACCATTAAATATTTGGGAGTTGATACTGATGGGAAATTGGGCAATCTTGTAAAACTGAATTACACACCATTGATGGACAAAATTAATAAAGACCTGACTAAGTGGACTAGATGAGTGTTACTCATGTACTTATTTCAGTCCATACAAGTTGGACTCCCCAAATCCTTTTTTAGAAAATACAACTCCGTGGTTGTTAAATTTCTATGGAATGGTAAGGTCCTGGGAACAAAAAGAAGCACCTTGGCATTGCCTTTTGAAAGGGGTGGGCTAGGTCTACCAGACCCGTAACTCTGTTTCTGGACTGCCCAAATAAGGCCCCTGTGTTACTGGTTTAATAAGGAACACTGTCCAACATGGACCCAAATTGAAGCGCACATTCTCGTGGTACAAGACTTGTCCTACATCCCTTACTGTTTCACATCAAAAAATATTAAGACATTCACAGCTAATTCTATTCTTAGCTATTCAGTTGAGGTTTGGGAGGATGTTCATGAATATATGAGACAACCAATTTCCCTCTCCCCCAAGACACCCATCATACTCAGTAGCACTCTGCCACTAGCCTTAAGAGACCATTCTTTTGGGGTAAGGTCGCAGAAGGACATAAAAAATATAGAGGATCTATACCAAGGGGACACATTAATATCTTTGGGGGACTTGAGAGATGGTTATCAAATTCCAGCCACAAACTTCTTCAGATATTCACAGGTGCGACATTTCATACTGGGACGGTGCCACAATAGGCCCAAGTACTCCCCATTGGAATCTTAATTGCTCAAAGACAGGCTGAACAGACACACAGTATATCACAAATAGACAATTTACTATCTGAATATTCTAAGGCTAATACAATAGCACTAAAAAAGAAATGGGAAAGGGAATTTGAGATCCAGATCATAGATGATCACTGGAGCAATTAATGAGAAATTGCAGAGAATATGCATTAATATCAGGTATAAGCTCTGCAATTACAAATTTATACATAGAACATATCTTACGTCTGAGAGACTGAACCGTTTTAAAACCACTTCATGCTCTCTGTCCCCACTGCAAACTAGAGACTACGTTCATACATATGGTGTGGTCTTGTTCTTAGCTTAGATAGTGACTGGACATTGAGAATATTCTTGAAGACTTGACCAATCTGAATCTTCCCTCCTTAAGGATAAAAGGTTTTGTTAGCGTAGCTATTACGGCTGCCAAAAGATGCATCACATCTAACATCCCCTTTCCACCAACTCAAACTTAGTTGTGGTTCTGGGCTGGTGCTGCTTTGCAATTGGTTCAACTAGCGAATGCTGGTGGTCACCCACCATAAAATGGAAAAAAAGAAGAACTTAAAGCACAACAACAATAGCAGACAACATCACAGCTTTACAGTTTGGCTGTGTTCGAAATTGCATACTAACATACTGCCTATTACATGGTCAGTCAGTATATACTGCATACTGCCTACTAAATGAATGATTAAGTATGCCAGCAGACTGTTCACACTGAAGTATACTCGAGCAAGACTATGAAGTATACTCAAGCAAGACTGACTCACTTGACTGACTCTCATGACTGACAGCTGGCTTCGCCTGGCCAGCAGCTCCTCACATCTCTGAAAACATTGCTGTAAATTTCCAAACAGGCAATAATTTGGATAAACCGACCACACACTGGGAACGTCAATAGTTACTTTCTTGCCTGAAAAAATATTAAAACTCAATCAAGTGACACATTATCTGCAGTCTGAAGAGATACGGTGTATTTTGGTTTTGGTAGGTCACGATAATCCCATCCCCCCGCCCTTGACATAAGCGGTTCTTTGTCCTAGACCAGCTCTGGAACCAGTTTTCCTGGCTGAGAGCCAGTTCTTTGGCTGTCGAAACGTAAAGAACTGGTTCAAAACTAGGCACCGGCTCCAAATTGGCCCTCGAACTGCCTTGGTGGAAAAGGGATATGAGTGGATTCAATAACCTATGCCATGACAGGTAGCCCACAGCTGTTCCATAGGCCCTGGGATGCATGGATGAATTATATGCACTGGCGTCATTAACATCAGGCTTCTGGAGTTTTAGCCGGGAATGTTTTTTGACTAGCCCCAAATCTTTCTGACAGGAAAATATCTATAATCATCAGGTAATATAATTAATTTAATTCCTGACCACCCAATGGGGTAACGTCCTCTTGTATACAGGCTCAGTCCATCTGCAGCCCTCTTTTTCTCAGGTGTTGCATGCATGCTCATGTCCTCACCTGCGCTATGGTATGGACACGTGGCGTGCAATGCTGCTTCTGCTTCATGCGGTCTGTCAGGCTCACACAGCAGTAACACACTACATCAAAAAGGTAAGGTATAAACAAAAGTCCCACTAGTGACCGTGCTGCCCCTAGACTTGTCAACCACTGGTTTATTGAATAATGTAGCTAGGCAGACCCTAACTATATATCTGTGATATCTGCTGCTGGTGCATTCTGACATTTTTGCTGGAGAACATGGCTAAGGTAACGTAATTGGTACATGTCAATAAGCTAATTAGCGTAGGTTTTGTCATGTAGGCATAGATGACATGAGATAAATGATATAGGATACTTGGGGAGTTGGTAACACAATTTAGAGAAAAGCAAGATGGTCAAAACTCCTTATATTCCCTAAATGGTTGTACAAATAAGTGTTTCAATTCAATCTACTGTCATCAGGCTGCTGGTTTATTTTATTTGTACAACCCAAAGTGCTAAACATTACAGTAGTAATAACAATGTAAAAACATAATAAAAAAAGTAAAGTTTAAACACTGGTGCAATTTTCTTAACATTACTATTAAAATTAAATTTCAAATGAAATGTAATGTTTGTAGTAGTAATACAGTGCGGTAAAATTAAATGAATTTTAGGCAGTAGTGTTCCAAGCAGAACAGCAGGGACCACCCAAAAAATTCACACCCCCACCCCAGCCCCAGATGGTCTGGGCTTAGCCCCAGACCTTGACGACTCCTAGAAACCCCCTGCTAACATGGAATCTATTTAATTTACTAACTTTTAAGAATGTTTTATCTCTGTATCTTTACTTTGTGGGGTGAGAGTGATGTTCGCGGACCTGTCTGTGTGGGAGGTAGAAGGGTGTGTATGACGAGTGGATGGATGACAGTATGTGTTAAATGTAAGATGTAATATCTCTTATTATGGAACTGGTTTTATGTTTTGTTATGTTAAGTTTTGTTATCCTGTGAGCATGGAAAAAGAATAAACAGAAAAATTGGTTTAGACAAGAAACCCTGCCCAAATTAACCAAAATAAAGAAGCAAATGTTCAAATTTGACAAAACAAATTAAACAGGCACTAAGTGAAAAGGATAAAATGCAATGCTTTTAGGTTGAACTGGCAGAGAAAATGGTACAAAAATAAAAAATAAAAGGTAGTTGATTGGTAGTTTCATGTGGAAACGTATTAGTTGTGTGTTTTTATGCTTTTCAGAGTTTCCTCCCACAATCTAAACCCATGCAATAATAAACATTGTATACAATAAACTGGCAACCTATCCACATTTTTTCTCCAAAGCATTTCTGCCCAAGGAATGGGATGGGATCCCCTTGACACCAAAAACACTAAATTAAAATAAATACATTGTCACTTCAGCAGCAAATCAGGTAGCTGTTCACTCGTTTAAAAATATAGCTGATAATAAAAGTGTCAGTGAGTGAGAAGGCTCAAACTCAAGACATAATTAGCCTTTAATCTTAAGAGTCACTCAGCCTCATTATTCACTGCACTCAAGTTTTTATAGTTCCGAGAAAGGCTCACATTGAGAAGTCTTAATGAGTTAGATGCTGTTGTGCAACAAGAGAACAAAACAAGTTCTTATTACAATTCTCCTGATAATAAATGCCATAATTTACACCTCACACTTCAGTGCATTCAACATAGCATTCAGTTACTGTAAATCAAATTAAACCTCACCAGCAATGGATTTTTACCTCTGGGCTACCATTTAAATGGCTCCAATCAAATGAATTATGTAACTAATGAAAGATGAGTGCACAGTCTAGTTCCCAGTCCTATACCCAGCAGGGTCGTCCTCATCACCAAGGACAAGTATTAACCTCCACAGGCCAAGCACAGCCAATTTCTACAAACCAAACCACATGCTTTGATCTCTCACTTTTTAATTTAATATATGAACTGAATTCTTATAGCAGTCAGCACTCAAATTCTGCTGTCTCTATGGGACACTCAAAACAACACATAAGCTTTTACTCCATAGTCAGTTATGACAATTAATTTTAACATGAGACACACTTTAAGTTAAAGCAACGGGAAAAAAGGAGACCCCAGTTAAAGTAGCACAGGCCTTGTCATTTTATCTAGGTCAGAAGAATTCAATATTATCTAGTCCATATGTACTTTCACAGCTGTGCGTTGGGTGTGAGGCAGCTGTAGTAGCAGCTTAATCTACTCCTTTCAGCGCTGACATATGGAAAAAGGTGTACTTCTTATTTTCTACAATAACAATCATCATTATCACCTTGTATAGCACAACACATATACTCATGGACATACATAAGGGAAAAAGAAACACACAAACAGGAAAATAGACAGATGGATACACAGAGCGAGAGAGAGAGAGAGAGAATGGGAGAGAGAAACCAGGAAAGAAAATAAGAGTGTGGCATTTAGCAGTGAAATTAGGAGGGAAACAAGACAGAATATGATGTAGGAAAAGGAGGATAAGGGATGGATGACAGAGATGCACATCAAATTTTGTATTTACCTGACAGGGAATCACAGGACATGCTCTCTTGCTGCTGCATCTTGAATGCTGGTTCCAGTGTGAGTCTGTGTGTATGTATGTGCCACAGAGAGTGAGCAAGCCAGCACGCCTCACTGTGTGTTTTGATGACGGAGTCCGCGTAGCAGCTCAGGGAGTGAACGAGCGACCAACAAAGCCAGGAGGAAGGTAGGCCTATGGGAGAAGAAAATGAGCTTCTTTATTAGCCTGTCAAGTGTCTCCAATCTCATTCTCAATTTCTCTCATTCTCCTTCTCATTTCTCTGAGTCATTTTCTCTGAGTGAGTGTGTGTATGCCTTACACATAGCACATGTACTGCAGATGGAGATTTATGAGGTACACAAGAGGCAGGGAGATGGGAGGAGCATAAGGACGGTGGGATTTGTAGAGGTGCTGAACAGAGGAAGAAAGCAATCACCTTCAGTGTAGACTCACTCACTCAGGCACTGAGCCATTACTCTTCCCTCCCCTCCGCGTAACCTTGCAATGAGAACGCTGAGCCAATTCACTGCTTACATGTACCACAGCATTACTCTGGCACTGTGTGAGAGATCTTATCTTTCAGTTGAATTGAATTTGCGGTCAGTGGATGTCTTAGATGGCAAAATGCGCCTTTGTGTACAAAAGAGCGAACAAGAAAGCTACACACTCATTAAAGTTCACACAGCTTTTTACAATGTGCAACAAGTGCACAAACTTTTTCCTTGACTTCAGCTGATGGAGGTGTGTGTGTGTGTATGTATGTGCGTGTGTGTGTGCAGGCAGATCTATCCAAATTCATAAACTATATATTTTTTATTTTCCTTGTGTAACTATTCGTTTACATGTTAAAATGCACACTAAAATTCTGTTTGAAATGAAAATGAAGTATATACTTGGTTAGATTAATCAGATTCCTAACAATAATGCCATCCTTGACTGCTTGTGAGATGAATGAGAGCCTTCTCCTTCACTTGATTAAAACCCTGTAGCAATTAAATTACACCAGGTCTGGTACGTGCACTTAATATACAGTTGATAGATGTACTGTGTTTCCAAAACACTGTGTGATTATGCATGCCTGCTAACAAGCATGTCATTATGTATGCCTGGGTACTTTAAAGGAGCACTGAGCTCTGACTTTTTCCATGGATCTCACAGAAGGTTTATAGTTGCCTTAAAAAAACAACTAATATGACACTTCTTGGAATTGTTATGATTGGTGATGCAAATTCATTTGGTGATTGATTTGATTAGTTGGCATCACTCAAAAGTTTTATGTCTGTTAAGTTTACATCTTGAAAAGGTCACACCAATCTTTTCACACATCACTGTTTCTCACACTCCTGTTTTCTATATTTATTAGGCATGGCAATCATTTCTCATATACTGCAGCATGGAGAATGGCCATATTTTCCCCCAGATCTGAGCATCCTGGAATTCTGTAAACAGCAGATTTAGCTAAGCGTCCCTTTTTTCTGAGGCAGGTAGGAAGGTTTAAAGATCAGTCAGAAAAAATGAGTACCTTCCAAGTCAAGTGGGTTCATATTTTAAATACAATAACTCATTCTTAACCTATTTAAGAGTTCTTTCTTGGTCTACTGTGAGGGCACATTATTTAGGTTTAAACATGAACTTGTTTTTCTTAAAGCAAAATTAAATTAAAAAGGTAGATTATCTGCCCTTGGATGCATATCTTTGGTGCTGAATAATCGCATTGCACCTACGCAGGAAAGAGCAGCTTTTTGTCTAACAAAAAAGCTGGTCAGGGTCTCTCCCCCCAGCCCATTTGTAAAACTTTCTGCCGCTAATATATTCCTCCTACTCACAATGTATTCACCCTGCTCCTGCCCCCTTTTCCAGTTTGTGCCACTTTTCACCAGGATTGCACTTGCACCTGTGGTCACCATAATTGCAAAAACAAATAAGCCACAATCCTGTGAGTGTGTGTGCATGTTTGTGCAGGAGTTTTATTTTGCTCATCAGCTTCCTCTTAAAACAAAAAATACACAGTCAAACACACACATACATAATAAAAGCAACAGCATATCTATGTACAGTAGGTTCAGCTAGTCATGCTTTTAACTGTTATGTATTTCTTTTTAATAACTAATAGAAGTTTGCAAAAATTATCTTTCAAACGCAGCTGCAGGAATAAAACAAAAACAAGCAACAAAAAAAAAACAATGAACAAAAGAAAACCAAAAAAAAAGAAGAAAAAGCAAAGGATAAGTAACACTTGTTTAAGAAACAAAAAGGTGAAAAGATAATAATAATAATAATAATAATAATAATAATAATAGTAGGTGGATTTAATAATAGACTTGTATTATGACAGAGCATTTGACATTCACTTTGTTTTCTTCATGGTCTTGGGACATAATTTCTAATGAGTGGGTTCCATTTTTTTCAAATGTTTAGTTTTTTCATTCATTTACTTTAATCTACTTGTCTATTGTCCTGTGAAAGGTGCATCTTCACTGAGCCAATACATTTCCTTGCCATAACCAAGAGAATATTTAGTAAAAATGAATGTAGGATCCATCGCCGCTAAGCAACTTCCCTATGTCTTCAGCTGACTGGGTTCACAAAGCAATTAAGTTGGGTAGAAAATCATTGTTAAAGAGTGGAAATCTGTTGATTTTCCTCAGGCTTGGATGGTTCTCTCAACTTGGAATCGTAGCAGCTTATGAGAAATTATTGTTTAGGATGAATAATCAGGTTGATAGATATAGTCTGAAATGGAACAGTACCTCAGTCACATTAAAACCTCTCACAATCTAACAATCTAACAGTCCTCCTCTAACAGCCCTTTTGTTTGCAATTTGTCTTCCCTATAGCACACTGAATATGCTCCACATCGCTGTGGCCCTGAGCCAAGGGGGGGGGGGGGGGGGGGGGGGGGGGGGGGGGGGGGGGGGGGGGGGTTGTTCAGGGCCATAGCGATCAGCCCCCCCCTTTCATAACAAAAGGGGGGGGGCTTTAATGTTATTTTTGTACTCTACTATTTTGATGTACCCTTCCTAAATGTGTTATTTGAGTTCTTCTCTCTGTTTCTACATTGCTTAACGTTGTTATGTCTGTTTAAAAAACAAATAAAGTGTTGATCATAAAAAAAAAAAGAATGAGTGAGTACAAGCATGAATGAAAAATTAAAGGATACCATTTGATATGTGTATATTTTAACAGCTCTACTTCTATTGTATAACTGTGTTTGAGTTCCTACCTGTATTGCTCATAGCACTGTTGGACAACACTAAAGTACTACTGCTGTAAAAGGAATTCAATGTAAACTGGAAAAAGCCGAGCGATGTGACCTGCTCAATGGATGGGATGTCCAAAAAGTAAAGTGAACTATGACACTTTTTAAACAACACACAGCAGTGTGCAAAACGTGTCTTTTTCATGGTTTGGATTCTGATTTTAAGTTGGTAAAATGTTTGGTTCATTCTTTGAGAACTACACAGTAGCTCTGTACCGAAATTTCATGCTAATCCATCCAGTTCATAAAAAAATAAATAAAACAATGTTGGCTCACCATCTTTGTATTGTTAAATGTGTGTGTGTGTGTCTGTGTTTATCCTTGGTTTATTGAATTGCTCAGTGGGAGCACGTTATCAGCGTCTGTTTCTTACAGCTTATTCTTAATTATCCTGTTCCTAACTCTGCATCCCATGGAGAATTTAATGACAAACAGGAAGAAAAAGAGCCAGCCATATGTCTCTGTGTTTACACAACTTGGATAATATTCATGTGGAAATACAATACATGGTATTTCTTTAGTCACCTCTACCAATTAGGCTTTGATTCAATGTGCTGTATAGAAGGTTTTTACAGAAGCACAAAGAGAGATTCAGAGAGATAATTATTTATATATCTGATGTACAGTAATCCAGGAGTCATTGAAATTAGTAATACTCTGCAGCAATAATCTTGATAATGATACCAATATATGGGAAATTAATATTGTACCTTTTGTGTTATTTATACTCAAAGGAGCAAGTTGCACATGGCTGAGACATATATTTGACAATTATGCCATTTGACAATTATGTTGTGTGAAGAACTGGGTGCAAAGCTCTGAAATTCACACCTCCCTTCCTCTGTGATCCACAAATTGGTGGATGTTGCTTGTTGTCAGTGATGGAGGAGAGAAGAGAGGCTGTCCCAACACTGCTTTCAAATTACTGCCTGGTGGAAGCTGAGTGGTCAAGAGAGATGTAAGAAGAAGCAGAAAAGCATACTCTTCCATCAAGAGGGTGAAAATACTAGCTGGTTCTGTTTTTAATAGATATTTGTGCAAAAACACCAGGACACCTGCATTAATTCAATATGATTCACATGTGAATGCTTGATTAGTAACAGTGGCGTGCATTTTATGTGTATTGAAACACCACCACCTTGTGAGCATTCAGTCAAATTGCAGGATAGTCATTATTTGCAATGTTTATTACATAGTGTCATTTGTCACTAGAGTGCATTTATGTGCTTTGATGGCTGACAAATAAGTGTTTGTAAGTATAACTTCTTCAAACATAACATGAACACACAGACTTTACACACAAATCCATGTATGTACATGAATGGAAACGTATACATCACAGAAGATTGCAGATTGCAGCTTGTGCATATGCAACATCTCCCCTCCATGACCCCACACATGACTCAAGTTCACAGACAAAATAAAAACAATTTTAGACAAAATGAACAAAATTCAAAACAAAATAAACATTTCTTGAAAGCATTGTTTACTAATGGGAAATGCAGTCAGAGGCTATAAAGGTGCTGCAGATGACAGTACCCCCAGTTCTCTCTTTCCTGAAACCATGAGTATATGTTCCAGTGTCCAACAGGTCATAGATCTGATTTTTTCAGATGTCCAGGAGGAACAAGAAAACCATGATCATCTTCAGATGAAGCTGAAAGAGAGACGTTTTTGTCAAAGAAATGCAAAATATCAGGTCAAGATGGATGCACAAAATGTCATAAGGATGACCCCAGCGCCCATAAGGCCTGCAGTTACCCAATGCACTGCACATCACCTCAACATTCTACATGTACATCACACCAGCCATTGAAAAATTAACCTGGAGATGACAAATTTGGAGGGTTTCCATAAATGTGGAGACATCTGGAAAAGGTGTATAGGTCCAGAGGTGAGGCTACATCTAGTCTGCAGAGAGTGGAAGGGTGATTTTCCGTGCCATGATGCCACTGAGCATCGAGCCATCATTCTGGACTACAACCACAACAAAGGGGGTGTTGGCCACCTGGACAAGGTTATTGGAACTTACAGCTGCCGGAGGATGACTGCCTGCTGGCCCCAGGTCATCTTCCATGATTTCTTGATAGAAAACAAGACCAACCCTACCTGGATACCTGAAAAGCGGAACAAGAGGATGGTGTTCCTGGAGCAGCTGGGAAAAGCACTTGTAACCCCACACATTCAAAGAAGGGAGCACATCCCACAGCAACCTCTGCAGCGCTTTTGAAAGCTGTTCAGGGGGCTGAATCTTGTCCTGATCCACCATTTATGCTCTTCACGTTTTTGTTTTATATCTTTTATCTTATTCTTATCTATTGTTGTTGTTTATACACCTTGTGGGTGGGGGCAATGGTTCAAAAATGGGAGAAAAGTGCTAGTAATTCCTCATTGTAGAGAATATAGGAAAATATCACTATGTTGCCAAAAAAGTTCAAGACTGTTGTTTTGCTTCAATAAAATGCATTCAAATATACTTTCTGCATATGTCTGCTACTTTCTTAGGCTATATAAGTACTATCTCTTGCTAAAAAATTAATGTTTACACCTTTGCAGTAACTTTAGCAACAACAATAATAATAAACCTCTACTTTAGTAAAGAAAACAATGATGACCGGTGTGCTGTGTTGTAATTAAAATGAATGGTGTCCACTGATTAAATGCAGTCCTTCCGCACTATGAAGAGGGAAAACACAAAGTTTGTGATGAGTGACAGGTTGTTACTTTAGGGGTTTTGTGAAGGCGGGTCAGTTTTTGACCCTTAGGACAAGGGGAGTATACAGAATGTTAAGACTACACAAGGGTTAAACAATTTTAACTGAAGCCTTCCAACCAACCAATCAGAAAGAAGTATTTTCTATGGCTGTGATATAAAGCTCTAAATCTCCACAGTACATGGTGGAATTTACAGTGAAAAGGTCAGAGCAACAAAATAGTGTAAATGTCATGTATTGAACTATTGTTCAGCAGAGTACTTTCTGAACTCTTCGATCCAAAGCCTTCAAACAGCAGCCTGTACACATGGCTCGGTTTCCTCGCTCGGCTGCAATCCCTGCTGAGATAGACTTTGATATAATGATGTATCAGTCATCTGGAATAGCTTCATCCATCCACTTCATGTAAGCCAGGCTGCCGTCCCCCACTGGGAAGCTAAGGACTTCTGGATTTGCATAGGGGTGGACAGACCTTGAAGGGACACACACACACACACACACACAGACGAATTTGTCTTCAACACTTAATTGGTAACTTAACACAGAACTTTTCCCTCCAGTTTGTTCAGAGTGAAGCTCCCCAGTACACTTAAACGAGAAGGAGCAAGCCCTACCAGTTGAACCAAAAAACATGCTTTAAAACATAATTCTGATAACCCATTGTCCAAGTTCCGCATTCTGTTGTACTATAAGAGATGTTGTTTTCACTAATTGGCACATCAACACGTCTAATACTCTGATACTGCAATCAGAAATGGCCAAATCAGAAGAAATGTTGATAATGATCAACTCTTAATGGTTATTTCAAATAGAATATGTGCATCCTGCACCTGATATTCCTCCTGTGGATGTGTAAATACAGACAAAACAGTGTATCCGCCAACTTCTGCAATTACATAAAAAGTCACATCAATTAAATTTATGATCAAACACCCATAACGAAAATTTTAATCTAACATCTAAAAATCACTTTCAAGCTGCAGCAACTAAACCCTGTTCTACTACTTCTTCCAGTCACACTTATACACAGCAGCAGTAACCTAGGATGTGTGTGTGAGCAGCACGAAAATGCGCTTTTATGAATAAAATTATGTCATTTTTAATCACAGTGCAGGGCTTTTGGAGAACTGTGCTTGAGTGCTGGTGGTCGTATTTGTTAATCTCTTTGGCAACATGTAGCAAACTTAAGCACACAATAAGGGCCAATTCGAAAAGAACCATACTGAACCTTTAATGCAGGTCTACAGCATTCAGCGCTTGAAACTTACAGTTGAAATGATTTGAAATGAGCATATTAAGTAAAATCTCACCTCACATAATCTATGACTTGCTGGATCCTGGATGTCTTTGTTTTCACCAGCTGCAACAACAATTACATCTCATCTTACAGTTCTGCTTACATTTCTGTTGAGAACATGATGATCACAAAGGACATTCTCAGTGAGCTTACCATCAGAATTTCACTTGCATCCTGGATTTCACCTTTCCAATAATACCTAGAGAACATTCACACAAGACATTTGAACTCTAGCATGCACTATATACCAGTACATGGTGCAGAGCCTTTCAATTCTATAAAAAAAAAAAAACACTTTCATGAAAAACTGTATTTTCAAAAAGAACACAGCAATCAAACCCTCCCTAAACACTTATTATAGCCACTGTGATCTACAGTGATATTGTCAAACTGTTCCTGACAGGCTTTTATGGTCTGCAAAACTGCCTCTTTACTCTAAACATGGTGCTCTTTTTTTGTGGATTATGAAAGACAGCACAACACAAACTGAGAACCCATATTCAAGCTTGTACCATGTTAAATGTCAAAATAAATGTAGAAGATGAGAGAATAAATAAGCCTGGATGTAGCTGAAACTCATCCATTACACACTTGCACTCACATGTATAAACCCCTACTACCTCCACCACCACCCTCACCCCTCAACTAATCCAACCACATTATTTATTTTTAGCCTAAACCTCTGTTTGTTTAACAGGTTTAACGCTGCATTTTCTATTCAGTTTCCCTGTATAGCTTCAGTTCTTCCTTCCTTGTTCCTTTTGTGGTTATGCATTAACAGGAACACTAATCCATGCACATAAACATATGACCGCTTTAAAGTCTCACTGCCACTCAGTTGCTATAGATGGGAAAAATGAAAGCATTCAGATTCAGCCCATTCACCTCAGTTGTGTTTCCTTGGTAACCAGTATGTGCTAGAGACAAATATGAGGGGTATTTGTTTGTGTTTATGTGTGCATGTGTGAGGGACATTGCAACTTAACTAGTCCTTCTGATTGTGCATCAGCTGAAAGAAAGTTATGTCAAGTGTGGGTCAGGAAGTATGATTTACATTGTGGAGGTCCTGGCGAGAATGTTAATACTGGCAGCCAGCCGTCTTTTCATGATTGCCCTGGAAAAGAAGACAGAATGGCAGGGGGTGTAGATGGAGGACATGGAGATGGAAAGAGAGGAAAGAAAAGTTAAACACTTACAAGACACCAGCTGTTTTCCAATTACAGCATGAAACTGATCCCTTCATTATGGTGCTCTTCGAGACTTTTATGCAGTAAATTCAGAAAAAAGACAGTAAACTTTGCTCTTTGCTGCAGTTCAGCTCATATTATAGTTTATTACCAGCTTGGCTGTGCCTTCTCCCCTAATCATTGATTCTGAAGGAGGTGATTGACATATCTGGCAACTGCACTGTGGCTACTTTCTGTAATGACACGTGGTAAATAGATGGAGCTCATTTACGTGAAGCTAAAATGCCAACAAAGGAGACTGTATCTCGTCTCTAGACAGAACAGTCAAACTAATGTCTGGCTGACTGACTTTGAATTGTTTGAATCATTATAAGTAATTTGCAAACCACAAGCAACAAAGCAAAATAATTGAATTAGCATCCAGATTAAAGGAATAGTCTGATATTCTTGCCGAGTCAGATGAGAAGATCAATAACACTCTCGTCTGTATGTTAAATACAAAGCTACCTCCAGCAGCCGGTTTGCTTAGCGTAGCATAGAGACTTGAAACAGCAGGAAACAGCCAGCCTGGCTAGCTGTCTGAAAGTAAATCTGTCAACCAACACCTGTAAAACCCACTAATTAACATGTTATATTTTGTTTGTTTAATTTGTACAAATACTGAAGAATAAAAATGACATATGCCACACTATTTCTTATTGACGCAGTAAGGTTGCCAGGCAACCAACTGAGTCTCCAGGAAGTTGTTGTACCTGGTTAAGAGAGAAATGCCTCTATAAAACACTTCAGTTTTTGTTCAAATTAAACTAATGAGATATAACCAGTTACTTAGAGAGCTTTAGAAGTGCTGGTAGGTGGATTTTGATACTATCAGACAGAACCAGGCTAGCTGTTTCCCTCTGTTTACAGTCTTTATGCTAAGCTAAGCTAACTGGCTGTAGCATCATATTAACCATACAGACACCAGAGCGGTGTTAACCTTGTCATCCAGCCCCAGGTGAGAAAGCGAATAAGCAAATGACCCAAAATATCAAACTATTGTTACATCTATTACTATTGAAGTATTCCTTTTGAGGTATTTGAGCTAAGTCATTTAACATCAAAAATGAAAACCTGTGTTTCCAGTGTTTGGTTATACTTTTTTTTTTAGTGCTACAGTAGTGTGATGCAGAGTAGACTGTAAAATGTCACCTGATATCAATTCAAGTCAAGTCAATTTTTATTTGTGTAGCTCAATATCACAAATCACAAATATTTGCCTCAAGAGGCTTTACAATCTTTACAGCAATGCAACATTCTTGATCCTTATACCCTCAATTTGACTTTGAAAAACTCCCCTTTTACAGGGAAAAAATGGAAGAAACCTCAGGAAGAGCAACAGTGACTGTGCTGACCAGTCACTACTGTACTTTACCTGCCAATGTCCTTGGCTGTCTGTTCATTGGGATTGTTGATGAGAAGGACAGAGTGGTGGCCATGTACATAGCTCCCTGTGACGGCAGAATGCAGCTGGACCCCAAGGTACCACAACCCAGGATACATGGACACGGACAGGACCAAAAGCTAGAGAGGGTTGGGTGGAGTGCAATAAGGGACTTGAATGTTGGCATGTCAAAGTTACAAACACATTTGTGGCATCCCTGTGTGATGTTTGTACTAAATTATTTGGACATTTGGCTGTTTCATGTTATTTTATGTTTGGATGTGGGGAAGTTATCACTCAATTTAATTATCTGCTACCCTCTGAAAGGATTGCCATGTTTGGATTGGATTGGATTCAGTATTTATCCTCTTATTATTTGGTGCTGTCTGTCACAGATAAATGAGTATAGACCTTGGCTCGGATGCAGTGACCAATTTATAATCTGTCCTACTTCTGCAGAGCACAGCATCACAGCCAGACATACAGCAGAGATGCCCGTAAATCTAACGCAAATAATGTCAGAAAAAATACAATTTATAATAATTTTTTGGATTTCCCACGTCAGAGTCCTCTTGTTGTGGATTACTTATGTTTTCTCTTAAAGTTTTCATATATGAAATAATCATAAAAGTCCATAAAAATAATCACAGTAGCTCTCCTCTTACCAAACATGACATGAACAGAACCGACCGAAAGACAGAGTGGAAAACAGCCTCTTTATGGCATCGCTGGAACAGCCACTCCATCCTGTTAGTTGCAACAAATGTCATTCCCAGAGTCCGGCTGGTACAGATAATAAGAGGGACAAACTGTGCTGAACTGCATTCATAAAACCATGGAGACTCTCTTCTGGGATAATTAGCGTTCCATCATTTTTATAACCATTTCAACAGCTGCTTTGTGAAGGGGAAAATACAAAGAAAACTTATTACCTTTCGAGAAGAAGTGCATTGTGCTGACAGGTACTGTAGGTCGGATGGTCAAAGGCAGTGATAAATCTCTGTGCCGTTCAGTTGGTTGCTTAACACTTCCTGACACGCCGCCGACCAATAAAATTGCTGGTTCACCCCTGCTGGCCTGCCTCCGGGCCTAGGTCATAATCGGCTTTGGTGTCTTTACCATATAAACTCACTATCCTTCAGCCTCAGAGCACATTTGTAATAGCATTAAAAAAAGAGTTGTGAATCCACGAAATCAGGAGAAAATAAAACTGTTTTACAAAGGTTTATTCAGTTGTGGAAATAGACTACAGCCTTGTGAAAAATCACATTCCTATTATTATCCTTGAGTAACATATTTTTTTCACCTACTATACTGAACTGATGCTATGTACCTGTAATCAGTGGTTGGATGTAAGTACATTAACTCAAGTAGCCTACTGCACTTAAGAACATTTTTGAGGTACTTTAATATTTCCATTTTATGCTATAGCTCACTTCTTCTGCACCACATTTCTGAAGGAAATATTGTACTTTTGCTTCACTATGCTTAATTTATTTGCTGTACTAGTTAAAGTCTTTGTCAGGACATAGATTCTTCATCTCAGGTAGTAATTCCTGTTTAAACAAAGGTTAAAACAGCATTGATGCATTGTTATTTTAAAAACTATCCAAGTAGGAAACTACCCAACTCTATACAGTAAAGCCATTGAAAAAAGATCCACCTCAACCTGCTGCAACATTAAGAAGCTGGTTACTAATGCTTCAGAAATACTTATCAAATAATATTATAACATTCTGAAAGGGGCTATTCTACTGCATAATGAGTTATTTCACTTTTGATACTTTAATACATTTTCTCTGTGATACTTTTAAGTAAATGTACTTCTTCCACCGCTGCCCTATAATATTCCTGTTGGAACTTTTACTGGTTTACCGTAACAAACATGTTTTGTAAGATTAATAATAGGCTCCTGTTTTGGAACAAATATGACAAAACAAAACAATGGAAAGGGCTCACATTAATTTACCAAGAACATTACAATCAGCAGTCTCAGGACAGTAACAAAATCATTATAAGCTCTTCACTGTAGCTAGTTGTACACTTAATGCCAATGCCCAGCTAGTGAAATTTCAAAGACACCGTTCATATACAGTAAATTATAGTTAAGTTTAAGTGTTTGTTGCAGTAAAAGTAAGTAAAATAACTGTCATCAGTTTGTTAAAGGTACAGGGTGTAGGATTTAGTGGCATCTAGTGGTGAGCTTGCAGATTACAACCAAATGAATACCCCTCCCCCTCCCCTTCCTTACCTACAGTGGCCGCGACACTCACGAAAAACATGAAGTGTTTGGTTTGTCCATTCTGGGCTACTGTAGAAACATAATGCAACACGGTGGTCTCTGTGGAAGAGGACCCTATGTAGATATAAAAGGCTCATTCCTAGTTAACCAAAACACAACAGTTTTTATTTTCATGGGATTATACACTAATTAAAAAGTACTGAATATTATATTCATTTTCTACCAAGTCTGTTCTATTAGATGCCACTAAATTCTACACACTGCACCTTTAAGAGTGGAGGAAAATGAAATATGTAATAATTACAATTTTTTTTATACCTGGACACAACAATACACAGTATGGTTCTTATTGTGTAACTTTACATGTTCTGATTGTTATCATGTCATCTGCTCCTGCTGAAACTTCTTCTTTATTTAGAATTCATTCACAGTTTTTGGACTAAGCACCTGGACCAAAACTATGAAAACATGCAGAGATAAACAGCACAGAGACACTCTCATGCCAAAATACAGAGCCAAAGAAAAAAAGAAAAAAGAAAAGCCTTGAACTTCCCTCTGGCACTAAGATTCTCTCATTTGTGAATCTTATCTGTAGGCAAAAAGCCAATCACATGCAAACACACAGATGCATAGGTGTGGGTAAACTCACCACACACATCACCACCACTACCACCACCACCACCACCACCATCACACACAGTGAGTTGAGCAACTTGTCCTTTCAGATAAGCTAAACAGAAAACCCAAGGATTCTGCTAGGCTGCATGTGAATGAAGAAGATACAGACAAATCTTAAAGAAATATGAATAATGCAGAGGTGAGTTGTTGATGCAAGAACAAGCTTCAAGCTAATACAGCCTGCTTGGCATTTGCTGGCATCTGTGAAACAGAACACGGAAAACAATTTCAGTATTGCAGCTGTGTTTGTTGGTTGTGGTCATAATCTGTAATGAGATGTGTACCTACAGAAGTCAGTTCATAGAAATAGAAAAGTCAGTTCCTTGAAGCTTTGGGTTGTCAAAGAGTGCTTTTATGCAGGATGTCCACATGGGGGAGTTGTAGGTCCATGCATTTCTCTCTTGTTCACTCCCTCCTTCCTTTGTGAATAAATAAAATGTAGACTGTTCATTTAGCATATATAAAACTCTCATCGACTAAAATCAAATGTAAAGGCTCCAACACAGCAAGTTGTATGACTCATCCCGTTCCCTTTTTTTTTTCTTGACCTCTTCCCTGCTAGCCTTATGTACTTTGCTATGCCTGTCCCCACCTCCTCCTTCATCTGAAACGGCACAGATCAGAGAAAGAACAGCAGGGGGCGCCATGAGAGTCACAGCCTCAGAACAAACCAATTTATTTCCCAAGCTCACACGGGCTTCATTTGAGAGCCCATCAGAGAGCTCCAATAGAGCCACTTAAGCCACTGTTCCCCCAACATGAAAGAAGGCAACCGAAATAGAGAGATGGGAAGAAAGACGAGGAGCCTGAGGAGAGGCGTTTCATCTGCATGTTCTGGGGCATCACTCAGAGGGGTTCGCTTCCCCTAAGGAGTGCTGTGGCCTGTTTGTCCCTTAGAAGTCTAATGTGAAAAATTGGATAATTTTTATTTCTGTTTGTGCTTCTTGTCTGTTTATATATAATGAGGCCACAAGGTCTACAGTAAGAGCAGAGCAGAGAAAACCAGAGATGAGAAGAAGAAAGGCACAAAGGATTCTGGCTCTGCTCTGCCTGATTCTCCATTAAACTGCAGTTGTCTCTTGGTGGGATCAATGAAGTTACCTTGCTGTGAAATAATGTGAATGCTGGAAGGGAGAATTAGAGGGAGTGAGACAAGGATACAAAGACTTGAGTGAGGTACTGTACGTGAACACAAAAACAGGGAGGTTACACAGAGTGGAAACTCTGAAGGGCTTGATACAAGTATTTTGTGGACTCTCACTGCTGTTGCCGTTACTGCACTGAATGGGAAGTAGAGGAAGTAGGGAAAGAAACTGTGGACACTACCGGACACAGAGAGGTCAGATAAGTCCTAATGAAGGGCCTTTCCAGGTTGTGATTACCTCTAAAGGAAGAGACTGGTCCTCCCAAGGAGGTTAATTAAAAAAGTCATGGGGGCCGAGCAGGGAAGTGTCTCCATCACCGCTCTGAACCCTGGTGACCCCTCGATCCTCTTGGACAGACAAAACCATCCATCACAGCTGATTCCTGGGCTATCTGACTCCAGCTGGTGCCACTGAAATCCCTGAGTGACTAAAAACACAGAAGTGTATGTAGCAGCGCCACAACTCTGGCAAGCAGCAGGAAAAAAATACACCACCGCCAAGACATCCCCCACTGTCCCTCAAGTAATGAAACCTCTCCCCTCTCAAAGATCAGACAAACACCGTATCTTGTCATCTTCCCTCCATTCTGTTCCTCGATCTTCTCCTTTTTTTGCCCTCTGTGTCACAACTACTGAAGCACACAAGGCCATTTATCAGAAAACTGAACTGACTGTCATGTTGTTTATTTCGTCTGTGCTCTCCAGAACAGATTGCAAAAATAGTATTTATGTTGATTTAGCAACATGAGCACACTGTTCATATCCAAAACCACAGGTAAGTATTTAAGATTAATGCTTTTCAGGAGGAGAAAGCAGAATATAAGAGCATTGCCTTCCCGATCACAGCATGAACGAATCAGCCACCATGAATGAAAAAAAAATCCTCCAGCAATCCCTGCTGAGAAGAAAGGTTTGTCAATCCTATTTCCCTAGTTCTCGGAGACGAGGACAAAGGTGTGATAGTGTGGAGCGCCCTGATAGCCAAATGGCCACTGCGCATGCCACATAGCTGCAGCGTCACGGGTTTAATTCCAGCCAGGGACCCCTGTTGCATGTCATACCCATCTCTCTTTCCCCTTGTCTCCTGTCTGCCTCCTCACTGCCCACCATCCAATAAAAGCAAAAATGCCCCCCAAAAAATAATCTTTAAAAAAAAAAAAAAGCTGTGATAGTGTGAAAAATGGAGAGACACATTAGGACAGACTGACAGAGGGACAGAAAGAGAGAGAGAGAGGAGGAGAATAAAGGGATGAGAGGGGAGACAAAGAGAGAGAAATGGAGCGTTTTGGTTGATTGGGTTTGAGAGAGGAAATAGAGCCGGGAGCAGTCTTACAGGAAAAAGTTCAACATTTTCATAAATCTGTTCTTGCGGAGTTCACCTGCAGCGGCGGTAGGTTTAAATCATGTCATGCTTGATTGGTTGAGAGGGAGAAGCCAGTCCAGAGCGTGGCGGGCCACCTCCACCGCCGCAGAAAAAACCCCCCCCTGTGCTTCCTCATTACACTTTCCTCTCTGACTCGTCTGCAGCATAACCATTCCTCGTGCTGACGCAAGTAGAATGAGCTCATTCCCTCTCCATTCACAAGCTGAGTGTACCAAAATTCAGAGAAGGGGGAAGCATAATAAGTTCAGACTCCAAGTTAGAGTGCCTGCAGGCAATAAAGTGGAGGATGAACAGTGGAGACATGATGGAAACGAGTGGAAGAAGACTGTGTGTGTGTGTTTTGGGAATTACAGCTGAAAAAATAAGAAAAAAAAAACAGCAATTTTTTCACTGAAGTGTCCCAAATCCTCTTATAAGTATTTATTCTAACTATTTTCCAGGGGGAAGCATATGATTGACAAGTCTTCTCATTTAAAATAAAGAATTGAAATACACACGCATGCACACAATTCAGGTGAGGATTCCACATGATTACAACTCAGCATACAGGCGGGTTCATGGTTAGTGTCATGCTCATCTGCATGCATGGCTGCACTATCACACCGCATGCATTAAAAATACACATACAAATCATTTTCATATAATACATATTGTATATAAATGGACGGAAGCAAAACAAACTTCTAAAGGTTCAGTTCTGCAGAAATTCTGTCCGTAAAGGCAAGGTCATTGGGAAAAAAAGGGCACAGGATAAAAAAATCAATATATCCATCGATGTGCTGTCCAATGCAGATCAAACTTTGAGCTGGGTGTATAGTTACGATGTGGGTGTGTGTCTGGGAGTGTGTGTGTGTCAACCTCAGACACCATCAGAAAGTGGCATTATGGAAATGCAGGAATCGCCATGAAAAGGGCAGCCAGAGGCATGCTCAGGGCAACCTTTTATATACAGCACCTAATCAGCCAACCAACTGCCTTCGCCTATTTACCGCATTTATCAGTCGCCCTTAAAACCTGCAACCACTTCATCTAATCTCCTCTCCTCCTTCGTCATCCTCTCCGGTAAGAAAGAAGCAGCTTCTTTCCTGTATTAATTGTTTTCCACCTGGGCCTTGTTCAGCTCAGCTTATTATTCAGACCTTCACTGCCAGCCAGCTGATAACCTCCAACTGCTGTGCGCAATTAACAAGAGTTCACTTACTGTAGCGTCCAGAAGGAGGGATCCCTTTAGAGCTAGAGGAGAGATGGGGCAGGGAAGGTTAGGACAGAACAGGGAGGAAAAGGGAAGAAAAGAATAAGAGATAGAGAGGAAGAATGGGCATTGGACCTTTTTATGGTCATTCAAAGGGAAATCAATGCTAATAAATGGATGGTTCATGCATTTCAGTGATAAGGAAACGACCAGCTTAAGAGGATGCTTCACGTGCATGTTTGTGTGTGTGTGTGTGACTAGAAACTGATAAGAATTGTTTGGTATCAAGGAGGTACAACCCACTCTGCAAGGTACAGCAAACACAGATGTCCCAACCCATTAGGAACCGGTCTAAACTAAAGACCTGGTCAATATCCACGGTGCTGTATTGATTACGTGGCTGTGACTTGTTTGCTGTGGTTCAGATGATGCAGCCAATACACATGAACTGTTAGACAGTCTCTAATCAAAACAGGCTTTGTCAAAACATTATTTCCTCTAGTGGATTAATAGCCTTCAGAATGTCTTCAAAATTATGGAGGGAGTATAGTAATAGCAGAAAATGTACTGCAATCTAGGCAGTGCTGAAATTAAAAAGTTTTTGCTTTATAAAACCTTTCACACTTCTGAGTCAGTCTCAGTGAGGTACTGCCAACATGAAATTATTGTATGGTTAAAAAAAGATTAAAAAGATGTTTAGAAAAAAAAAAATTCAGTCTGCTTCACTTCTCAGAAACTGAATATGTTTTGTCATGCGTAACAAAATGTAGATATCCCTCCAGCTGCATTCAAACTGTACCACACACATCTGTAGCCGCCACTGTACCATAATGAAACCACAGCGCATTTATTTAAAATAATGTTACATTTGCTCAGCTGAACAAAGTTCCTGTCTATTGGTAGTAATTTCAGAAGCTTGGAGAAGCAAGGCAAAGTCAGGTGTGTGACTAGGTGGTGATGGTATGATTTTGTTTCTCAAAAGTGCTAATTAAAGTGGGAAGGTGTATAAAAATGCTACAAATTAGCAGTTCGTCCCTTGTGGGATCAAGTATTTTGCAGGTTGCATGAGTAAACATATTTGCTCTGCCTATTTATCTGCACATATTTGTTGGCCTCCACAGTTTCACAATGCTATAATGTGTATAGTTGGGAGGGTGGTGGTTTATAGCAGATAACAATGGAAGCAGGAGCGGCAGAGATCAAACGATTTTATTTCTGTTGTAACTGGGAGAAGGGGGCTCCTTTGGTGTCTCTTCTGGGAGTACTGCTCCAGATTCGGATATCCATTTTCCCTTTGTTTTCTCTCTTGGCCCTTTGAAATATTTAGCGAGAATCCCTGACTAACACATACACACAGACACGTATTAAGTGTGTGTGTGTATGTGTGTGTGCGTTTACAATCACTACTCTCCCTCCAGGCATCAATCATCAACTATGCACTCAACATCTGGATGCGGACAGTCTTTCCCTCAGGACAAGAACACTTCAGATCTCTTCATTTTAGCATAGAGCCCCTCCTGAGGGAGTGCTTCTCCCAGCCCAGCCTTGGCCCCTCATTTTATTTCACCACTGGAGGCTCCACTGTGGAGTCTCCCCCAGCCTCTCCATCTCTTTATTTGTCCATCTATCTCCCCCCCTCTGTTGAACCAGCACTACTATAACCACCCCCCACGGGTTGGACTTTTCCTGCTGTTTCCTCTTTTCTATACTTTCACCTGCAGATGTTGACAGTAAGACAAAGTATGCAGGTTTACCTTTTTAAAAGGTTAATATAAAACCCCCACTCAAAAATGTGTTTTGCTTATTGTTACTTCAGTTGGATGTTTGAGCTTCACTGTGCAGAATGATTTATGTGCAGAGTTTGATACTATAAGGCTGTTTTCATGTTTATATGCTGAAAAGGGAAACTCTTGGGTTTAAGTGCTGAGCCTTTGAGCAGGATCTGTGACATCACAACTGGTTGGGAAGCTATAATTGTGGTCCGCTATTCAACTTACACAAGTGTGATGTGGAAACTTGAATCCTCCAGTGCACGTACACTGAGAACGGACTTTTCAGTGAAGTAGCAGACATCTTGTGCTCAGCAGTTAAACTTTTGAAATGAACGCATCTGCATATTCATAGATTATGGATTTTTCAGAGACGGAGAAGAAGACGTCATTTTATCTGAACACACGTCTGGAGGGGATCTTTAATCAGAATCAGCTTACTTGGTGAAAGTATGTTTACACATACAATGACTCCGGCTTCTAGTGGCCCAAAATTACACACAACAATCCTTAGAACAATATACATGGACATACTACCGAAACAAGGACAACAAACAAAGATAATTAAATATAAACATATCACTATTACGTACAAGCAAGTAGGTGAAAAAATAGATACATGAATATAGAAACAACAAATGGACAACTACATACAATGTCTATATATAAAACTGTAAGTCGTAAACAGGAAACAAGTAGTGTAATAGTGTGTAAGGAGTGCTGAAATTAATATTAAAAGTGATATTAAAAATGTACTTTATATACATACAATATGTGGTTATGTACAGTATATACAGCCTGCTCAAATATATATTTATATGTATACATATTAATACAGGTTTTGTATTTTAAGCTAATTTAAATATTTATAATTTGTAGGTACAGTGGATGTTTTAGTGTTATAGGGTTATTGCACAGAAATTGTTTACTTACTGATTTGTCTTCATAAGTGTGACGGCATGTGGGAGAAAGCTGTTCTTGTGTCTGGTAATTTAACATAATTAATGTATGAACTGGTCAAGGTTAAGGCTATATATGACCTACCACAAGACTACACAGAGTATAATTAATGTTTATTTCATGACATCATATAATGCAACTGTACTACAGTCCCCAGCATGGCCTTTACCGTCAGTAGAGCTAAACCTCCAAGAATCTCTCTGCAATCTGTACCACCTTGTTAGTGCACATACACCATATGAGGTCTGTTGTATTAGTTATTCTAATGCATGTCTTGTTATCCATATAGATGAGAGAGGGAATAGACCAACAGATGGCCAGGGAAAGAGGGAATCACAAACATAAAATTATCCATCAGGAATGCGAGGATCACATTCATAGCCTGTACACACCTAAAGACTCACAGACAACACTCTCTGCCACAAAATATTCCGCTGCTCTCCAAGTCCGCTCAATTCTCTGCGATGTCTTGGCAATGAGCCAGTCAGCCGATTGTGGGTAAAAGTTGCAAAGGGATTGCTGGTCTAGATTTAATCTCTGCTCCCTTTCCAGGAGTTTCCTGCTGGATCTCTGTCATCTCCGGGTCTGAGAGATATTAAAGTGTATCAATAATATGGTTATTTCATGGTGATATGAATCTTCAAAAACTCCGACTTGTACAGGAGTATGCCCTGTTGGCTTTCAAACTACAGTGCAAATTTCATTAACTGTTTGCAAACACAGCTAGCTCTTCAATCTCTGGAGGAATTCCACATCCAATTTCAGAGCATTCATCTTCTAATAGAAAGCATTTGCTAAGCTAATTGGTGATGTATTTGTAAATGGGACACCACCTGGTGATTTACTTCAGAGTGACAGGATATATATGTATGCAAACTAGACTCTGGTTAGGATAATGAAACAGAACTGGAAATATATTGTAGACATTAATAGGTATGTTTGGGTTTTTCAAATGAGTGCCTAATATGCATTGATGGACTTTCATTGTTTCATTTGAGAAAAAAAAAAAAAAAGATTTCAGTGCTCACGTCATGTTCAAAAACCTGCCTATCAGTCTATTTGAAGACTGATAGTCATAAATTGTTTATTAATCCTGTATAGGACATTAGGTAAGATATGCTCTTAGCTGAAAAACAGATCCATTAGTGCATAACTGCATGGAAGGCGGAAAGGAAAAAAAAAAACTTAAAAGGTTTTCCTATTGCATCAGTTAGCTTATATTTGTCAGAGAACCCCTCAGATAGAAAGAGAGAGACAGGACAAAAGCAATGGCAAACAAGTCAGCAGAAAGCTGTAGGTAAAACTCATGCTAAGTAAGTGGTATCCTTTTGATTTTTCCACTGTTCTCATGAATCCTGTTCTGTGTTTATGCTGTGGCCCGGTGCCCTGCTTCTCCCATCTGACGCAATGAAGACAGACGAGCTGCTCTGAGATGTGCTCTATCTTCTGTTTTGTCTGATTTCCCCCCCCCCCCCCCCCCCCTTTAAGGGTTTCCTCTGACTGTCTCATACCTACATGGACTACATTAAAAATGTGTCATTTTCTTACACAACCATACCTTACTGCGCACATTGGGATGTGAAGACAAATTTATGGCACCGTGGGCATGGTCAACAGAGATGAACATGATACAGTTACAAGTTAATCAGGATCAGTTTTCACATAGTCGACATCTGCCATCAAGTCCAACCATTAAGAAATTATCTTTTTAATGCAAGTACTGTATATGAAGGGGAAATTGTGTGAAAAACTGCTTTCTACTTGCATAATCAATCATATTTAACTTAGATCAAGCTCCATGTGTTATTAATGCCTCAGATAATCAACCTGTAATGTAGGCTACATAATGAATGAATGTAAGCCATGGGCCTTGAGTAATGAAGTGAGGATGTACTTCACACTCCAAGGAAGTAGCTGGGCACCAAGTATAGCATTTGATTCATGTGTTTGGCCTACTCCAAACCCATTGGGACTGACTACAGAGGACCATTAGTTTTGTTGTCATTGCTAACTGCATCACACCGGAGACTTTGCGACATAGGGAGAATATTGCTTTTCCAATTTCACTCTCTTTTAGATATATGGACTCGTGATATACAATGAGATCATTGATTTTCACTCAAACCTTAAAATAATCCGGAAAACCTTGCTAGTAAGGACAAATTGCAAACAGAACGTATCAACGGCATTTCATTTTCCCTCTCAGCTCCTTCGCCGTCTGTCCATCAGTGGCTCATTCCACCCACTCAATCTCATCACTTGTCAAAACATTTTGCTGACTGCAGTGGTCCAGGTAATAACCGTGGCAGGGTGACGCAGTTAATAATATCAAGTGGACTTGAGAATTCCTGCCGCTCCCTCCTCATCGGCATCCTACGTATTGAAAATCAATGTCTATAATAATGGAAACCTATTGCCGTTCCCTGTGCATTCAGTATAGAGAACAAATCAACTGACTCTGTGTCAAACATATCAGTGATTCTTTATGACACTTGATTTCACCACTCAAACTGTTTACTGAAGCTCTCACTGAAAAGGGCAATAAGACAAATTTGTCAACAAGCCTTATTGTCCATAGTTCTATTTTTTTTGCTTTCCTTTCATTTTGGAAACTCAGGAATTTGCTAGTTTGAGTCCTTGACTTAAAAAGGAAAAAAAAGAAGAAAAAAACATGAAACCTACACACAAACATTCTTTATTTAACAAGTGTGTTGAAGATTTCAACTTCCTTCTCACGTAAAGCAGCAAGTTTCACAGGCTCTTGAACAGAAAAATCTTTGTAGCAAATATCATGACATAAAACTGGAATAAAATCACGATCCAAGTGAAAATTGGAGATGGCAGTACTCCCTGACTGGCCTATATAATAGGGTTTTTATGTGCAGCGGTATAAAAAAGAAACGTAGTGATCTGTGAAAAAGGGAAAAAAGGAAGAAAAATTACAAAGCGCCTCCAAGGGCCTGTCTCGTTATTATTAGTTTTAGATGAAAAACACAAACGCTACCCAAGAGGCAACGCCATGCAGCAGGCAGGCATTCTCTGACATTTGAAGAGGTGGCGGATTGGGAGTGGGAGAGCTGGAAAAGTTAAAAAAAACAAAAAAACCTACTGATCTACTCCATGAATAAAAGAAGTTGGCAAATCACGGCTGGGGACATTTTCTCCGCATATCACTGAGTCACGTAAGAGCATGACCCATTGACCAAATGTTTCCTGACATCAGTGCTTATGTTTTATGAATCACACTGAAAATATTTCATTCAAGAAATATTTTTTGAAATAAGATATAAATGCGAACATATGCCGGGTCTGACTCAGGCATATGCACGAAAACACATACACACAACTGCACACCCTCGCTCATATGTGCACGCTTGATTTCCTTGAGTTCCCCAAAGTTCACAGAAGGCATTCAAAAGTTTACAGTTGAAAAGTCTGCAGTCCTGAAAACTGTATGGCATAAAGAGATAATGGAGACTCCTGATATCTCGCCTGAAGAAATACTCTGCTTCTGTCTGTGGAAAAAGGCAGCCGCATCATTCTCAGCTATACCTGGAATGGTGAAGACAGGAACACAGGTGAGTAAGAGCAGCCAGCGTGGTATAAAAGTCAGGCTCAGTAGTCAGCAGTCAGAGCTTCACAAACAACATTTCAAAGCAGAGAAAAAAAAACCTCATTAACTTCAGTCAATAATTGATGAAGGTTTAAACTGGGTTTATTGGTTGAGTACATGACGGTTCATCATGGTACCAGTTTGTGACAAATGCAGGTTAGTCAAGCAAATGAGCATTATAGAATCATTAGTCTTCACAAACACACATCAACTCATGTAGTCAGTTATTCAACAGATATCCACAGTGGATTCAGTAAGACAGATAGGTTGTCAGGACACCTCTGCCTGTACACTAAGTGGTCAGCGGAGTTGTGTGCATATATTGTTTCATCAGAATATCATAAAAACATAAAAGGCAAAAGACAAAGTCAGTTTTCTTCACCTTTCTGCAAGACTGGCAGCATGACACTCAGAAATCCTCTGCTCATATATAGATGTCAATCACATCATCATGTGTTTAAAGACATCAGAGTGGGTGGTGCAAGTGTAAGTGTTGGCTGTCAGTCATTTTAACCAAGACAAAATAGCTAAGGCGAACTGACGTTTATTTTTAGTAATGTATAAATGACACTTGTTCACAACAAAAAAAAAAAAGTGTGGTGAAAAAAAAAAACGTTGATGGTAGTCATTGCATTCTAACACCAACCTCCATGCTACTGTTTGTTATTGGAAACTGTGATGCTGAACGGATGAGGAAACATAAGCGTAAAAGTAACAAGAAGAAAATAAAAACACATCTCACTGAAAAACTGTGTTAATAAAAAAAAAACAGTAGCACAAAATTAAAGGAAAGTGACTAAAGTAACGAGTGACTAAGCTTCTATAGGCAAGGCTGATGCATAGATTGCAGGTCCAGGAACTATTTTGACAGCTATTATTCAAGTCCCTATGTAAACAGTAATTTACATGCATATGTACTACAGTATAAATATAGACAAAGCAACAGGGTTTGTGCTTCAACACGAAGCAGTTCACCTCCTAATTACTGAGAGCTTCCTGAGAAACTAAAGTATCTTGGTTCACCTTTAGTCTTCAGCGGAGGAGTATGCAACACTAAGTTATGTTCTCACATAAATGGTGTCAAGTGAAACCAGTAGACCTGTTAGGTGCAGAGATACATGTTTATTTCAACGAATTATATTCCTCTAAAACACAAGCGATGGTCAGTGAGATCATCATTCCTGAGGAGAGACAGAGGTAAGAGTGAGACGAGCTGTGGAGAGTTCAAGTGAGGTGTGAGAGATACAGAAAGAAAATGCTGCTGAGGGAATGAATTCATACAAGATCCTGAGGGTGATTTACAGTAAAATATCTATATAGTAATTGATGTCCTAGCAAATGAAATATGAACAAAATTGATATTTAGCACGTAAATTAGAGGTCAAACAGATGTGTCTTTCCAATTTGTTCATATAATTGCAAACCTGTCTCCTAGAAACTACACTTTTATACTCTTACATTGCAACAGAAAATATGTTTTGAAGGAAATGGAAATTCAAATAAATTCCGTTTTCTGACAACATAATGAGTAAATGTTGCATAAATATCAGATACTGAACATGTGAATAAAATTGTTTAGTATTTAATTAAGCGTATTTAATGTTTGTAACGTCAAAATATCTGATCTTGCAACACAACATCTGCTTGCGGTTATGTTTAGACTCTGGCGGTACAGTAGTCTCACGCTTCAAGTCACTGCAGACTGTTTTCTGTATTACACCAGGAACCACGATCTTTCACACTACTTAACCAAAGTGTGTTTGTTACCTGAACCTAAACACACAAGGGACTCAGGAAGCCAATCCTGCATCTGCGGGTGTTAAAAAGGGATATTAAAATCCGTATGAGCTGCCTTTCCCCTTTATTATTCACAGATTTTTCTAACTGAGTCTTAACATTTTACATAAAACTGGGCCACACACAGAAGGGGTCTTATCTCACATGTGTCTTAGACCAGGGTTCCCCAGTTAGTTTTCCCCAAGAGCCAAATTATGTCAAGCATGCCAAGCCAAGGGCCAAAATGTCCGAGTTTTTTTCCCCATTGGGTCAGTAAAAGTTGTTTTATGTACAGATGTTGTTGTTGCTGCTATTACAATAATAAGTAATAATAATAAGTTTTATCATTGACACATATCACATATCAAAGGAATACACGCACACACACACACACACACACACACACACACACACACACACACACACACACACACACACACACACAGAAACAGAGACAGGAAGACAAATAGATAGAGACAGAGATTTTCAGTTTCTCACTTGTAAAATATGAGGTTAAATACCACAATAACACATTATCACATCATTACAGACCAGCTCGCTAGAGGAAAGGGAAGCAACATAGAACCAGGTGTTTTCGGTTGAATCAAGTTACTTATCAATAAGAAGGTAGATCATTTAAAAAGCAAATACACAAACAAAAGACGAAGGGTGTGTAGATGCTGTTCATATCAATAACCAAAGGAGGACTCCTAAACTAGAGCTACAACTAACTAACAGAAAGAAAACAATAAAAATAAAAACCTCACTTTCTAGACTTTCTAGTCTTTAGTGGCTTTGCAAAACATAAACACAATAAGAACAGCAACCCTGCTCCTAATGAAACAAAGAGAATGCTAAGTGTGTGTGTGTGTAATCAGTGACAGGCAGAGCTACACCTGGCCCAGTCCCAAAGCAGCAAATGAGGGCCTCATACTAGCTTCACAACAATAGATATCTACAGCAATGAGAAGCTCAGTTAGGGATCGAGTACTTCTCACTAGTTTCACAACAAAAGATATCTCCTCTCTTAACACAACAACACCGACACACAGGCACAGTGTGTCGAGGCACAGTGGTGAGCTCTTCACAATATCCCAGCTGCCTCGACTGACATGCCGGCCGGACATTTGTTGGTTCAGCCACCCTGATTGAATCTTCTGAAATGGAGTGCTGGACCAGGTGCCGCTCCAATCAGGATCACCGTGGGGGCCAGCCAGGAAGTGGGAGGAGTCTTGGGGACTAGAAACTGTTTGACATAAAAAAACTAAAGACAATGACTACACATATAAAAAACACACAAGGCAGGGGTTGGTGACAGCCGTAACCATTAGTTTCACACTTTTAGAATATGTGCTTATCGAATAATATCAGGCTTTACTATATAGCAAATACCAAATAGTATTATTTACTTTTCTTGTGGCAAACAATATAATTAGTTTTTAATTTTGTATTATTTTAATTTCTTTTTATATTATTCAATTGTTGTATTATATTTTACCAACTATAGTTTGCTGTTTTAGTAGTATTACCACTGTTTCTGTTCTCTCATTTCATATTTGTTCATTTTAATTAAGTTCTGTAGCATTTGTAGTATGAAAAGTGCTAAACAAATTAAATTATTAGTATTCTTGTTGTACTTATTATTATACCACAATAAGATTGACAAATGGACAAAAATAAATGGACATTCACTCACCAATCAGTGAGAGAAGTGAAAGCAATGGGATGAGGCAATCTCTCTGATGTTGAGCATGTATTCTGTTGTGGCAATCCTGAGGGTTGTTGGCATTAAAACTGGCAGCGTGCGTAGTGTTGAAGTGTTGCTTTAGATAATCTGCTTTGCAGACAGCTATGATCTACATGCATATCAAGCATGTCGGTTTAGCATCGCTAATATGCACCCCTGCTGTGAAATGCTCCCCCCACCCTCTTGGGATACATAGAGGTTACATGATTATATGATTTGACACAGTAAACCACATTACATTTTCAGGACAGCTGATATTCTGGAGATTCAGAAGGCTATTGTTCTCGACTTATATGAGTAACTTCTATGCAGGCTAACCCCGTTTAAAGCACATACTTTTGAACCTATAAATTGGTAAGAGAAGCTAGGATTATGAAGCTGCGTGAAATGCTGCGTGAAATACTTTCAACTTGCTCAAAAAAGAATCCATTTCATTTCCACAGAATAAGTTAGAAAGGTATTGGTTTATGTTCATTATTTTCCATTATAATTTGTGTGTTTTAAGGATTTTGTGTTGAGAAGGACATCAGTTATTTACACACAAAGAAAGAAGATTAAAATGTGAGCTAGTTTTTCCCCCCTTCGTTTGTTTGCAATATTAAAGTGAATGCAAGGGGGTGCGTTTCACGGCATGGACAGATCAGTCCAGTCAGATTTGAACTGGTGGTTTTCCTGGTTGACTTTTTTGTGCAGGCCGTGTTGTTCTTGGTTCAGGGCAGTTATTGATTATCTGTGACTTACTGGTAATAATTCGCTTAGATGACAAGCGGCTCAGCTGATGAGTGGCACTGTCTAATCGAGGACCGTAGAGAGCATGCAATAGGTTGTAGGTCAACTGTACAGTGGGATGAGGTCAAACTAAAGTAGAGCATCGCGCACTTTATTTCACATGTTGCGCACTTTATTTCACATGTTATGACAGGTGTGTCCACATAAGTACCAGTTGGCCGGTGTGGGCCACACATTTGGATCTCGCGGGCCTCATCTGGCCCCATGGGCTGCCTATTGTGATTCAGTTTCTTAGAGCTTTCTTTGGGTAGCCTACAGCTTTGAGTGAAATTAAAAAGATTGGTGTCTTCGTGTCTGGTCATAAATCCATGGTTCTGAAAGGTCAAACTTCTCCTTTCAACTAAGTCCAGTCCACCTCTGTTATCCTGTGCTTTCAACTCTGACTCTAGACTTTTTTGAAGAGCCCAGTTTACTTGAATGTTCCACTGATAGCATCACATTTTAATGGTAATTGCAAGTTTATCTTTGATTTATTTGCACCTTTTATGGCTTATCCCAGTTAAAATGGATTTTTCTTGTGTTTGTCCTCACAGGGAGCATTAAAAGGGAGTGCAGGAAATTTGAAAAGTTGAAAGTCAATCCACCTTGTGGCCTGTGAATTTTATTTTATTAAAGGTTCTATATGTAGAATTGTGAAGCAATTTACATGTATCAATCGATTTTTATTGCCAATGTGTGAATGGGTAGTAATGTAACAGAAAAAAATTAGACCTTTCCCAACTTTCTCAGTTGTCTGTATCAGCCTGTGGACTGATTTCTATGTGAAGGACCTGGGCCAGATTTTCCACGAAATCCAACAGAAGTGACATTTTTGCGCGCCTCTCTCCTGCTAACGCCAACAAACGACCAGCATAACGACACAACAACATAACAAAAACAGTGTAATCCGATTAGAAACACCCTGCAGATATTTCCTCCCCAAGCTAATGAAACAGCTAGCTGCCTCCGTCAACCAGTACACATTTCACAACAAAACACTCCTGCACTGACAAGTCCCCCACTCCCAAGCACACACAGCTAAAACAACATTATTTCCCCAACAAAGAAGCAGAAAACAAGCTCCAGAGCGACAGCAGAGCATAGCTTACTTAATGAGAAGGAATTTCTGATTCCTACATACAGAACCTTTATTAACTGATCTGATATGCATTATGAAAGGGGTTTTCTTGTAATGATGAACCCAAAAAGTATTAAAACCTAACTCTGTAATTCCCCTCAGCTCTACAGAGCATTTTAGCATCTTTCAGCTCATTGTTTTGGTTTATTGCTAGCAACTTTAAACTAATCACTCCCATCAACCTTCCAGCTGCAGCAGGCACCTATTTTCAGTGAAAAAGCTCAGATAAACATGCTGTATGCTACCTGCCCAGCACCAAACAGCAGAAAGACAAAGTTAGCAACTATGCTAGCTGGTGAGTATACTGTAGTGAAGCAATTAGGAGCTAACAAGCCAGAGACCAAAACAGAGCTAAAAGGGAAGTGAATATTTGAATTACACTTGCAAAATGTCCAGAAATACGACTCCAAATAAATGATAATGTTGCTCTGTGTCAGCTGGATGTGTAAATCGACAAATGTTTCACACAAACACATTTGCCTTAAATGCTTGTTGTCATAAGGTGATAATATGTCAATGTTGCGTTTAAAGCTTGTTCCACCACCTCAAAGTGGTAAAAATAATGTATGCACACTTAAAAACTTTTGGCTGCCCACTAAATGCTATTTCCTGTTCCTTTCTCCAGAGAGTGCTTGGTTTAGCTATTATAAATAGCTCTCAGGCCACAGGGTTGTTCTCTTATTACTTCAGACATGCCCTAGTCTACTTTCAATTAAAGATACAGGCCAAGACCACTCCATTCTAAATAACTACATACCAATAATTTTGAAGGCTTCACTCACTAGTAAGTTCGTCTTTGAAATGTCTCTGAATTCAGAGTCCTCCACAGAGTTGAGTCTGCCCTTATCAAGGCCACTTATCCCGTACCTTTTGAAAATGAGACCATGATTGTTCACTTAAGCTCAGCATTTAATACGGTGACACATACACACACTATCTTGTTGCATAGCATGGAAAAAATGGGTTTCAGTAGCACTACTCTTTCACTGTTACAGTTTTACCTTTCAAACTGAACTCTGTTGTTGTAGGAATGCTTCCTATGTGTTCCTATGCATCGCCGTCTGCCACAGTATCTCTTTTGATATTAGTACTTGGCAGTGCCAAAGTCAAAAAATCTTCAAATCCTACACATACAGGCTTTAAATAACATTCAAATTCCTAATGGAGTCTTTTTTCATCAAAGCTAAATAGGATCCAACCCATGTCCAACCCAGAACATCACACTACTTCTTGCATTGGCAGTGAATGTTGTTGTTGGACCAAAACCATGTACTGCAGAATTGTCCATTATGAGTATCATTCCTAGGGACACTGGGCCAGTCCATCTATAGCTGTTGACTTTCTCAGATGTAGCAGTGGGGCAGCCAAACACCAACTGCCAAAACTCCCAACTCTGTTGTGACACTATGGGGAATTGAGTTGTGCCAAAATGAGCACTGCTAAAATTAACAGTTTCTCATTTAATGGAGAAACATCATAAAAGATATGCAAAAATGATGCTCATCTCTTTTAGTGCTATGGCAGCTAGATTGGCTGGAACTCCCCCAAAAGGCAGGGACACAGAGACACAGAAGGGGAGAGGAAGACATGTGTGGAAGAAGAGTGGGGTGATGAAAGAGGGGAGACATAAAGCAGGGGACTTCCAGGAACCATTTCTGATTCAGCAATGACATTAAATGTGCCACAAAGCAATTAGTAGCCATACGAAACACACATGTCATGTTAAGTTACCTGTTGAGTCAGATGAGTGTTGTACGAATCCAGCCAATGTAAAAGACTTTCATGTTTCTGTAATTCAATATCTAGAGCTGAATAGGTCTTCAAATGAGAAGCAGAAAGGCAATAAAGAATGAATTTAATGTTGAATCATGTTGTATTATCCTGTTGTTTTCACATGACCTGTCAATGCCAAACATGCAGAAATGATTAGACATAATGTGTGTGTACTCTGATGTATAACAATACACATTTGAGGTCTCACACTCAACAGTTTATTGGAAACACACACGGTAGGTTCCTTCGTTCAGTGACTTTGATGGGATGACACCTCTTCATGAAAATGAATCACCAGCATCAAAGCGTCATCCCAAACTCATGCCTCTTCATTTACATGGCTGTCTACCATGAGCATGGCACACACACACACACACACACACACACACACGCACACACAGAGATGGAATGAGACCACTTAAGCGTTACCTTTGAACATTTTGAATCTCTGAGAGCAGACATGTAATGCTGCAAGAAAAGATGGATGTCGCACAGCAGCCGAAGACATAAATGAGAGAAGAGGAGTAAGAGAAAATAGTGAGAGAAATGTATTACAGCAACACATACTGTGGAAGCATGAAAAGCACACATTGGACCACTTTAATTGATGCTCACATGTAAAATATCCCCAGGACATAAACATGTATACATTCTGTTTGCATTATTTTATGTTCCTAATGTCAAAAAAATTAATATACTACCTCAAATGCTGTTTAGATTATATGGTGCAGCATGGAGCCCAAAGGCACAAATATTCTGTATAGTGTACTGACATTGATACCATACCATGCAATGTGTGCCAATTTTTCCTAATTTTTATTCTTCTCTGCTCTCAACTGTGATATCTGGACTATAGCATATTATTTATAAATAAAAAGGGGGACGGAGATACATTTTTTGAAACAGAGCCAAACTTTTAAACATTTCACTGACTTCACCTTTCCTGTCTACTATCAACCATGATATTTGCACTAAAGGGACACTCCAGCAGTATAGTATTGAACTTCCTTAAAGTTTGGGGATTTGCAAGAGAAAGATAAAAAAAAAAGAGTCAAACTCCAAAAACCCTGGATCTTCTTTCAAACCCCTTCTCATTCTCATGTTGTCAAATACTGACGCTTTGTCATGTCTCTCTGCGTCTCATGCAGACATGCAAGATACCCTTTGGTGTCTGTATAACAACGCCCTGGGCTTCCGTTGATTCCAATGTTAATGCCGATGTTACGGCGCTATAAGATGCTGTGAGCATCAGTTCCATTGGTGAATCGAGGACTCGCCATCCAGAGGAATTTTCCTCATGTCAATTCCCATGTTATGGATTTTTTTAATGATACCGTCAACATTTCTCAACACAAAAGCACGAAAGTCTCCTAGGTAACTCCACAATATGATATGTTAATGTTATGGCCATCAGTTTTAATTATATGAGAAATCAAGGTTTTTTTTGTTGATTTAGGATAATGGAAGGCTACATTACCCATGATCCTCAGCCATCATTGCTATGAACACACACACACATGTTACCAGTTAGAGCCATTTATTTCCCTTTGTTCTGATGTGTACTGTAGCAATCCTCAGGGATCGCAGAGCAGTTCTTAATAGAGAACTAAGGCCTTGCAACACTTAAAGAGTTTGACATTTCTGCAAGATGAATCCATCAAAACTCTTTTTTTACAGGCTGTGACACATTTTTAGTGCAAATGAGGGTTAGGGTTGGGGTTAGGGAAGGACATTGTGTTGTGGGTGAATTTGGCGCATTCTACTCCTGTTATGGGTTGTCTGCCATGAGTGGGCTTCAGTCCATTTCAAATTGCTGCCAGTCAGCCACATCCCTGCCCAATCCAGGTGACATCACTATGACATCATCAGGGTTATTGTATGATTTGGCAAAGCTCCTCCAGGACCATAGAGGACCTTGGGTACAGTAGTACCCAGTAAACTGATCTTTATGTGCCCCTTTTAAAACTATCTTTTATATAAATAAAAAGAATCTTGGTGAATTCTCAATGTAACTATTTGAAACAAAACCAAACTTTGTTGAGATACACATTGATCCACCAACCCCATGGTTCTTGTTTGCCCTCAGCCCTGATATTTGGATTAATACCGTGGAACAATTTAGTTGTGTAAACTGGACAGATGAGACCGTGTTCACAATCTTTTTCAGCGTGGGTGGGCAAAACACTATTGATTTCTCCTCTGCAGGTGGATTAAGAAACAAGTTTGCCTTTTTCAACAGTACGGTCTTGGGTTGAGGAACACTTCAGTGTAAATATGAAATACTTGTGTGTGTATATATTTGTGTGTGTGTGTGTGTGACAGAGAGAGAGATTGCTACCTGGAAGTCTGGCAGTGACATTTGGCTGTTTTCTGTCTGACATTTCTGCAGTCAAACAAACAAGGTCCAATCTGTCAAGAGCAACGGAGCAGCGTGTAGAGATACCTGACTAGATAAAACCAAGAAAAAAAGAATCTATTCCATCTGAAGACTGATTATATTCAGAAAAATTTAAATTACTGTCAGAAAGCCAATGACATTGGATGATGGCTGACTGACCTATTGTGAAACATTCTGCATAACTACATATTTAATGGAACTTTTCATTTTCCGTTATCTTTTTGTTTTTGCCGTCTTTCATCATAATCCTATATTTTTTTTCATTGACTTTATTTTACTTCACTGCATTCACTTTCCACTCCATTCTTCATTCCTGTGCATAAACTTGTAAATGCAATCCAAGGTCAGCACATTACGTGGGTCCAAAATTCTTTGACAAAATCTAGGAATATTGTGTAATAGGTGCAAAAATGGCTGTATATAAGGAGGATGGATAGGAAGTTAGAATCTATAAGAGTACTGCAATAGAATTATAGTTCTGTTACAAAACATCTCTGCCTTCTTTTATGTCATATAGTCTAGGCCTACATAGTGAGCCGGTGACAGTGCAGATAAGTTCTGGTTGTCGGCCTGTATTTTCCTGCTCTCTAATGCTGTCTTATTACCAGCTCCCCATCCCAGAGGAAAAGACCCCTTTCTACCTGTGATCCCCCAGCGCTGACACTATCTGCTCAGCGTCTCTGCTGATGCCATGCAAAATGACAGCCCCAGGTCCTCTGTTCCACCGCTAGATAACAGTGCAGGGGGCCCATAAAGCAGAAAATACCAAATCACATTCTGCTAATACCCTTAGTGTTGACAGCCTCCGTCTTAGTTCACTTGAAAAACGTCTTAGTTTGCTAGAAAAACTCTTTATTGAGTTTGCATTGGGGTGAACAAAGAAAATGCCAAAGAAAGCATCAAAGCTGAAACGAAAGGCAAAGGCTGTGTATGAGGTGACAGTCATATGGAAGCAGCCACTTTTGAATGAATTTTTATTAGCTGAAGCAGTTTTTCTGTACATCTGTATCTAAGGGTGAACATTCAACACAGCACTGTGATTAGCTCAATTGAGATAGTTTGTGCATCTGATCAGGACGTCTACTGAATGGCTCCCTGTGGAGGGACTCTGGACATGTTCAATGGGGTGGAAACTCTTGCAGACCCAGATCACGCTTGAGTGATTACATGTCCTTTCTAGCCTGGGAATGTCTCGGGATCTCCCAAGAAGAAGTGGGGAATATGGGTGGAGAGTTGGATGTTGGGAATCCTTTGTGATCCAGAAAGAGTAAGCAGTGTAGTAGGAGCTCTATAGGCTTAGCGACCTTCATTGCATATCTGTAGAGCTGGTAATTTTCCATTTGCATGCTGAGCCAGTCAAGATAATCTTGTGCTCCTCCTGCCCAGGCTTGGTCATCAAGATTGACCTATACTGGTAGTGTTTTGCTTCACTCGTCAAACATGGGCGCCTGGTATGTTTTAAAATGGAGATCATGAAAACAAATTGTAATTTAAAACAAATTTCCTTTTTTTTCTACACCACCTAACCTCTTGGGTTAAGTCAAGAAACAGCCACCTGCATTAGATAGATTGAGGGTGCTATGAAAACCAAGAATGCATCAATAACAGTATATAATTGGGTGGATCAGGGCAGGAAATGATTATTAGAGGAATGGCTATTTTCATTCAGCGTGAGAGGAGAGAGAGACGCTGTGCTGCTGCCAGAAGAGCCAGTGACTGAGATAACTGAGCAGCATGCATGGGAATAAATAGCAATATAATAGATTTGTGTGTATTTCTCGTTTTCCCCAGATGGTCTGCTGCATGGTGCGGCTGTTGTGCTGTGCTGTCTTGTTTGTCTGTGCGCTGTCAGCGTCCTCTTTTTGTGAGAAAATGGATGTGTGGCATGAGAGCGTGTGAAAAGTGTCAATTACTTTAGTCTCAAAGTCAATGCGTGAGCTTTGGCAGCCCTGTTAATAGCTGTGTTACACTTAAAAGAGCCGACTATGTCTCATGAACATTCCATCTCCACAGCCGAATCCTGTCCGATCAGCGAGCTAACGCTAGGTGGGTGGGCTGGTAAAGTTAGCTAACGTTGACACAAATCGTTTCGGCATTTTGGTGAAAGTAAATCCTGCTTTTAGCTAATTCAAAGTTTGGCTGGAGTCAGTAGTCAACATATGCTAGCCTATCTTTTCCTATGTTCTATTTTCAGTCAGTGATCACAGTTAAGCTAAATGGCATGTTTCTCACCTTTGTAAACAGTCATACTCCTATGTGGATTGACAGACTGTGATTGACAGCCAAAGCATGTTGTGGCAAACAATCAGCGAGGGGTTCGAGTGAACAAGTCAAAGGGTGATCCAAAAATGTGATTTTTTAATAATTTGTTTTTCTCAGTTGCTGAAAATAGTAAAATTATCATTGATATAAGCTGTTTAAACATAATCATCTGATTATGGTGACTGTATGATGATATATTAATTTTTAAAAAGACAAAAAGTGGGGTAGCAAAATCATAACTTTGCTCCTCCTAACTGAATAATGGGGATGCATTTTCTCCATTTGCTCCATTGCTCAGGCGCCCATGTCATCAACAACACCAGCCGTCTGGCAGTGGCAAGATGCCAGCAGTGATGAGATGACTTCCAGCAATTTCATGTGGTGTTCTGTGCTGACAGTGAGGCAGTGTGGTTGCAGCTCCACCAAGCGAGCACTGCTCCTCTGGCCTTGTTAGAGTCCCACTGGGCTTATGCCCAACAGTTACTCTGTGCTTCTCAAAGTGTTTCTCAGCTGACCCTGCCTATTCTCTCTCCCATGAAGAAGGCTGTCAACACTGGCGGTTGGATTGGATACAAAATCGTAATACTTGTTGCTCTTGAGGACTGTTCTTAAAACAAAGATGAAACACTGTCAAATGAAATGATCGTGCTGGCTTGACCATCTTCAAATGAACACCCCCATTGCTGGGTTTCTCAACAACAGACTAGATGGAAAGACCACATTGTGCAAACACATGCTAAGTCCTCAATCTAAACATAGGCTTGCCTGCTGTCTTTGTGATGGCATATCAAGCTTACATATTGGCAAGCAAGGTCCATCCCTGTTGGCATCAGGAGGCTAGATCAGTGGAACACGAGGAGGACATATGTGCAGCATTGACTAGACCTGCCTTTGTTGGCTAACTATCATCCATTCTGCAGGAAGGTTTGTTGAGGAGTGGAAATTTATTCCTGACTGTCTCGTGTTACGCTCAGGTCTCTCTCCAGGTTCGTGTTTAGGACTCAGGGGAGACCAGTGGGCGTGAGAGATTTATTGTGCAGAGGGCATACAGACCCGATGCTGTCAAGATATGCATGTGTTGGCTGTGCTGTCTCTCACCCTCTGCTTAGTAGGTGGATTGGTTGGTTGTGCCAGATCTATCCCAGGTGACCTGTTGTATAGTGCATACAGTCAGTGTAACACAGCGATGGCTGCACATACATTCAGTTTAAACAGGTTGGATTGGGAGAGGGTAACATTTTGCTTTGGGTTATATATCTTAAGGGATAGGTCCACAATTTTCAAGTCTTTTGTCATCTCCTGACAACAAACCTACACGCATAACCTTCTGAAGCCTCACATTAGCTTTGGTTAAACTCCCAAACACATTTTTGTATTGCTATAAGGCCATTATGAATAGGAGGAATGACTACAGTGTCTACTAACTCAATGTACATGTTGTTATGATAGATTCAGATTTTTGCAATTCTTTCATTTACCTTTATGTTAGTATCAAAGTGTTGAGATTTTACTGAGATTTTGACATGTTGGAGGGTGAATCCTGTATGAAACCGAACAATGGTTATATATTTTATCTGTACTTTGGTGATCACAAGCTCATAGCTATATAAAACTAGCTCTATGATTACAGGCAGAGCCTGATAGTGGTGTGGCTCTGGGGATGGCAGTGATAGTTCGATCTGTCCACAGTCCACACTGAAATATCTCAACAATTCTTGGATTGATTGCCATGCGGTTTTGTTCTGACACTCATGTCTCCAGAGGATGAATCCTACTGACTTTGGTGATCCTCTGACTTTTCCTCTAGCACCACAAGGTTTTGTTTTTTAGTGAAATGTCCCAGCAACTATTGGATGGATTGCCATGAAATTTGGTATACATATTCATATTCCCCTCAGACTTTGGTTATCTACTGACTCTTCATCTAGCATCATCATCAGGTTAAAATTTTAATTTGTCAAGGCTTTGGTTTATGACCAAATACCTGCAAATCTAATCACATGAGATTTATTTTTTATTATTTGGTATTGGTTGGATGTTTTACATGCTTTGATTCATGGTTAATGATTTGATAATTATAAACAGTATATATCCCGTATATTTTTACTCAACTGTAAATTAAGTCAAATCAATTTTATTGATATCACCAAATCACAACAGAAGTTATCTCAGGGCACTTTTCAAATAGAGCAGGTCTAGACTGTACTCTTAAATTTACAGAGACCCAACATTCCCTCATGAGTGAGCACTTGGCGACAGCGGCAAGAAAAACTCCCATTTAACGGGAAGAAACCTCGAGCAGAACCGGGCTCTAGGTGGGCGACCATCTGCCTTGACTGGTTGGGTTGAGAGAGAAAGAGGGAGGGGGCGAGGGGAGAATGAGACACAGAGACACAATTTGGGAAGTATATTACACTATACATCTTGTCTGCAGTGTTTAGGATAGTTTAGATTGGGTGGAGTGATACGCTGTACAGCGAAGTGATGTATTAAGTTTGTTGTCGGTGTTCTGTGGTCCCACTGTCTTGGACTGACATTAAAGTACACACAATCCAAGGATGAAGCTGTCCCCGTGCTGTTACTTACCCACAACCCGAAATCATATTTAATCAAAGTACTAGTTAACACTAACATACAGCAGCCTTACATTAGCATTGTCAATGAGAGCACGTTTAGCTTTAGCTTAACTGTGACCAAGTACTGCTCGTCGACTCTTAGTTTTGTTATCAGTTTCTGATGTACCTGAATGAGCATTTCTTATAGTGTCATGACTACCTGCTACAGCACTTGTTGGGGTAGTGTACACCCTGATAGGTACACCATTTTTCATTTCCTATTTAAACTGCCCATGCTGCTGCTAGACAATTCTTAATTGTACATGGTCTTACATATAAGTGAATATAAATATAATATTATTTATAGATAATATAAATAAGCTGATTTTATTTCATTGTAACCTAGCAGTAAATACAGCAATTATCTGAGTCTTTACTGTTGAACTAAGCCATATAGTTTAGTCAGTAGACTGTGTATTACATTAATGATTTCTTTATCTGTTTGGTAGAGGATATCACATTCTGTGACACTGCCATGCTTTTCGTGGACTTTCTTTTAATAACTATTTCATTGGTGACAAACCATTGAATATGTATGAATAGCTGCACTGAAAAGAATGACTCACCGACAATAGACTGTAGATTACAGTCAGTTCTTCAACTGACTGTGTGCAATGTGAATGTCAAAACACACAAAGGGAAGGAATAAAAAAAAAAAAAAAAAACGCATAGCAAAACCAAACACACCAACAAACAAACACGCACACAGACATAAATACCGCAACTGCTGTCATCTTCATACAAAAACACATTCTGCAGGCTGTTTGGTATTTCTGGTGCAAACCTCTCAAGACATTAATGAGTAAAATGTTAGCTCATGTTGGGTGGATGGATTTTCACACTAAGCAAATTCTGCCAGAGAGGTTTCACGCAGAGACATTGTTTTATCATTCACACATTTCACATATCAAAGGAATACACACAATAAAACACACACATACATGTACACACACACACACACAACCATGCACAGAGAAATAAACACGCATTTAGGGAACACTTCACATCGCTGGAAGTCGCATACTGCAGGCATGGGGCTCTGTGTGCCTGCTATTCAGTATTCAGTGGCTACCTATGGTTTGGATATAACTCATTTCTGAAAGCAAAAGCCTGACACCCTACTGCGTCTCCTATTGGCTTACTTTTGTTTTTGTTTTTTTGCTGCTCTAATATTGCTTTCCCCGGCTCGCTCACTTGAGAACAATCTGCCTGAATTTACTCCAGCTGTAATGCTGTTTTCCCCTGGAAAGGTGACCTCCACCCTAGGTGTGGTGAATCTGTCATAGCATCCCCGCCACCTCTTTTCCAGCTGCTAATGACAACAGTGCTTTGCTGTGTGTCTTCAAGCTTGTTGATGGCTTTTTGCTGCAAAAGGAAAGTTGAAGTGAGTTAATGAGGACTATAAATAGCTTGGAATTTGATGTTGGCTTTTTGTGTGTGATCATATGACAAATTCTTTACTTAGCTGATAGAAAACTAAGGAAATACACCCCATTCTTCTTTTCATCCAATTAACTGTTTGTATCAAGAGGATGATTATGTGTTGATTGAAATGAAAATATATGTCATACAGTATTTTATTGTGATTATCGAAGAAATTGTTGAAGGCATGGATTGAAGAACCATTATTTATTATGAAGACAAAACCAAACAAAAATAAAACCCTGTACATTCAGAAATTCATACTTTTACATGTGAAATATCATATTACTATTTGTGAATTCATCACATGTGAAATTCCTTCTCATATTATTGAGCCAAATGTACCTGAAATGATGTTTCATATGTGATATTACATGTGAAATAAATGTTTTCACATGTGACACGCAATAAATTCATGTGCTGTTTTTGCAAGAGTATATACAGAAGGCTACAAAACAACTTTTGGAAGTTATTGTACACAAAAAAAATACATTTTTTTAAAAGAAGAAAACCCTCAAAATATATATTGCAATATAGAGGAAATATGGAGTCGTGACAAATTGGGAGATAAAAGCTTCTGAAAGTCTGCAGAGAAAATGGTCAAAGAAAATATATAAGTATATATATTTTTCTCCCAAAGCAAGACACATTATGGTGAGAGCATACTGTATATTTCAAACAGCAATGTCCTCAGCTAAGACCTACTTATTGTGATTATAGTCGTAATGGTGAGTAGTAGTAAACTAAACAGAGCAAGACAGAAATTCTGGATGTAAGTTTGCAAAAGATGGAGAGTGATTCTCAAGATGTACGACTTGTCTGACCTCCTTCTTATGCTCTTGAGCAAAGATGTTTTTTACTTTGAGTTAAGTATAAGAGAATCTCTACATTTGGATCATGAAAAAAAACCATGCAGCAACTGTATGAAACGGGGATGAAGAAGACCCGTGGAGGAAACACCATCTGTGGTAAGATGACACCCTGGTTGACTGTATTTTGAGAAAACATGGACTCCTCATGTGTTGTTTACCACAGCTTGCAGTTTCACACCACTGATGAACTATATTCTCATTAGTGGCTGTCAGTAGCTGCAAAGAACTTGAGCTTCAAGAAAAATAGGTAGTTTTTTTCTCAAAGTAAAGGCACAGATTTGTTATGCACACTACTATTAGATATAATTTACGTCTTCAGGCACTAGGTCAGCATTTACATAGTGAACTCAGGATGAGAATACTGAATAGTAACTTAAACACCCTTGCGGACAACCAGTAATGTGCTGACTAAGGTAAAGAGAACCAATGGAAATACTCATAACATGGAGCCCAAAGATCTATAATGACCCTTGGTTACCATACATCTGATGTGAAAAGGCCTGCAGGGCCATGCAATGTAAAACGGTCCACTCCATTAATATCACAGGAGCCGTAAAGCTGTCACTGCCACTCCATGCTCTTCCCACATAAAGCTGATTTGTGATGGCTCCAATCCGCCAGCCCTCAGTCTCCCTAATGATGGTGAGATCCATCACACTCATTTAATCAGAGCTGAAAGGAAAGCAAAGAAGATGGATGAGGCCATTGTGCACCTCAATAAGTACTTTATAAAGTCACTCTCGTACCCTGTCCCACACCGCCCAAAACCTAGATGATAATATAATCAGTAATTTAGTGCAGCTGAAGTTGTTGTTTTCTTTTTCTAATCACTCGCCTCAACTGTTGAAGCTAATCAGCACGTAGCACAAACAGCTTGAAGTCTTTAATTTATGATTCCATTCGATACAATGCACATTCTTCCGAGAGCATTTGAGACTGTGGAAAAGACAAAAACAGAGAGACAGAGCATGTGACAGCCAGCTAACCGGCTAAGTTACCCTTGAGTTTTGCTCAATATTGCTATTGAATGCAACATAGTGGTAATAAGTGTCATTCAATTATAGTTCTAGATAGTTACTGATAGCATAACATAAAAGCCAACACAGGTAATTACTGATCACAACTTTGGTTTGGTGAGAACATTAACATATGTATTGTGAAACTAAAAAAAATTGCATGGCGCTGGTAATGCCCCTGTCATCAAGGCAATATTGTTTGACAGTGCCCTCCGAAACCCATGCAAACCGGTATAATTGTTACTAAAATTATTCATTGGTTAGGATCCCAGAGTGGAATGAAAACTGACGTTTCTGGTTTTTAAAGTCAGGTGTAACTACGTACGCACAGATATTCACCTGACCTTCTCCCCTTAGAGGATTTGCAGAGTTATAACAAAATAATGCTACTTCTGTCTTTGTCTCTCAGAGACAAATCACAAGAGGTTGCTTGAAAAGAAAGCTTTAAAAAAATTGGCAATTTTAAGTGTTTAAACAAAAGACCAATTGGAGGAGGACAGTTTTGATGGACAGACAAAAACACAAACACATACAGACAAACAGAAAAAACTGAGAGAGGAGGAAGAAATCAAACAAAAAAAATCCCCATAACTGGCAGTCAATCACTCACAGCTGATGTATAATGCATGCGTAGTGAGTACCGGCTCCCTTTCGTATGGACATTTCTAAGAAAGTCTCTGTAATCTCTGTGTTCTTTCCCCACATCAAGTTTGATAGCAGCATACATAAAGTGTCCAGATGTGCAGATGTGTGGCAGAGTGGGCAGGCTGAGGTGATGGACTTGTGCCCCCTGGAGGACCTGGGAGTTCATTGTGCAGTCAGCTGTGCAGGATGAGGAAGTAAGTGGAGAAAAACAACCGATAAAAGACAGGTGGATACAATCAAATCCAAAATTAAAGTGAACATGGCAGAAGGTTATTTGGTTCTTTCAGTAGATTTACTTTTAAAGAATGATAAATGAAAGTTTGGCTGTTTCTTTCCTCTCTCTTTTGTGATCAGACATGGCCATTTCAGAGTGTTTGCTGCAATTGGCCTTTACCTGTTCATGAATGCAGCCAATTCCACACCATCACATTACATCTGCAATTCAGCAGAAAGTTGACAATGTTATTCCTTTGCCTAAAGCTATTGAACCATATCCGCTTGTGCACAGCAAGCCACTAAACCATCTGTAAGTGTGTGTGTGTGTGTGTGTGTATGTATTTGGAGCAGAGTTGTGGGTTGATATATTGGGAAAACAAATGGGTGGGCAGGGGCGGGGGTGGACAGTGGGGAAAGGCAGAGGAGTATTAGGGGTGTTGGAAGTGTGCAAGCAGCCAAACAAATAGCTGACTCTGTATTCCTCCAGGCAAAATGAGGTTACTTCTCCGGTGAAGCTGCCCAATAAACTCTACAATCAGGTTAGGGTCATAGCTAGACAGGACCCACAGCTTATCACTTTTTGTATGCACGTGTGTGTGTGTGTGTGTGTGTGTACGCGAGCATGCATTAGTGAGTGTGTAAGCCTGATGTAAAGAAAGGAAGGGTGAAAGACAGAGAGGAAGGAGTGAGCGAAGCAGCAGAATATGAAAGAGGAAAAAGAGGAGACGCACGCAGAGTGAGACGACAACCTTTCCTGTTTGTGAGAGCTTAGCCCACTGGGACCACCCGTGCCACCATATTAGATTTTCTGCCTTATTGCCTTGGCCAAACTCTCTCGCCTCAGGTCACTTTCCTGTATAAGGGGACTCGCATTACTCCAATCTCCTGATATGTTGATTGTTGCAACCTCACAGATATGTTGATCCAAAGCCAAGGCTTTAATATCAGCCAGCTAACCTTTTAAGATCCACCCCAGATTAATTCAATTCAAACAACGTTAACAGCGAGCATGTCAATATTGAAAATATTAACTTCAGTAATGCATGTGGGTATATCCTATTTCAACAGACAGGGGTCCTGAGAGACCAGGAAGATTCATCTTAATAGGGGAGCTGCATCAGCAGCCGCATCACTCATTTAGTTAATAAATGATGAGGGGTGTGTTGCCAGAGCTTCGTTCACCCCTTTTTTTTTAAACTCGGTCATAGGGTAGATGAGGGCTATGCAAATGATGAGGGTGGGAAGCTGTAATCTGCTGCTCAGACTGATGTGATCTCAGTGGTGTAAAAAAAAGAAGAAGCAAGTAGTCAAAAATGAATATGTATACATAGAAAGAGCACTATTTTCTTTCAAAATATTGAAAGAAAATATTACTTTCACTCCATCTCTGACTAACCTGGACTGATTAATGAAATGTAATTCAACTGCAGACATGCATGCATACATATATAAACCTGACTTGCCCTTAAGACTGCAACACAGACACTGATACCCCTCATGCTTTCACTATAGATAAGTATTATAGATATCAATGACAAATTGACCTCTGAATGTGAAAAATATATTTCATATGTCGTGTTGCTTTTAAATCTTTCAAGAAAATATCCCTTCACGGAAAACACAATAAACATACAGCAGGATGTTCATCATATAAGCCGAGTCCTTATGCAGATAACCTTCAACACTACAGTCACAGTCATTCAGCAAACATGGCTCAGAGGAAATTATACGGATGAACTCCTGACATTCAAGAGCATGCTACAGATGGAAAGAGAGCTCTGCAGGTGATTGTTGGAGGTTGGAAACAAATGAGGAAATTATAAACACATACCATATGAGTCATCCATCATACTGTATGTGTCTATGGCATGGCTCAGCATGTGCTGGTGTGCAAGCAGTAATCTGCCTCATACAAATTCATATACTGAACAGTACGGACTCTCTTTTTCATATCATACGTGAACATATCCGCAAATCAAGCTTGCCAAATCACTGGGACTAATGCAACTTGTCAGATCTCCTGCTGTATTCTCAAAATAAGAATTATTCACATTGTGTCTGTTCCTTTTGAAATCCATATGTTGAATATGTACCCGAATTAACTTAAAAGAAGACTGGGAAAGGATGCACATAAAAATCCATTATTGTTCTGTCATTGTCTTTATCATCACAACAACCTACTCTTACATCAGCATAGGCAGCACAGAACTGGATGAACTCTGCATGGCATGATATGCAGAGAAACTGAGGGGACAAAGGAGGAGATGCCGGATATGAAAGGAGCGAAAGATGTTTAAGTTGCAAATTAAGTTGAGATAAGTGCTCACTCAAAACAGAGAAAAGAAAGGAGGTATTTGGCAGAGACTGTGAAGTCAATGCTGGGTCATGCACAAAGAAGAAAAACAAGTGGAGACTGCTGCTGAGGCTGTATCAGCTCTATTATTATCAGCCCAGGGACCAGAAACAAGATTTTCCCTCATAAATGGACAAATGGTGACGTCACCAGTCTAGATTCATGGATGGCGTTTTCAGAAGAATTGCAGCTTTAATGACTTGAGATTCTTATTTTAATGGGGGGAAAGACTAAATTATGTAATTTAATTCTCTCTGCTACATTTAAAGCCTGCTGGCCTTAATCTTGGCGCAGTACAGAGAGCTGTCCAAGCTCTGTGACACCAGTCAAATCTTATCAGTCTCATGGTAGTTATGATGTAAGAAAGTGCAATGAAATGACTATGCATCATCAGTAAAGGCATTAATATCTTTTTACATTCAGTGATTGTTTAATTGACCCTTGTTTCACAGACTGCAACGTTGGCTGTCGTTTTCCTCGGTCGAGTATTGACAAAAGGAATATGAAATGAAGGACAGGACAGAACATTCAATACCACATTTTTTAAAGTAAAGATTCCCTTCAACTTTCTTTCAAAATGAGCTTTTAATTGAATGAAAAAGTTCATATTTTAGACAACTCGCTGTCGCTGTCACAGTATCCTCACATTACAGAACACTGCGTCTTAAGTTACTCAATAAACTTTCAATGTTTTCTTGTTAATATTTACTTGGGTTGTTAATTATTCATTGATCAAACAATAATTGACATACTGTTACTCATTAAATTCACTTTCATCGGAGATTTAAAAGCCTATTAATGAAATAAAAGACAAACTTGCAAATTTATGTTTATGAATTCATTACTGGGTAAATACATTTCTCATGAATTATGTATGAATGTTCTCATAAAGAACACTGGAAACTACCAATCTGATACCAATGTTTAATTAATATTTATTAATAATTATTTAATTAATAACCTGTGTGCCTCACTGTGTGGAAGAGACTGGGATCAGTCTTTTATGTGTAAAGCAAAATCAGGCTTGACTTAAACATTGCATTCCTAACTTTGTAAAGCAAAATGCAACAAATAATTACATAGATATAAATTTACTGAATTGTTATTTATTAAAATAACGGTATCCGATACCATATCGGGCCATTGTCAGTGATACCTGATCAAGCTGTTTGAGTCAGGCTGATATATCGGTGCATCTCTAGAAACCATTCTCATATATAAAGTTTTATGGCTACAGTATGTGAGAATCGCCTGACTAGATATATTACTAACAGCTATATAGCTTAAGCCATTTTACTAGCTACAAAATGTTTTGTAACTATTTGAATCTGCATTTTTAAAAATTAAATGACATGTTTCTGGCCTATGTTCTCAATAATCATACCTACCACGTAATTTTACTGATATAATGAATCAACAACAAAAGGGCAGATTTTAAAATAAGATCAAACCTGATTGTGTGTTACTGTTTGGCTTGTCCCTGCTTGCAACTTGACAAAACAGCAGTGCTGTAGTCATGTAGTTTTCACGGCACCTCGCCTCATCAGGCTCATCAGATCAGTTAAGAGGTAACAGAACAGATTTTCAATGAAAGGACCACCACATTAGTTGCTCATGTGTACAGTAATTTTGCTCTAAGCTCTTCTGGAAGCCTCCTTGCTTCTCTGAGCACATTAAGAGAATTGATCTGTCATCTTAATGATTACAGACCTTGATCAAACTCTTATGGTCATGCATGGAAGCAAGATGTGGAAGATATGAAATGCACTAAATATGATCCAGCTAACTACACATGCTTCATGTGCAGATGTTCAGTCTACTGAAGTTCAAGAGCTGTCTTTATGAATATTACTTAATCCATATTGCCAATTAATTGGTTAAAAGGGAAAATTCAATAACATTTCAAACATTTCTTTGACTCATAGACGGCTAGTAATACTGTCTAGTATCTTCTGCCCCCGAGCTAAATAGGAAAATAACCATAATGTACATTATCATCATGAAGCTCACATGGAGTCAAACAACAAGAAGCTATGAGTAATGGTTACATTTTTTTGTCTTTTAACTCTGCAGGGTTGACAGCGACAACAGAGTTAGCGTGACTGAATTCCATGGACACTAAATGCTGTGCTGCTGGGAAAGTGATTTCTGCAATAAAAATGTTTAAAGAATAATAAAATAATAATAAAATGAAAGATAATACTAAAGATAATACTCCATGCTAAAAAAAATGCAAGTTTAATTTCTAAAAACTGTTTATCTTATATTCTTATATTCTGTAATTTATGATATTAAAAGTGTGTAATACTGCATAAATACGGTGAATTAAAATAAGAAGGCCAATAAATGCCTCTGAGCTCAAGAAAACTGACGAGTAAAAGTATTAATTATTGGTTGATCAGTGATAAAGCACATCCCTTCTCAGTTTTGTTGTATGTTAGACTTACAGTAAATGAGGATCTATTGACCTGATGGCATCACATTAGGAGTTTATGCAAAAGTCTAAAAAAACCCAAAACTTTTCTTTTTTTTATTTTTCTTCCTTGCATAATAGAGCAATCATATTCATTTAAAAGCTTAAAAGTAGGTTCATTATGATGTCATTTATTCTTTCATCATGCATATGGAAATGATGCACTATCTTGTAATCACAATTACCATACCATTACCTTTGCACTACCCTCACTCAGATTTTTTCACTACGGCTTGAATATTACATTGATATTGCACTTATTATACAGATTTTTGGTGGTGCTGGTTGGGTGTATGTAAGTGTATGTGAGTGTAAGTGTATATGTAAGTGATCTAAAATAATTAAATCTGTAATTTTACACTCTATAAAATATACTTTCCTACTAATTTTTTAATGTAACGGTTAGATTCTTACACAGACAGAAAAAAACATACTTTTCAGTAAGTAGTTTTATGTGTCAAACAATACATTAGCATATTAAGTTGTTCCTTAAAATGCTATAATGAGTGAGCATCTATCAACAATTTTGTTAACACTTTATTTTATGGATCTTTTACTTTCCTACTAATTTCCAGGACATTTTTTTTTCAGTAAAAGTAGCTGCTGTGTACTGTAACTGTTAATTCTTAGGACATTTCTTTGAAAGGGTTACATCATTTGGTATTATATGGGAGTTATAGTTTTTTAAGAGAGAATCAGTGGAATTTGAAAAGTCAGGCCATGTATGCTGCTGTATTCACAAGGGAAGATCATCATGTCCTGCTTTTGATAAGATATGACAGAACCTGGATGGCACTTGGGTAGATTCCTGCCTTAAAACACAAGATGGAGAGATTAGACTTTCCTACAGCTCAGAATACCTTAGGTCACCTTTTCGAACATCTCACAAATCCTGCAGTGCAATATGGTTAAAAAAAGAATCAAGAAAAAGACAAACACCCTGGGCACAGGGTACATCTGCTGTTAAGGTGAGAGATATCAAACAAAATACAAGAAGGAGTCTTGACACTGAGAATCCTCTGACAGATGCAAATGCTGTGGATGTCCGAAAGGATTTTGATCAAGGAGTCAACCAGCAAGAGGCTGAAGAGGAAATGGCCCTTGGTTTCTTGCCACCAAAAAAAAAACAAAGCCAGTGTCATATGATTTAGAGATTTACAGATGTGAGGAATCTACACTTACTTGGATCATGGGTCATTAAAACAGTCTGAATTCATTTCCTGCTATTTTGAATGTTTGTTATGTTTAGTTACCAGCTCATCAACTGACCGTCTGACTAGCATTAAAGCAACAATATGACAAGACCACAGAGCATTTTGCTCTATATTGGAGGGGAGGAAAATGGGCTTTCTATTCAAAAAGGCTATGACAGATTTTTATTCTTACGCAACTTTCTCCTTCATACAGACATACACACACCACACTGACAGTACAAAGACCGTGCAGATGTACAAAGCTCTAAGTGGAGTAAATGCTCCGCAATTACTTCCAGCAAGCAGGTTGTTTTTGGTTTCATTTGTTTGTCTATCAGCAGGATATTTCAAAAAAATATCAAACAAATGTGAATTGAACTTTGGTGGAATACTAATATAAAAAAAAAACCCAACAGCATCAGTTATTTCAGCAAATGCCCCAAAACAACATGTTCAAGTGAGAAAGCTCTGTAGTGAGTATGACGGGAGCAAAGGAGGAAATCAGGTGACGTTATTAGTCCACATGGGAGGAGGTCAGGGATCAATATGTCAGCAAAACATAACAAGGGAGGTGGCTGTTTGTTTTCTGTTTCCCTTAACCAAGTTGTTATTATTTTAACAATGATGACGAAGGATCAGTAACCTACCAAAGACCTTTTTGTGCCTAAACCTAACCAAACCAATCATAAACCTATCTATTGTAAGGTGATTTACAATGGTTATTAAAAAGGCACTTACAAATCATGTCCTTGTGATAGAGGTGTCAGATCAGAAAACGTTTTATGTTGTTCTGTGACTATATATATATATATTATATATATATATAATTTTAAGCCATTAAAAAAGTCTATCCATACCCTCATCAGGGTCCTAGCCCCAGTGGCAGCAGACTAATAAGAGCAGCTCAGGCATCTTTTTCCCAAGCTATGTCCTCCCTGCCCCTTCTAGGGATCCTGAGGCGTTCCCAGACCAGTTGGAATATATAGTATAGTCCCTGCTGAATCTTCTGGGCTTCCTCTCAGTCAGACGTGCCCAGATTACCGCCACAGGGAGGCTTCAGGGAGACATCCTAATCAGATGCCCCCACCTCTTCAGCAGGCTCCATTCAACATAAAGTAGCAACTGTTGCAAGAAAAGGTTAGGAGCTTAGATAGGGTATCAGAGTATCTGAGCTCCTCAGTCTATCCCTGCAAAGAAAACTAATTTCATCTGCTTGTATCTGCAGTTTCATCCTTTTGGTCACAACCCAAAGCTTGTGACTAAAGGTGAGAGTTGGAGTGTAGATGCGCCGGTAAATCCCGAGCTTCACCTTCAGGCTCCAAGCAAGGCCTGAAGGCAAAGCCAGTAAAGCAAACTGAACTGAAGACAGACAGAAAGAAATAAAAATGTGTACTGTACAAACAGAAATACAGAGGAAGAGAGTAAATATTTGCATGGGAGAATAAGAAAAGAGAAAGCAAAGATAAAGGAGGTGACATTAATGTCCCATTTGCTACAAGCTGTAACGCAGTTAAATGTTACTCATAATCAATTAGGCATGAGGCTAATTTGCAGTGCTAAATCTCTAATTCATTGTTTTATAAAGGACTGAACTCATAATCATTATGAGCATAAATTAAACCAGTCATGCTGAGCAGAAAGACATTTTACTTACCAAACTGTGATTTAATTGAAGTGTTCGGAGGGTTGCCAGAGTCACACTGGCAAAACTTGAAGTCATACTCGCAACAAAAGCCTCAACAGGAATGAAAATTAACTTCATTAGCTGTGGTACATGCCAGCAAAATGAGTTGTTTTTACATTGTTGAGTGCATTGTTGTAATCAGATGGCTTACACAAATGTAACAATCTGTTAGACGACTCTTCAGTTAAGAAATAACAGAGAAACAGTTGCGTAAATAAAAAAAAGGAACATTACACACATTTCATATCCTAGAGCCGTGTCTGATTGTAGCTGCAAAAATAGCTGTTGTACTTCTTTGAGGTAACAGCAACTGTGAAACACATGAATATAGCACCTCAAAATAAAAACTGTTGCTACAGTGTGAGCTTTGGCTGCATTAAAAAACCCAGGTTGGAAGCTGAATGGTTACAGCGCATGCCACATCACTGCAATGTCCCCGGTTTGACTCCGGATGGGGACCCTTGTTGTTTGTCATGCCCCTCTCTCTCTCTCCTTGTTTCTGGTCTGCTTCTCCACTATCAGCTGTCCATTAAAGGCAAAAAAGCCCCAAAAAACATATCTTTAAAATAAAAGTTGGGTTCACAGCCACTTTGCCAAGTGTTGCCGTGTTTGTTGGTGTGTTTATGGATGTGTGAAAGTGAGAAAGGCTGTGAATAAAATACACAAAGTGAGGGAAAAGTAGACACAGGGACGTTGTGCTAAGGAAAGTTTTGGAAGACACAGAAGGTAATGATGGTGAATCCAGTGAAATGCTATGCAAATTTCCTCTTAAACAACGGCAACCATGCCATATATCCCATACATATATATCCTATATACAGTATATGGATGGAGTGAGGAAATAATGTGGTGGAAAACCGCTTGAGAATCAGTTGAGGGTTACATTGTATACCATATGTTTGTGAGACTTGTGAAGCTGTCTAGAGATATCTGTAGTGAGTCCCCAGAACAGTTTTCTCTTTGTTTAATTCTGTTCAAACTCCAGCGATGTCAGTCTCCCAACATCAAGCTGTTGAACAAAAGAGGAAGATATGCTGTCTGATATGCCAGTACAGTAGATAATATAAACCAGTGAATCAACTGGGTCAACGACACTGCAGAGCTAAGTCCCATACCGGCATAAAAACACCAGTGTTTTTTGCCCGGGCCTGTAATGCATGCATGCAGCTGAAAAACAGAGAGGAACATGAGGCTCCAGATTTATGCATTAGCTTCCCACTTGTGTACTGTAATGACTGCCAGTAAATGAGTGCGTACACAGAAACAGCAGGACTCAATCACACCCATAAAGATGTCTGTTTCATTGCAACAACTGTGTATGAGATCATTAGCTCGTAGCATTTGTCACCTTTAGTGATTTCTCGAGTTTGGTGATTGTGAGTTGTTTGCTGTAATAACATGATGGATTTTTAATTCAGTCACTGTGTATTAATTATAAAATTAAAATTAAAAACTGAATTTACCCACCCTTTTAGTTGTTTAGTTGTTTTTTTTTTACTTGTTTTCAAGCTAAATTTACAGATACTGATGGCTCTTGTACTTTTTGTGGAAAATGTTTTGAAACCTCTACTGCTCTAAAACCCTTTTTACCTGCGTGGAAACTTTGTTATTTGTTTTCCAAAATCAACTCCACATACTCCCTTAGCCTCAGAGACATTTTCTGTTATTTTGACATACAGCATCAATCTTTTTTTTTTTTTTTGCTCTAATGGTGAAATACTTTCTAGCAAAGGCCACTGAAAGGTGTAACAAATATCCCTCATTTTTTAGCAGAAACAGATTACTAGACTCTGTTAAATTGCTCAAAAGTGAGAAAGTAATTTTTTCCCGAGTCATATATTTGTACCTCTGTCTTTTCTTTTCTCACGATTCATATTGAGTTTACTGTTTTTATTGTTTGAAGTTTTGTTTGATGTTTGTGTGTTTATCTTATTATTTGTACTGTCTGTTTAACTTATTATTCCTTCAAAAAAAGAAGAGTTCATTTCCTCTCTATCTCATCATTTAGCACATCAGTATTCTATTCTGCTCTAAGTCAGTTTTGATACATATTGCTTCTGAGTGTCTCCATCAGTTTTGGGCTCTGCTCCAAGTTGTGGTTGCAAAGAACACTATTATTCATCATTTACATTGACAGCTGCTGTTCTTGCCCTGTTTATGATCCTATATACTCCTGCCAACTAAGAGTTGAGTCTTTTAATCAGATAAAGGCTCTCACCCCTCAGATTACCCTTTGATCAGGTCATCTTGATAATGCTTTGAAATGCTTTAGATCCTGTCTTCGTTATGACTGTTAAGAAAACCATACACTGCTTGATGCCCACAACCTGTCCACTTTGACGTGCTGCTGCCCATCTTACAACTGACGTTACTGGCTCTGTGGCGCTATCAATCATGTCCATTATTAAGATCTCATTAGGCACTGCGAATGTCCCCTCTTGTCTTAAATATAGTAGAATCTGGAGATAATGAGCCAATGGCACCATATCATACTGTCAAGACAATGTGACATCACATCTATACTAACACACAGTATGCCAGACAAATTAGAAAAAATAAGGCATTTGCAAAGATGTGCTTTGTAGTACCATTACATTTTCCCAGTGATAGGTATCTTAATGACCAATAAAGAACACATAAGCACTGCAAATTAGGAGTACCAATTACAGAAATGTTAGCCAGTAAAAATGACATAATGGTAGTTATGGCATCTTTATGACCATAATGAATAAGACATACATATAAAAACAATGAGTACATAAAATATAACACAACTGAAAGATTATAGCCATGCTAGTGGCTCTGTGAGGCTTTAATTTGGCGGGGCCATGAGATAAATGCTAAAGTCATTCAGGTAATATTCATATTTACCATCTTACCATCTTACTTACTTGAGTGTGTAAGTAGTTAATATGAGCTTATTTGCACTAAATACAAAGCTAATGAGAGTGTCACCTTTGCAGATATTTGGTCATAACCCAAAAGTATTTGACAAAAACTAAAGTTTTGACCTCCTGATGGTTACAAAAGGTCTGGGGAACCATGAATATATGCACTAAATTTTGTACCAAAATCATTTGGATTTATCATCTGGAGATCATGAATGTCCAAATTTCATGGCAATCAATCCAATTTTTGAGATATTTCAGTCTGAACCAAAGTCACACCACTGACGGAGCTAAAAATCCATATATATATATATATATATATATATATATATATATATATATATATATATATATATAAATGCAATGTGACTTATGGTCTCGACATGATGCTTCTTGAATTAAACAATCCACATTTTTGCCAATTATTACTGGTGTAAACAAACCTTCATTAGCATCCAAAATATTGCAAAAATAAAAAATGAAAAAACATTTTTGTGTGCTTTTTGTTGTTGGTGTCACAGGACAGCTTTCATTTGAAATGTGACAATCCCCACAGGCACTAAAAGGTGCTCTTATGATGCTCATATGACTCATGTCAATATGCACAGCCTTTGTCCTGTGCTGACTCAGTTTAAACAGAGATATGTGGTTTGGCAATGCAGGGCTAGTCCATCCCTTATATACCAAAGCGTAAGCGAGAACCCTTTGTGTAATTTCAATAAAAGCCTGTAAGCTGAAACCCCACTTTCCTCCCGCCAACATCCTTCCATCAAAGGCTCTCATGGGGTCTGCTTAGTTATTAGCCACTGCTCCATATTTGTGAGGTGTCAGAAGTAATAAGCAGGTTCCAGGTTACCTCTGCCTGTGTCTGTCAGACAGAATATTGGATCCACAGCTCCCACAAGGCCCCACTGGGACTGTCTACCTGCCAGCACCATCAATTAGCCTAACGTACAATAACGTCACCAGCCACAGGGAGATGGGGACTCCAGGGAAGGAGCTTGGAGACACCACTGCCTGGCTAGGTATATTTTCACATATACTGTACCTCCCTAATGGAAGAAGGGGAAGTGGCATAATTCAATTCTTGCATACAGAGGCACGTATACTGGAGCATGGATGGATGGATGCAAGCATATAGGGATAACAATTTTATATACAATGTGTAAATGTCAAAACTTTAATTTGAAATACGACATCACCAAGAGGCAAGAGTGAGTTTTAGGAATGGAAAAAACAACTTCATGCCTTGAGTAAGGTTTTTGTGACAATTATTCAAACTCTATCTTCTCCCTGATTGAGTTCATGAAAGAAGGCTTTTAACATCAGGAAAAAAGTTAAGCCTACTTATAATTTATTACATTGAAAGGGTGCGTTAACATGCACATTTACAGGTCTATATTTATATTCTGGGGTTCCACTGGAATATCTTTGCATGATTTACAGTTCAAAAAACTCTGACTGGCTCTTTATGCAGCCCCTCAGTTCAGCCTCTGAGAGAGGCCATTTAGGCCGTTTTTGATTGGTTAGCTTTTGAAGCTGCCCCTTGACAGAATGGTTACAGAGCCTACGTGAACAAAAAATAGTAGTCGGATTTCACTTCTTTTTCTTTTTCTTTACTTGAAATGGAAACTTTTCAAATACATCAGTACATGTTTGAGCCTGAATCTGATCTGAAATATGCAAGTGGACAACTTCCCATTGGATAACAAACAACTTGGTTTTTCAACTTGACGGGTTAGTACTCCTCTGTGCAGATTGGAATCAGTTGTCAGGGAAAACCCAAAGAGGTAGACTCCACATATAATTATCTTTAATTATAAATGATTGGTTCCTTAGATTTGTGACATTTGAAATCCTGCCTGACTGAATCTGTGTTTTTGAGACTGTCCTTGGTACACTGTAGTTTCAAAGCAGAAATGCTCAGCCATGGTTTTGACTGCTTATTTCACTCCTGATATGTCTTGTAGCATATGAAAAACACCACATGGACATATTAACAAGGTTAAAAACTTGATTTTCATTGGAGGGAGTCTTGAGTTGCATGTTGGTTGGTTGCATCATTTACCCCAATTTATTTCATAAGAGGATTTCTGACTGATTATATATTTTTTAATTAATGATGTAATTTCCCTTGCATTTGGTAATACAATTTATTTATTGTGAAGTAGAAAATAGGATCTGTACATTTTCTAAAACCTTCCTCCACATTTTAGCTCATATTCTTTGTACTAAGAAATCAGCAGAGACATGTATAAAACTGATGGGAGCTGAATTCTGCTCTAAGTGGCTATTCACACCAACTCACTTACATAAAACTGAACTGTGCCCAAACTTCAGCTGTTTCCAAATGCGGTGAGATCTCTCCTTTAACATCACTGTGCTCTTCTCTGTCGCTCGTCATCTCTGGGTGCTCATTTGAAATGAATGACTACTGCTCAGTTGGTCTCTCGATGTCACTCCTTGTGTGAGTGTTCTGCTATACGGGGTTGTCACAGTGGCTGCCAAAGCTGGACCTTCGAAAAGGTTCCCAATTGTGGTTTCATTTCTGATGTGTCTTAGAAATGGCAACTGTCAGAGACAGTCTGTCTTGGACTTTGTTGTTCAGACGGTTCAGATGGATGTTCAGCAACTGGGTCAGGATGGTTGGCTCTCTCAGCTGTGGGGACATTAAATGGACGCAGGTGGAATACAGTCTTTGCAGAAAAAGCTCTTGCAGAGAAACAGGCTCTTTCTGTTGCAGATGGAGAATGCAGAGTTGTTTTATCGTTTGGTCTTTCACAGTGGCTAATACTAAAGCGCCTTATTTTTATGCCACATTTAAAAATGCCACAAGGATGTCTTTTGTGGTGGTATGAATATAAAATGTGAGAATTGGGAAGAGCAAAACAGTGGTTAGAGAGACAAATTCAGCCTTGTGCAAAGAACCACGTTCAATCAGAGACAAAGAAATATTAAATTTAATGTCTATATACCTTTCATTACCGTGTTATTGAAACAAAACATTTAACATGTTCACAATGTACTAGTAATTCACATAATCAAGCAGTCATCACCTAAAACTTGAGCCTGTCCACCAAGAGAAATCACCCAATAGGTTGTAATGTCAGTCGGCCAAAAACAACCTATTGTTACGTTTGAGTGACAGACTTCATCTAGCGGTCGTAGTAATTATGACCCTGAGAGGTGACACAGTTCAGACGACGTATATATAAGGTGACAAATTTCCATATTCAGAGGTGGTGGATTGGGTGGATGGTTAGACCCTAACTTGCAAAAAGTGGACTTTGTAGACTTTGCTGCAGAAGACTACCGTTCATTTCCCATTCACGACCGTGAATCAGGACCATTTTTTTGACAAAGACGGTTGCAGAACTTTAAGGAAGTAGTAACTTTAACCCCTCACCACGTTTCATGTGATCATTTTTTTACACAAACCATGATCCTTTCATGAACCATGAACCATCATCCTTTCCCTAATTCACTATTAAATTACAAAGATGTTTTTCAGATGTTTGGAACTTTCTGAATTCCTTTTCTCACCAACTATTCTCAGTGCCGCTTCAAAGCTGTCAAGACATGAATTATAGGCAGTCAAAGAAAAAAAAATCAAGGGTTATTCTTTTATTGTTCTGATTTATAAAGATAGATGTTTACCAGGTAAGGTCGAGTAAAACAGCCAGGCTCACTATTGCCTCAGTATTTCCTCACTCCCATGCCCATTCTCTCTTTGGAGTATTATTCTAATTAAGGTGCTGACATGTCAAAAGCTGGCACCAACACAAAGTGTAATAAAATCTGTGTTCTCCCTGACATTTTGAGTTCGAGATGACAACCCCACAGAGGTTAAGAATAAAAGAGCATTTTTTCCCCTATGAGCTAAATTCATGAAAATAAAAGCTTTGCCAAAACACGAGTTGAACTCCTGCCATAGAGAAAAAGGGGCTGCTATTTTCAAACTTGAACACCTGAAAACTCATCACAACCAACCAGGTACATCAAGGCTGTGTGAAGAAGCCAAGAAGCGACTGCTGGCGCAAATCAAAATACTCAGTGCAATGAGCCCAAATCATTGTTCTACAGCATCATGCCCTGCAATGAAACTCTTCATGTGATAATAGACTGTAGCATGACGAAATTTCCCTGCAGCAGCTTTTATTCAGAGAGTTAATTTATTGTTTGTTAATTCTATGTGGGAAATATGTTGACAGCAACCTTTTTTTAAACATCTACATGCATGTATACAAGTGAATTACGTGATGAAATACTTGCTTTACATATGCTCTGAAGTGTGAATCCTGTACAGATAAACAACTCAGAGTCGATCCTGAGCTGATAAATCCACATCTTCATGTGTTAGGAAAGATTTCAGAGAAATGTTTTTTACAAGTTGCTCCATAAATCAAGCCTGTTAAGTGGCAGACTAGGCATTTCTTAAACAGACAGCATCTCTGCACCATAATTGTCAGGGCTTTTAAGAAGATCACAAATCCCTATGTGTGCTCATGACAGATCCCGTCTTTCCCTAACACCATCAACTGTCTAACCAATGCGGGTGACAAGGAACGAAGGTGACACTTACATCGAGGAATACTAAAGAGAGGTCTCTGTGGTCTAAAACACAAAGAACTGTGATTCCAGTACAGATGCAATATTAATAGAGCAAAGACACTTACAGGAAAATATGTAAGTCTATATGTGGACACATGTATTTTGAATAATTAGGGGTCCAAGCAGTGAAACTCGCTACTGGAGCCTTCTTCTTTTTCTTCTTCTTTGCTAAAAGTGTTTGTGCAGCAAAAACTGTAAGACCAAAAGTCACCAAAATTGTCTGATAGGCACATAAAATGACACGAACTGACCTCAAGGTGGTGCTGTAACAATCAAGTTTACGTTTTCGCAATTATCTCAAAAATGACTGCTTAGAGTCAAATCTTTTTCATCATTTTAATCTTTCAATTTATCTGCATTTGCTCCAATGATCTTCTGCTCTAAAAATGTCACATTGTGTGACTTTTTCCTCAAATTTCTCAAAATCCTATTTTTCGACAACTTGTCACAAACCGTTAATCATCCCAAAAATGGACTTTGCTGATCTGTTGTTATCATTCTCTCAGCACATCCACTGAACTATGGTCAATTCAGAAGTCCATCACTCTATATTTTTTCAAAATATGCAAAATCAATTAACATCTATATCTCCACAAGTCTTCATTCATATGCTACCAAAATTGAGAGAGACATCCACTAAATGGTAGATATCAAGTGTTTCAAATGGTGTTCAGATCGGTTAAATGGTGAGCCTGCAGTGATAGTCAATATCTTGCTGTAATTTGTACTGTATGCAAAACATTTTGTATTTCTCATAATTTTTAAACAAATTTCACCAAAAAATATGACAATACACTCAAGAACAGCAGGTTAATGTGTGATTTTATATAATTGTATCCCCAACTGTTAAACTGTTGTGAACTTTTTAAGTTTTGTGACGTCCCTTTCTTTTCCCTGTGCTTATGAGGTTAGTTTAGCTTCCTGGCCCTGAAGCCAGTGGGCGGGGTTGGAGATGGTGTCAGGAAACTACCTGCACCTGGTTAGTTTACACCTCAGCCTATATGGGTGTCTTCCTTGTTAACCTCTTTCTCTTGTCTTCCTCCTACCAGCTAGATGGGTTTTGTATATTTTTTTTGCAGGCGTCACACACACTTCATTCATCCTCACACTGCATTCATTACTGACCTAGCTGATATTATTACTATATTTTATCTTAAGTTTACAATAAATGTCATTTTTAGAAATTTGATAACAATCATGTGATTAGTCTTTCAGCTATTTAGCTGTAAATGTGTAATTTTGGTGAATATTTTGACTTCAGCTGCATCAGTTCCCATAGACCTCCGTTGCATTAAACTTTGAGGTTGTTAAAACAAAAGACACCAGCAGAGCTAGTAGTCCAGGGGTTGAGGTACTGACTGGTCTGCAAGTTCAATACCAGTGGGGACTTTCTGCTGTACACTTAGAGGCTGCTATAATAACTCACCATCTTACAAAATCACTACAATGTACTGATCACCAGCAAAATATTTCATCATGCTCAAGTGTTACAGATCTTTAAATTATTCACTCTCATTGACTTCAATGCGGTACTTTACTAATTGTATGCAGAACTAAGTTAATGTTCAGTGTCAACTGCAGTTATTCATATCCGTGATGGTCTAGTGGTCTAAAGACATGCCCTATAAAAATGAGGTCATCTGTTCAAAAGCAGCCTGGCACCAAGGTTTGTACATCTTCCTGTTTTTGCCCATCTGTTGTAAACTCTTGTGGTTTAAAAGTTGACATGCCATGTCCTGTGCTACTTTTGCAATTTCCAAACTCAAATTCCCAATCTCCCATGCAAATATCCAATATATGTAAAATGCTACAAAAAGTATCTATTCAAAACATCATTCAAAACTTCATTCAATTCATAATTCATCCCATCAAAACCTCCTAGGTCAGTCCCTAAGTATTTTGAATGCCTGTACACACATTGGTGGTCTGATTTGCTCAGTAGTTGAGTGGTAAGGTGGTTTTCTTTCAATGAAAAGTTTAAGAGGTCTAATTCCCCTTTTGCCATCCTGCAAGCAGTCTAAATCTGTGCATTTTCCACGATAAGTTCTGATACTTATCACATAGTAGCAGTAATTGTGTATAAATTGCTTGACATGGGAAGGATTCCAGATCTTGAACAAAATAAAAATTCAATACAAATGTAGTCATGTGAAACACGTCTTCACTGAAGGTCATAAGCTACATCAAATGTTTCTGAAAGTAGAATCATTTACCTCATGATAAATTATTTTAAAGAAAATCAAGAGTTTTGCTTCTGGTCAATTAAATAAGAAACAAATACCTAAATGCTTGCAATATGCTTGGACCCCAATCATTACCGCTTCTGGCTATATTTTAATATTTTATCTGATTGATGTAAAACCACCACACTGAAGGAATTCGCTGTTGTTGTCATTGTTCTGGTGTGGTGTATGATTATGCAACAAAACATCAGGTTGGGGAAATGCCAAATCAAATCTCTGTTGGAATTGGATCCATACTCATAAAATGACATATACTCACAGTCAGAAAAACACTGCTGAATGAAGTGAATGAACGTTGTCAGAAGTATGCAGGCCTGGAAGTTAAATTTAGCAAAGATACGACTGTTTAAGATACATGCATATGGTATGAATGTAGATTGTGAGATGATATGATGGTAGGTAGTTCTCAAACTGGGAATGATTTTACACCTCTTTGGACTGTGGATAAGATTGGATGTAAGAACGTAAGCTTGTATAGTGTCTTTGTGGGTGCTCTGAGGACCAGGGCAAACCTATTCTCAAACCAACAGGAAGGTGTATAATCCACAAGAAGGACAAAAGCTGTTGTGCATGGATCGATGCACTGAGGAGAGAAATGGAAGATTAGAATCAGTACATTTGCAGTGCCTATGCTACCACAGGTAAAGTCACAAAAACCTTATCATTGTATGCAAGATTTATAGCAGCAACACATAGCTATCGATGCACCATGTTGTAATGCATACAGATTCTGGGAGTATAATTCAAGTTATACTTGAATTATACTCCCAGAATATTTTGGAATATAAAATGCTCACCCACTGTAGGCTTGAAAGGTGGCTGTGGCAGCCATTGTGCTTTATCCTAGGGATGCAACTAATGATGACTGATTAACCTGCAGATGATTTTATCGATTAATGGAAGAATTGTTTGATCCATTACAAGTTCCGAGAGCTCAAGGTAATATATTTAAATTGCTCACTTTGTCCACAATGCATACACACACACACACACGCACACACACAAACATATATAAAAATCCCACTTAGACACACACACACACTTTCTTTTTTTTACTATATATGACATAGAGAATCACAAACATTTTTCATGTTTCCAGAAGCAGGAACAATCTAATTTATAGAATTTTTGCTTGAAGAATGTTTGTTTGTGGTTAGCTTGACTTGATGGTGTGTACAATAATAAATTCCAGTGTAATGAGGTTTCACAGCAGAAAAATATAAAAATGTCCACTCTTGCAGAAAATTGACTTAATTCTTCATCTGTATTCTCAATATAAAATTCTCAAAATATAAAGACAATTTTTCTGTTCTGTTCAATTTTTCTGTAATGCACGTTAAACTGCCTACAGTGATTGCTACTTGCAACTATGTTTGTTTACATTTGTTGACAGCAAAGAACAGGACAGAGCAGGAGTCCTGGGCAGTTGCATTTAAGAAACAAAAGAAAGGAAAAGAGTGGCAAAGGGTCACTAATGCAGTTTGTAATGTAAAAAATATAGAAAAGGTTGTACAACTTTAAAGGGTAAACAATTTTATATAAAAGTCTGTGATAAAAAAAAAAAAAGTCTGACAGCTCAAGGGTATTTTAGCTGCTACTAGCACAACACTCTTGAATTTTTGACTGACCTGTTGGTCCCTTATCACTTTTTTTTTAAAAGATGTCCATTGTGAGTCTGACAGTGTTATAGGAGTTAAATGCTAAATCTGTGGAGTGCTCTTTTAAAGGGGAGGAAAAATAGCAACCCTCTTTCTCTGAATATGGCTGCCTTACAGAGACACTGTTGCTAGCTGAACTGTCACTGACTTGATGGAAATACTCATGCAGGTTTAAATGTGTTATTTTCATGCACCAAGGAGAGTGTGATTAGATCAACTCATTTCATTAAAATCCTAAAACTACCAAAAAACTAATTAATTGAGATTGCTGTGCAAACTTACTTTTTAGCTCAGAACGCATGCAGGGAAAGCAGAAAGGGTTCACACTGAGCTCCCGCAGAAATCTGAAGAGCTCCATAAGCTATTAATTGTTGACTGTCGAAAATAAAAATCAGCATGTTCTCTTTGCAAGGTAGCGTTAAGGCAACCATTGAGTGGTCATTACTCATTGTGTTGGCAATTCAGTTGCTGATGACACATGAAGAATATAACTGAGTTGTGCTGTTAAGTGTTGTAAAGTCACATTTGCACCATGCTACGAGAAAAATAAAACATTAGTTCGTAAGAAAGCGTAACAGCAATTACATTTCTAATACCCTAAATAATCATATTTTGCAAACAAAATAACCACCACAAAAAATATGTGGACAAACACACAGTACACAGTCATTTTCTTAGTTCTTAAGGTTCTTAAATAGCAATGTGTGTTTACATTCAGCATTCTTTTCATGGTATATGGCCTCTATATGACTTCAGGTCAGCTATATGAAGGATTTGAGAATCATAGGGAGAGAAAACACAACTCATAACAACAATGAAACAAGAAAAGGAAAAAAAAAGTCTATGCAATGTTAAATATGTAAACCGTAACCAATCACATGACATGATTGGCCGGTTGCAGGCGAGGGACTGGCTGCTATGAGCAAGGCTGTGCAAAAATGACAACAAGCGTGTCAGACCAGCCTGCACATACTGAAGCGATTGAAGCCAAAGCCTGCGATTTGTTTTGGTTGTCACCATTTTGCCTGTATGAGCACAGCAAATTTGATTTTGCTGCCAGCCTTACTGTTTAAGGGTCTGTGCATGTCATGACAGAAAGCATGGGCTCTGCCGTACCCCGTCTTCATTATTACGCCTTGATGATCCGACAGCTTTACATATTTTTCATGTAACTGGAAGACTGCAGTTCCTCCATAAATAATATAAAACCACTTAAATATCACCTCCCTGTACACACACAAGCACCAAATGCAAAGGACCTCGTGTTTTTTACTGTATTTAACATGCATGCCAGTTGCTGTGTTATTTGCTCTCTGCAAGATGATCACATTTGGTGGTGAATACTTAAAAGTGCATCTTACATTATCATACACCGACTGTGACTAAAGAAAACTCAAAGCAACATGCAGTTAATTCAGTTGGGAGCACACCAGTCAAAAAGATATGGCAACTAATGTTAACACAGTTCCATTTGACATTCATGTCTCTGCAGTAAGCTGCCCCCTGCTTTCCCCAGCAAGCATGCTGAAGATATATCCGGGCTGTAATGCAAATCCCCCCATGGGTGTTCACAGAGTGAAGTCAGGGCAACAACAGTTCTGTGTTATCGGTGTCAGAGCCACTGGATAGACTATATCAGATAAAGTGCTGGGGATGTGGAGGTAAAGCTTTACCTTGCAGCAACATGGGTGAAACAATTTGCATGGCAAAAATCAGTGTACAGCATTTAAATAGGCTGCTTTGTTATGGCAATGGGTGGTGATTGGTCTGTGTAGCGATTAGATGATTGGCAAAGCATGACATTTGTGCTCTCCCTGAACTAATACAATGCTCTTTTTCAGTCAAATGTGTTCAGTTGGTTTTCATGGCTCTGCAGTAATCTGTGCGCTTACCCAGCTGGCACGCTGAAAAGAGATGCAGGGAAGGAATGCTAATAACCCCAAACCAAGAAGTATGTGCTAAGATGGAGTGGATGGTTCTAAATAAGCTAGCAACAAATCCTCATACCTAATGACCAAATTGTACGATTTCAAAACAACCCATGCAGCCTAATGTGGTTTATTTTTAACCTACCATCCCTCCTCATCTCTTCTCTACAGAAATAATACTTGGGCTACACACCCTTTATAACATTATAGACTACCCCAACACAATGCTGTTGAGCAGTCATATGCTTAGTGTGGTTTGACTCATGTTAAAGCTAAAATGGCTCTGTAAGCCATTTCCTTTATCTTCAAGTTTCTCCATGCAAGTTGTTGTTATTCTGATGCACAACAGGGATGTGGCTACGGGGTAGCAGGGCAAACAAGAGGAGGACACAGATACAGACACTAGGGCAAGAAAGGTTGAATGAAAAGGGGCTTTAATAATAGAATGTTAAAAAACAGGCTTATAGTCCGACAACAAAAACGCAATCCAAACAAGCAAACAAGCTTAAAGAGGCAAAGCAGGCAGGCAGTTCATAAACACACAGAAGGTCTAAAGCACAGGTTCAGACAGGAACAGGTAACAGACAGGAACATGATAGCAGAAAACACATACAGAGTAACAGGATCAGGTACAGATGGCTGGAACATAAGTGATTACATGCAACATTGACAATCTGGCAGGGAATGGATAGCAGGCAACCAGTCTATAAGCTACTGGGGCTGATGAGGTAATGAGCAGCAGGTGAGGATAATTGAGGAGTGGCAACAGATGAGTAAGTGGGTGTGGGAACCAGGCAAGAAAGACAGAGGGCATCTGGTGGACAGGTGGAGAATGGCAAAACCACAGGAAGAGAGAGTGTGGGGCAGAATGCAGGGTCAGAGGCGGAGAGGGCAAAGAAAACAAATAAACAGGACAGGAATCATGATGTATTTAGATAAATCCTTTAGCGAGTTTAAAGATGTGACAGGACAATATAAAAGTTACCTTCTGGTGCAGACATTCAGTCGAGCAGGAGGCAGATATGACCTTGAACTGGACAGAAAGCAGTGTCCTTCTACACTAGACTGTATATTGCACAAAATAGTTCACAGATGTTGTATCATCCTTCCTTGACTGATCTCTGTTTGTGCTGTTGGAATGGTATTTAAAAGTACTTGACACTGCTCCACAAATAGTCAAATGACATATTTGCTGCCAATTCTGCACTTTGAAGGGACTGAGTAGATAGCACAGCCAGCACACACAACGTGTCAAGTCTAGACTTGAATGCCTTGTGCATCCAGTGGCTCTGCAGAGATAGGAACTGAGTCACTGACATCTTTGCTGTCTTTTGAACTATGATTTGAAGAGCTAGATCACACGGCTGGCATCCTTCCTCAGTGTTACTCTTTCACCCTGCACCCTCCCTATCATGACTCACACTCTTTCAAGGCAATTAGCAGATGCACCATACTGGCCTGGCTTTTGGCCACTCACAGGCACTCAAAATTTAATCAGTGACAGGTTGCATTGTCTTGCAGGGATTTCAAAACATCGGGAAATTTATGAAGCACATTCAGCATCAAGGTACCTTTGAGTTACCTTGCTACACTAAACCTAACACGGATAGTCACTCTCATAAAGGTAATGATCCCACCTTATGGCTGGATTTTCCAACAGACACTATTTTATATAAAATAAGATGAAACTGTTGATCCCTGTGAGTTGTTGGAGCTGCAGCGAGTAATATATTTCAATGGGGTATAGGCTAAAGTATGAAGAATCTAAGAACCCAAAATAGTAAACATAAAGCAATAAGGCAATAAAGGCAATAGACCAAATAGCAGTGGAATTATAGTATTTCATACATATCGGTATATAGCCAGCATTTTCTGCACTGTAGATGTGGGTGTGGGAGAGAAATGGAACATTTTCTCTTACATGAAAAACAAACTAATGGATAAGTATCAGCAGCGTGGCTACATTATAACAGTTAGATGTAATGCAGTTTATGTTGTTGATGCTTGAGAGCATTACTGCATTACTCAAGGTGGTATACTTTTATGAAAGAAGAAATGAATACCTGACAGAGCTTTTTGTGACCAACATGAATACTATATAGGAACTCATTGTCAACATGTGAATAATAGTTTTAACCCCTTCCTGTCTCTATGGCACAGTAGCTATGCTCTTTATTTATACAATACGTGCCATCTTATTGAATCTATGAAAAGATTTTTTATTTATTTAGCCCATGGTTACAGTGATGGGGTATGAATGCAGTTGGTTTCACTGGACAACTTAATGGGGATCCTGATATACTTGTCAGTGCAATTAATATCCAAAGTTCATTTCATTTAGTATTTAATCCATTATTGATATGTTTAACTCGCTACCTGCTATTTGTTAGGAACCCTGTTCGCAGCTAAAATGTGCAAATAGTAAAGATTCAAGTCTTTTTGATAGATATATTACTGAAACCATAGAATAATAATGATTTCTATCACTCTAAAAATATCCATCACTCTCCCAACAGGCCATCTTACAGTAATTTCCATTGTATATTACTGTACTTACATACTATAGCCACTTAAAATCCTTGATGCCGCAAAGCTGGTATCTTCTTGTAACTGGACTCCTCTGACACTGGTTTATGGCCCGTTCTAAATTATTGTTCCAGTATTAAAGCTGCCTTAATCCAATTTTAAAACTTTAACAACAGATTAAATGACTATATGAAATGTGAGAGGCATCACTGTAAAGGAAGAACCCACAGAGAATTATCACATGACTCTACAGTGTTTCCCCTATAGGTTGACAGCTTTGGCGGTGGGTGGGGGGTGGATGCGCTGAGCAAAACTCGGGAGAGACTCGGCCGCCACACATCTCTCTATTCTCTTTTTCTCTGTTCAGCATCGTCAGGTTAGACTAACCCGTTGTTGCTAACTTTGGAGCTAATGCCCCTCACTTTTCTAGCAGCTGGGAAAACAACAGATGTGACTTTTCTTGGTCTTGAGAAACTGCAGCACTTATTAACTGACACACTGCAGCCTACACTGTACATTCACTGTCAGATTGACAACTCACCACTAACCTTTTCCTCTGCTCCACTCGCATTCACCGTCACTTTTCTGTCACTCGCACTAGCTCAACCACTCACTCGCTACACACACACACACATTATGCACATCCACTGAGTTTCCCAGGTAGCGACACAGAGGTTGACTCATGTTTTGGAACAGCGCTGCACAGAGGCTCCTAAACACTATTGATGTCCAAATGACTGGATATTTGGCATTATTTTTGGCATTAAAAAAATATCTTTTTGGCCTGAGGGGGTTCTGGTGGCCCATAAGACCTGTACAATTATAGGGGAAACACTGCTCTACAGTTCTATAAGCTCTATAGAGAATGTTAGCATCTTTTTATGGCATGCAACTTAGATTTAGTATCATGGCTCTTGGCAACCTCATTTCTTGCAGCAGCAAGCAGCTGTTTTCAGCAAAAAAAACCGCAACCCAAACTCCAGCAGCCTTACATTTGTCAGGTGGGTACACAATTATAACTAAATGCTGATGTTGATCCATGTCTGGTGGATGTGTACCTAGACAACCATTTGCTTTCACTTTCACCATATAATATCTAAATAATAAGTAAATCTGGGTGGGGAGAGTGAAAAAGCAGAGCTTGCCCCTCCCTCATTACCACCACCGAGGTGCCCTTAGCAAGGCCTTTAACCCCAGCTGCTCCAGTGGAGCTGTTCAGTGGCTGGCAGTTTAGACTGTGGTCATACTGGACAGCTTCCAGGTATGAATGTATAACTATGTGAATGTGATCAGATAATAAAGGTTAAAAAACGTGTTTTGTTTACTGATTATTCCAGTAAACACAGCACACACACAATCAAACTGTAGGTGATGATAGCAACTGTGAGGTTGGTAACTCCATTATTCCAGAGAGCTGATTGGCTCAAAGTTATCTGGCTAACCCTTTAATCATGGGTGGTGGTACAGCCCCACTTTCTATTGAAAACTTATCTGGAGAGATCAATAATCAAATAACAAAAAGTGTAGCGTCACAACACAAAGATAACTTGGTCATTTGCTTTATTGTCATTATATGTTACTCCCACCCATGTCTCCATTTTAAATGTATTCTCTTAGATTTCCTTTCATCCAGACATTAAATATGTATGGGCTACTTTTTACACAAATATGAACATCACTGGAAACTGATTAGACTTTCTGGTGGTGCCTTAACTATCAAAAAAGTGGGACAAAAGAAACTCCATCCACATCAATACAAGTCAGGGCCAAGTCCATTTATCTGGGTAATATTAAGATAGTACATGATTATAGAGGAAGCTAATTAAAAGCTAATAAAATTTCTCTCATATCTCCTATTGCCTTTATAATCTAGTTCTTGGTGATAAGAGCTCCACACAGATAGATAAAACCAAATGGGCCATTATTTAGTTTTCTTTGGGATTATTTTTTGGCATAAATCAGTCAAGACTATTCATAGTTTTGTGGAATATGTAGAATAACTGGGACATTGTTAATGGAAAGACCATGTTGCTGCTGAGTTCATTTCTTTCAAAATTACATTTTTAAAAATATCTTTGGGCTCCACAAACAAAATTAAATTTTCTATTGCTCTATTGCTTTGGGGAGCAGAAGAAAACTTAGAGATGTTATCTCAATGCTTCAGCAGATATAAGTCAAAACTGCAAAGTCCCTAAAGACCTAAAGCTTTTTTACATTCTGGGTCTGCTTAGGCTACCTTTCACAACTCACTGCGTGGTACTTTATTGTGCTTGATGTTCCAAAAAATGAACAAGGTTTTCTTTTGACAGGTTGAAGTCTACTTAATGTTCTTTCTTTGTTGTTATTCAGCTTGATCAAATCAGCATTTTCAGATTAAAAAACCCCCCAAATGCTAACCACACAACTAAAAGCCATAAGAAAGTAAAACACAAAACACACACTTCAGGGTGTTCCCCATTTATAAAATGTGAATGTTTATTAAATGTTGACAAGAACATTAAAACACAGTATCAAGATTCAGCAAAACAATCTATAGTACTTCACCAAAAATAAAAGAAAAAGAAAACAGAGTTAGTTCTGCGCTGGGACCGGCGGAATGGGAGGGCTGAGGGCTGGGGACAGGGGAGCGGGGACAAGAGTAGGGCAGAAAGCAGAGCAATAAAGAGGCAGGGAGTCTGGAGCTGGAAAGAGAAGAGAGGAGAATTTAGGAGCTATGGAGTGAGGGGGAATTGGCAGCAGAGGCTAAGGCAATTAAGGAGGTACACAATAAGAAAGATAAGAGGTTTGGGGATGTGGGGGATCGATCTGGAGGGTGCTGATGCGCTGTAAAGAGCGGGATAACTGGGAATGATTAGAACCTCTGATTTTACTCTTTTATCATCTCCTCTGTTGTAGACTTAGCACGCCACAGCAGAGAGAGAGTGACTAGAAAGGCATTCACTCAACAAAAACACAGAAATGGCATGGCAAATAATACTTGTCTTTACATTTAAATAACAAGGGGCAACATAGCATTAACATATACAGTGAGCACAACGTTGTGTCGAGGTGAATAAAGATTTTGGGAGTGGGTTCTCAGGGTTTTCAGGGTACGAGCGCAGTTCAACACAGTACCAGAAGGTGGTGTCCACTCTAATGGGTTCACAATCACAATAAGTAATAGTTCATTATAATTATGTAAATCTCTCTGTTATCAACACAAATAGCAGGGGAGGCAAGTTGTACATAAGCATCACATTACTTCAAAATTCCACAGACACACTGAGCCTCCCGTTCTCTCGTCTTGCTCATGCACATGGGCATGTACAAACCAAAGCATGTGCATATATGTGTACACACAGAGACACTGTAGACACACACACATGTGCACACGCAGGCACACACACACACACACACACAAACGCACTCTCTGTGTAGCACAGAGACACACACACACACACATTTGCATACATTCTCACACCCAGTCCAATTCCTTCTCTTGAAGTGGCTCCATACATTTCCGACTTCTTTTAAATTAGCTTTCCCCTCTTGACATTATTATACTTCAGACTTTGTGCCATGGTAACATCAGCAAGTATTTGTAACATGTGTCTGTGCTTTGATGTTGAAGAAAGGTGGCAGTAGTCCACCAAGACATGACGTACTGTATAGCTGCATGTAAACAGCCGAGGTGCTGCAGGAAACAACACACAGCAATGGAGAAACCCTTCCAAGCACCGGTGATGACAGAAAAACTCACAGCTGTTCCAGTGTCAGAGGTATTCAGTGCAACATTGCTCAGTGCTACACTTTAACTCACTGTCAGCTGGGGCGACACCCTTCAGCACACATTCAAAACTGTCTCCCAGTGCCACGGGACTTCCCAAATCCAAGAAAAGATCACATATGTCCAGTGAGGCAGCTTCTGTGCCAAGAGGTTCGAAATCTCTCTCATATCGTGCCTCTGTAAAAGATTTATTTTTGTGCTGCAGTTTCGAACGGGCATGTGCTTGAGGGATAATCACATTCCTCCTCTTCACTTGTGTTCGACCTCCAGAGCGGCGAGGGCCACTCCCACCTGTCGCTCAGGTAGAGGAAGGGAGAAAGAAAGCTCGCTGTGCTTCTTTATTTTTAAATCGATGGGTTTTCTTTAAGTCCATGTGCTTGAGTTGTCTTTGTGTTTTAGCATAGTAAGAAAAAACAGCTTCACATGCTCTAAAAGTCATACACACTGTACAATAAAATCTACAGATATCTTTTAAAGCTTTTAGTAAATCCAAAGAAACTCGATGAGACTGAAAAAAGTTGATTCACCGACAAAAATAAAAGACGTATAAATCTGAATTGCACTATTTTCCGCCCACCTTTGTGTTTTTTCTTCATGACATTTTTTTCTTTTTCTTTCAGTCTTTTTTTTTCTTTTTTTTTTCTTTTGCTTTAGGCAATTTTGTTTTTTGCCATAACACATTGTAGAATTCCTACTTAGAAGAAAAAGACAGTGTTTGTTGAGAGCATCAAATCTTATTTTACAGCAACTGTTCTCTCCTTTTGCATGACAAGAGAAACTGTGTCACACAATCAAATCCCATAGTAATCACCTGGAAAGGAGGAGGGAAAAAAAAAAATTACAAAACTGAGGAAAAACCAGAGATGTGGGGATGAGGGTTTTTTTTTGCAAAACAGGTCTGAGAAAATAAGATCAACGTAGTAGGTATGACACAGTCTCAAATTCCCCACTCAATCTGTGGTCCCATTGGTCTCCTTCAAACTGTTGTCAGTGTATTTTTCCTTCCAATTATATTACGTTACAGGCTTTGTAATTTCATTTTAACTACATAGACGGAGAGAGTGAAGGTATGCCAGCCATGCATTGTTTAGCCTGCCTGTGCTAAACACTGTAGTCAATCGAGACGCTCTACTGAACTCAAGACAGAAAATTGATAGCGTTACGGAACTCTGTCTGTCTGTCTGTCTGTCTGTTTTTCTCCTTCACAGACACACACACACACACACACACGCACACACACACACACACACGCACACGCACGTACACACAAAGTGCTGGGTTACCATCTGTGAGTGCTGCATCAGTTGGCCAGTACTCAGCTGGCAGGCAGATCAGACAAAGTGCCCAATATGCTCCCTAATGGCCCAAGTCAGATGAATGAGATCCTCCGTTGTCTCTTTCTTTTTTTTTTTTTCATTTCTCTTTTTCCATCCTTTTTGCACCTCTTCTTCTTCCACTTCTGTTCCCCCCTTTCAATCACTCTGCCCCCCGTTTCCCTTCGACTAATTTAACTCTTGTCAAATTGTTTCCTCGTTTTCTCCGTCTACGTCTCCCTCTCGTTATCAGAGGCCCCCTGCACATGTCGCTGCGACCGTGCTGGGTCTCATTCACACCGGATGTAAATGTGACATAGTGAAACATCACCACCAGTGTCCCTCCTCACTGGTGAAACTCTGGACTTCTTTTGCAGAGGAGAGAAAGGAGGATTTGTGTCTCCTTTTCATATTTTCTATTATATTTTGAAGCAACCATCACTCCAGTCACAGATTATACAGCAATGGGCAGTGAGACTGAACCACAATCGAAGTGCCATGTCAGCACAGATAGGAGGTCAGAGTTACATGTCAAGAGGAAATCACTGGTGTGTGATTCTTCTGGGGATGGATGGACCACCATGTCACACTGCGTAAAGCTAGCGCAGTGGACTGTGGGCTCAGGGCTCTGGTATACTGTTTTTGTGAACTGAATCATCAATAAGGGCATCACTGTAACATTACTTTTTCAAGAAGGGGACCAGGGGAAAGGATAATGGCAGCCAGCATGACAATAGTAGCTGAGTGATGAAGAAAGAAGAGCAAAAAAGGGAGAGAGACATCAGGAGGCAAACAACAGAGTCAACTAAACTCAAAGAGGTATGCTTTAGTGAATAAAGAATATCAAGACAAGTCCGCCTAGCTGTCAGAAATTGTGGTTTGTAATGTTTCAAAAATGTTTCTTCTTTCTCTTTTGTCTATCTCATTTGTTCTCAGGGTCGCGGGTGGGCCGTATCTTCATCTCGGAGAACTTGAGGGAATACTGCCAGCCAGTCCATGAGGACCACTCGATGCCATCGGCGTAGGAAGTGTGCTGACCGCGCAGATACTGGCCGTTAAGGTTGGAGGTGTGGCAGTTGCGGTACCACCAGGCACCATGGTAGAAGGAGGCGCAGTTGTTCTCCGAGTGGTCGTTATCCCTGTCTTTGGTGGTGAACTTCATCCCGTTGTGCTTCAGCAGGGAGTCACCTAGGGAGAAAAAAGATGTGCGACAACATCCGAATGTATCAGTATGCACATAAAAAGTAGGATATAGAATTTTGTTTATCTGACTGTATATTAGCATTAGGTGACTGAAACATCTCATAAACAAGAAAACCCCTCCTCCCAAAAAAACAACAACTTTTTAAGCAACAGGTATTGCATCTCCTCTGTGTATTTCACCCACATACCATTCGATCTCATACCAGGAATTAGACATACAGTAGGGTCCAAAAGTCTGAGACCATCCACAAGTGATTCATTTCAAAATGACATAGAACTTTTCAATTAATCATTTCTATAAACAGAGAGAAATGAAAGAATAAAAAATAAATCCCCACAGTTCCCCAGAGTATTTCCTCTCATTAACAAAAGCAAGAGGTCAGACAGCTTTGTAGCCAATTAATCAAAGGTTCTGTGGTGACCTTTTTATCTTCTTCTTTTTAAACACACCCCCAATGATTTCACTGGATGTCTGTCAGTTAATTGACAGTATAGTTATGAAAGGAGAGAAAAGACATAGTAATACACTTCATTGGATATGTTGATTTTATTGTTGCTGGTAGCCTCAATGTTCTTCTTTTAGGCATTTTTGAAGAAGGGATCTTTTTTTTTTTTTTTTAATTTTCTGTTGAAAGTATACATGAGAGTCAATGAGAGGGCATTCTGTCCTGCCACATGTTATTAAGAATATGACAATGATGTAAGACCACTGCAGGGTACAAGCACATGCAGCCGTGTTGCATCACCTGCAGTAGGTAGCTTTAATCATGGTCTACATGGTCAGTCTGTCAGTGGCCAGTCATGGTCAATTCTCTACATCAGTGAGTGCTTTGCAGGCCTTTTCTCATAAAGGCTCACAAGTAAAATGAAAGCAAGGCCCTTTGCAGATATTGTGGTATACCCAAAGTTTTCAGCAAATGGATGTTCAAAGAGCTCATAATGTTCAATAAACTCCCCATACCTTCCCTTCACTCTCTGTTCTTTCCTTTCTCTCTAAAACGGGCTTCACACTGTGACCAGAAGTGGATAGAATGATAAAGCTGAGAGCAGAATGAAAGAATGCTCACCAGCCATCAGGTGATGGCTAACAGCTCGTCAGGGCATCAAACAGCCCTTAATTGCCCAGGATGTGGCCGCCCAGCTCCTTACCCTCTCACTCTGTCCTACTTTGCTCTCCATTTGGCATTACCATGGTAACCAGTCAGCGGGAAAAATAATCTGACAGGCATGTCTGATATTCATGTTGTGTGCTGCTTGACATTAGGAGAAAAGATATAGCGGGTGAGAAAAAAAATGGGAAAAAGAAATGGCTCAGTGGGCTCAACAAAGGAATGATGTCCAGAGGATGAAGAAAAGAGGAAAAAAAACAAAACAGAAGCACTTAAAGACTCATTTGCAAGGTGCTGGATGTCACCTTGGTGGCTGGGGGCCGACAGCCTCCTCTGATGCCCATTAAGATCCAGCAGCTCCCAGACCAAATGAGCACCTGTCAGCTGATCGGAAAGCAGACACAGCAGAGCAAAATACTACTACTAATAATAATGGTAGTACAGCCTAGAGGGAAAACTGAGGTGAGAGCATCCTGAGAGTTTGAGTACCCTTAATTTGACTGGATTCAAATGTCCACCAGGCAGATCAGTTCAAGGTCAGGCCATGTTGAGGACAGGCCAGGAGCATCGCAGGATGTTTTAGCAGACGAGCAAAAAGCTGTTATGCACACAACACATTTTTTCCTTCCCCTCTGGTTCCCTTTTTTTTTTTACTCCTCTGCCTCCTCTAGCCCTTCGATATTTCTATCATCATTATTATTTACCTCTTCCTCCCTCTCTTCTCCTCTAGCCCCTGTCCCCTTCGTCCCTCCATCCTAGTTTCTTCCACTCCTAGCTCCCTCCTTCCTGACGACTTCTTCGCCCTACTCCATCTCTCATATCTGTCCCCATTCTCTCTGCTTTCTCACGGAAGCGCTCCCCAAAGGTTCTTTAAATTGCTTCTTCATTTTAACTGCAGGTTTTTGTTTACGCTGCGGGTCAAGCAGTGCAATTAATTGGCGGTAATTTAATCAAGGTGACAGGTCGCTGGCTTGGATCTGATTGTTGGGGAACAAAGACATAGACACTAGTAGTCCCTCTCCCTGCATGTGTAACTGTCTGCTCGGTTTAACAAGAAGACACACCTACTGTATTGTAAAAATAAGGTTTTTCTGAAGGTTTGAACCCCCGCTCACAGTTAAGTTAAATGAAGAAAATAACAGAAATAGCATATACTAATCAGAGTATAAAGACTTAACATCTTGCAAGCAAAGTCTAACTAGATCACTGAGTACATACCTGCATTGCCAGAATAGTCTCCCACAGTCAGAGGGTATCCATCATCATCAGGGTCCACTGAGAAGAGGCCCACTCCAAAGGTGCCATACTGGGCGTATGCGGTGCTATTTTCAAAGTCCTCCAAGTCGATACGTAGCTCATAGTTCCCCTGGATGGACAGGGCATGGATCTGCTTCAGCCCTGCAGGGAAAAAGAGGGAGACACAGAGCAAAACAATCCATTACAAAGTACTATCGTTGTTCTCAGCAAACAATATAAAGCTATTTCAGCACGCTCTCAACGCCATACATTTACTGGAAATAAGACGTAACATGGTTTTTGTCCCATTTAGAGTCTCCCCCATCATGTGTAGGGTTTCTTTCCAAAACAAGATTAGAGTTTCTTTCCAAAAGTATGAGCGTCTACTGCTCGAACAGCAGTGAGAGAGACCAGCTGAGTGTAATAATGGCACTAAGTATTCATTGTTTTTACACTGACATGTGTGACAGATACCATTGAATTACAACTCTTTTACTTTCAGCTAAATTTGGCAAGAATAATTCAAATAATTCTGCAAAATGTTCTCATTTCCTCTGGATTTATTAACAGAGACCTCTACATGAATGGTGAAAGTAAAACTGTTTTTTAAAAAAAAAATTTGGAAGGTTATCTGTTTTGTTGTAAAGAAAAAAGACTAAGTTAAAAAAAGAAAAAAGTTGAATGGAGGATAGTAGCATGAAAAGCTGTAGAGTGTCATCCTGGACAGTGAATTGCTTTATGAACTAATGATTTTCATTCTTCCAAATGAGAAGATATTAATATCCTGTAAAAAACACATCTAGACAGGAATGCTGGAAGTCAGTCAGAGTTGGGTTTGCTGAGAGAAAGTCTATGTAATGATGTCATATTAAATGCTGCACATTCAATATTCATGATTGCTGTATTAATTTGAATGGCCAACAACATTTAACACCAGTTTTAGAACATCAGACACACAACAGACAGAAAACTTGACCACCAACATGCTGTATGTCAAAGAGCATGGTACTATGGTCCATATATGCTATGGACAATTCACACACAGAATGCAGGTTTATTCCTTATTAGAAGATGATTTATTGTTGACTGAGACACAGCCATGCCATACAGGTAGCAATAAAACAATGCAGTTGAACTTTATAACACACACACACACACACACAGTGCAACCAAAAACATTAATAATAACTGTGAACTCATTGAAGACAGCACTCCAAAATGCAACTCTACACTACAGAGACATCCTCTTGTTCTCATTCGAAGCAGGTCGCACTACCAGATCTGTGACAGAAACAAGAAATAGCGTAACTTACTAAATAATATAATCAGTTCTTACGCCCTGTAACCAGTGAGACAGGAAACTGAGAGACAGGGGAGCGAGTTACATAACTAGTCGTCCAGCAGCACCACCACACCAAGTTTAAAACAATGAACACACAAAGCATCTGAAATTTACAGTGAACCCGTACATACTATAAATATGGTAACCAAGACCAAAGTGAGAAAATAAAATAAAAACGCTACCCTAAGCAGACTAAAATAAAAGTTTTTTATTGATTTCTTTAGTGAACTTTTTTTTTTTGCCTTGCAGTTACAGCCCCCCGCCAGTAGTGGGTGATGCAGTCCCCTCAGCACCACCTACTTCCAGAGTCCCTGCATCTAGATACATTTCCCTCTCCGTCTTAGAACATCAAAGGCAGCGCTTTAACACTTAAAGGGATATCCAACCCAGAAGTTATCCGTTTAGTATCAAAAAAAAAAAAAAAGTTAATATATCAGCAATGTCAACAACATCTGTAGCCTCTCGATAATGAAAATATACAGAATAATTAAGCCAGCAGTAGTCTGTGCTCATGTTAAACATATGCCTTTCAAATGGACTTAATGGGCTTAATTCAAAATGAACAGAACCTCACTACAGTACTGATGTGATCATTTCAGTTCCCTTCAGTTCAAGATGCCGTTCTCGCACTGAGTATATTTGCTGAAACACCGATATAGGCTCAATAGGTTGATTCGATGTACTGCTGGAAGCTGCCGCCCAAAAAAAACATGATTACAGTAATGATTGATTACAGTAATGATTGATTACAGTAATGATTGATTACACGATCGCACGATAGCAGGAATAGGTATGCACATCATTTTCCTGTTTTTTTTCAGGGAAAAATGATCTGGTTTATTAAAAATGTGTTCAGTAACCCATCTATAAATATCAATAGACCTTTGATTTCACTCATCTAATTAAGAGTCAGGTCATAGCTCATTCAGGCCCACAATTATCCATGAATACTTGAAGAAACACACTTGATTAAAATTGTTTTGCATATCAAAGTACATTTCATTACACTGGCACTGTATCTTCGCATATTTTTTTTTTTTTTCGGAAAGACTTTGTGTGAAGTATGCTTTTCATGAATCCTGGCTTGTGAGTTTCTACTCGGAGTCATTACTTCTTCCTTCTGATGATCACTTCATAAACGAGACACCAGCAGTTCCAACACATCCTCATAATTAAACGACCACATTGATCGATTGTACCTGACTGTACCCATAGGAGCGTAATATGCCACTTTCCAAAATAAGAGTGTAATATGTCGCTTTACACAACAGTTACAAATCACTGTTAAAGAATAATTATGTTTTGTGGTGTGACAATGCTGTTTATAAAGGTCTGGTTAACCCGCCTCCTCCTAACAAGGCAAACTGTCAACTTATACTGACGTCATCTGAACTGCGTCACTTCCCCAGCTCATAATTACTATGGTATAAATGTAACTGTAGTTCGTTTTTGCTGGCTTGAATTTTAGACCTATACTGTCATTTTATTTTGTGAGGACAGGCTGAGCAGTTCATAGCCACGTGTCAACTATTTCAGATTCAAACTTGCCATCACTTCATCAGATGTCATTGTTGTTCAATCCTTTAGAGAGTGTGTACGACAGAAAGTGCCGGAGGGGAAAAAAAAGATTTCCATCCTCTCCTCCTTGCCCCCTCCTGCTCCATGTTTTCCCATGCTGTGTTGGAGTGATGGTGCTTCCCAGGGCAAGTTTTCCTCTCCTGGGTTGATCAAAGGTACAAGAGGAATAGTGTGTCAGACAGAGAAGAGCAAGAGGAACTCAACCTGAGTCTCTTGAACACAAAATTCAAGACAGGAAGACAAACACAAGTGAACTCAGCCTCAAGACTCTGTTATACAGCCCTCCTCCATGCTTACAAATGCACTCTATGCAGTTGCGGTGTTTATTTGGGAGAGAGAGAGAAAAAAAAAAGGAAAAAGAAATTGAGAGTGCACTGATGGAGGAGCTTCAAAGGCTTCACGGTTAAGAACGAGGGTTGGATTTAGAGCATGTAGAGTAAGCTGTAGGCTGCAGATGCTGGTTTAAGGTTTGTTTCACTGTCTCTCCTGTAATGTGACTCAGATTCAGCATGAAAGCATCCGCACCACAGGAAGGAAGGTGTTTTCATGCACCTGAACTCTGTCATTTTACCTACAGCAATCATCACCCTCGCAAATGAAACTCATTCTCCTCTTTAAAGCTTACAATCCTCAAACTGACTTTGCCTAATTTGAATTCCATCGTTGTCTAGAATTGCACTCTGAGAGCGCCTTGTCTGAAGTAGAGGGCTAATTTGATGACAAACACAGCTGAAAGAACCTATTATTATTCAGAGACAGAAGCTGGCAGTCTGGGCCCAGGCACTTAGTTTGGATTTAATCTAGCCCAATGGGAGGTTGATCCTGTTCTTTTCATTTTCACAGTGGATCAGCAAATTGGAGGTGGAGAATCAGTCATTAATACATTCATAGACAGGTAACTTCATGCATGTCAGTTTCTACTTAATTCATACACAAAAATATGAAAACATATAAAGGAAACAGACACAAACACACATTTTCAACACACGTTCATAAAAGCAAAAAAATGGCTCATTTGCAGAAATTGTTTTTTTGTGTCATAGCCCTTTGAGAAAAAGTATCAATCCACACAAACACCTGAGGGAAAAGTACCCTGGAGTGATTTGACAAACTTCAAAAGAAAGACTTAGGATGTTTTCTCTTTCAGAAAAAAAAAAAGAAAAAATAATATACCAGATGCAACACAACTCTATTTAAAGAGTCTGTGGCTTCCAACTGTATTTAAATAACTTTAATTCAGTCTCTAATTAAATCCCCAGAGAATCTCAGCTAGACTGTAATTCAGAATAATTAAAGAGGAAGACAAGTGAAATAACAACAGAGACTTCTTTGGTTAAATTCTAAATGCTCAGGTGTAACTCCCTGTTAATTAAATGTTATTGTTAGGTTATTTAAAATGGATTCTAATACAAGAGAGAATTTTGAGGTGTTTTGCTTCAGTATTAACATGCTGATTGCTCCATTGGGGAGAGACTCTTCTCTCTTCTCACTGATTTGCCATTTAAGGAAAGCTTAGCAGAGAGTCAAAAAACTTCTGTCCTCCTACGCGCTTTAGATTGGCAATTAGGATGTGCTTCATTTATTCCCTTTATTCTGATTAGTTTTATACGTGGGCCATATTAAGACAATGTTTTTAATTGCTGTTTATTTTGATGTACTGTCTACCTTGTATTAAAGCCTGTAGCATTAACATTACAAATGCATACATTATTTTATTACATTAATTGTAACTGTTGTTGCAATGTCTGAATTTCTGAAAGACAAACAAAAGACCAATGAAAAAAAAACTCAACATCTCTCTAGAAATACTAAGTCAATCATTTTTTTTAACGAGTCATTATGGTCTCTAATAAGTGTGCTGGTGGTCATTTCGGAAATTATTGCTGCGTTAATAACATTTGAAGATTTATAGTAGGCTTTGATGTCTGCTGTGTGGGCGTCGTTTCATCTGCAGCTCTCCCCGGCTCCAGGACTCGCACTGAGTCAGACTACTGTCACTACATTTCGGTAAGTTTAATGTTACTTGATTATGATAACTGCCCTTTAAGCACAATTTAGCTAAAGTAGCTAACATTAGTCCGAGTATGCATCAATCGGTGTTCACAGTAAGCTGGCTTTTACTTCGGTCTGAGGTAGCGGGACGTGTTTCCACAGCGTGAAAGGCAACACCTTGCACTCCTTATTTGGCTCCAAGTCTGACCTTCACACTGGGTCCACTGCAAATGTTCATATATATACAGTCTATGGTTATAGGGTTTACATTAACAGACACACATCCCTAAAACCACTCTACTAGCATGGCTAAAAATGGCCATGCAAGTTACCACCAGAGTCCAAGCAGTCTGTTTGTACATTTACAATTCAAGCTGTTTTGCTCATTTAAAAACAGATGACCATAACAACAGATTTAAAATATAACCTGTTATGTTATAGTACCTGGGTCCATGTTACAGTAAGTGTGGGGAAATACTTATTAAGTATAATTTGACCAACAAATACCTACCTAACCTGAAGCTTTTTCATAAACTTTTAGTCAACAGTGGATTCAGAACCAGGCAAAAGAGGCAACCTCCCTGGTGATGAAAACCCTCAGGGGCCCCAAAGGCACCAGGTCTGGCATCTTCACTGTGTGGCAGTAACTGAAATGGTAAATACAAGGCCAGGCTGCTCCTTTATTTGTTGCTAATATTGAGGTCTTGCAAAGGAGCCCTGTGTTAAAATCTAGTTTTATAATATTTCAGTTGATATAATGCTTAAATGGTACATATTCTTAAACATTTAATCAAATGATCATAAACCAGCTGAAACAGTAACAGTAAACCTGGGGCAGAAATACTGCTTGGTTTATATTAGAGGCTGACGTTTTTTCGGGATTCCTGTGGGATCCCCCCAGGATGGAAGTCAATTTCACTATTCATCGCGTGACTGGGATGGAAAAGGGAAAAAAAGTCAGTGGGAGCAGGCGGGACGGGAATCATGTTAACTACAGTTCAGTTTTTATATATAAATATGCAGTTCTAATATGAATAAATACTATTTTCTTTATTTTGAACATAATGCTGGTTGTTCTGTTGTCTTTTTATAATAACTTATTTATGTTCTCTGCTGTCTGCTCTGGTGGCTGGTTGCTAGTTGGTTGCAGCTAAACATTTTTTCAGGAATCCTGTGGGTCATGAGATTCCTGTGGGATTCCTGCGGGAACGGGATAGTACAGGAATCATTCCTCTGGGATTTGGATGGGACAGGAATTTTTTTTTCTCTGTCATGAGATTGGGATGGAACAGGAGTATTTTTGTGGGAGTGGGATGGGAAAATCCACTCCCGTTTCACCCTGTAGTTTCTATGACTGCACCAAATGTGTTGTGGGAATTTGTGTGTGTGTGTATGAGGGGCTCAAAAAGGTGTACACAGTGATAGCAAATTTCTATCCAACACAACAAATAAGAGATTCTGAATGGGTAGCAATCTGCATTGAACTTCTTTCTACAGATAAATCTGCAGTACTATACAGGTATAATTACTCACTGTCATCTAAAAAGAAGATAAATAATACTGGTAAAATCAGCATCTCATTTTGAACAATCAATGTGTTTACTGTAAGGAATCTCATTTAGAATGTGCCCGATTAACAAGCACATCGATGGGACAAAAATCTTTAAGCATCCTTTGCCTTTAAATCATCCATGTCATTACAATCTCCTTTACAACGTCTACTAACAACAGAGCCATTAGCCTAAAAAATCAAGCACCTTCCACGGTGTTTAAAACAGTGCGTCCACTGAAAGCTAAACATCATCTTTATCATGTCCATTATTATGAATATTAGCACTTCAGGTGGCAAAAAGACAAAGAGTGTCCTCCCCGCAGCACATGAAAAACAGGCCGATCTTAAATTTAGAACACGCTGATACACGTGGGAGCAAACTATTGTTCCTCTCTGGTAATGCATCTATGAAAAATGATATATATCTGCTATTACCTCATTAAACTAGGTCATGGTAATCCATAACTCATTTTCACAGCTCTGAGGTTCACAGGAAAGAGGACAAATTTAGCTTGTTTAGAATATGGAGACAGTAATTTGTCATTTTTATTTTTTATTCAGTCTGAGAGGGCATGTTGTGCTTTTCCACTGAAAAGAAACAAAGCTCAAGTCTTTCTGACACTGATTAAACCATTACCACCAGAGATTCCCCCTCCTTAAATGTGATTTTACAGCTAATGAGACTGACATCAATGACATGATTAAAAATGTAGAAGACCTCTGTGAGATGTCTCTGTGATGCTGCTAAAAGGCCCAAATATTAATGATTTATTTGCTTTTATTTGAAAAGTATGTAGGGGAATGTATTGGATGCTTTTAGGGGACGGGTTACAGTCCTGTGCTCGCAGTCTCTACGTAGTGCAGCACTACAGGGCATGAAGGAAAAGAATAAAAAACAGATCTCTAAACCCAACAGAGAAATGATTACACTTCTCTCTGCCGCTTGTGACATTTCTCGAAGTTAATTATTCATCATGCTTTTCTCCCTCTGTTGCTGGGGGGCAGCTCCTGAGACTGTTTCAGTTGAAAAGGAGAAAAGGAGCAGCAGCACTCTTCCATCTCCTCCTCCTCCTCTTCCTCCTCCTCACCCCCTCCCACCATAACTCAACCCCTCCCTCATTTTGTCTTTTCCTTTTCTCTTTTTTCCTCCATCCCTTCCTTTTGCTTAATCTTCCTGTCAAGCCGTTTTACTCTTTAGAGATTGTGGTCGGGGAGGAGTTAGAAGGGGGATGGACTATTTCCATAGCCACGAGGACAGTTGCTGTGCCCTTTGCCACTGGGGCAGTCTGGTTGAGGGGGTCTGTGAACATGCGTCTGCTGAAAGGTTCGCTGTCGTCCACTCTTAGGGAATAGAAAAGGCTCGCTATTGTCAGCTCTCCCCTTGACATCAAAAGATAGGAGCGCAAGGAGAAAAACAGAGACAGGTGTGCGCTGAACTCTCTGGCTTGCTGCTCCCTCCGAGCCAACTGTGACATTTTGGCGGGACAAAAAGCAAAAGAATTTTAAGATTAACTGTCACACCTCAGACATGTCTGTGCCTGTTTCCAAGTTTCCTCTTGCAAATTCAAGATAGTCACTTCTCCTATGAGCTGTATTTTATTTAAAAGGAAGCGCAAGATACTATATATAAGATTTTTAACCCTGCTGAGGGTCTTTTTAATGCTGGGTATAGTGAGGGATATACTAATTTTAATACACATCTGCAATGTGCTTTGAAGTATAAGCTCTCAATCCCCCTCATACAAATATACTCAACTTGGAAAGTACAAATCCTTTAACCCTACCCACTCACCTTTTACTTGGTGAATGGTAAATACTCAGACTGGCTGTAGATCAAATGAGATATGGCCTGTTAGAAGCACAAACATTGTCCCAATTCTTCCATGCTTGTTGAGGACCAGAAAAGGGAGCGTGGGGGTTGTATTTTTTTGCGGGCTTGGCTGCACGCATACACACACACAAGTACCCTGCATTTGACTGATAGAACAAGTGCCTAAGAAGCTGATTCCACTACATTCAAAAGCATTTCAAGAATTCAGAATAGCCCTCAGCTGAATGAACATTTCAATGGTACTATTTGTTCAGCAGCAAACACACGGTGCCGCTCCCCAGGCTTGAGTCTAACTTGGGAATAATGATCATGGGAATGTTTGTTCACTTTGCCCACAGCGCACTCATTACTGCTCTCAGGAGTCACTTGCTTCATCTTTGAAGATAGATACATTTTGCAATATATTATTGATACACATTGTTTCCCTTGAATCCTTATGGGTTTCTCAATAGACAAAAGCACACTGCGCTGCATATTTCAGACCTCCAGCATTTTCACTGAATTAAATCTAGCGGCTTTAATGGGAACGCCGAAGACGGAGGTGGTTCAGCATGACTGCAGGTGTGAACATGTGCCTCTGTAGATCAGATGGATGGTGTGTAGGATGACGGTATGTAGATGGAATTGTACAAGTCATCTGTGAATCTTTCACTTTGCAACACCACAGTGATGTTAATACTATAATGGCGAGTGTAGCATGACATATCTAAATCAAGTTGTGAACTGGGGCTTCTGTTCATTATTATTTCATCCTCTCTGTCGGGTCACATTTAAGTGGATTGTGTGTACAGGCGAAGCAATACAGGATCACAAAGGCAGACAGCAATTGAAAGAAAAGCTGTTTCTGTGGCAGTCCCATAGAGCTATTAATTGATAGAGACAAACAGCCAGAGAGAGAAAGTTATTCTGATGGTGTTCTAATGTAAGCTGTAATTAAGTGTTAATCCACAACAAAACACAAGTACTCTGTACTTTAAAACTTCTCTTACTTCAGCAGGGATAGCTCTGATTGCAGTGAAATTGTTTTAAGTGGCAGGGAGTACTTATTTTTTATTTTTTATGTGGTTAAAATCTGTTTTTAAAACCTTGCCTTGATGCATAAAATGAAGAAATATAAATCAGCAGGGGTTTGCAAGTGGTATTGATCAATATCATTAGCTGCACTATGACTTTTGAGATCTCAGTCTTATTGCTTCAAATGCTCTATACACCCTTAGACATTCACCTACACTTCCAAACTCCCTACCCCCCCCCATACTGACCCCCATGCGTGATTGTGATGGAGGAACATGGAGGATCTCTTCATGAGTTTCATACAATAGAAAAGAATATGTACGCTTAATTTAATGTGGAATGCTTCCTTATCATTTTAAAACATTGGTAGCTAACATTAAAGAATAATGTTCAAAAATGAACAGAGATCACATTGAATTATACTAATATATCTTGTTTTTCTACAGATGTTTCTTAATTGATATGTAATTTATTTGCAGTTAATAATCAACCAACACTACCAGAGAAGCCAACAGATAAAAACACAAAAAAGGGATAAGGTACCTGTGAAAGAAATTACACCCTGCTTTGAAATATATTTCTGCAACAATGCCTAAAGACATGTTCTAAAGGAGATGTATCATGCACAGTTCCAGGTCTATTTATATTCTGGGACTCCACTGGAATATCTTTGCATTATTTAGAGTTCAAAAAACTCTTTATTTATCTTATACTGGCTCTTTATGCAGTCCTCAGTTCAACCTCTGTCTGAACCAGGCCGCTTAAGCTCCTGTCTCTTTAAGATGATGAGCCAACTCTGTTCTGATTGGGTAGCTTTCGGAAGCTGCCCTTCAGCAGACTTTCGCCAGTTATGTAAACAAACACTACTAGGAGGATTTTACTTATTTTTCTCATTCTTTACTCAAAAATGGAAACTTCTCAAATATGTCCGTACACGTTCGATTCTGAAACCTATCCAAATGTGTGAGTGGACAACATGAACAACCCGTGGAAGAAACTTAGAAACAAAGGCTACCGATGGACAGCTGTTTATGGGCATGCACAAACAATCTAAGGTCATCACATGGAGGACGTAGAGGTAACATTGCATATGTTCATAGCAGGCTGGAGCCCTGGCTTATGACTTGCAGGGAGCATTTTACATATGTTTACCTCAAGTTTTGGAACTTTGACCATGTTTAACATAGACATCCGACATTATAACAGAATAAAAATAAAAGAAAATCACAAAAAGCATGATATGTCCCCTTTACCAAATAAGGCTGGTGACAAAGCTTCCTCAAAAACAAAAAAAGAACATCAGTGTAGCAATACAAAGGTGGAGGAAGCTTGTATGGCTTAAACTTGAATATTTTGACTGCTTATTTAATAGACAGGCAGGTTGCATACTGTTACTACAATAGCAATGTGATATCAGCTCATCTGCACCAGACAGAGCTGTGGGCTGTGGCTAACCATGTACTTACACCACCAGTGACTTTGTGGGTGTGTATTGCCAAGAAGCTGCTGTCTCACTGATTTCTGCTGTTCATGGTGTTAAATATTTGAGGAACTACACAAACCATAGCCAGTGTAGAATCTATAGATGTGGAAATGTTATTTTCTATTATCTTTTGTCATGCATTCATCCTGAAGCTGTGGTAAGGTGTTTGCGACTACACCGAGCCTCTGCTCATTTAAAGTTGAACTCCATTTTCACTTGTCACCAAGTCGCTGAAATCTCTCCGCCAGCTGTCACTCCACTCTCTCTGCATCACCAAGTCTCACAACTTGACTTACTTGACTTAAACCCTTTGCTCCTCTAGGGAGCATAGGCCATTGACAAATGTCTTTCAGCTCATTGGGTTGTTGGTGGTACTTTTGAGATCTCCCCAGTTGAGCCCACTTCCAGACATTTTTGCTTGGACACCTCTTGTCCAGCTGTTCCTGGGGCGACCTTTTGTCCTTGTTCCGTGGGGATTCCATTTCAGGTGATATTTGTGGCAGGTTTTCTGAGGGTGTGTCCAATTCAACTCCATTTTCTCCTTCAAATTTGTAATTTTTACAGGTTTTACACATTGATTACTATGTCTCTCCACCAGATGTTTAGTATTCTCCTGAGGTAGCTGTTAATGAATGTTTGTTGTGTGTTTTGTTGTTCTTTCTCTGATCCATTCAGTATCACCTGCTTCATGTTGGAGTTAAAGATACATATTTTGGTATTGACTGATACCCTTTTTCAACCAAGGCAGTTTGAGGGCTGGTTTGGAGCCAGTGACTAGTCTCGAACCAGTTTTTGTGTTTCAACAGCCAAAGAATTGTCTCTCAGCCAGGAAAACCAGTGCCAGAGCGGCACCAACTCTTTGCTGGTCTAGAAGTAAGGGTTACGTCAGGGGTTAGGGGAGAGATTATCTTGACCAACCAAAATCTAAATGTAAGTCTCTTTAGACTCTGCAATGGTGAGTATTTTGAATCCTATTTCTTTGCCCTTCATGATCCAGTCAATTGCCAAGAGGAACAAGAATGGTGAAAGTAGACATCCATGCTTGACGCCCATCTTGACATTAAAGCTCTGGGGTAGCTGGCCTGCATGCATGACTTTGCATGACATTCCATTATACGAATTCTTGATTAAGTTTATGATCCTGGTGGGATTTCCATAGTGGTCCATTAGGCGCCATAGCTTTGTCCAACCTAAGCTGTCAAACGCTTTCTCAAAGTCGCTGAAATTGATGTACAGTGACGTGTTCCATTCAATAGACTCTTCAATGATGATGCGTAGTGTTGCTATATGGTCTGAGCCTGAGTGATCCTTCCTGAATCCTGCTTGCTGGTCCCAGAGCCTCTTGTCTACAGCTTGGGATGACCCAGCTGAGAATTTTACTGGGTACAGAAAGTAGAGTGATCCCTTGGTTACATTTTCTTAGGTCACCTTTCTTCACAATGTGTCCCTCTGCCCATTCTGTGGGTCTTTTCCTTTTCCCAAAGAAGCTGTAGAGCATTTCTGTCGATTGTTGAGTTTATGTCTACTTTAAGGGTTTCAAGTGGAATACTGTCAGGGCCAGCAGCCTTGCCAGTTTTCAGTTGCTTGGTTGCAGTCATTCGGGTTGGGGGTAGGGTGTGGCGTTAACCGGAATGTCTCCCAGTGCTCATTTTAAATGAATGAGTACTAGTTGCTTTGTCTCTTGATGACACTGCAAGTGTGAGCTCATAGTAAAACATGGAGGAGATGACAAGTTTGCTCATGTTTCTTAAAATGTAGCTTGAACCATTTGATCTCATGTTTGTATGGTTCAACCAATGCCAGTGAGTTTGATCTGGAGTTCTCATTTGGAAACATCTTCATCCTCCCTCCTGCATTTTTCCACCATGACTATTATTAATGAGAAGGCATATTGTTTTAATGGATGGGGACAGGCAGCAGTTGGTGTTATGCAAAGCTAATTGGCAGGTCACGATGATGTATAGCAGCAATGAGTCTTGATTAAAACTAGTGTCATGCATTTACTCCTACAACTAAGATTTCTGCCAGAGTTAAACTGAGCGCAGCAACCATGCAATCAAGAATACTGTAGGAGAAACGAACCCAGGAACAAAAAACAAAAAAAACAGTTAAATTCTTTCAGAAACACACACACACAGACCCAATGACCTCTGACCTAAAGGAAAAAGGATGTCTAGGAGACATGAACAGAACTAAAAACCTGTGCCTTCCTCCACCAGCCACGGGAGGAAAATGGACAGTTGGAATCAACAACTTTGTTTTTCTTCTGCTAGCTTACTATTTCTTAAGTCATAAATTTTAGGAGAAGCTACATTCCTATGAGTCACTCCCTCTACTCCTCTCTTTTTCATGCACAATAAGTGTTTGAAATGGTCAGAAAATGCTACTAAATGTATAAATATATATGTATCTTGACTTATCTAATCAGTGTTAACTTTTATTTTGTTTCAGAACAATTATGGAAATTCAAACTCTGCTTCAAAATCCGTTAATTAAAAGTTACACATATTATTGCATTTGATTTGTTTGATATTAACCAGTGTACGTGTATTATTTAGCTATGGTTCCATTGCTAGGATAATGCTTTCTTAAGTTTTTTTTCTTAGGTTTATTGATTTTATTCTGTATTTTATTTGGTTAATCAATACCACAATTTTCTCACTGTTTCATGATTTGTTGATGGCATTGATGACAGAAAATGAACGAGTATTCAATTTGTAAGCGTGTATAGTCTTCAAGTATTCAATAGGAATAATTCTCCTTTTATTTGAAGGTCAGTTTTCTCCTCATACAAAGAAATTAAATAGTAACCTAAGGCGTTCATCCAAAAGAGCTCCAAGGATCCTATTTCTTCCAAAACATGCCTCCCAGCCTAAAAAAACTTTTATAACTCTTTATCAGGTGGCTGTTGCTTCCTCTGTTTTCTTTCAGCCTTATCAGTCGTGTTGCGTTTCGGGTGTTGTCTTTTTCATTTTTCCCTGTGATATACAATCTCCAGAAAAGAATTCTCAATTAAGAAGAAAGACTGCAAAGATGCCTAAGCCACAACCCAAGCCACGTTGGCTGCCATTTGAATAATCTATTATTTTTATAATCTCCTATTTTCACCATGTAGTTAAACTTTTTAAAGACTTTCCCAAGGACTCTGATTAGTTTCGATCTCCATGCATCCAACTCTGCAGCCTGCCATTGAATGTACCGAGACTGGGACACCTCTCTTCTGTCTGTGTCCACTATGCGGCCTCGGCTAGTCTGAGACTAGATTCAGAGAAGCAGTGAACCAACGTACTGCATTGAACCTACTGCAATGGTTCTCATCTGGCTGTCACTCTGGTGATCCGAGTCTGCTTTGCCTTACTCTGGGTTTTCTGGGAAATTTGCCCATCATCAAGCCTTCATCACTACAGAAACAGTAGGAAACCATCTGTCATGCTTCTGTCTGAGAGCTGATACAAAAATTTTATTGTCTGTAGTTAGAGTCTTGGCTCCTTGTTGCATTTTTTTGATAACATTCATTCATTCTGTCAGCAATAACTTGTTAATTTAATTTACCCATTTATTCATGCATCCATTCATTCATTCATTTAAGTTGTATATATGTATATATGCTTAGTGTTTGTATCTGTCATTGTATCTGTGTATTCCTTTATATCAGAAGATGGGGGTCCCTGTATTCAGAGTTCACGCCTTTCACATATAAGACTGATAAATTTGATTTAATTATTTTTCCTCCTAATTAATTAATCAGTGGAGGTGGTACTCCTGTTAACTTTACGAGTGCTTATTATTTATTTCCAAGTAGTAATACTCACCACAATACACACACACACACACACACATTATATACGGTTTGTCATATACATCCCTAGAGATTTATACTTGACCTAAGCCATGTAATAATTATTTCACCTCATCCCTCAGCCCTCCATGTTTATTTCCTTCTCATCTCCCAGTGTTTTTCCGTATCCACGTGAAATCTCCTCATGCAGGTCCTGTTATGATATATTATGCATAAAACATTGCCTTTGCTCTAAGAATAATTCATGCAGACATAATTGAGCACAGAAGAGGAAGTCAAAATGTCTGCTCTGATTATGCAGTTGACAGTGACTGCTGATAGTAATAATATTGCATATGCAATTTGGGTTCACATGTTGACAAATGTTTGGGTAGAAAGAGTGGATAGAGGGTTTGAAGGCACAACCGTACAATAATAGGGTAGTCATGGATAAAACAAATCATTAACAGCATCTGGTTCTTCTCTTTTGCAGTTGCAAATATATAGTTGGCTCATTTCTAATGACAGTATATACGGAATGACTTTAGAGGGAATTGTTGGAATGTACACTGCACTTGTTTGCAACTAGTCTGTTTAAATGTTTTCTCTCAGCTTTGATTTCTCAAATCACTTTACTTGTGCACCTTGCCATTAATGTCTTTTTCTATGTCTATTTCAATGACAGCATATTATTTGTGTAAGAGGACTGGATGTTATCTTTTGGTCCACTCCAAAGGCACTTAAAAAAGAAGAAACATGCCAAGAAGAAATCTATAAAGTTGTTGCTCAAGTCACAGCCACAACCAAGCCATCCCACTCTAACTGGATTCGTTAATGATAAGACAGGCAGGTAAGACACGAGTGAAACAAAAGTTTTGATTATCTGAAGTCATACGGATGTCAGTGTTGGCTGAAGTTGCGGAAGATTAATTTATCTGATGCTGGATAGCTCAGATAGATGTCAGTATTAGATTACAGGTTTCCTTTCAACTTCACGCCTTTGTGAAACTAAATGCTTCCAAATGCCATCCACTGGGCAAAATAAAGGAGGGGATTTTGCTCAAGTGGCAGGATTAGAGTCATAAAATCATGAGAGAGAAGAATGAGAGCCAACAACCCATCACATCTGATATCAGAAATTAACCTTCGGGGTGGAGAGACTGAGCCAAGAGTGGTGAAGGGAGATACAGGGAGAAAGTGGGGGAGAGAAAGAGAGGCAGGTAGACAAATGCTGTGAGAGTTGGCAGGCCTCTACGGCTTTAATTCGGGGAGAAGACCACATTAATATTTAGAGGTGCTCTCAGGTAAAACAAAATGAGCAGAGCAGCCCCAGCTTGACAGGAACGACTGGCAACAGACAGGGCACGAAGATCCATTGGGTATGCAGCAGTCAGACAAATACAAAGACCCAAGGTTTTGCAGTAGTACACACAATTGTCTAAGACTGCAAGTAAATTTGCATAAGAAAATGTCAACTTAACAACAACGGGGCATGGCACATATATATACAGCATAAGGCTGGTACAGATCCATCTGCAAGAGGTCTTTACGGGTCCAAAATTTTGAACCTGCTCTGAAACAATCCTGAACCATATGGACCTGAACCAAATGTGTATAAACTAATTTAACCATGTGTTCTGTTGGAATTGGCTTAACTTGTTCATTTTGGGGTCCCACAGGCCTCAATGTTTAGATAAAATTACAATAAATACAAAATCAACCAACTTATTTCCCTTGAAATATTTTCGTCTTTTCTTCTGACCTTAAAACTCACTATATAGAAAAGTATTGTATTGGTAACCCTTCCACTTGCCACAAACTGGACCTTGACATTGTAGATGACAAAATACAGAAATGACTATAAAGAATTGCCATTACACTTAATAAGGAAATATTTCATGTTTTGTATGTTATGAGCGATGTGTGAACAAATATACAACATAATCATTTTATTTGTCAAAAAGGAACTCATAGTCAAAGAAATTAATCTTATCCTACACAGTCTACCGAGAGCTCCAACTCTTTTTAACACCTCTAATAAACAGACTGTTTCAGCTGCAGACTTCTGAAACATGTCATAAGTCAAAAATCTTGTTGATAAGCAATTCCCATAAAACTAGGAAAAGTTATGAGTATCAGGGTGATGACTATAATGCTAAGTGTGTTTCTTGAGCTGTTAAAGGGGGCCAGGGGTCTCCAGGACCCCATACAAAAACATTATGGTTGAAAAAAGGAGAGTTGATTCTAAAGGGACTGAGGGTGTCACAACTGATCCAAACAAGATGGGAGGACAATCAGACCTGATCCAAAATACGAACGACCCAATTGAACCCAAACACAGAGAGAACACTGGTAGCAGCATTATCAGCCACTAATTAACAAGCAGCAATAAATCCATCATCTCACTTCAAAAACCACATCTTGTCTCCTATGATGATTATGAAACACCATGTGAACAGAGCTGTCTAAGTTGGATCTCAGATATAGGAGCCAAGAGGAGCTGTGAAGACCTATACCGTACACTTCTCAATGTTCTCTGAGTCCTTAGTGGCTAGAAAAGGAGAAAAAAGTGAAATGCATTATAAGAAGTGTCAAACAGTAAATCTAACTACGCACAGAGAATGTGTTAGATGAGAGGGAAAGACACTGACAGACAGAAAGAGGGGGAAAACTAGGGAGCTGTCATGGAGCAAGGCCTGATGAGAATGGAGTAGAACATTCAAATGTCATGTGGACTTTGATCATGGGCACAAGGAATGACACCATTAAAGCTGGGCAAGGGCAATGTGATGGTCTAAGCTAAGCCCCTTCTCTGATTCCAGGGTCAAAGCAATGAAGAGCCGGAGAGAAAGAAAGAGAGAGAGAGTGTCCAAAGAGACCACACATCTTTAGGCCCTCCAGCACCGTTTGCTTGTAATGAGGTTGCTAAGAGTTCAGCACTAATTAAGCACCAGGCATCATTAGAATTCGATGTTTTTTTAAAAAGACACTCCTCCTCAAATATTATTACTGTCAACAGAAAGGATTTTCGTGACCATTTAGTCAACTGAAAACATCTACAAATGCCATGACGGGTGGATGGATGGACAGTGATAGAAGCCAGATTGCAGTTCTTAAAAAGAACAAAAATCATTACTATAACAGTATGGCCTACATTCAGGGGCATAACACAGCCAACTTTTTTGAGGGGGCACAGTTTCACAATGCTTTAATGTTCACACCAAGCCAAGTAGTTACCAGTAATTATCTGCTTAGGCTTCAGTTTTTATGATGAAACCCGCCCCCCCCATATCTACGGTGGCTGACAAGGGCAAACGCGCTGCAACTTAAGAAAACAAATGCAAATAGACAAAACACAAGCAAATTAAGAAAACATCTTCATCAATTTGACAACACATCCGCAGCATTTAGAAAACATGCTGCAAATACCACAACGCAACACATTAACAAAACACTCACATTACAGAAACGACAACGGAAGCGTTTCCAGACGACACTTAACAGTGATGAACACGTCAATAACTCATAAGCAAAACGTTAAAACACAAATGACGCCTCTTTCCTTCCGTAGTAAGGTAGGCAATGAGCTACAACCTTATTTTCACCAAAACGAGCCGTCCTCAGAGCTGGACAAATATAACATTGGTCTCTGTGTACAGCTAGCTGTGAGGCAAGTGTTCAGGGACCGTCTAAAAAGTGCAACACCGAAAAGTGATACTTCAATAACCCCTTTTTTTCCCCTTTTTTAAATCCCTTTTTTCCAAATGAAGTGTTGTAGTATTGCAATACAGGAGTATTGCTAACTGCTAAAAGGCTTTAAACTCTAATGGTAAGGTAATGTTAGCTGGTTAGCAAGTCAACACCATTGATTATTTAACGTTAAGGTAAAGACAGCTCACAAATGTTGCTTTTTAAAATGAATCATCTTAGTGTATAATCACCTGAAAATAGAATTTAACAATTTCTAAAACTATCCAATCTCAAATATTTGAGGGGGCACGTGTCCCCTCAAGTTGAATGGGCACGATGCCTTTGCCAGCAAGGATCAAAATTTTCTAAAAAATGGTGGAACCAAGTAATGCTACATGTTGCCAAGATTGAGCTAAAGAGATGAATAATGAGAAAGCCTACTGAGAGCTTCCAAGAGAGCAAGTAACCCTTACAAACAGCGTAAAGTAGCACCGGGGTGTCAGACGCATGTTTAATTCAGCAAGAGAAACATGTTTTTCACAGTTACCATGGCCTCATCCCACCCATTTACAATGCAGCAACACAGAGCAGAGATGCAGTAATGTGGGCTTATCTTAGCTCAGAGGAGTTGAGGCAATGTTAGAAATTATGAATTGTTAATCTATATGTTGTTCTGTTGTATATCGTCTGACCAGGCATGAACAATGTGCTGCGGTTTAGTACAAAGTACAGAAAAAGTGTTATGTATTTTTTAATTGAAAGCCCCTAAGAAAACCCAGGCAAATGACAGAAATAATTTATTATATGAAACAAAATAGAAAGGGAATTATGTGGCTAAAAGTAGGGAAGCGAAATACTTTGTAAAGACTTTTCTGTCACCGTCATTAGCAGATCCATTCAGTCATTCCTCAATCAAATTTTCAATCACCCCATCTGTGCTTGTTCAATATTCCTTTATAAGTAGATTCTTCTCATAAATTTTTATATCTCCTGTAAAATAAAATCCCTTTCCCTTTTCTAAGAGTGTTTTCTGCAGCATAAGCCAAACCAGACTTTGGTACCAGCACAAGCAGAGAAGTAGAGGAATATACCTGTAGGCTGGTGATGAGAGGCATCAAATAAAGTACCTGGGCCTTGTGGAGAGGGCTACGAATTGCTCAGGTCCTCATACATATCGAAATTACTGGCGAATTGCTGCAAATTGCAGCTATCTCCACTCCAGCAGTGCAATCTAGTACAAATAGAGTGTCTGCCAGGGTACAGCCGCACCAATCAGAGACAGCACCCTCCTGAAGGAAGCAGAGGCAGAGCTGGAGGCTGAGGCATCATTGTGTCAGCATCATGGCTGATTGGCAAGGCCTCAGCTGGCTGGCTGACTGGATCCCTGGACAGCCAACATCATTTTGTCGGACTCACTGAGGAGGAATCACACTCTTGAATAATTGATTGGATATGAATGCAGTATTGGAGGAGCTTTAACTGAAAACACTTACATGTGCTCTAAATAATAGATTGCAGGGGATTGTAGTTTATATTTCTCTTTGTCATGCGGGATATGGTATCATATCATATATTCCTGTATTTCCTGACAGCTGGGTTCCACACTTATCCCAATCAGTTCCCCTGGTATCTTTTCACTTCTGCAACTTGTGCTACGACTTTAATAAGCACATTAAATGCATTAAATGCACAGCTACGCATGTATGCACACTTGCATATAGTCTGAAATGCCATATATTGCAGCAGTTAGTAGTAGTTAATAAGGTTTCCTAGCAGAGTAAGAGATTTCTGCAGCTTTTGCCCTCGAGATGCAGTACCAGAGTAACACATACTTATACATATTTGAAAATGTGAATTAAATCTGCATCTGTCTGCATTAAAATATGCAGGCAGAGTATATCACCAAGCATATGTGAAGCCATTTATAAAAATGAAAGGAACAACTTGTTTCACAGTTATTACTGTAAGTCAGTTCAATGAGCATACAGAATGTGAAGATGTGTAGCTCCCACACAACCACATTGAGAGACACTTGTCACTGACCTTAGAGACATCATTTATCTAGTGTATGCATTTATAGTGCATAGTATTGTACCTCTCCAAGGATTTTGCTCGTTTTTCCAAGTATTAAGTGAATAGTCAGAGGCCACTGTAATACATAAGCTTCATAAAGCCCTTTTCATGTGGAGCCAATTATTATGTCAGCAAGAGTATGAAACACTCTTGGTGAAACACTCTTAAAATTGTACACTGTGTCATAGTGAGAAATTAAACATAGTGTTAGCAAACTGCTGCGGTTGTACTACCCTATGAAATGGTTTTCTGGATTATAATCATCAGTGGGTACGGCTGGAGGGAGGAAAACTGCAGGGTAGAAAGCCAACAGGTAGCATGAGGCACATGAGCATGATGTGATGTGTGGGCAAACACTGACTGTAAAGAGCTGCACAAGTCACTAAAAAAAATGTTTTTCTGATGTTAGGGTCATCTCCAGGTGACCACAATAAGCATTGTTTTGCTTTATTACAATGTGTTGTAACTTTGTTGAGAGGATTTTGCACATATGGAATTATAGCGTTACTAAAAATAAAACTACATTATTCACAGTGACATTAAGTTGCATTATGGATATAGTATAATTGTGGACTGGAAAATAGAATGAATACATTATGGCTCTGTAGAGTTAAGTGGCTTAAAAATGCTATTCATCCAGTTCAGTCAACTAAGAAGTGAGTGTGGGCAAAAATGTGGAGGCTATTTTACCAACAAATGTAAAGAAAAAAAAAAAAAAAGACCGCAAATGTGTAATGGAAAGAACATGCGGATGATTATTTGTCAATTATTTGCACTTGTTGGTGGTATGTATTTATGCAGGCATTTCCCTACATCAAGAGTGCAATTATATACTGCGTGCATATTATTCATCCAAATAATGGTTAACCATGTACTTGCAAATGTAAAAATGAAATCACTGGTGAAATACTGTTGGATTGATACAGTGGTAACATTCTGATGTTTGTTTTTTTAATACTTTCATCAATGTCTTTGTATTTTACAATGACATTACAGGTGTTAAAACTTTACCTTACAGGGAACTATTAATTCTGAGTGTGAACGTGTTTGCTTCTCCTTGTACGAGATAGTGGAATAAACATTGGCTGCCACACAGCATCCTGGCAACCTTTTAGACATCAGCTTGAAATGCATCTCGCCTCTTATAAAGTATAAGATAATGTTGTGTACATCAAGAGTAATTCTATCAAAGCTTTGTGAGTACAAAGGTGACATGAAGACGTGAGCAGTGAATGAGTCATAAAAAGGGTACCAGCTAACTACCATATAGTTGTGTTAAAAGAGCATGCTGATATGTTCTAGGCTATGTAAACTGACAAATTCTCTCTCTAGTGGAATCTGGCGGATCTGATGTCACCTGTTATAAACAACTCATAGGCTTTTAAATGTAATGGCAAATTATTTTGTGAGAATAATTTAAAATGTCCAATAATTACAATATGGTTATAGGGACTATTGCAAGAAGCAGACAGAATGAAGAGTTTTCACAGCAAAGGGAGTAAAAAAAATAGGAGTTTATTTTAGAAACAATGGAAGCGACACACTGGGATGGATGGTGAGTGCCTGGCAGAATAATGAGACTATTTATTCCCTCTAACAGGAACAGAGAGAGTTCAGGGGAAGATTGTGTAGAGCCTTCTGGAGAGTTTCTCTAAGCTGTGACCTTCGTGCAAGGTTGAAGCCCTTATTGACTCTGCACCAGTTTCAAATCAGCCACGTATGCACATAGTGGATAGGAAAGTCGGTATAAACTTAAGCTTAGTTTTTTGTATTTATGCATGTACATGCACACGTGCATGTAAAATGATACTGCTGGCAGGAATACCTATATGCATTCATACAGTCATGTACTATAAATTAAAAACACTATTTATCAGATAGTGAAAAAGTCGTATGTTTCAAAAATTCAGTATGAAAAAAAAAAGTCTAGTATATCTTCTCTCTTTCACTCCATACTTCCACTTATGTATCTCTTCCTTTTTAACAGTCTATTGGATTTTCTTCCTCCGTAACCACTGCTGTCTCCTTCTCTTACTCCAGAATATACCCGCTTAATCACTTACAAATCCTTCCAAACATGGCTCATCTGTTTCCTTTTCTAGCCACCTCACCAATTATTCTGCACTCATCATCTTTCCCATTTGTCCACCTGTCTTCTCTGTCCAACTCTCTTAATATCCCAATATATAGTAGATTTTCACTCCATTGTATGAGCATGGACATTGGCAAACTGTATAGCTGAAGGCCTTGCCTTTAAATGAGGCAGAAGCATCACCTATCTATTAAAGACTGGAGCAATAAATCTCCTGGAGAACAATCGATCAGCGCTCCATCCCCCTCACTCCACTAACCTGTGAGTGGTGAAAGGTACTGACCCTTAACCTTGCTGCTGTCAGTGGTACTGCTGCCAAGCTAGGAGAAGATGCAGCAACACATGATTGGAGTGTTCGGTAGATTTTCACAGATGAACCTCTGACAGGGTCAAGGCACGTCTACTGCAATTGTTTTAGCTGTGTTTTTTTACCCCTCTATCTTGTGGAATGGGTATGCTTTGTGACGCGAATCCATCTTGGACTGCACAATAAAGGTGGAACAGACAGAGAGGAGGCTTATAAATAGTCCCATGAGTATGACTGAATGTTTATTTAAACCCGTGGCTCTTTCTTGGCCATGTCGACCTTCCCTGACTTATTTAAATTGCCCAAAACTAAGTGTCCACAGTCAAAATAATGGGAAAAAATACAAACAGAAAGGCAAAATGGGCCGTCATCCTCACAGGAATTGTGATGTGCTTTGATTTGTGTTCTCTTTTGTAGATACAGTCCTCTTTAGATTTTCTACTGCGTGACAAGAATATAAATACAAGCCTCAGGATGCTGCATTGTGGTAGAGGCAAGTAGTGGAGGATAAATGTGTGTAAGGATGTGTTTATGCATGGGTCCGTGGGAAAGAAAAAGATTAAGAAGAATAAACGATAAAGAGTTGGTTGTGTAAGATGAACTTGGTACAATATGGCTGCATTACTACATGTTTTATCTGTCATGGCCGTGCCCTTGTCTCTCCTTATGTTTTCCTGTGTTTTCCTTTTCTTCCTGTTTCTTTTCCCCGGTTTGTCTCTCTTTGTGTTTGTTTGTGTGTGTGCACTCCTGCTGCTGACCTGGTTTCTACACACCTGCCTGCAATCAGTGCATCGCCTCCTCGGCCAACACACCTGTTAGCCAACACACATCAGCTAATCACCTCTCCAGGATATCTACCCTGGCGTTTCTCCCACTCATCACCAAACTGTTGTTTCTGCCCTTGGTGGTAGCTACGCTCTCTTTTCATTTTGATATTTTCTCAGATCCTCATGTTTTGCAACTGGATTAATGCCTGTTTATTTCCTGTGCTTCAGGATCCCTGCCTACCAGCCTGCCTGTCTGCTCACCTGTCTGCATGTTCATTCTCCCTCGCTACCTCCCATCAGCCACCACGCCGCCTTGCCATCTCCATCCCGCCTGTCTCCTTCAGCCATCCCCAGTCATCTGTTAAACATCATCCGCCTCTGAGTCTGTGTTCTGCACTTGGGTCCACTAGTAAACTAGTTTTGACATTTATCAACTTAGAGTACTGTAATGTATTAAATGTATATAGGTTTTGAAGGTCATTTACTTAATTTTCTTGTTATTTAGATTTGTTCTTTATTTGTTTCCTACCTCTTCAGACTGTTTCTTGTACTGCTGTACCCTATGAATTTCTCTGATTGTGATCAATAACGTATTATCTTTTTAAAAATATTTTATTTATATATATATATATATATATATATATATATTATATATTATATGTTGAATCAGAAGATGTGGTAGAGAGACAAACAAGTATCAACCACATTGAAACTGGCGGCTCAAAGAGTTTCTAATGGCAGCTAAATCAATGCATTATTTTTTTTTTTTAGTTCAACACTACCGGGCTGTAAGCCTTCAACAGCCTGACCTTTTTCTCTCAGGATACTGTCAACAAAATAACATGTTCATCAACAGGCTAGCTTTACATATCACAGAGAATATTATTTGATTAAAGTAAATAAATGCTCTATTTAAGCATTTTCAGCTGCTTTTGATCCGTTCTGTGGTCTCAGCCCCATAGTATGTGTTTTCTGTTTCTGTTTGTGGACAGTGTGGTCTCTTTCAGACTGAAGATGAATGGGCTACCCTGCTGTGTGTGGCTCCTCTGCTTCTTTAAGCTCTGAGTAGTTCTACAGGCTGGGGAGTTAATTGCCACGGACATGGTGCTGTTTCACATTGATCTGAGAAACATGGGTAGGACTCCCACCGCAGAAAAGAGATAAAGATACTAGGGGAGAGTGGTATAGTAGGGGAGAGATGGAGGGAATAGAGGAGCAAAAGAAAGACAACAGACATGCTTGGCAATTACACAGTATACCTCAGGGTTTTACACCATGTGTATTTGTGTGTATGTGAAGAGGGCCTCACTCATTTAGGACAGACACAGACAGCCAAGCCTGTCAAACGCCCATTTCCAAATTATAGTCATCCCATCTACAATCTAACTTTTGCATAAACACATACAAACATGTAAATGTCTTATTCTTTGTGTCTCACCTCCCTATAATCACATGAGCTTAGAATACTCAGCGTTGGCTAAGAGCTCAATTATAGCACTTGCATATGCCCCACTCGTTAAAGGTGAGTAGTATGCGGGGTGCCAAATGGTAAAGATGAATACCCTATAACTACTATAGCTGGCATGTTTGATGCAGGTCTGTATCTCTACTATAAAATACAGGCAAAATGGCAAAAATAAACAAAAAAAAAGTTGGTCAATGTATTAAGTGGTGAACACTGCACGAGAAAACAGGAGAAAATACTGTAGAGAAGAAACAAAAGCATTTCCTCTCAGTGGTAGCTGTAAGTGTATCTTTAATGAGGCAGTCAGCCGAGGAGCGTTAGATCACAATGAGGCACTCGTCAGATAGAGGACAACTTCCAGGCAAAGCAGTCAAGACACATGGGTCTTATTACACTGTTCCCCCCTCTCGCACTGCTGGCGACCATCACAAACATATGATGATATGACTCTGGGCATCCTCAGTAAAAAGAGAATCGTTAAATACTTGAAGGGAGAAATGACACTGTTGGATGTTATTTGGTGGTGCTAAAATGTAATAGGGAAACAATCCCAGTTGTTTTGCACCATTTTACTCTTCGTTTATTCCATATGCTAATGACCAAAAAGAATCAGGAGAGTTCATTGGCCAAGTATGCTTGCAGCTCGATTATGAAAGGAATTTGACTTCAGTCATCAGTGCCTCTCCTTGTGCCTAATGCAGTGACAAAAACAAATGTACAGAGAGCCACACAGCCAAACAAACATTTACTGTATACAGAGTGCTGGTCTGGTTGGTAACTGTACTGTATATACAGGAAGTACAAGAGTGCATGACAGTGCACAGGAGGTTTGAATAAATAATAATGCGTAATCAATAATGTGCCAATAATGTGTATGTATGAAACCGTTGTTATAAGCCTATATGATCTTACAGCTGCACAGCAAGTTGAATGTTATGCATGGGGTACATGCCATTAAAGTTCTTCTGAGATGACATGTATCTGAGTTATCTGTTCATTACTGTGATGATGCATGGAACAAAACTGTTTCTGTGCCCACTTGTCTTGGTGCACAGTGATGTGAATTAGAGTACTGCAACAGACATGCAATCATATCCATTTACCCAGTCATCATCACAGGATGAGTGCAGGATGAAAATTCATATATGAAAATATGAGAGCCTATAAATATACGACCAAATAAGTTTCAGTTTAGTTTATCACTTGTTTACCTATCTCCCTTCCTGTGTACACTAGTTGTGCAATTGCATAGATCAATTTTGTTTAAACACCAGTAGCAGTTTGCCATCCCTAAGCCAAATCTGATGTGAAGAAATAACATTATCACTGCTGCTCTGAAGTCTGATGTTACAGCATGTGGTTTGCATTTCTTGCTATGGGAAATGACATAAACTGTCAGAAAAACAAGGACACAATCCATAACATTTTCATCTACTTTTGGATCTCACCCACTGCCTCAGGCTAAAGTTGTTGTTTTAAAGGAATTTAATGAGGCTTATTTTCAGTTCACGTCTTCTACAGCTGGCTTATTAAACAGTTGATTAACTATATTAGCATTTTTGTTTTTAGATAGATATAATACAATATTAATAATAAACTTTATTTATACAGCACTTCTCAAAACAAACTTATGAAGTGCTTTACATGGTTGAACCAGGATTAAAACACTTCAGGACTGATGCAAGTAAAATCAGTCAATTAAAATAATACAAAATTAAAAATGGAATTAAATCCCCAACAATAAAGATAAAAAAGAAAAAAAGAACAAAAGAAATAATAAAACAGGTAAGACATTTTTGAAAAATAAAACAGTGTGCTATAGTTAATACAAGGCTTTTTTAGAAGAGATTTTGAGAAGTGATTTAATTGATGTCACTGATCCTGCAAGCTTCAGATTCTCGGGCAGGGAGTTCCAGAGCTGAGGAGCCCTGACTGCAAAAGCCTGGTCATCGTTAGTATTAAGCCGGGAACAGCCAGCAGATCCCTGCCCGAGAATCTGAGGCCATGCTCTGGCTCATAAGGGAGCAGCAATCCAACAATGTAGCTGGGAGCTGAACCATGAGGTGCTTTAAATATGATCAGTAAAATCTTCAAATCAATTCTAAACCTTACTGGTAACCAGTGAGGAGAGGCTAAAACAGGGCTGATGTGATCTTTTTTTCTAGTATTTATTAAAAGCGAAGCAGCTGCGTTGTATACCAGCTGAAGGTGTGAGTTTGTTTTTTGGCTTAACCCTGAATACAATGAATTATCATAATCTAACCAAGGTGAAATAAAAGCATGGCTGACCTTCTTGAGATCAAACCGAGAGAGAAAAGACCTGAGTTTTGAGATGCTCCTTAATTGATAAAAAACATGATTGAATAATGTTTGTAATTTGTTTTTTAAATGAAAGGTCACTGTCAAATATTACACCCAGGTTTCTGGCTGCAGGTTTGATATTTTTAGACAGGGATCCAAGATATCTCTGTAAAATAGGGAAGGATTTTGGGGGACTGAAGAGAATTATTTCTGATTTGTTTTTGTTTAGCTGGAGAAGGTTTTAGGACATCCATTACTTTATTTCTGCCAGACATGATAAAATATGATCAAAATCGCCTTCATCACTGGTTTTAAATGGAACATAAATTTGTGTGTCATTGCATAAAAATGGTACTGGATTTTGTGTTTATGTATATGTCCTAGTGGCAGCATTAACTGTATATACAGAATAACAAGCGGCCAAGGATGGAGCCTTGGGGAACACCACAGGTCAGAGGGGCCACAGAGGAAGAGGCATCTCCCATAACTACTGATAAAGTTCTGTTTGATAGGATTTAAACCAGTCTAGAGCAATGTCCCTAATGCCAACGAGGGATGGGGGGAAAAAAATTGATTCTTAAATGTGGTGCGGACATGGACGATTCTACATTGATTCACAAATGTCAAAAATTGATTTTCCAAATGTTGGTTAATAACATGATATTGACGGAAAGACAAAAGGCAGAATTCAACTGCAAGGGCAGTGCAGCACCCGGACAGTCTACAAAGCGCACACGCAAGAGTTATCTTGCAGTTCATCTTCAAAAAAGGCAGCAGTTGCAAGCATGTTTTGATTTAATGTCTAAATAATCATCTCTGTGAGACGAACGTTCAGTATATTGTCAACTTTCTACGCCATCACTCATGGCTTTCCCTGGAGCTAACGGTGCAGCAGAGAGGCTCCACTTTCACTTATTTTTTCATTCTCATACAGGCAGGAGATTGTAAGATGCTTTCAAATTAATTAATTAAATAATTAATAAATTAATAAATGCAGTTAACTTTTTAAAATAAAAAGGCTGTGGTCCTTAATGCCAGTTATGTTTCATATTGTATTTCAGTGGAATAAGGACACCAGTGAATGGTTTGGCACACAGTATACTGGAGCAAGAGACTGAAAATTGTGCCGCCTTTTCTTCTCATTCAGTCGAGAATCAATTTTGAATTGAGAATCGATGCTGAATCTAATCATGAGTTCCCTAAAGATTCCCAATTCTAATGCCAACCCACTTTTCAAGGTAATAGAATAGGATGGAGTGATCCACAGTGTCAAATGCAGAGCTCAAATCAAGAATTAAAATTGAACAATCACCAGCATCAGCTGTAAGTAAAAGTCATTTGTCACTTTGATTAGAACAGTTTCAGTGCTATGACATGCACAGAAACCTGAATGAAATTTGTCAAAAGTGTCATAATTATTCATAAAAGAAATCAACTCTAAGTGGACAATCTTCTTTTTAAAAATGGTCATTTAGAAATTGGTCTAAATTTTTTTTAATTCTGTAGGGCTGAGGTTAGGTTTTATGAGCAGTGGGTGCACTACTGCATGCTTAAGGCAGGAGGGAACATAGCTAGTAAACAGATAGCTATTTACCATAGATAAAAAAGTGGGACCAACATTGTTAAAAACCCCTTTGAGAAATCTGGCGGGCATAATATCTGAAGGACTTGATGAAGGCTTTAATTTAGCCATTGTATACTTTAAAGTGTATAATGAAAGGGACCCAACATTATTGAGCAAGGCAGAGGACATGGAGTGTGGAGAAGGAGAGAGTCACCGGTTACATGACCAATCTGGAGTTTTATTTCATTTATTTTGTTTGTGAAGAAGGATAAAAAATTGCTCACAGATCATGTGGGTGGCTTCAGTTTTGTTGTTGTAATTACAGTGGTTTTGGAAAGAATTCTGGGGTTATGGCGTTTTGTTGTTATGATGCTGTAGAAATAGAAGGACCTTGCGTCTTTTACTGATTTTTCATAGGTAAACATTAGTTCTTTCATAATTTGATATGACACTGCCAGACTGTTCTTTTTCCATTTCCATTCAGCTTGTCTGCATTTTGTCTTTATTTCTCTGGTATTGTTATATACCCAAGGCGTGCTGCAAGTTGATTTGACTTTCTGGATTTTTACAGGTGCTATGGAGCACAGTACAGCTTTATGTGTATTATTGAAGTTGTTTAGTAATTCTTTTGTAGACAAATTTGATTTTTGGTTATTGCAATGTGTAGATGCAGTGGTGAAGGCCTTATGAAATCTGTAAGCAGAGTTTGTATTGCGGGCATGAGAGGAAACCTAAGTAGCCACTGTGGGAGCAGGAAGTGGAAAGAGGGACTTAAAAATAATAGCTTTGTGGTCAGACACACAAAAACTAGCCACACAGAGACAAACAATATCAAGAATAAAACCAGAGGACAGAACAATATCCAGGGTGTGTCCCTTTAAGTGAATGGGACCCTCAACTGACTGAGTGAGATTAAAAGAATGCACAATGTCTATGAAATCCATAGTACAAGAGGAACCAAGGGAGCAGCATACATGTATGTTTAAATCACCTAAAATCAGGACTCTGTCAAAGCGAGGCATAATAAAAGCTAAAAGATCAAAAAATTCCTGAATAAAACCAGTTAGATTTTGGGCGTCTGTAGATTAAAACACTAAGTAGAGGGGCCTTGCAATTTATCATAGAACCAAGTGATTCAAATGAGGAAAAGTTTCCAAGTGAGTAAGGGGAACATTTAAATTCTCTGTGTGTATCACAGCCAGTCCATCTTCACAACATGAAATCAAAGGCTGCTGAAAATAATTAAAACCACGAGGACATGCATCATTCAGTGCAACACAGTCACCTGGACTTAACTAAGTCTCAGTATGCATGAATAGATCTAACGGCTTTGATACTACGAAATCATTGCAGAAAAATGATTTATTTGTCAGTGATCTGGCATTCAACAACTCAAACACTACTGAGTTGGGAAATGGAGCAGGACTGGCCATAGAGGCTATGAGGCGAGGTAGCAAGTTTGACAGGGACCAGATTATTAGCATTTACTGTACAGTTGGATTTCCAGCAGGGGACTCTGTTACTGGGAGCGACAGGAATTGCAGGTGATGATGTCACAGTTGTTTGTAGAAAGTATTCGGGCCCCTAGTCTACTTGGGTGCAAACCATCATGACAATAGAAGGCATCCTGCAGCCAGAAGAAATCAAAGTTCTGAACATATCCAAAGCTGTTGATGTTGAACCATTTACACAGCCAATAATCCAGGGCATACAGGCGGCTGAAAATTTCCGGAGATACGGTATGGGACCAGAAAAAACAACATTGCGTTTCAGTGCCGCTGAAGACTGAGCAATTGAGTTGAATTGTTCCTTTGCTAATTCAGTTCCTACTTGAGCTGAAACATTGTTGATGCCAGCACGAACAACAGTACAGTACTATTCAGTACAATAGTACAGTACTGTTGCTGTTCATAATGGCATCAACAATGTTTCAGCTTGAGTGGTTTTTTCGGCAGTTTGGACTGCCTGTTGAAGACTGTTCTTGTCCTGTTTTGTTGCTAAACCAAATCAGACTGATATAAATGGAGGGAACACATCCATTATTAGTGTGTAGAATTGAGGCAACAGCTCCTGTTGCAAGTTGAACTTCCTCAGCTGGCCCAGGAAGTAGACCCTGCTTGGTCCTTTTTACGCAGCTTGGTCTCAACCTGATTGTTCCCATGGCTGTGTTGTTGAGTGTGGTGAAGGAGGTGGTATGGGGAGCTGAGTCTCACATAAGGCCATTGTCCCTGTAGGTGCAGTCATTTGTGTAGAGGGAAAACAGCAGTGAGAAGAACACACATCCCTGAGAATTGCCAGAACTGCCTCTACTGTTGAGTCCTGTCTTTTGGGACATTGGTGATCCACTGGTCTTGCTGGAATACCGTGTTTGAGTTGAGTGAGTTTTGAGCAGATGAATTCCAGGACAAGGATCCTTGCATACAGTTACTCTCCAGGCATTAAAGATGTTGCAGGAGACAGTGCAGTGCCATAACGACTGCTTCATTAACCGACATGTTTGCCCAGTAGGCAAACTGCAGGGGGTTCAGCAGGGGGTCTGTGATGTGCTTTAGGAGGCCCGACACCATTTTTTTTTCCCAAAGATCTTTGGGACCACAGATGTATAGGCCTGTAGTCATTATTGCTGTGATGCAAAGTTTATGAGGACCAGCATTTGAAGCAGCTGAGAATTTCACACAGACTGAGTAATCTGTTGATGATCTGTGTGATGACAGAAGCCAGTTGGTCACCACAGGCCTTTAGACAGAAGCATGAGATGCCATGTGGGTCTGCGGCTTCCCTGAATTGCGTTTACATGCTCTTAAGTAACCAGGTTACTGAAAGAAACCAGGTTACCTGGGTAGCTGCCGAAGTGTTTAAATGCACTATAGTAATCAGGTTACTGTAAATTCCACGTGCATGCAGTACATGCAGCAGGTCAGTAATCAAATTTCTTCCCTACCTCCTAACTTAGTTTGGGACCATGGCTTACCGATTTTAATGGACGCTGCTTCCAGACTTTTGACTTGTGTTGGTGTGAGAGGAGAGGACAAACAGACAAACAGAGCAGAGCTTTTCCTTACAGCATGAATGTGTCTGAAAATAGCAAACAGTCAAATGTTCAGGGGTGGAAAGTGACTTGTTTAGACTTCTACAGGCTACTTTGTGCTGGTTTCAATTACAGTCACACTTTGGATGGAATTACTATAAATGTGAGGATGAATGGGTTTGTTCAACAATCTCTCCTTTCATCTAGCCACTCCACTGATACTTTCCCTGTTTGTAAAAAGCTGATTAGAAACTCAGTTAAGCATGTACATGGCCAAGAAATCGACATTCTCCAGGACAAATCTACCTGGGGAAATCAGTCCCCTAATCCCCTTCTCCTATTATGGTAACCAGGTTTCTCATTTACATGATATTTAAGAAATCAGCTTACTGGAGAAAGTCAAATGTAACCAGCTTACTTAAGGGCATGTAACCGCACTGCTGGTCTTTTGTCTGAGTTGACATCTTCCTCACTGATGCAGCATGCAGGTTAAATGGCAGGAACGGCAGGGGAATGGAATCAGTTGGAGCTTGTTTAGTGAGTGAGTTGGGGCCAGGGATTGATGTAAGCTTTATTTTTTTAGTTTTTCAGTGTAGCTTCTTTTATTTGCTCTGATTTCTTTTCCACTGATTTAGACCTTGTCCTTGGCCTGATGAAGCTGCTTGACTTTGACTATAGAACAATTTCGTATTGTTGCATTTCATTTATCTTTGTACATGATAACACATGCTCTCAATCTGCACTGGCACCTCACAATGTAACAGTGCCAGTAAGCTCAATCAGATCATCGGCCTATCTTCCAACAGTGTTTGCACAGGCTTTGTGAATTTTGTTTCTGGCTGTAAATTGGGAGAAGATGAATGATCAGAGTATCCAAAAGCTGCATGTTGGACAAAGCAGTAAGCATCCTTTAAGACTGTGTGACTGTGTTTCTGTGCCTGGTGGGATACTTAATACACTGTCTGTATTTGTGCAGTTCATGACTGAGGTTTGCTCTGTTAAAATCCCCCAGAATAATGAGAAGGGAGTCTGGGTGTTCTTGCTCCATACTGGTTATCTGGTCAGCCAAGCGCTGCAGCGTCTCGCTCATACAGGCTTGAGGCGGGATGTAAACACTGGCAAGAATAAAGGAGGAAAACTCCTGTGGTGAATGAAATGGCTTACCGTTAATGAAAAGAGCTTGGAGGTGAGGGCAACAGATTTTCTTTAACACCATGACATCAATACACCAACCTTCACTGATATCAAAGCTGATTCTGTCTCCCTTAATTTCCCTGATACACCAGCTCCGATACGCAATCTGCTCCATAGAGTAGAAAGAAAGGCAGATATAATGCAATGTCCAGGTTTCAGTGATGCATAGTGCGCAGAGAATGAGTCCTTGTTGGTTCTGTTGAGGAGTAACAGCAAAGCTTCATCAGGTGTATTTTCGTGAGCAGACTGTGAAAACCTAATAGTCGGAGCTTTGGCAGGACTATCATGCTTTCCCTGTTGCAACTCCAGCTTCTCATGCAAATGACTACTGGTCCTCTGACTAGAACATCTGTAAAACTCCCTGGGTGTGGAATATAGTGCCAAAATGAAAATAAGGGATCAACAATTTTTTTTCTCCCGAACTGCGCCAAAATAAAAATCAAAAATCAGTGCCAGTTGTTCCTTTTGCTTCAAGTGATCATGGATATGTACAAATTACAGAGAGAGTTATCTGTGGCAAAATAACTGCAGTATAAAATGATATATTTAAAAAAAAAGCTGAATGGAAAGGGAGAAATGCAAACTTATAAAAGGATGACAGAAATCCAATCCAGCAGTTGGTAGGACAACAAATGAAAATGAATTCCTATTATTGGGAACCAAAAAACTAGAATTCCATTTAGAGGTATTGATTAAGCTGTTAATGCTCCACTGATTAATAAAATTGAGTACTGCTCAAGAATGCTAAGTGTTTAGTGTTTAGTAAAACAAAGCAGATCATTCATGAACAATTTGAATTGTTTGCTTCTTTCCATCAAGTTCAGTATAAGAGTATCATCACGATATTGACTTGAAAAATTGTAAACCTTTTTCTTCAATTATGCTTTCATACTCCTGACAGTATGAGCTATAATGACCATCTAAACTAACAACTAAACATCATGAAAAATACCCTTCAAAACACTTTTGAAACCTTCTCTCTGAATGTCACTCCATTGATGATAGGTTTCATAAAAGAAAGCACAAATATCACTGGAAATTGCTTGTGTCAACTTTAGACTGATATTCCATAACTCTACAATACACCATTTTTTACAGCATTGCCAACTATAGTGACACCTTTGGATTTTGTTTATATTATTTTGTTATATATACAACTAACTGCAGTTTATAAGACATGAAGCCAGGAGAGAGGACATGAATATGACAATAGGTAATTTGTCTACCCTTTTTCTGCTGGATTTAAGTGCTGCTTTCATCACTACAGACCAAGATATGTTATTGTAATAGGCCATCTGGAAAACTAGGTTAGTCTCTTTGGGACAGCATTAAACTGTTTCAGGACCTATATTACAGGTAGACAAGACTACATCAGCCTAGGAGACCAGGTGTCTAATAGATTTGATGGTAACAATGGAATTGCTTTGACCCAGTTCTATGCTCTTTATATGTGCTCCTTTGGGATCGGTTATTCAGCAATATATTAGTTTTAACAGTTATACAGACAGCATGCAAAAAAGATATTTCTCTGTTGAGCCGGAATACCCACATGACCATATGTGATCTACTTGCTTGACATGCATGATAAGTGATGCATGACGTTGTTCAATTTAAAGGGGAAAAGAAAGAAATATATCCCAAATCAAAGATTAATGCCTTACATCAAATCAGTATCTCAAACTGAAGTTACATACATGATCATTATTCTGGACTCACTATAAAACTGCACCTTCATTACTCTAACTTCAGACTGTCTCACTGTAAATCAAAATAATACACTTGCAGTTTTATCATAAATAAAAGTAGAATGAGTCCTTTTCCGAGTGGGCAAGATTACTGCAATTACTCTCAATAGAATTGACATTACAATTAAAATCCATAAACATTTCAACTAGTTGACACCTAAGATGCCAAACTGATATGATAACTTACTTGATTTTGAAATGTACATTGAAATGTACAGATTTTCAGAAGTAGCGTGTTGCATTAGTGAGCAACATTGGTCTGGAGGAGATAGCTGCAATGAAATTCTTTCTAGGCTGCAGGCAAGCATGAATCCATTTTTCATTTTTGCCCTGAGGGTAATCGATGATGGGGGTGACGAGACAACAGCACACCCTGAATGAGCAAGGGTACTCTGAAAGGTTCAAAGTAGCCTGCTGGCTCATTCAAATTCAGTCTGCTAAATCCTGGGCTTTCCATATTCCCACCATGTTCCTACAGCGCACCATAGGGAGATCTAGCTGGCACTCTAACCACGTTTTTTATTATGGGCTGCACTCTGTAATGGCCTCAGGTCAGCAAAGAGACCTAGATCTCCATTAATTCACATAAACTCTGCAAATGCTATACAGTATACAAGCATACCTATGTCTAGCAAGGACACTGAGTGGTGAAGGTGGTGAAGCACCAAAAACTATGCAGGCCAGGAAAATATCATACAATTACCCAGCAGCGGTCCCAAATGTTTCGGTCCTGCTCTTTTAGACCTGCAGTCCAAACTATTTGCATACTGTGAATTATTAATTACTGAGGCTCATGTCTGATGGACAAATGCCTGAAAGAGCTTAACGTTACACCCAGACTACAGATGTTTTAAAAATAAATCAGTAAATGAAATTAATTTTTTACAGTCACACCTTGAAGTGTTTTATTTTATTTTTTTTTGCATTTGATTTAATATCTACTAAAGGTTGGTGGGTTTTGTTTTACTTATCATTTCATTTTACCTAATAGGTGTTTCATTAAATGGAAAATCCCAATAACACATTTTGATGACCCCTACTGTGTCATCTTGTGTTGCTGTATGATTCACCTGTCTCTCTGCTCACTCTGCAGGTGGATCGTTAGTGCGACCTGGAACACCTGAGGGTGTTCCCAGGTTATTTAAGCCTGGATGCAGTTGGCAGCTCTCTCTCTCTCTGACTCGCTGCCACTCTGCTGCTGCTGCTGCTGCAGCAGGTTCTGCTCTGCTCTGCTCTCTCCCACAAGCATCCTTTGCTTTAGTTATGCTGCTTTAGTTCTTTGCTTTGCTTTCATGCACCTTGCAACACTCACACACTCACACACACACACACACACACAAACACACACACACACACATTCTCCACTCATGCATCACATACACTACTGATACCACTCACTTCCACACTTCATACTGTAAATATTTGGTTAACTCTTCAATTTGGTTTAATTTGGTAAAATAAAACTTCTTTTGTTACATTTTATCATGGTGTGTCTTCCTATTTGTTGTGGTCTAAGAGCCAGGTCACCATGCACACACACACACACACACACATAGTTATATAAAAGTACCACTTATTGCCTTCAGGTGGCACTAGTGTTAAAATTACAGCAGCTATTAGTTTTCTGTACTGTGGGTGGGAACTCTAATATATATTATTCTTAAAGGAATACTTGGGAGATACTCTTATTCACTCCCTTGAAAAGAGTTAGATGAGAAGATCAATATCTGTCTGTTACCAATGCAGCTCCAGCCAGAAGACTGGTAGCTTAGCTTTGCCTCCCAGCACCTCTAAATATATATTTAACACATTCCACAATCCAAGTTTAGTTTCCAAAAAACAACAAGGTGCCGTTTTACGGGGGTTACATACTGGATTATTTCTTGGCTAGGAACGGTGATTTCCTGAACTATAATTTGTCATTTTCACACTTTTTGTACGGATTAAACAGAAGTAATATAAGGTTAGCGAGCTTTAGAGACAGAGCCAGGCTAGCAGTTTCCCTCTGTCTTTACTAGGCTAAACTAACCTTCTCTGCCTCCAGATATGAGAGTAATATTGATCTTCTCATCTTCTTCTCATCTCTCAGTAGGAATGTGAATAAGTGTATTTGCCAAAATGTCGATCTGTTCCTTCCCGCTGCTTTCAGCCTGTAGGCTGCACAGGTTTGTCTGGGTAAAACTTGTATGTGTTGTATCCAGCACAGCATGTTAAACATGTGTAAGTTAGTTGTGAGTGACTTTGTGAGACTTCTTAATTCCCTCATTTGTTGAATTATAAGATTTCCTAAATGAAACAATTCCTTGATTCCATTGTAATAAAAGTAAGAGAGATGAGACAAAATTAAACAAATCCTCTACCATGTGACATCATTATCCCACAATGCGTGGAAGCTGAGCTTCACACAGACACATTTTTGTCTGCAGTATTGCTCCTAAAGCATCTTATGTGTATGTGTGTAAGAGAGTGCTTTAATCTAGACTGCTGATGGGAGAGTATCTCAGATGTGGTATGGCATGTCCATGACCTTGACCATGACCAAGTGTGTGTTTTACAGAAATAGACTTCTTCAAGCTCCACTTACTCTACCCGTCTGATCTCGAGCAGACTGTGATGAGAGGTTTTAAAGATACACACACACACACTTTCCATAGTGAAAGCTCATTAACACTCTGCTGCTAAATCCAAATTTCCTCAGTAAACAACATTTCTGCAAATGCTTGGCTTTTTTTGGACTGGTGTTTTTGAGTAAGCCAACCTGATTTGGTGATTAGTAATGTACTCAAAAGAATATGAAACAGCTTATTACCCCAATATTTTCCCCATGAATGCTGATTGGGCAATGAACTCTCTTGTTTAATGACAGGTTTTATGAAGTTCATAAGCTGAGTTGTTTTTGCAGCAACTTTGTTTGATGTGATGAGTCACCACCAGTATAGGCATCTTGCCAGCTTCAGAGTGCTGTCACCCTCAACATTTAACCATTTCAGTCACTGAATAACAGTGCAGTCACAGTATATATGGCATGTGTTAAATGGGTGAAGCCCTGAAGGTTCTGGGATCAGGAGGAAAAGAGTGAGTGCTTGGATGGTGGCTAATGGGTCAGAAATGTGTTCAAGAACAAGCCCATGGTCATGTTTTCAACAATGGTGTTTAGGAACGAGTGTCTCTTACCTATGAAAAACCTCCTTTTGAGATTCTGGCTAATTTTTTTTCCAATTGCTTCTTTGTGCATCAGCACAATTCACTGCCTTGTGTAGGCTGTACCTAACCATGGTGACATGTAGGCTATTTCCATACACATGTGCTGGCTTGGCTTGACTTGGTTCGACTCAGTGCATCAGCCTAGCACAGCAGGGATTAGCATCTCCATTACAACAGGGCTACCCGCTTGAAAGTGTGTCTTTAACTGACGAGCGACTTGTCTTGAGTCGAAAGCAGCAGGCTGTGTACATCATGGCTGTGACTAGTGGTCAAAGTCGTGGCTGTAAAACGGTGGATAAACACATTTAATTTCCTATAAATTCTTCATAATAAAAGCCTTCCGTTAGTTTGTCAGTGGAAGGCTTTTAATATGAAGCAGCAGCAGGAAATGTTTTCATCAGCGGTAACTTAACGCAGTTCTGATATGGCTGAAAGCGGTCAGGAAACAGTAAAATAAAGCAGATATCTGAAAGTACAAACAGGGACGCCGGAGAGAAACTAAACTTCAAACCACAGATATTCAGTTAGAAGCTACAAAAGTACTGAGAGCTGAACACACAGAGGCTTTTAAAAACAGCTTTCTCTGTGGTCTCCAGCGCAGACATGGGTTTAGTCTCACTGAGCAACACATGCTTGTTTGGGTGGGAGAAGCAGGAGAAGGGGGGTCGTCACAGGATGGCCGCGGTCAGCGAGACGTCACCGCTACCCGCTTGGAGGCAGGTCAGGCGCTCTGGCCTGACTCCGGAGGTGGTCCATCTCTGGCATGACTCGGCACAACTGGGGATGTTTTTTAAACTAGTAATGGAAATGCAAATCAATGTGGCATGGTTTGACTCGACACAGCCAAAAGTACCAATGGAAAAACCCTAATGATGGACTGAATGTTAAAAAACAAAAGAACAGCTAGAACTCAGACATACCACTGGAGATATTGTGGGTATACAGCGATAAGAGTTTGATTATGTTACAATTAGAGACTGAGATCTTGGGTTGCAACTAACAATTATTTTCTCGATTAACCGATCAGTCCATAAAATGCATGGTTTCATGGTCCATAAAATGCCAGAAAATGGTGAAAAATGTCAATCACTGTTTCCCAAAGTTCAAGGTGACGGCCTAAAATGTCTTCTTTTATCTCGAGCAACAGTTCACAACCCAAAGATATTTAGTTTACTATCACAAGAGACTAAAGAAACCAGAGATATTCACATATTAAAATCTGGGAACAAGAATTTTGAGAATTTTGATATTTCGTCTTAAAAAATGACTCAGAATTATATATTAATTAGCAAAATAGTTGGCAATTAATTTTCTGACTATCAACTAATCGGTTAATCCTTGCAGCTCTACTGAGATCCCAGAGAGATGTTACTACAGCAATGTCTATGAAAACAGTGATTAGTTGTTGCCACAGAGTCTTACTCCTCAGCTGCAACTGTTCCTAGTTACATGCCACTTATCCTGGATTCACCCTCACACTGTATGTGCTTTTTTTTTGGTTGACAATTTTCATACTTAACACCTGATGTGAGAAATCTACTTTCAGGCACTGTCTCATGCTCACCTGCTCCCTGAACAAATGTCACGCCAATTAAGAAGAAGCTACATGGCCACGCTATGATGGAAAAATTTAACTAGCTGTATATTTCTATACTTTTTCAGGCCTCCATAAGTTGTTTTTTTTTTTTTACTATAGATACAAACAGATAAAAATAAATCCAATGTGATATGAATGTCTGATTTAATTGTACTGGATATGTTGTGGGTGTCACCACTGCCACTCTGTTCACAAGAGCATAGTCACCAGCACTAACAGCTAACTTTGAACCACAAGAGGAGCCATGATGGAGTTATGGAGAAACCCCCACCAGGAAGAAATACTTTGGTACATTTAATGAGAAGTGGTGAGAAAACAAGGAATTTGGCTTTTGAAACTTGATAATTTCACAGTCTAAGTAATTCTTTTGTTGGCATTCTTTTCTTGTCAAATTTGAGAGGAGGAAGGATCCACTAATGCATCGTGCTGCCAGCAAGAAACGCAAGGATTTGGACAGGCACACTCTGAGAAATACAAATTTTAAACAGAAAGCGACCGTGGAAAAGCTACGAGGTTATGGAAAGTGAAATTATACTGTGTTGTGTTTGTCATGGAAAAAAAAAAAAATCTAATTGAATTGCTGCTCTTTTGGCTGGTGTTGTGATTCTGTGGTGCTGAACTGACAGCTCCTGTTAAAGTGCAGTTTACACACATCTTCTAATTTGCTGCTGTATTCTTTGTCGCTGTCTCTAAAATCGTTTTCACATAGTAGCACTGCTTTTACTGAAAACTTGATGATATGAAGGGTCATCTAATCTCTCTCTGACTCTCTTTGGGTGTCTCTTTATCTTGCGGAATCACCTGCCATGGCTTGCTATTTCACTCTGTGTGAGTTTGTTTATTTTTCTTGAATTTGAGTACTGTACTTGTGACTTCATGTTACAGGAGCTGTCACTATTGGTTATAAGAAGGTCTTAGTTTTGCAAAGTCTCTCTAGCTGACAAAAATTGGCAATCCCATGTAACATCTATTTTCCAGGGTTTGGCTTGGCATGGTATTGCAGGCCACAATGCACATGTACATGAGTCATACCTTGCCAGACACACAGACTCTCACACACCTGAGGCACTTACCGAGCCAGTGTTCGCCAGTGATTTTGCCAAATCCCTCACGGTAAGACTCCCATCCTCTGAAGAAGTTGACTGAGCCATCCTCCCTGCGCTGGATCACCTACACAGCCAAAACAGAAAGAGAAGAGGTCAATGGTCAGATGAGATTCATCTCAGAACGAGTGTTTAATCCTCCTCTATGATGAGTCATTCCAAGTCCCACTGTTGGTCGCTGAGCTCATCTAGAACTAAACTAAATTATCTCATAAATGCTTGCTCTTTCACAAATGAATAATGCAAATGCTCTTCCCACTAAAAAGGCAATTTGTCGGAAGCTAATAAAAGGAATCCATTAAATCTTGACTGACTTTGAATCAAACTGCCATGGAATTTGCATACTTAATTGAAATCCCCAAAAAGAGATGATATTCATAATACAATAATGCTAAATACACAGATGAGATGAGATGTCTCTTCTTCTTCCATACTGTAAATCATTAAATTCTATAAATCTACGGTGTGTGGAGAAATGATGTAGTAGGCTTTTTTTTTTAGAAACCTTTTCAATATGAGAAATATTTGCAAATAGCAAATAGCATTTAACTCAACTGTGTGTGTGTGTGTGTGTGTGTGTGTGCACATGGGTGAGGGTGAAGTATCTGCATCACCCAATGAAATAATCTATCCATTAAAAGTGCTGACATTCCACGTGTCAGGCTGAGGATGAACTGAAATTAGAAATATGCTCCTGAAGAGGAAATGCATGCAGATGGAAAATCGTCTAGGACTGGCTGTTGGAAGGCTTTGTTAATGTTAAAATGACAAAGGCAATACCCTGAGACAGTTTATGTTCAGCATGACTAATCCCCCTAACATACCATAAGGTACCAGATGGCACCAACAGCCATATTTGCTTTTAACATCCACGCAGACAAAGAAAAAAAAATCCTGTAGCGCAATGGCAAAATCATCATCTTCATCATCCTCATAACAGTCGTCATCATGATCATTTTAATCATCATTACTGTATCATTATCACTTATCAAGAACATCAAGGGATTTTAGGGATTTTCCTCCTTATCCTATAAGAGGCTAGATTCCTCATCTCTTAATTCAGAACTCTCTGAATATTGATTTCCTCCTTAATTTCAAAGATATGATCATCTCCAAATATTTATTCTGTTGTAAGATTCGAGTCTCTCATGCTCATCAAATTAGCAGTTTCTGTCATGAATCTCAACCCTCCAGAGCTGCCAGGACTTTCTACCCAATGAATCATGTAGAAATTAGGAATCCATTAGTTTTCCCAATCAAGTTTCCAAAGATTTCTTGCATGCGCCTCATCCCTTGCCAGCTACTACATCCAAGTTAGACAAAATAGTGGATAAAACATCTTAAAGAGGATGTATCAAGCACACTTCCAGGTCCATTTTTAGATTCTGGATTCTACTGGAATATCTTAGCTTGATTTACAGTTCAAAAACTACTTATTTATTTTATACTGGACCTTTAAGCAGCTCCTCAGTTCAGCCTCTGTATGAAGCAGGCAGTTTTAGATACTGTCTCTTGAAGGCCCCCCTCCCAAGGAGCCCACTATTTTTAGATTGGTTGGCTTCTGGAAGCTGCGCCTTGGTGGCTCGGGAGGCTACGTAAACAAACAGTAGTAGTAAGATTTAGCTTCTTTTTCTCCATCTTCACTCTAAATGGAAACTTCTCAAATACATCTGTACATGTTTGAGCCTGAATTTGATCCAAAATGCAAATGCAAATTGACAATGCAAACAACCCAAGGAACAACATTAACAACAACCTTAGCGACAAAGGCTATGGCATGGACGGCCATTTGTGGGCATGTGCAAACAATCTGACATCATCACGAGAAAGAAGTAGAGGTAACTTTGCAAACAAAGCATTCAGAGCAGGCTGAAGTCTGGGCTTTTGACTTTCAGAGAGAATTTTTACAAATGTTCGCTGCATATTTTGAAACTTTAACCATGTTTCACATAGACATCCAATATCATTACAATATTAAAATAACAGAAAATCACAAAAAGCGTGATATGTCCCCTTTAAACAATGCTTTATTCAGACCATCAAATCTATGAAAAGACCAAAACCAACGATGTATAAGTTCATCTGAATACTTCCTCACTCTCTATATAATACTTACATATTAGTTGGATCAATTCATTGTTGGTTTGGTCTTTTTATTTGCCGACATGAAAAATATAGAACCTAACCACACTTATTCTAAATATGTTTACCCCATTATCATCTCTCTTAGTGCTACTAAATAACCTATAAACCCCATGTCATTTTTTTTCAGTGAGACCTATACAGAGGTCCTAGCATGCAGAGTGCTGAATTAAGCTGTCAGTTATACATAAGGAAACAAAGGGATTTGTATCAGCTGTTGCATAAGACTCTCACAGGCTTTGCTCCAGTCACAGTACATAGATCATCAAACTAGTGCCCCAGTTATCTGTACATGATTATACTTCTTAACTCCCTTAAGTTTACATGGGACTCTATCTTGACTGTTGTACAGGATTGTACTCCTTAATATTAAATCAGAATCTGAATGACGTAAAACTAATTAGTAAAATTGTGTGAGTAATGATTTATTGTATGTCTTACTCTATGTCTTGCAAAATATAAATATAAATAATTAAACAATGAATAAAACTCTGTTCAGTCAGGTTCACTTAACAACATCAGAAAACTCATGATTTTAACTAATATTATACATGATTTGATATTGCCTACAATCTGTTAATTATGTTATTATTACAATGAATACAATGATGTCCTGATTAAGCTAATCAAAAGACCTTGGGAAGGGAGCTGTGGCCTTTCACAGCACAAACAATGCATCATCATCATGTTACTGATATGTCAGCAGGGCGCTCAAGGACTGTGAGAAAGCCTGCCCCTGTTTCAGCCGGAGTTTCCCACTGATTGCCTGGGTTACCTGCTGAGATTCACGTCAAGGATTTGTGCAAAAAAAACAACAACAAAAAAACAAACAATAAAGGTACTGTAATAAAAAACATGACTGTCTTGAATTTAACAGCAGGTTTAAAAATGACAGCATTCATGCCACTAAAGTCTCCTTTTAAATAATGACCTTCTAGCCTCCTTATCTTACTCCCCTTTCCTCTTACCCCTTATTCAAATTAGCTGAAATAGAGAGGACTGCACGTTGATAATGCTATGTCACAAATGAGGAGCAGGTTTTCTTTTTCATCCATTCCTAACTGTTCTTCTCTTTCCCCTGGCACTCAGAGTATAAGCAGAAAGTTTAGCAGGCAAGAAAATGGCATAAAGTGCTCCCTCAACCAACCACATTGCAAGCAAATGTCAGAAAAAAACTTTTTAAACATCTTTTAAATTCATACCAACAAAAAAAAAAAACTGAAATAAATGTGTCAGACTATAGTCTGTCTATATGAAAAGATTTTAGAGAATAAGTCAAGTCTCTAATTTTTATTCAAATCATCCGTGGCCTTTCAGAACAATGTATCACTCACATTATCGCCGTTCTGAAAAAGTCAAAGCCTGTCTGGCTGCATACATACTGTACTGTAGATCCACCTGACATATGACAAAGATGTCTGATAGACTGGATATGGAAAGAATAGAGAGTGAATAGCTGTATGCTCTCATACTAGCGTTATTCCGTTGATGCAGATAGACCCCATCTACTTTTTCCACAAGTAACACCATTAGAAGAAAAACTCTTCATGTAAATTTTTTTTTACAGTCTTCATTTTGCTAGCTCTCATATTAAAGGTCAAAAGACATTCTTGAAGCTAGTCTCTCTAATTAGCATTGTAATGCAGGGCTTGTGTTCTGATTGAAAAAAAACCAAAGAGACCAGTAGCCACCTGTTACCGTGAATCACCGTGACAGGATGAAACTGGCCAGTGGTCACATGAAGCTGCACTCTACAGCAGCAGGTTAACCACCAAGCAGTTCAGTTCAGATTAGGGTTAACACTCTTATTCAGCTGGCCCTGCCTCCTCCCATGTCTAGCATCCTTGTAAGACTGGAGAGCCCCTCTGAGGTTTAATTGCATGTTGACCCTCAAGTTGTGTGTTTGTGTGTGTGTGTGTGTGTGTGTGTGTGTTCCCTGAAGACATAAAGCTCACAGACACACCAATCATTTTCTCTCACATGATTCAAGAGGAAAAGATTGGGAGGTGGAGGTAGGCAAGGGATTTTTGAAGTGGGTGACAGTGCTGTTAGAGTGACTCTATGTGTGTATTAGGTTATTACATACTTGTGTGTTGGTCCAGTGTTTGTATATGTATATGTGGGTATGTAGACATCCATGTGTTCTTATGTCTGCATGTTTTTGTATAGAAAGACAAAAAAAAGGTCATATTCACCTGAATTTCTGTATGTGTGCTTCTAAACATATTCAGTATATGTGTGGGTTTTACATATGTTTGTGCATCCACAATTGCTTGATGTGTATGTGTGTATCTGTGTGACTTTACTATACATGCGGAGTTGTATAAGCACGTGGGTGTTTATGTTAATGTTGAAGTTTGTGGGTACTCTGAAAAAGTTTGCTTGTGTTGCTTGAGGCCTGTTTACTGATAATTTTAAGTGAAGAAGATGCAGAAATATGCAGCCAAGAGGCAGATAAGCAGACGGTATTGTCTGCTCTGGCTCTTACATTATGGTTACTCATGAAGAAGTTGCTCCCAAGACTGGTCAGTACTGGTCAATGGCAGAAAGGGTTTAAAAGACTGTTAGTGCCACAAAAAAATGCAGCTTTTGCAATTTTACCTGTAGAGAAATGAAAATCAATTGCCCAGCTTGGAGTGTAGCTGTCTATAAATGTGCATGTGTGCACTTTTACAGTTGCACATGTATACACTCCAGCTCAAATGTCTGTGTTTTGTTGAGAGCTCTGGCCAATATGTCACCTCATTTCACCCCCCCTGCACACAGACACAAACACAGTTTCCACTGGGACGCAGCTCAACATCCTAACTGACAAATCCGTACACACAGTGTTTGGCTAGAGGGCAGCGCCTGCCATCAAAGTTGTTTCTGTCAAGGTCAGAAGCTGACAGACGTTCTGTTTGGGTGTGGGGCAGGTGATGTGCTAGCCATACACACGTTGAGAACTGCAGCTGTGACACAGCAGCCATTTTATTAAAGGGTCATGCAAGGTCTCAGTGTTTCACCAAATAAAGTACAGACTACAGCCTGTGTGTTTTCATATTGATATACTAATAGCGAACAAAATATACTGTAAAAGAGAACCCAATGAAACACAGGGTAGTCACATGCATCAGGTTCCACATATTGAAAATGTTTGAAAAAAACACTTTATTATGTAAGGTGTATCTGTTACTTACATAGATACCCTAAAATATAAGTTAACACTCCACTATTCATTATTTACTTAATATTATATTATTATATATATTGATAATATATCATCAATATATATAATGCATTATTATTCCAACTCAATAATCATAATAACCACAGATCGAATCAACACCTCTCTTGACACTATCTGACAGAAAATTGAACAAAAAAGCTCCACAAAGGTGTTATTTATTAAATTCCTCGGTATTGTATTGCAAACTGTTTTATTGTGTTCACCATCTGTGCAGTAAAAATAGAGGATTATTCTGGGGCAGTTATTCTTTCAACTTCCTTTCATATTTGCACTTTCCATCAGTCTTTCTACATACTGCGGTGTTTTGACTTTATCTTCTTTCCTTGCAGCTCTTAGGTAATTAATTCTTCATACAAGCTGTTCTACATGCTCCACAAAGCCTAAACAACCCCTCTCTCCGAGGTAACTTTTTTTTTTTTCAGATTTACCTCTACCGTTTCTGCAGTATCACATCTTATGTGCCCTAGCACATATGATAAATGCATCATGAAGAAAACCATCAGCACAGAAAATTGTTTAATTTGCGGTAGCTCACAATATGGTGAGTGTGACAGTTCTTACAAGTTAGTAAATAAATCTATCCTG